>NC_081382.1:1597624-2197624 GCF_030684315.1 Stegostoma tigrinum | reverse complement strand
TGTTGAAACTAAAACAAAAAGAATATTAGTAGGAGAATCAGGAGGCTATTCAGCCCCTCATTCTACCATTTAGCTCCAGTCTGATCTCTACAGCAATTCCATATACACAGCAAGAATCTATAATTTATTAATAGAACATAGAACAGTACAGCACAGAACAGGCCCTTCAGCCCACAATGTTGTGCCGACCATTGATCCTCATGTATGCACCCTCAAATTTCTGTGACCATATACATGTCCAGCAGTCTCTTAAATGCCCCCAATGACCTTGCTTCCACAACTGCTTCTGGCAACCCATTCCATGCTCTCACAACTCTCTGCGTAAAGAACCTGCCTCTGACATCCCCTCGATACTTTCCACCAACCAGCTTAAAACTATGACCCCTCGTGCTAGCCATTTCTGCCCTGGGAAATAGTCTCTGGCTATCAACTCTATCTATGCCTCTCATTATCTTGTATACCTCAATTAGGTCCCCTTTCCTCCTCCTTTTCTCCAATGAAAAGAGACCGAGCTCAGTCAACCTCTCTTCATAAGATAAGCCCTCCAGTCCAGGCAGCATCCTGGTAAACCTCCTCTGAACCCTCTCCAAAGCATCCACATCTTTCCTATAATAGGGCGCCCAGAACTGGACGCAGTATTCCAAGTGCGGTCTAACCAAAGTTTTATAGAGCTGCAACAAGATCTCACGACTCTTAAACTCAATCCCCCTGTTAATGAAAGCCAAAACACCATATGCTTTCTTAACAACCCTGTCCACTTGGGTGGCCATTTTAAGGGATCTATGTATCTGCACACCAAGATCCCTCTGTTCCTCCACGCTACCAAGAATCCTATCCTTAATCCTGTACTCAGCTTTCAAATTCGACCTTCCAAAATGCATCACCTCGCATTTATCCAGGTTGAACTCCATCTGCCACCTCTCGGCCCATCTCTGCATCCTGTCAATAAATTAATGCCCTTTGCAGTGAATAAATCGATTGTAGGTTTCAAATAGCGGACACAACTCATTTCATAATTTCTCTCTTGAAAGGTCTCGTTCTGAATTGAGGGATTCACGTGTGTACCTGTTCACCCTATCTCACTGCAGGAACACAATTCTGTATGAGTAGACCGAAAGACTCTACTGCAACAGCTCAGAAACCTCATTGTCACACTTTAACCCTGGAGGCTGTCTGGGTTACAAATCCAGCTTGTGTAAGCACTCCTCAGAATCAAAACCTGCAGCTTGGGCAAAATTCGTCCAAGGCCAGAATATCCTCCATAAATGTTAGAGCTGACAACAGAGCTCAGGCTCTGTCCCTACACCTGTAAAACTATCTCCCCTTTAATACTCTAGACATCAAAGCACAAGAATGGCCATTCCCCAAGCCTTTGCATTGGTTAGACCTTAAGATATAAGAGCAGAATTAGGCCATTCAGCTCATCGAGTCTGCTTCATCATGGATTTTGTACCTGGCAATGATATTTCAGGAGATGATTGGGGGGTGGGGGGAAGCGAACCAGTGGCTCAGTGGTTAGGACTGCTGTCTTACAGCACCAGGGACCAGGTGGGTTATAGCGGGCTAGGTCTGGTGGGATGCTTTGAAGTTTGGTGTGGACTGGTTGGGCCAAAGGGCCTGTTCCCACACTGTAGGGATTCTATGATTTAAGTGAAACATTGGATCTGTTCAAATCTCCAGAATATCAAACCATGTCACAGTGAGGGAACTCTTTAATGGGGCAGAGATAGTAGGAACTGCAGATGCTGGAGAATCTGAGATAACAAGGTGTAGAGCTGGATGAACACAGCAGGCCAAGCAGCATCACAGGAGCAGGAAAGCTGACGATTCAGGCCTAGACCCTTCTTCATTTCTGAATATACATCTGCCTGTACAGCTTGTAAGCAAAGGTTTTCACTGTATTTTAGTACATGTAACAATAGAATCAATCAGCAAACTTACTAACCATGCTTTCTCAGTTCTCATCCAAATCATTTATGTAAATGACAAACAAAACTGGATCCAGCACTGAACCCTGCGAAACACCACTGGTCGTGGACCAGCTGTCCAAAAGATATTTTTGAAGAAGGGTCCCAACCCAAAATGTCAGCTTTCCTGCTCCTCTGATGCTGCCTGGCCTGCTGCGTTCCTCCAGTTCCACACTGTATTATCTCTACCTCTACCCTCTGTCTTCTGCCATCAAGCCAATTGTGTACCCAAATGGCAATCTCACTTTGAATTCCACGTTATCTAACTTTACTTGTTAATCTACCATGAAGAACCTTGTCAAAGACTGAGCTAAAGTCCATGTAGACAATGTCAAATACTCTGTCCTCATCAATCTTTTGGTTATGTCCACAAAAAACTCAATCAAGTTTGTGATTCACAATTTTCCGCACACAAAGCTGACTACCCCTAATCAGTCTTTGCCTCTCCAAATGCATGTATATTTCTCAAAATCTCTTGCAACAACTTACCCACCACTGATGTCTGACTCACAGGTCTATAGTTCCCAGGCTCCCTGTAGACTTTCTTAAATAGTGGCACAACATTACCCACTCTCCAGTCTTCTAACATCTCACCCGTAGCTGTAGATGAATCAAATACCTCTGCTAGGGACCCCACAATTTCTTCCCTAACTTCCCACAATGTCCTGGGATACACTTGATCAGTTCCTGGAGATCTGTCCACCTTTATGTTTTTTAAGGCCTCTAGCACTTCCTCGTCTGTAACGCAAACTGTTTTCAAGAGATTAATGTTTATTTCCCCAAGTTCCTTGGCCTCCATGTCTTTTTCTATAATATAAACTGACAGGTAATATTCTTTTAGTATCTCTTCCATCTCCTGTGGTTCCACATACAGATGATCTTGGACTTTAAGCAGCCCAATTCTCCCTAGTTGCTCTTTTGCTCTCAGTGTACTTGTAGAATCTGTGATACTGGGAACTGCAGATGTTGGAGAATCCAAGATAATAAAATGTGAGGCTGGATGAACACAGCAGGCCCAGCAGCATCTCAGGAGCACAAAAGCTGACGTTTCGGGCCTAGACCCTTCATCAGAGAGGGACATGGGGTGAGGGTTCTGGAATAAATAGGGAGAGAGGGGGAGGCGGACCGAAGATGGAGAGGAAAGAAGGTAGGTGGAGAGAGTATAGGTGGGGAGGTAGGGAGGGGATAGGTCAGTCCAGGGAAGACGGACAGGTCAAGGAGGTGGGATGAGGTTAGTAGGTAGGAGATGGGGGTGCGGCTTGGGGTGGGAGGAAGGGATGGGTGAAAGGAAGAACAGGTTAGGGAGGCAGGGACAGGTTGGGCTGGTTTTGGGATGCAGTGGGGGGAGGGGAAGAGCTGAGCTGATTGTGTGGTGCAGTGGGGGGAGGGGACGAACTGGGCTGGCTTAGGGATGCGGTGGGGGAAGGGGAGATTTTGAAGCTGGTGAAGTCCACATTGATACCATATGGCTGCAGGGTTCCCAAGCGGAATATGAGTTGCTGTTCCTGCAACCTTCGGGTGGCATCATTGTGGCACTGCAGGAGGCCCATGATGGACAGGTCATCTAAAGAATGGGAGGGGGAGTGGAAATGGTTTGCGACTGGGAGGTGCAGTTGTTTATTGTGAACCGAGCGGAGGTGTTCTGCAAAGCGGTCCCCAAGCCTCCGCTTGGTTTCCCCAATGTAGAAAAAGCCACACCGGATACAATGGATGCAGTATACCACATTGGCAGATGTGCAGGTGAACCTCTGCTTAATATGGAAAGTCATCTTGGGGCCTGGGATAGGGGTGAGGGTGGAGGTGTGGGGGCAAGTGTAGCATTTCCTGCGGATGCAGGGGAAGGTGCCGGGTGTGGTGGGGTTGGAGGGTAGTGTGGAGCGAACAAGGGAGTCACGGAGAGAGTGGTCTCTCTGGAAAGCAGACAAGGGTGGGGATGGAAAAATGTCTTGGGTGGTGGGGTCGGATTGTAGATGGCGGAAGTATTGGAGGATGATGCGTTGTATCCGGCGGTTGGTGGGGTGGTGTGTGAGAACGAGGGGGATCCTCTTTGGGTGGTTGTGGCAGGGGCAGGGTGTGAGGGATGTGTTGCAGGAAATGCGGGAGACGCGGTCAAGGGCGTTCTCGACCACTGTAGGGGGAAAGTTGCGGTCCTTGAAGAACTTGGACATCTGGGATGTGCGGGAGTGGAATGCCTCATCGTGGGAGCAGATGCAGCGGAGGCGGAGGAATTGGGAATAGGGGATGGAATTTTTGCAGGAGGGTGGGTGGGAGGAGGTGTATTCTAGGTAGCTGTGGGAGTCGGTGGGCTTGAAATGGACATCAGTTACAAGCTGGTTGCCTGAGATGGAGACTGAGAGGTCCAGGAAGGTGAGGGATGTGCTAGAGATGGCCCAGGTGAACTGAAGGTTGGGGTGGAAGGTGTTGGTGAAGTGGATGAACTGTTCGAGCTCACCCCATGCCCCTCTCTGATGAAGGGTCTAGGCCCGAAACGTCAGCTTTTGTGCTCCTGAGATGCTGCTGGGCCTGCTGTGTTCATCCAGCCTGATATTTTATTTACTTGTAGAATCTCTTTGGATTACTCTTAACCTTACCTGCCAAGGCTATCCCATATCTCCTTTCTTCCCTCCTGATTTCCCTCTTAAGAATGCTCCTATACCTGCTATAGTCTTCAAGAGATTCGCTTGACCCCAGTTGTCTATATCTAATATATAATTCCTTCTTATTCTTGACCAAAACTCCAATGTCTTTATTCATCCATTGTTTCCTACTCTTACCATTCACTCTAACAGAAAAATGATGCCCCTGAACTTTTGAACCTTAGTTTTGAAAGCTTCCCACTTGTCAGCTGTCCTTTACCTGTGAACAGTATACTGCAATCAAATCTTGTAAGTTCCTGTCACACACCATCAAAATTTGCTTTTCTCCAATTAAACTTTTGTATAGGGCTTATCTTTATCTCCAACTATTTTAAAACTAATAGAATTATGATCGCTGGGTCCAAAGTAGCCATGCTTCAGTCACTTGTCCTGCAGAAGACTTTCCCAAGAGAAGGTCAAATTTTGCTCCTTCTAGAGCAGGCACACCTACATATTCATAAAGAAAATTTTCTTGAACACATCAACAGACTCCTCACTGTCTAAACCTTCAACAGTGCGGTAGTTCCAGTCTATATCTGGCAAGTTAAAATCCCCTACAATTTTTTAAGTCTATTATTTTGACACATATCTGAGATGTCTCTAAATATTTGTTCCTCAATTTCCTGTTGACTATTGTGGGGCCTATAGTACAATCCCATTAAAGTGATCAGCCCCTTCCTGTTTTCGAGTTCCACCCATATAGCTTCACTAGACGATCCCTCAGAAATATCCTCTCTAAGTACATCAGTGATGTTGTCCTCAATCAAAAACACCAGACTCCCCCTCCTCTTGTCTCCCTTTCTATCCTTCCTGTAGCATCTCAACCCCAGAACATTAAGCTGCTAGCCCTGCTCCACCCTCAGCCACGTTTCTGTAATAGCTATGATATCTCAGTCCCATGTTCTCATACATTATCCCCTCTTAATATCCATTTCAGCATTTCAGGAGACTTTTACAAGAGTCTTAATTGATTAGGGATCCTTCCCTAAAACAAAAAAAATGGGAATCAGTATTTGATGGCCATATGATGTGTCCACGAGATTTTTAGGGGCAATTCCATTACACCACACCGTATCACAACTAAAAGAATTGTAGAATTACTGAAATATTTCACTAGATAATGGATAGTTTTGAGGTAACACAATTTAAATCAACTGGGTACCATCCAGGGAACTTCAGAAAGATGGCATCAAACTTTAAAGGCCATGTTGAGGGCCTACAGTCAAGAGTATCCAGAGGATTGGAATAAAGGAATTCCATTTATACATTTTGCAATTACAGCTGCACCTAAATGAAGCAACTGAATTTAGTCCATTTGAATTAATTTTGAATATGAGCTGAGAGGACCACTTAAATTAATTAAAGGAAAATTGGTGAGTCAGCGTTCAGAGACTCCATTATTGGACTATGCTGAAAGCAAAAATTGCTGGAAATCACAATGGGTCAGGTAGCATCCATGTAGAAAAGCCAGCTAACATTTCAAACCAGATGACTCTTCATCAGTGCTACGCATCAGATTTTAGGCAGACATCGGTGAGTCGGCTACACAGCATTTGAAAGTAGCACAGCATGTAATAAAACAGGAAGCAGGCAAGAGAACAAAAATTTGCAATTTAGCTAGTGTGGATAAAGTGTGAGTGTCATTAGTCGGGGTCAGTGAACCTTTAAAGGCAATGTTTAGTTGGCCTTATCAAATTGAAAGGAAATTGAATGAGGTGAACTATTTGATAAAAACGCCAGATAGAAGGAAAACGCACAAGAGTGTGGCATGTGAATATGCTCAAACAGTATTTTGATAGGGAAGGAAAGCAAAAGGAGAATGTGTTACTTGTTACAGCTCAGGGTGAAGAACCAAATCCAGATAAATTTGAAGTTGATATTCCTCAAATTAAATTGGATAATGAGCAAGTTCTCAAAAATTGGGTGAGTTACCTTCCAGAGGAAAATCAAAATAAGCTGAAAGACTTATTAAAACCACAAGGAGAGAGATGTGGGATTAAAGTGGGAAGTATGAACATGATTATGCATGATGTAGATACAGGAAAATGCTATTCCAATTAAGCAAAATCTTTCTAGGCTTAACTGTAAAATTGTCACAGGTTCAAAAAGAAATTGAAAGAATGCTCAGAGATGACATAATCGAAGTGAATGCAGCAAAGGCAGAGTGGTAGAAGTTGTTTACTTGGATTTTAGTAAAGGCTTTGACAAGGTTCCTGTTGGTGGACTAATTAGTAAAGTTACACCACATGGAATTCAGGGTGAGCTTGCCAACTGGATACAAAATTGACTTAATGCCAGGAGTCAGAGTGACGAAAGAGGGTTGTTTTTCAGGCTGGAGGCCTGTAACCAGTGGTGTTCCACAGGGATCAGTGCTAGGTCCACTTTTGTTTGTCATTTATATAAAAGGGTTGAATGAAAATGTAAGAAAGCACGGTTAGTAAGTTTGCAGATGACACCAAGATTGGTGGTATAGTGCACAATGAAGAAGATTACAAACAGACCTTGATCAATTGGGTCAATGGACTGCAGAGTGGCAGATGGAGTTTAATTTGGATAAATGCAAGGCATTGCATTTTGGTAAATCAAATAAAGACAAGACTTATACAATTAAAAGTAGGGCCTTGGGCAGTGTTATAGAACAGAGAGAACTAGGGCTTCAGGTTTATAATTCTTTGAAGTTTGCATCTCCTTTAGATATGGTGGTTAAGAAGACCTGTAGCTCACTTGCCTTCATTACTCAGACCTTTGAGTATAGAGCATAGAACAATACAGCACAGAACAGGCCCTTCAGCCCTCGATGTTGCGCCGACCTGTGAACTAATGTAAGCCCCTCCCCCACACTATCCCACCATCATCCATATGCTTATCCAATGACTGTTTAAATGCCCCTAATGTGTCTGAGTTAACTATATTGGCAGGCAGGGCGTTCCACACCCTTACCACTCTCGGAGTAAAGAAATAGAGTATATAAAGTATAGGAGAAATAAAGTATAGGAGGTGGAATATTATTTTGAGGTTGTACAGAACATTGATGAGGCTTCTTCTGGAGTACTGTGTCCAGTTCTGGTCGCCCTGTTAACAACATAGAACATAGAACATACAGCACATTACAAGCCCTTTGGCCCAGGATGTTGTGGTGACCTATTATCCTATTCTAAGATCAAACTAACCTGTGTACCCTTCATTTTACAATCATCCATGTGCCTATCCAAGAGTCGCTTAAATGTCTCTTAAACATCAAAAGGATATTATTAATTTTGGAGAGGGTTCAGAAGAGATTAACTGAGATGGTGCTGGGACTTGAGGGTTTGAGTTATAAGGAGAGGCTGGATAGGCTGGGATTTTTTCACTGAAATGTAGGAGATTGAGGGGTGACCTTGTAGAGGTTTATAAAATAATGATGGGATTATAAAAGGTGAATGGCAAATGTCTTTTCCCTATGGTGGGGGGATTTTAAGACTGGGGGCATATTTTTAAAGTCATAGAGATATACAGAATGGAAAGAGGCCCTTCAGTCAACTCGTCCAGGCTGACTATACATCCTAAATAAACCTAGTCCCATTCACCAGCATTTGGCCCATATCCCTCTAAATTCTATTCATATAGCCATTCAGATGCCTTTTAAGTGAGAGAGGAAAGTTTAAAAATGGCATCGGGGAAATTCTTTTACTCAGAGGGTAGTTCTTTGGAATGAACTTCCACAGGAAGTGGTGGATGCAGGTACAACGTTTAAAAGAAATTTAGATAAGTAAATGGATAGGAAATGTTTGGAGCAATATAGGCCAAGTGCAGGCAGTTAGAACTAGTTTAGTTTGGGATTATGGTCGGCATGGACCGCTTTGACCAAAGGGTCTGTTTCCATACTATATGACTCTGTAAATGGAGCTCACCCATAGTGATGGTTCCAAAACCAAATGGTGTCTACCAATTGCGTGTGGACTATTAAAAACCGATGCAGTTACAAAGTCCAATTCATACGTTATTCTATGATTAGAAAATTGCATTGAGAAGGTGGGACAAGTAAGTTATATTGCTAAACATAACTTACGCAAAGGGTATTGGCAGGCACCTTCATCCAAATAAAGTAAGTAAAATTGTGGTTTTCATGACAGCAAATGGACTTAACCAGTTTAAAGTCATGCAATTTGTTCAAAAAATGCATGAGCCACATCTCAAAGACTAATCAAAAAGGTAATTTCAGATTATCCAATTACATGGTGTATATCAATGATCTGGTGATTTTTAGTCACACATGGAGGGAACATTTGCAGCGTTTATTGGAATTGTTTGATCGACTTTGAGAGGTGGGCTTGGTGACAAACCTGGCTGAGAGGGAGTTTGCAAAAACCCAATTCATGTTCCTAGGCCATACCATTGGCTATGGACAGATGGTCCCACAGGATGTGGAAACAAAGATTAGTGGGAAATTTCTTGTACTATCGACAAAGAGGGGTGTAGTGTGATTTCTGGGCCTGAGCAGTTTTTGTTGGAAATTCGTACCAAATTTTAGGAGGTGCCTGTCTCCACTGTCTGGCTAGTTGAAGAAATGAAGAAAATTTCCATGACTGCAGAGTTTCAGAAGGCATTTGACAGCCTGAAAGCTGTGCAGACCACTGCCCTGGTGTTAGCAACACTTAATTACACAAAGCTGCTCAATATGGCTATTGATGCAAGTGAGGTGGGTGTTGCTACTATATTCTTGCTAGAAGACAATGACAGTGAAGACAGGCAAATTGGATTTTTTTCTAGAAAATTGAATGTTCATCAAAATAAATATTCCCCCATTGAGAAACAGATCTTGTGTTTGGTGTGGGGCATTGCAACACTTCAACATTTATATTATCAGTAATGTATCTGAGACAATTATGTATACTGGTCATAGCCCCTTCGCGTTCTTGGGAAAATTTAAGGATAAAACTACCAGACTAATTAGATGGAGTTTATTGGCACAGCCATTCAATTTGAAAAGTATACATGTGGCAGGATGAGAGAATGTTAAGTGCCAATGCTTTGTTACAACTTTGAGGAAGAATGTTTTTGATGACGGAAGGGACAGACAGAAATAAACTGGAGAGGCGCTGGCATAATTGTTGGACTGTTAATCCAGAGACCCAAATAATGTTCTCGGGACCCAAGTTCGAAACCTGCCACAGCAGATGGTATAACTTGAACTCAATAGATATCTGGAATTAAGAATCTAATGATGACCATTGTCAATTGTTGAGAAAGTCCATCTGGTTCACTTATGTCCTTTAGGGGAGGAAACTGCCATCTTTAACTGGTTGACTCTTAATTGCCCTCTGGACAATTAGGGGTGGGCAATAAATGCTGTCTCGCCAATAATGCCTTCATCCCGTGAACGAACAATGAATGAATTAAGAGAACCGAATTATTGAATGCTTGCATGTTTCAAGTTAATACACTGTAGGCATGGCTTTGAAAATGAGGCCATCTTTGCAAATTCATTTTTTTTCAGTGGGTAGAATGGAAGGTGTGATGGCATTGTGTCTTTGAGAGGGATGTGTTCTGTGTTGCTTCTCTTGTAACGGGGTATTGGCACAGTGGCGCTGGGAGGTAGATGTGTTCTCTCTAGAATTTTCTTTTAAATGAGACAGAAGAAACATAAGTAAACCCAGGAAGGCTTTTACTTGTGCTTTCCATCAGTTGTGAAGGTCTGCTGCCTGCTGAGGTGAAAGCTCGAGTTCCTGGCAGCTTGAGCGAAGGTCTCAGAGAATGGGGCTTACTTTTCAAAATCAAAAGGCATGATTGTTTTGTTCTTCTGGGCTGGGGAGAGACTGCACATGAGCATCCCAACTTTTTTGCTGAATTGCATTTTTGCCAAAGGGTGTGTTTATTGATGCTGCCTATGTTGAAACAGTTGATGAATAGTGATTAAATAATACATTGCCTTGTTGGATATTTCAATAAAGTTATGCCTTTTACTTTAACCACGTTCTAAGAATAAAGTATGTTTTGATTAAAGCTTAATGGTGAACCAATCGGATCACATCTGAGACACAGTACCTTACACTTACCTTTAAATAGTTAAGGTCTAAGGCTAGAATACTTTGCGGGGTGGGGGTTGGGATGTATGGGGGTCTGGCCTGGTCCATAAGCTATGAAGGCACAGTCACAGAGCCATATTGCATAAAATCTGATGAATTTCAGGCTGTAAAATCCCATTGCTGCAAGAATGAGCTAAATTCTGTCTCTATCACACAGTGTGTAAAATCACATCACTGTCAGAATGTATAAAATCTTATCCATTTCAGAGTATTTAAAATGCTGCCAATAGCAGCATGTGTAAAATCCCAACATTGTCAGAGTTTGCAAAATGCAATCAACTTCAGACTGTGTAAATTCCCATCACTGTTAAAATATGTGACACACTACCATTATTGGTGTGTGCAAAATCCCATCCACTCAGTGTCTGCACACCCCAGAATATTGAGCTGTCTATCCTGTCCCTCTCTGAACAATGTCTCCCTGATAGCAATGATGTTATATATCCATGTGTTAATCAAAATCCACCTTACTCCCAAGACTCCCTACATTAAAACAATTACTATCCAAACCTTGCTGAGCTCCCTTGTGTTTCAACTTGACTATACACTGCACCTGCCAGACTGCCTCGGCTTTTCTTCTACGTCTATCTGTGCATCACCCTCTACTGTACTTTACTCAGTAACCAACCCCCTGTCAAATTAGTTTAATCCTCCCTCAACTGCACTAACAACAACCCCCTCAAGGATAACAAGGTGTAGAGCTGGATGAACACAGCAGGCCGAGCAGGGAAGCTGACGTTTCGGGTCTAGGCCCTTCTTCAGAAATGGGGGAGGAGAAGGGGATTCTAAAAGACATAGGGAGAGAGGGGGAGGTGGATAGAAGATTGATAAAGGAGAAGATAGGTGGAGAGGAGACAGACAGGTCAGAGAGGTGGGGGTGGAGCCAGTAAAGGTGAGTGTAGGTATGGAGTGGTGGGGGGGGGGGGGGGTGAAACAGAGCAGTCCAGGGAGGATGGACAGGTCAAGGGGGCGGGATGAGGCTGGTAGGTAGGAGGTGGGGATGGGGCTTGAGATGGGAGGAGGGAATAGGTGGGAGGCAGGGACAAGCTGGGCTGGTTTTGGGATATGGTCGGGGGAGGGGAGATTTTGAAGCTTGTGAAGTCCACATTGATACCAATGGGCTGCAGGGTTCCCAAGCAAAATATGAGTTGCTGTTCCTGCAGCCTTTGGGCGGCATCGTTGTGGCACCGCAGAAGGCCGAGGATGGACATGTCGTCTGAGGAGTGGGAGGGGGAATTGAAATGGTTCGCAACTGGGAGGTTTGTTGCAAATTGAGCGGAGGTGTTCCACAAAGTGGTCCCAAGCCTGTGCTTGGTTTCCCCAGTGTAGAGGAGGCCACATCGGGAACCCCCTCAAGGAGTTCAGGCCCATTCTGGTCCAATTGATTGAACCAGAAAAGATCCTACATTTCCCATGGATCCAGGATCCTAAGGCTCTCCCTCTGCATCAACTCTTCA
Source organism: Stegostoma tigrinum (assembly GCF_030684315.1). NCBI lineage: Eukaryota > Metazoa > Chordata > Chondrichthyes > Orectolobiformes > Stegostomatidae > Stegostoma > Stegostoma tigrinum. The sequence continues at coordinate 2,185,499 of NC_081382.1, read as the reverse complement.
GCCACACATGCATCTGTTCTATCCAACTATTCCTATACTCACTCACTCGTGAAACCAGAGTAATATAGAGTTTCCAATCGTTGAGCCTTGCTTTTCCATCTGCTCCCTAAATTTTTATTTTTTAAAAATTCATTGTGGGACATGGGCGTGGCTGGCTGGCCAGCATTTATTGCCTGTTCCTAACTGCCCCTGGAGAAGGTAGAAGTGAATTGCTGCAGTCTATGTGCTGAAGGTTGACCCACCATACCTTACAGAGGGAATTCCAGGATTTTGACCCAGGAACACCAAAGAAACAGTGTCATATTCCCAAGTCAGCATGATCAGTAGTTTGGAAGAGAACTTGGAGGTGGTGGTGGTATTCCCATACATCTGCTGCCCTTGTCCTTCTAGATAGAAGTGGTCATGTATTTGTTGCAGGACCATATCTCTCTCTCTCTCTCTGCCATTGATCCAAATGTTAACCACAACCTCTGACCATCCTATCCTTTAGAATAGCCCTGCAGCCAGTGACATCCTTCACTCTAGACCCAGGTAGATAACTGACCATCTTACAATCATTACTGTAGCTACAGAAATGCCCATCTGTAGACTTCAATATTGAGTGACCTAGTACTGCAGTTCTTCCTTTGTTCAATTTTTCTATAATTTCGTCTGTCTGCATGTTATCTCTGTCTCTGATTCTAAGGGATCAACATTTACTTTAAGTACTCTCTTCCTTCTTAAAAGCACACACTAATCTCTTACATTGTTTTTATATTCCGGGGGAATATACTCACAAATTCTATTATTTCCCTGTTCATTTTTTGTCACCCTTTGCTGGATCTCAGAACATTCCAAATCTTTAGCCTTGCTCCTATACTTTGCAACATGAAAAGCTTCTTAATTTAATCTAATACTATGTGTAACTTCCTTATTGAGCTACAACTGGATCTTACGTTAAGTTTTTGCATTTTTTCATGAAATATATTATTAATGAACATTTTGAATGATTTATTCCAATGTTTCCTTTCCATCATTTTACCACAACCATATCTTTTAGTCTGTTTACACAATTACCCTTAGGGATTTATCTCTTCATAATCTCGTTGATATAGTAAGTTTTAAGATTCTTGTACGTGATTGGAGAATGTCACTTCCAAACTTAAAATAGTTATCAGTGGCATTATGATTTCCCAGTGAATCTTCTGTTACAATATTACTCATGAACCCGTTCTCATTACACAGTACTTGTTCTAAAAACATTATCTCTTGCAGAGCTACTAGATCTTCTATGGTGCTCCTGCCAATTTGACAGACTGTATGAAAAGATTAAAATCACTCATTATTATAATGTTTTTTAAAAATAAATTCCAATAATTTTGTATTAAATGCTCAATTAAATACTGAATGTTAGGGGATGATAAGCTACTTGCCCCAGTGGTTTCTGTTTTTTGTAATTCCTAATTTCTGCCCTCAGCGATTCTATACAGTGATTATACTGAATGATCTTGGGGCCACATCCTTTCTAGCTAATACTTTTACTATCAGGGCTACCCTCCTCCTTTGCTACTTTGCAATCGTATCAAGACGGCAATTACATTGATTTATGTCACTAATTGATTTTTTTCTGGATTCTTTGCACATTGAGATGGAATTCAGCAATAACCCCTTTACTTCCAATTTGGCTGCAATTTCAATTTATTTATTACAGTCCCTAAAATGATCTTATTTGCTACTGATATTATGTTAGACTCTGTTGTTTCCTGTCCCATTCTGCTCCTCTTTACCCTCATTGTTACCTTGACCTCTCTTTGGATTTCTAAATCTCCTTACACTTCAATCCTCCCACTCTGTTAGTTTAAGGCCAGCCCCAGTGATATAATTGGCCAGGACACAAATGATAGCCTAGTTTAAATGGAGCCCATTCAAGGAATAGCTCATTCTTCCCTGAGTGCTGATTCCAGCGCCCCAGAAATCAAAGAACCTGCTTCCCACAAGACTCCTTCATCAGCAAGACCCCATGCCAATTATACATGGCTCATATTAACAAACGAGAAATTCATTTGATTTCAATCATTCATGGAAAGTGATGTTACTGGCAGATCAAGCATTTAATGCATGCCACTAGTTGCCCTTCAGAATAAAGAACAGCACAGCAGTGAAACAGGCCATTCAGCCCACCAAGACTTGCTGACACATGATGCCTTTCTAAACCAGAAACCTTCCGGTTTTATGCAGTCTACATCCTGCTATTCTCTGCCTATTTATGCATCTGTCAAGATGCCTCTTTAATGTTGCTATTGTATTCACTTCCATGATCTCAGGCACTTACCACCCTCTGTGGAAAAAAAACCTGTCTCTCACAACTCCTTTAAACATACCTCATTTAATCTTAAACCTAAATCCATGAGTAATTGACATTTATATCCTGGGAAGAAAGACTCCAACTATTAATTCTGTCCATGCCCCTCATAATTTTGTAAGCTTCTATCAGGTTGGCCCTCATCCTTTGACACTCAAGTGAAAATAAACCAAGGTTGTCCAATCACTCCTCATAGCTAATATCCTCCAAACAAGGCAACTTCCTGATAAACTGGTTCTGTATCGTTTCCAAAGCCTCCACTGGTGTTGTGACCAGAACTGTACACAATATTCCAAATGTGGCCCACCTAAGCTGCAACATGGACTTATCAATTTTTATACTCTATGACCCAACTGACAAAGGCAAGCATACCGCACGCCTTCTTGGCCACTTTATCTGCTTGCGTTGCCCTTTTCAGGGAACTGTGGGCCTGTAAGCCTCGATCCCTCTGTATGTTCATGCTTCAAAGGGTTCTGCCATTTACAGTGTACTTTCCTCCTAAATTAGACATTCCAAAATGCATCACTTCACATTTGTTCAGATTAAACTCCATCTTCCATTTCTCTAAGTCTCTAGCCTTACTATATCCTGCTGTATTCTCTGACAATCCTCCCTGCTATCTGCAGCTCCCCCATTCTTTGTGTTGTTCGCAAACTTACTAATCAGGCCATGTACATTCTTCTCCAAGTCATTTATATGTATTACAAATAACCTGGTTGCTAGCACTAATCACTGGTCACAGACCTCCAGTACTTTCACCCGAGGACTACCCTTATCATCATCCATAAGTAACTTAAAACTTACATGAATTATGGTCAATGTTCTCAAAATGCCCCCATACTGAAACTTCTTTGGTTGACAGTGAGGAAGGAGGTCTTAGGTTACTGGAGAATGAAAATGGAATGGTCAGACTGGCAGATGGAGGGTAACCCTGATAACTGTGAGGTGAAATATATTGGAAGAAAGAACGAGACAGGGGAGTACTCAATGAATAGCAGGATATGAGAAAGCTCAGAGGAACAGAGGGATCCTGGGATGCTTGCCCTTGGATCCCTGAAGGTAGAAGGACAGATTAATAGGACACAGTCATTATCGTACAACACGAAAATTGCCCTTTGGTCCAACGCATCTATGTCCACCAGGTTTCATAAACTGAGTTAGTCCCAGCATAGTTAAGAAGGCCTATGGGACACCTGTCTCTATCAGTTGAGGCACAAACTATAAGAACAGGGAGGTAATGTTGGAGCTGTACAGAACTTAGGTTAGGCCATAGTTGAAGGATTGAGTGCAGTTCTGGTCACCACATCAGAGGAAGGACATAATTGCACTGGAAGGAATGCAAAGGAGGTTCACCGGGATAGCGCCTGGGATGGAGCATTTCAGCAATGATGAGAGGCTGGGTAAGCTCGGCTTGTTTTCTTTGGAGCAAGTTTGAGAGGGTAACTAACTGATGTGTACAAGATTATGCGGGACATGGGGAGGGGGGATAGAAAACAACTGTTCATTTTAGCTGAAAAGGTCCAGAATATGGGGGCATAATTGTAAAGTAAAAGTCAGGGGCTTTAGAGGTGACTTGAGGTATAATTTATCTTCCCAGAAAGTGGTGGGGATCTGAAATGCCCTGCCTGGGAGAGTAGCTGAGGCAGGAAACCTGACAATGTTAAAGACTAAGATAATAAAATGTGAGGCTGGATGAACACAGCAGGCCAAGCAGCATCTCAGGAGCACAAAAGCTGACGTTTCGGGCCTAGACCCTTCATCAGAGAGGGGGATGGGGTGAGGGTTCTGGAATAAATAGGGAGAGAGGGGGAGGCGGACCGAAGATGGAGAGAAAAGAAGATAGGTGGGGAGGAGAGTATAGGTGGGGAGGTAGGGAGGGGATAGGTCAGTCCAGGGAAGACGGACAGGTCAAGGAGGTGGGATGAGGTTAGTAGGTAGGAGATGGAGGCGCGGCTTGGGGTGGGAGGAAAACCAGCCCAGTTCATCCCCTCCACCCACTGCACCACACAACCAGCCCAGCTCTTCCCCTCCACCCACTGCATCCCAAAACCAGCCCAGCCTGTCTCTGCCTCCCTAACCTGTTCTTCCTCTCACCTATCCCTTCCTCCCACCCCAAGCCGCACCTCCATCTCCTACCTACTAACCTCATCCCACCTCCTTGACCTGTCCGTCTTCCCTGGACTGACCTATCCCCTCCCTACCTCCCCACCTATACTCTCCTCTCCACTTATCTTCTTTTCTCTCCATCTTTGGTCCGCCTCCCCCTCTCTCCCTATTTATTCCAGAACCCTCACCCCATCCCCCTCTCTGATGAAGGGTCTAGGCCTGAAACGTCAGCTTTTGTGCTCCTGAGATGCTGCTGGGCCTGCTGTGTTCATCCAGCCTCACATTTTATTATCTTGGATTCTCCAGCATCTGCAGTTCCCATTATCAATGTTACTTGGATGAGCATTGGAACATTCAAAGCCCTGGGGCTAGAGCAGGAAAAGTGGGACAAGCGTAGATTCAGTATAGCTCTGGTGGTACAGACTTGATGGGCCAAAGGGTCTCTTTTAGATTGTATGATTCTAGTGTTCCCATGTACATGCTGCTTCCGACCTTCTATCTAGAAGTGGCCATGAGTTTGGAAGATTCTGTTAAAACAGCCTTGGCAAGTTTCTGCAGTTAGCTATGATGGTAGTGCTATACAACATGATGGAGGGTATTCTCAATGTGAAGATGGGATTTTGTCTTCACAAAGTCTGCATGGTAATCACCCTTATTGATTCTCCCATGGACAGGCACATCTAGGACATGTCAATTATTTTTTTGCTGCCACTCTAGAGGGCAATGAAGAGTCAACCTCATTGCAGTTGGTCTGGAGTCACGTACAAACGAGACCAGGTCAGGACAACAGATCTCCTTCCCTAAAGGACATGAGTGAACAGATAGATTTTCACAATAATCGACAGTGGTTACATGGTCATTATTAGAACTTTCATTCTAGATTTTCTTGAATTCAAATTCCAAAAGCATAGCGGAGTCTGAACCCAGCTCTCGAGTTTACCTAATCGCAGCAAAACCCCCACAAGACCATCACTTCCCCTCAAAGCACCTCCATTTATTTCATTTTCCTAAAGGTGTTATATAAAAGGAAGTTATGCTTGTTGCTTATTCCTGCATTTCTCTGTAATTTATAGATATTTCATGGTATGGAGTGAATATTGTTGCGTGTAAATGTTATTGAAGCTCAGATTAAATATAATTTCAGCAGCAAATCTGAAATCTATAGTAACTACAGTAACCATGGCAACAGTGAGTGCGTGGGTGGTGATGCTGACTGTCAGAGAGGAACCTGTGTTCCAGATTCTGCTGGAGATCAATTAACATTAAAACAACCAAACCAGATCCCCCAAGAGGACTGGAGGAATCCACATCACACCCAGTCCACCATTTGACAAATACCTGAACCAGGCACAAGGTCTATAGGAGGAAGAAGTGGCTGTGCAAGAGAACTAGGGCTGTGGGAGGGCACAGGGCATTTGCAGGAGGGCACAGGGCCTGTGTCAGAGGGCCTAGGACCTGCTGGAGGGCACGGGGAATGTGCAGGTGGTACCTGGGGCCTGTAGGAGGGCACGGGGCATGTGCAGGAGGGCCAAGGGACTATAGGAGGGCACGGGGCATGTGCAGGAGTGCCTAGGGCCTGTAGGAGGGCACAGGGCCTGTAGGAGGTCATGGGCATGTGCAGGAGGGCCCGGGGTATGTGCCTGTGGGAGGAAGCTGAGCCTGTGCAGGAGGGCTGGGCCTGTACAAGGGCCCAGAGCCTTTGAGAGAGAGGCCTAGCTGAGAGAAGATGAGGAGCAGGGCACTCAGTTGAGTTGCCTGGCATCACCAATTTTAGTCAGAAATCTGTCACGTGGTTTTATCATGAAATGCAGAGCAAAGGCCCCAATCTGACTGTCACATCAATCAACACCCACACACACATCGGTTAGCAAGCGGAGATGGTTACTATAGCCACAGAATGCTTTCAGATGCTGCTGCTGAAACAGGATTATTTTATTTGATCTAAATTCCGAGCATAGGCTATGAAATGTTAATGAATTGTAATGAAGTACATGATGAACACTCAAATATAACAGGGAAAGGTCTATAACCTTATCCCCACAGCAAAACCACTTGGTCACCTGTTCAGCTGTCACCTTGGGTTGTGGAATCAAGCCTCACACCAGAGACTTGAAACCATGACAAGACTAAGTTGTAGGAACAGTAAGTAGGCCATTCAGCACATCGACCCCCCATTCAATTAAATCATAGTAGATCTGATAATCTTCAACTCCACTTTCCTGCCTTCTCCCCATAACCCTTGATTCCCTTACTGATTAAAAATTCTCTCAGCTTTGAATATACTTAACAACCTAACTTCAATGGGCCTTCATGGTAAAGAATTGCACAGATTTACTCTTCTTGGAGAGAAGAAATCTCTTCTCATCTCTGTCTTAAATGTTCAACCCCTTATTCTAAGATTATGCTCTCTGGTCCTCGACTCTATCACAAGGGAAAACAGCCTTTCCACATTTACCCTGTCAAGTCTCTGAAGAATCTGTATGTTTTAATGAGATCACCTCTCATTCTTTTAAATTTCAACAAGTAGAGGCCCAACCTACTCAACCTCTTCTCATAAGACAGTCCCTCCTTACCCGGGATGAGCCCAGTGAACCTTCTCTGGACTGTCTCCAATGTCATCACTCCTTAGATAAGGGGATCAAAACTGTTCACAGTATTCCAGCTGTGGATCTGACTAGTTTCTTGTACAGTTTTAGCAAAACCTCCTTACTTTATTTCAGGGGGAATGAAGGGTAAAGGCTAACACCCATGTGTCTTCTTAATTACCTACTGAACTTGGATACTATAATTTTGAGATTCACGGGCAAGGATTTCCACATCCATCTGCTCTGTAACTTTATGCAGTCTTTCCCCATTTAATTAATATTCAGCACTTCTATTCTTCCTACCAAAATACATAATCTCACTTCCCAACACTGTAGTCCACGTACCAAGTTTTCACATTACCTGTCAGTATCCCTCTGTAGACTCTTGACAAGATCCTCATCAGTGCTGAGGAAAAGACATGCTGAGGGTCAGTGCCAAGGGAGAACCATGCCACCAAAGGGTCAGTCCGAGGGACAGCCGAGCCACCTGAGGGACTGTAGTACTGTTGGGGACGAAGACTTTGGCTGTGATGTTAGAATGAAGCACATCTGCTCTCTCACGTGGGTGAGAAAATTTCCATGGTCAATATTTCAAATAAGAGCTGGTGTCCTGCCCAATCTTCATCCCTAAATCACTGAAAGGCTGATTGCTGAAACTGCTCTGTGTTCCTTCCTATGAGCAAACTGCCTGCTGAGTTTTCTGCAATATAGAAACTATTTTCCCAAGTAACTCACTTACCACTAGGTCCCTTACCTCCCACTCAAACTGGAGGATGATCAGAACTGTAGAATGCTCACGGTACGAAACTCCACATTTTTGAACAATGATCAGGGAATGAGGAAATGCTAGTGTTACATAGCTTTGGCAGTGTATGGGTTAAACATTCATGGCTCATTGCTCAGCTTGTCCATCTGTTCCTACGATCTGTTCACAGTTGCAGTATTGACGTAACCTGCAGTTTCACCAGCAGCGAATTCCTGCAGGATCAGGCAGGAGCTGGGCAGAGTGACCCTATCCTTGTCAGAATCTGTCTGCAGTCAGATTCCAGCATGAAATGAGGCACACCCCTCACTCCTGTCCACACAACATCAAAGTTCATGTCCACAGACCCTGAGCAACTGGAGAAGTGACACGCGAACAGATCTCAACCAGATTCATTCCTCTGGGTTCATTCTGCGGCTCGACAGAGACAAATTCACACACTCCCGTACAGACAGAAATACTAAAGTACACTCTCACCCAGAAAACAGCTGCTGCCTCAAAACTGTCCCAATAAAGGTTCATCACTGACTGCGTGTCTCTCTCTCTCTCTCCAAGCCACTCCCTCTCAGGTACAACTATTCTCTATCTCCTTCCTCCTTCCCAGTAGCTGCTACTTTCTCCCTCTCCCTTCCTGAATGGCCCAGCAAAGAGCATCCTCTTCCACTAACTTCTCCCCTTTTTTGATAAACTACTCTTTCCCTCTCCCTCCCTCCTTCTCTCTCACAGATAGACTGCCCTTCCTCCCTCCCTCTCAGAGATAGACTGCTGCATCTCTCTGATAAGAATGTTAAACATAAATTAATGCTAATAAATTACCCATAATGCTGCGCACCTTTATCTTATGCAGCTGCCTTTTGTGTGGCACCTTGTTGAATGCCTTTTGGAAATCTAGATACACCATGTCTATTGGGTTCCCGTTTTCCACCGTGCTCATAGATTCTTCATAGAATTCCAACAAGTTAGTTAAACTAGGCCTATCCTTCATGAATCCATGTTGCATCTGCCCAATGAGACAGTTTCTATCTTGAAGTCTTGCTACTTCTTCCTTGATGATAGATTCAAGCATTTTCCCCACTAAAGAAGTTAAGCCAACCAGCCTATAATTCCCCTTTTTTTGTCTACTTCCTTTTTCAAACAGTGGCGTCACCACTGGCTGTTTTCTAATCTGCTGGAAATGCCCAAGACTCCAGCAAATTTTGGAAAATTACCACAAGTGCATTTACTATTTCTCCTGTTGTCTCTTTTAGTACCCTGGGATGCATTCCATCAGGGCCTGGAGACTTGTCTACATTTACCTCCATTAGCTTGCCCGACACTACCTCTTTCGCAATAATGATTGTTTCCGGGTCCTCACCTACCTTAGTCTCTGTCATCAATTACTGTAATGTTATTCATGTCCTCCACTGTGAAGACAACTCAAAATACCTGTTCAATGCCTCAGCTACTTCTTTATTTCCCATTATTAAATCCCCTGTCACACCCTCTAAGGACCAACATTTACCTTAGCCACTCTTTCATTTTATACATTTGTAGAAAGTATTGCTGTTTTTATATTCTGAGCTAGTTTACTCTTATAATCTATCTTACTTTTCTTTACAGCACTTTTTGGCGTTTTCTGTTGATCTTTAAAATTTTCCCAATCTTCTAATTTCCTACTGGTCTTTGCCAGTTTGTATACCTTATCTTTCATTATGATAGTGTCCCTTATTTCCTTAGACAACCATGGCTGATGACCCGTTTTTCTACAGCCTGTCCTTTCACTGGTATATAGTTTTGCTGAGGACTTTGAAAAATTACTTTGAAAGTCCCCCACTGCTCCTCAACTGTCCCACCATAAAAGTCTTTGCTTCGAGTATACTTTAGCCAACTCCTCTCCCATCCCATTGTGGTCTCCTTTGTTTAAGCACAGGACCCTGGTATTGGATGGTATCTTCTCCGTTTCTATCTGTGTTTTAAATTCAACCATATTGTAATCGCTCCTTCCAGGAGAATCCATAACTATGAGATTATTAATTATTTCTGTCTCATTACACAGGATCAGATCTAAGATAACTTGCTCCCTCATTGGTTCCATTACATACTGTTCAAGAAAGCTATCATGGATACATCCAATGAACTCCTCTTCAAGGCTGCTTTGACTGACTTGGTTCGACCAATCCACATGTGGATTAAAATCCCCCCTGATAATTGCCATACCATTTTTATAGACATTAGTTATTTCTTTGTTTACTGCATACCCCAATGTGATATTATTATTTGGTGTCCTATAGACTACACCTATCAGTGACTTTTTATTCTTAGAATTTCTAATTTCCACCCAAATGGATTCAACATTATTCTCCACAGAACCTATATTACCTCTTACTACTGCTCTGATGTCACCCTTAAATATCAGAGGTACACCCCTTACCTTCCTGTCTGTTATTCTGTATACTCTGATACCCCTGGCTATTTTATTTCCAGTCATGACCATCCTGCAACCATGTATCCGTCTCTGCTACTCAATCATACTCATTCGCAATGATTCGTGCCATTAACTCATCTACCTTGTATTGAATGCTGAGCGCATTCACGTAAAGTGCCTTTACGCTAGTTTTTATACCTTTTTGAATTCTAACATGTCCATTAATAATATCTTGAGTTTTCCTTCCTTTTAACTTCTTTCATAGTCTTCGATGTAGTGAAACCCTCTGTACATATTAACCTGCTGCTTTCTTTTCTGTTTACCATTATACTTCTAGTCGCTTTCCCCTCTCCTCTAACCCACAGTTCACTAGTTTAAAGCCCTAGTGACACCCTATTGGTCCTTTTCGCTAGAACATTGGTTCCAGGTCAGTTCAGGTAGAGACGGTCCCAATGGTACAGATTCCTCCTGTTCCAAAACTGATGCCAGTGCCCTATGAAATGGTACCCCTCTTTCCCACACCACTCCTTTAGTCACATATTTACTTCCCTAATTTCCTTATCCCTAAGCCAATTTGCACATGGCTCGGGTAGGAAACGCTTGAGGACCTGTTCCTTAATTTTGTTCCTAATCTTTGATAAATATATTTTACTCCCATTTTTCAGCTCTTGGCCTGTAGCCTTGTTTGCAATCTAAATAGTTTTTAAATGTCTTGTGAGTTCCTGCCTTGACTTCCCTTTTAGGCTCCAATACCAACGGCCCTCTGGATGAAAAAGTCTTTCCTCAAATCCCCTCAAAGTCACTTGCTTATTTTCTTAAAACTGTATCACCTCGTTACTGACCCATCTATTAGGGAGAAAAGTTTCTCCCATCATCTCTCTCTGTGCCCCTCAGAGCTTTGTACATGTCAATCAGATCCCCCCTCCAAGACTTCCCTGCTGTAACAAATACAATCCCAGTTTATCTAGTCTCTCTTCATTGCTGAACATTCCAGCCGAGGCAAACCCCTGGTGAATCTCCTTTGTCCCCTCTCTAGTGCAGTCACATCCTTCCCATAATGTGGCAACCAGAACTGCACATTAGTACTCCAGCTCTAGCTTATCATTTTATACAGCAGCATCATAAACCCTTTGCCATCATACTTAATGCCTTGACGAATAAAGATTAGCATCCTATATGACTTCTTAACCACGTTGTCTACCTGTCCAGCTGGCATCAAGGATCTACAGACATTCACACCAATGTCCTTCAAATCCTCTGTATTTCCTAGGGTCCTACCATTTATCATGTACTCTCATACCTCATTAGTCCATCCAAAATACATCAGCTCATGTTTTTTCAGGATTAAATTCATTTGGCCACTGGCAGTTATTTTGAACTTTGTTTCTGGAGGTAAATTGGTTTATGGTTTTCAAATCACCTTTATGAAGCATTTCTAAGAAATCATGCGACTTAAGCTAAATGACTAGCCAGATAATCGCTGAGGTTGACTTTTATAATCTAGAAACAGGCAGATGGAATGGCTGGACACATTCAGTTGAGAAGAAAATATTCACTACAGGAAAGTTGCTGTTTAGAGGTGCCAAGGTAGTCAAAGAAACAGTAAACAGCCCAAGCTTTTCCTTACAGCTCAGAGAGATGAATCACCGAGTTAGCCTTTGTGTGTATGTCTCAGGGAGAAATAGAATCACATCTAGTGAGCATGCAGAAATTCACTAGAAGGAAAAGCTTGCAACTTTGTCAGCTGAGCCAGAACTTAAGATCAATGCTGCAACCTCTGTTGTTTGTAATATTTATAAATGATATGGAGGAAAATATAGACAGTCTGATTAGTAAGCTTGCACATGGCAGAAATTGGCGTCATGGAGAGTGAGAAAGGATATCAAAAGGTACAGCAGGAAATAATTTAGTTGGAAAGTTAGTGGAGAAATGGCAGATGGGGATTAATCCAGACAAGTGTGAGGTGATGCATTTTGAGAGATTAAATGCGAGAGGCATGTATGCTGTAAATGGCCAGAACCTTAGCAGTATTGATATATAGAGGGATCTGGGGATCCAAGTCCATAGTGCCTGAAAGTGGCAATACAGTGGAGAAGGCGGCATACAGCTTGCCTGCCTTCATCTACCTCGGCAGTGAATATAAAGCTTGGTAATTCATGCTGCAACTGTGTAAGGTCAGTCCACATTTGGAGTACTGTGGTCAGCTCTGGTCACCACACTATAGGAAGGATGTGGAGGCTTTGGAGTGGGTGCAGAAGAGGTTTACCAAGAGTTGCCTGGATTGGACTGTATTAGCTACCAGGTTGGACCAACTTGTTTTGTTTTCGCTAGTGTGGAAATATCAAATAATTGGGGGGCATAAGTTTAAGGTGAGTGGGAAAAATTTTAAGGGAGATGTACAAGTGGTAGTTGACTGGAACATGCTGCCAGCGTAGATGATAGAAGCAAAATGTTACACGTGAACAGACAATAGAGGGATATGGACCATGTACAGGCAGATGGGAATAGTTGTGAATAGCATCATTGTTGGCATAGACAAGGTGGGTCAAAAGGCCTGTTCCTGTGCTGTACAGAAGTGTTACGATGCAGTGGCTGTCCAATTGAGCATCATACAATGCCAACCTCCTGCCCTTTCACTTTCCATATTGTTTCTGTTTAAATAATCATCTAATGCTTTCTTGGGTGCTTCAATTGAACCTGCCTTCAAAACAGTCCTAACAGTGTACTCCAGGCACTAACTACACTTTGACTGAAATTTGTTTCTAATCTCACATTTGCTTCATGTGCAAATCACTTTAAGACAGTGCCCTCTTGAAGCTTTTACAAGCAGGAACAATATTTTCCTAATTACAACACAGAACCTGCTCATGACATCCTCTTAGCCCTTCTGTCTGTGGGATAACAATCCTAGCCTCATTAATCAATGCATGTAACTACAGTTTCTCACCCCTGAAAACATTTTCATGAACCTTTCTCCACTCTCTCCTGTGCATTCACATTTTTCCTATAATGTCACACTCACAATTGTACGCAATATTCTAGCTGAGGTCTAACAAGTGTCACATATAAGTTCAACATCATATTCTTGCTCTTGTACCTATGCCCTTATTAACAAAGCTAAGGAATATATACATAGCTAGCTTTGTGTTTTCTTCTTGTCTTATGTAATAAACTTTCCTCTAAACCTCTTGCCTTTCGCTATAAACGTATGCCTCCTTGCTCTTGACCTTTTGACTGAGGGGAACAGCAACATCCTGTCAATGTTCCTCAATCTTATACATATCTAATAGGTCACCCTGAGATAGTATGAACTGCTGATGCTGGAGTCCGGAGATAACACAGTGTGGAGCTGGAGGAGCAAAGCAGGCCAGGTAGCATCAAAGGAGCAGGAATGCTGACATTTTGGGTCGGGACCCTTTAGAAATTTCTGATCCGAAACATCAACTTTCCTGCTCCGCTCCTCCAGCTCCATAACTGCTATCAGGTCACCCCCTCAACCTTCTCTACTCCAAAGAAAACAACCTGAGCTTATCCAGCCTCTCTTCATTGCTAAATACTCCATCACAGGCAACATTCTAGTGAATCTCCTCTGCGCTTCCTCCAGTGCAATCACATCCTTCCTATAGTGTGGGAGCCAGAATGGCACACAGTACTCCAGATGTGGTCTTACCAAAGTTCCATAATCTCCTTACTCTTATAATCTATGCATCAGCTGGTAACACTATGTGTCTTGTATGCCTTATTAACCTGTCATGCCACCTTCAGGGATTTGTGGACAAGCATCCCCATTCTTTGGAGCTTCTTCATGTTGTGCCATTCATTGAGTATTCTCTTTTCTTGTTATTTCTTCCAAAGCGCATCGCCTTACATTTATCAGGATTAAAAACTATCTTCCACTGATCTGCCCATCTGACCAATCAGCTTAAACCTTCCGTAATCCAAGACACACTTTCTCACTGTCAACCATCTGGCCAATCTTTGTGTCATCTGCAAACCTACTAATCACACCCCCAGTCACCACCCTCCCAAAGCCCCGCACATTTTCTTCTGTATTTATGTATACAACAAACAATAAGGGACCCAATCCTAGACAGTGGGCTCGTTACACAAGTAGCCTCCTACCACCATCTCCACTAATAAGTCAATTTGCAAAGTTATTCTGGCTCTCATGCGCTTCTGACATTGTCAAAGGCTTAGCTGAAATCCATATGAACTACATAAACTGTCCTACCCTCATCTATACACTTGATCATCTTTTTGAAAAACTCCACTAGATTCATTAGGAATGCCCTCCCTCTGACAAAGCCATGCTGATTATCCCTGATCAAGCCTTTTCTCTGTCATTATTTTTTCCAATAGTTTCCCTCCTGCTGATGCTAGTCTCATGGGTCTATAGTTCCCAGGTCTATCTCTATCACCCTTCTTGTAAAATGGAACCCCATTAGCTGTCCTTCAGTCCTCTAGCACCTTCCCTGTGACTACAGTCTATTTAAATATTTGGGTTAGGGCCACTGTAATTTCTTTCCTCCTCACCCATGGCAGCCTGGTCCACTTCTCCCGATACGATACATTTGCGCCTAGAGTTTGACTCCTTTTAAACCCAAAGCCTCCTCAGTCTTTATGTCAACCTGATCAAGAACCTCATAATCTACTGAACTAACAAAGTCTCCCATAAGAATATTGGCCCTGTGTAGGTTCAGGTACAGACCATCCCAATTTTAGAGGTCCCACCTTCCCCAAAAATATTCCCAGTGATTGAGGAATCTGGAACCCTCCCTCCTGCACCAACTTTTGAGCCACACGTTCATCTGCCCTGTTCTCCTATTTCTGCACTCACTTGAGCAAAGCAAATGGACATTTGGCCAGCGATAGACTGTATAAGCAGGAAGCCTAGCTACACCTGCACATGGCATTGGTGAAACCACACTGGGATTATTCTGACTCCTTGTTTAAAAACACTGGCATGGACAAATCAGATGGATCACATATCTGATTCCTGTGATAAAGTGGTTTGTCTTATGAAGAAAGATCAAGCAGGTTGGAGTTTAAACAAAAAAAATAGAAATTTGAGATGCTGAAGAGACCTGATTGGTTAATGTCAATAAGAGGTTTCCCCCTCAGTGACAGATTGTGTTATGGGGCACAGTTTCAGAATAAAGGCTCTCTCATTTAAGACAGAGATAAGGAGAAGATTAGCCTCTCCGAGGATTGAGAGTTGTGGCAAACCCTTTACCCAGAGAGCAGAGGGGGTGTAGTCACAAGAGATCGTCAAGGCGGAGTTTAAAGCGATTTTGGATAGGCAACGGAGTTGAGGGATATGGGGAGGTCAGGCAGGAAAGTGGAGTTAAGTTCAGAGTCAGGTCAGCCATGATCTTATTAAACGTGGAGCAGGCTGGAAAAACTGCATGGCCTACATGTGCTCCTATTTCTTGTGACCTTGAATTCATACAGGGAATTCCTGCATGTGTGTCTGATGAGCCCACAAGAATGTCCATGGCAACTCAGGCGATCTCTGGCCGTAGCGAAGAATGTTTCCAGGACAAGGCAATTTTTTACAGCTGAGGTTAAAGGTCAGTCTGAAACTAACAGGCAAGTTGAAAGCAACTGACCTGCCAAGTGCAACTGGTGGGAGACAGACTGCCAGACAAATCCACTACTGGATGAGGAGACAGTGTAACGGTACAGGACGGCTAAAGGATTACCGTAGCTCAGCTCCACCTTTGGCACACTAATAAATAGTGGCTGAGGCAGCAATATGCAGATATCATGAAGAAATTGAATGGAAGGCGGGAGACGGTGATTTCAGAAGGCAGGGAGGTATTCTGCAGCTGGTCATGCAGTTCAATCACTAGGAATGCTAGAAAACAAAGTGGACAACTCAGCCTCCACAACCCTGTCACATAGCACTGTCTAAATAACCCCCAGCATCTGGCACAAATTACCCCTAGTGCCACATCACACAGCGACATCTAAATTACCCCCAGTTCCCCAACACAGTGCTCTAAACACGGACTTATAAAACACCCAAAGCGCCATCAGACAGCGCTCTTTCTGAACATGACTAAATTAATCCCAATGCCCTGCCACACAGCCCTCTATCTAAACACTGAATAAATTATCCCCAATGTCCTGTTACACAGCGTTCTATCTAAACATTAACTAAACCACCAATGCCACGTCACACAGTGCTGTCTAAACACTGATATAATGATCCCTAATGACCCATCATACATCCCTCTGTCTAAACCACCTTCAATGCCCCATCATAAGATAACAAGGTATGGAGCTGGATGAACACAGCAGGCCAAGCAGCATCATACAGCTCTATCTAAACACTGACTTAATGATCCCCAGTGATCACACCCTTGTCAGTCTAAACACTGTCCAGTTTTATTTCCCCTTCCTCCTGTCCCGGGGGAAAATCACATCGGGAGGCTGAAGCGGAGAAACTCAAGGTGCATTTGTTTACCTGAAGCACTGCTGGTGAATATGTTCACAGATCCTCTGCACCAAATTATATCAAAAATCATTTGCCTAACAATGCAGTGTCAAAAACCTTCCAATTAACTCCCAAGATTTACAGTCAATTTCACTAAAAGCCTGGTCCAGTTCTCCAGATACAATGTATCAGCTTGACCACCTTGTGACCTTGTCTCCTTGAACACAATTTAAACAACTCCTTCATTGGTTCTGATGTGGCACTGCCCCTTAATCCTTGAGGTGGTCAACAGTGTCAGGGGGCTGGAGATTGAATTGGGTCATATGGTTCCAGGTCCAGAGTGTCTCAAAGACATCCATGATTCAACACCTTGATTCAAAAATCTATATGCTTTGTGAAAAAGCTGGCATTCATCAGGAGACAGCCACAGGAAGTGAAGTGGGTACAGATACTCAAGCAGAGAAACAAGTGGCACTCCCCACACATTCAGACATTGTACCTCATACCAAACACGGACATGGAAACTAGAAGTACGTACATCTTGGCAGGACTTGGACTGCTCAAAAATTGCTCTCAAAATGAATTACAATACGAAAGAAAGGAGAGACGTGGTGAGAGGGAACAGTTGCGGGGGGGGGGGGAAAATGTGGTGAGAGGAGATGGTGTGGGACCGAGGGACACAGGGATAGGGTGTTTGGAATGAGGGATTAGGAAAGTGAGTGGGAGGGATTAAGGAATAGAGAGGGTTGAAGGATTGAGGGATACTAAGAAACGGGAGGAATGAGAGATAAGGAGAGAGGGTGGATGGAACTGAGGGATACATGGAGAGGACTGGTGGAAGTAAGAGATATGGAGAGGGGGTGGGAGAGTCTAAGGGATATTGGTAGACGGGTGGGGCTGATGCACACAGGGAAAGGGTGGGACTGAGAAATATGTGAAAGAAGTGGAAACGATTGTTGGATATGGGAAGAGAATGTTGGGGTAATAAGCCTTTGCTGATTTAAGCTTTATTGATACAGTAATTTAAGAAGGGAAATATGCACGGCCATGAGCTTCAGTGTGCTGTAAACCAGAGTTAAATCACAGGCAGGGTAGACCGCAGTAGACTTGGTTCTCACTGTAAACTGTAACACGGTCAGTACTATTAGAGTTTGTTTGGGAAGCAACATGTACATAGTCAATTTAGTAGATTAGGTTGAAATGGGCAGAATAAAGGAAAAAGTATTAGAGGGATATGGTGACAGTAGGTTAATGTGGCCAGGGCTACTTGCAGGTGTGAATAATAAACACAAGCATTGACTAAATAGATTGAATGGTTCATTACCAAGTTGTAAATGATGTGTATATTCTGTAGTTTAACCCAAAACATCCAGCTACTAGCTTATTAGGCAATGACTCCCAAAGACAGAGCAGGGTAAACAAAAATGTAGGAAGGAGTTTGCTCTTTCCAGCAAGTACAGCAATTCTGAAAGCTGGTATCCACTGACCCCTGGTGGTGACTCTAAATAAAACTAAAGATTTTGTCCCAGATCACTGGATGATCGTCCAGCAAGTTTCCTATCAATGAGACTGATCCAGTGATGAACCCATCAGTAGGAGTGATCCGGTGAGTTTTCAGTATGTTATAGAACAATTAACTGTGGTAGTGGGTAAACCTTTGGTAACAAATTAATCTGAAAAGAATCAGTCTTCACATAAAGGTCAGTTGTTTGGGAAAAGCCAGCACGAATTTCTAAAGGGGAAATCAGGTTTAATTAAGGAGTCTTTATTCAGTGCCATGCAACAGACTTACGAGGAAAGGTGTAGGTCATTGTATAAGAGTTAGTGGATATGCAGGTACAAAATTGGCTGAGTGACAGGATAATGGTCAAGGGAAATTTTTTTGTCTCAAGGAAGGTTTGTGCTGGAGCCACCCAGGGGTCAGTATTGGGGCCCTTGCTTTTCCTGACACTGATTAATGATCTTGATCTGGGTTTGCACAGTACAAAAGTCTGCAGATGACTTCAAACTTTGGAGAATTTTAAACTATGAGGACTGTTAGATCTCAGTTGGAGTTTGTGTATGGTTATGGACACAGTCATGTGTAACCATTTGAGAGAATGCAAAAGTAGTTTATAAGACTAGTTCCAGGAAATGAGAAACTTCAGTTTTGAGGATAGACTAAAGATGATGGGAATGTCTCCCTGGAGAGGAGAAAACTAACAGGAGACATGATAGTGGTTTTCAAAATCATGACCAGATAAAAGAAACAAGAATGAGTTTTGCAAGTGATTTGCAAAAGAAGCAAAGATGATGTGAGAAAAGAAACTTTTTCTCATAGTGTGTAGTTAAGGTATGGAATGAACTGTGGTTGAGGCAGGTTCAATTGAGGCATTTAAGGGGGCACTGGATGATAATATAGACAGAAGTGGTTTGTAGGGATATGGGGAAAAGGCAGGAGATGACACTGACTCAAAAAACCGGTGCATGCACAATTTTAAAAAAAATCACAGGGAATGTGGGTGTCATTGGCTAAGCCAGCATTAATTGCCCATCCCTATTTTCCAAAGGGTCAGCCACATTTCTGTGGGTCTGGGGTCACATGTAGGCCAGACCAGGTAATAATGGCAGCTTTCTTCCCTGAAGGACATCAGTGATCCAGATGGGTTTTTACAACAATCAATGGTGATTTCATGATCATCATTAGAACCTGAATTCCAGATTTCTTTTCATATTGAATTCAAATTCCACCACCTGCAATGGTGGCATTCAAACCTGGGACCCCACAACATTATTCAGTGGACTCCTGGTTGGTGCTCACTATCCAGTGGGTTTCCGATCAATTCACACTTATTCAATGAATTCTGTGTTACTGTATCACATGAAACTACAGGATGCATATAAAATTGAACAAAAACAATCAGTCCAGCCACTTAAGCGAGAAAATTTTTTTTGCCTTTAATGAACAAACATGGTTGAAGATAAGTTACATACAGAGTGCAAAGGAAGGTCCCAGGGCATCCACCACTAACCTGTAACTGACTATTTTCACAAACTATCAGCCAGAGGGAGCGGATCTGACCATTACACTTGTTTGAGCTGGTGAATGAGCAAGCTGTCCTTGAATAGCCCAACCCCCATTCCTTTAGTGTCAGTTAATGAGCAATGCAAACAATCTGTCCATATTTGGAAACTGCCTTTTAAGTCAGGGACCTTTAGCATAAATTCTCCAAACATTGAAGAGGAGATGAATCAGACCCTCAAGCTAGTGTCACCATTGGTTGATCTGCATCTAAACACCATTTATCGCTTTTGCTCCCTATTCCTTAAACCCACTGCACCCCCAAAAAATTATCAATCCCAATCATGATTGCTCCAAATGGCCCTCAGAATCATCAGCATTTTGTGAAGGTTTGAAAATTGCGGCCTCTCTGTGGTATCAATCTGGCTCAAATGTTCAGACTGTACTGGGAAAAGAGAACAGTGGAGTGGGCTTACTTGGGAGCTATTTCAAACAGCTCTTGTTCTAACCTCAAACTAAAAATCTAAAAGCAAATTCCAGGCACACTTACCATGTGGTGGCAGAAACTCTCCCTATCCATCTGCATTTCAGAGATTGGGTCCACTTTCCTCAAGACTTTTCCTCCTGCTCCTTCGACAAATGACTGGGTTCAGAGCTGCTGGAAATCACAGGGAATTGCGTGAGAATGGCCCACACAGCCTCCTGTGCGCCTTACGCACCGGCCAGCAGAACAAAGGCTACTCTGAGAAAGAGTCTAGATCATGTAACAAAGGGGAGGCCAAACTTGATCAACAAGAGCCACTGATTTGAGCCCCTTTCTTCTACTCATTCCCTTGATAAAACAGTAGCAAATGCTTGGATTGCAAAACCAAGCTAGCCAGATCATAGATGCTGCATTCGAGATTTTAGAAACCAGAAATAGAAAAACTCTACCTCAGCTTCAGAACTCAAATCAGCGAGTCACAAAATCTAGACGTTGTTGCTTAGACATTTCAGATTGGGAGGGGAGAGACTGTGATAGAGTCTTTGCTGCTTCTTACCCTGGATGGTTACATCCCAAGGAATCATCCAGAAAAGGAAATGACAACTCGATGAGTAACTGAGCTTCCCGACTCTCTCCAGGGATATGGGGAAGGGGCAGCTGGCTGGCAGTGCATGCTCATCCACACAGGAGTGTGGTGATAACTATTCTGAACATTAGCAGTTTTGTTGAATTGTTGTCAAACACTTGCTGTTGTTTGTAGAAGAATGAATATTCTCTAGGTGATTCTTCAAGTAGCTAGGATCCAGGGCTGACTAGATGCAAAGAGCAACAGAGACCTCATCTCTAACACACACAGACATGCACAACTCCTTTCTCCTGACTGCTGTTCTGAACTTGTGCCACCAGATGAGGCTTCCAGATGATTCTGTAACTCCCTGCACCACGTAATAAGTGCCACTATGTGGGGCCAAGCTAATGTAAATATACAAGTCACTGTATTGTTTAAAATATCATACAGGGGTGTACTGCATTGTACCTCACATTTAATGATTATTACATTTTGTAAGTTATTTCACTTAGAAATACACAGTGCTGTACATGTATCGTACAAGTATTTAAACTTGTACATTATTTTACTCTGGGCAAAAAAATTCCAAAAGGAACCCAATTCTGACTTTAACATTGTGAATCATAGTTCCCATAGGAATCAGCCATTTCGCTTCGAGTTGCAACTTTCAGGAGTACAACCACAATTTTAAGCAAGGACTTGCTGTATTCCAAAGCTGCCAATCTGAAGCAATTTTAGAGGATTAATATTGATCAATAATGTTCAAGTTGTGAAATCTTTGACAGGTTTAAACCTTTGAGACATGATGTGAAGTAACAGAGGAAACAATGATAATATACTGGAAATTCTATACTCCTCCACTCTGAGTGTTCAGAACTTAGAAACTGCAAACGATCCCATAGCCTGTTTGAGAACCACAACATACAATATTACATGTCGTCAGAGCAATTCCTATTCAGGAAACTTGATCAACCTTAAATAGGGAAGGATTGCTTTGTTTAGTTTTGAATGACATGATCGAAAGACAAGGGGATCTTCTTCATGAGTGAAGACATGTTTGAGCTGCAGGCAAACTCAAGTGCCAACTCTACAAAAGGCAACATTGTCCTACACCAGCATAAAGTTGCTGTGTGACATCCAACTCTCAGGAGCCTGACAGAGCAATAAGCCAGGTGTAGAGCTAATGGAGTGACCAAAGGAAAGCAAATCAGCAGAACTTGGTGTGATGGGGAAGAAGGTAGACACAAGCAGAGGGAGAGCAAAGGCAAGCACAGTGCCAGGGGAGCAAAAGCCAATCACCACCAGGGATTTGGAGGGGGGTAACAGAATCGCAAACACCACATGCAGGGGAAATGAAAACACAAACACAGGATGAAAAGGAAAATGTGAACACAGCACAAAGTAGAAAAAACAAATAGAAGGTGAGGGGGAAAACACTAAACAAACAAGAGTGCACCAATACAGCACTAAACTGGCACCAGCATTAGCCCCCTAGCAGGGCAATGAAACAGCCTTGGTTGCAACAAGACTCTTGCAAAACAGAAGAGAATTACTGCTGGTTTGCTATACCCTGGCACTTGATTGGTAAAACCTAATTGGGCACAAAGGTAATGATTGAGGAGGAGGCAGTTGCTTGAATCCTGCACCTTATATCAGGATGATGGGGCTGGAGTGGACATGGTCCCACTTACTGACAAGCTCTAGCACATAGTCTGCATTGCAGAGTGTGTTTCAAAAAAAAAAATCCCACAACCGCAGCATTGTAAACTGTACTGCAAATGAGAGTGTCAGCTCCAGTCTTAGCATTTGCTCCATAATAGCTGCCCTCAAGAATGATAGCTCCAATTCCTAGTCAGATCATAGTGACCTTGACTGATCTTCTCCAATCTCCTGGCTCTTGTATTCAGCCATCCATTCAGCAGAGACTTTCAGGCCTCAGATAGTCTAACAATGTCATAATGCACATAGCCAAGAACCGGGTAATGCACAGGTCCAATGTTGGTTCAGGGAGTTTATTGGTTAACTCACTAGTAGGTTCCTTCACTACCCATTAAAATCGCTTCACCCAACAACTAGGCACTAATCATTACAGTTTTATTTGAAATTGTAGCTTGCATTAATTACATGTGCCCTTCTTTTCACTCAATTTGAAGTCACAGCAAGCTACTTCCCAGACTTTCTAAATGAAAGAGGATGGAAATAAAAGTTTGAGACAAAGCTCGGACAGATGTGAATCCTCACTCATTCCTAATATGCTGGCAACCCAATTGAGGTAATGAGAAACCAGCAACGAACACCAGGTGGAGGAGCGGCGGTATATGGTTTGCTGAATGAAACACCCAAACTCTTACTGAAGTGGCTTTTAAGGATTGGGGAATTACAAAGGAAAGGAAAGGCTAATTTTGGAAATGGTGAAGGAGAAAGAGACAAAGCATCCTCAGCTCTCAGATGTCTCAAGGGTTTTAGCATCATGCAGCCATCAAAACTTTTGGGGTGGGAGGGAGTTGCTCGTCAGTGCTGTGCAATGTAACTGGCAGAGAATTTGGATGGGCTGGGTCTTTCACTGAGCCATTCTTATCTGGCCACAAACAGGCAAATAAACAGAGCCGTGGGCTGCAGTAAGGCTGCACCTGCTCATAGATCCTGAAACTAGATATGATTCACACACCATGGATTCTATGGGGGGTAACAGGGCTCAAGGCTAAAATTTTCTTTTCCAACTTTGCAGAGCCCTCTCAGTTCTCAAGAGACTGGCAAAAGAAAATGACACTACAGCTGCCAAGGCACTGATCACTTGGTTAAAGTAACCAGACAGCTGGAGCTAACTCGGGCTGCGGATCACAGCAGTACACCTTCTAAACAACGCACCTTATAAATAGTTAGAAATGTACAAAATCAGCCTGTGATGGGAGACGGGTGGAATTCCCAGAGCTTGGTACAGTTTCTTCCATAAAGCTCAGGCACACGTCTGTGCCAATGTTAGAGGGGAATTTTTAAAAGTGTGGGAACAGGGAAGTAATATGAAGACAATGCAGAATTCAGGCCAAGTCTATAGTTCCTCGTAGTCTCCACTCCCCTTGCTCCTCACAACATGACTATCACCGCTGCCAATTAGAAACTTCTCCAAATCCTCCATGTCCTCATCAGCTTTGTCCTTGGTCTTCACTTTCTTCCTCCTCCTCTTGTCGTCAGATGTCACTTGCTTCTCCTTCTTTGGTCTCTCC
This sequence comes from Stegostoma tigrinum, assembly GCF_030684315.1. NCBI lineage: Eukaryota > Metazoa > Chordata > Chondrichthyes > Orectolobiformes > Stegostomatidae > Stegostoma > Stegostoma tigrinum. The sequence continues at coordinate 2,161,584 of NC_081382.1, read as the reverse complement.
TCGGTTTCGTCTTTCTCCTTCTCTTTACTTTTCCTTGGCTTGTGTCTCTTTTTCTCCAATTTCTCATCCTCCTGAAAATGTAAAACACATGGTGCACACGTGCTCTCAACTCTTTACACTACAGCATTGCCCAGATCAAGTTATTGGAAAAGGAATTCTCAATACCTTCAGCATTTTCACACACTCAAACCTATCGTTCTCTCTTTCAACATGAGGCTGTGGCACTGTCCACATTTAAACTTGATTGACTGTAAAGTACTTAGGGACGTCATGAAAAATGCTATAAAACTACTTGTCTGTCCTTTTTCTCATTTAGAAAAAACACATCACAAATGAAGAGATATTACATTCTGTAAACATTCCAGGGCTGAGTTAAGAATGAAACAGCACTGTTTCATATATTTCCTGAAAGTGGTTAGAAGCTCATGGATGCGATAGGTTCACAGAGAGGTCAGATACAGCTTTGCTTTAATATCTCATCCAGAAGATGGCATCTGTGACAGGGCAGTACAGGGCGTGACACGGCAGGGTGGAAGGTCAGCTGGCACTGTGGGTTCTAGTTTTCAGTATGGAGCTTCTGACTCAGTATGCTTGCGTTACAACTGATAACCCCAATTCCACTTTTCTCCCTCCTCTAGTCTTTAATGTCTAGCCTGTACTTTGTGGATATTTGTCACTAGAATATTTAAATCTCCGAGTATTGTACAAAAAGAAAATTACCTCTCGGGTCTTTTTCTTCTTTTTCTTCTTTTCTTTGGAGGAACCCTTGCTGGTTTTCTCTGCCAAGGAACCAAAATTCAGTTAGCAGTGAGCTTAAAGAACCATCTAAGGTAGGGTTACACAGCTACTTACAGCTGAGTTATACCTTGGCTGTGACAGGTTTGACAGGTTAACTAAACCACTAAGGAAATTGCACACCAAATAAAAGTGAAAGAAATTCAAATATATTAAAGAAGTATTGAGGATTCACAAAGTTTTGTTTTTACCTCCACCTAAAACTCTGAATTCCAATGCTATCCTGCTGCCTGATTACAGCCTGGTTTAATGCTGATGACCAGGTTCTGTTTTATCTTCGCTCCTTCCCTGCCTAATCCCAGAGGACCCGAGCAAGCTGCTCCTAGCCTTCCAAAGATCTAGGATTTACCACATGGAAAAGTCCCCAGCTGATGTGGTTAAGGTTCCTGCTCTGGGTGCTGAAGGGTGGTTTCTACTAACATTACAGCACTTTTTAGCCATTTTCACACAGAACGGAATTTTAAAACAAAACATATTTTTAGAAGTAATAAACTAAGTAGCAAGCGAATAATTTGCGAAATTGATGTTGTTTTTGCCATGGATTAAACAATAATTAAGCAATTCTTTAACTTCCTAGCACAACTAAAGAACATTTCAAGTGCAGTGTTTGAAAGACAAGAGATCCTGGCCTATGAGCAGTTGGAGGATATAAACACAGTGGAAGCTGCCTTTTTGAAACAGGGGGGTTGTGAGGGCACTCGGGTTTGTTAAGAGGTATACAAGGGTTTTAGTCAGGGCAAGAGTTTAGAACTGTCGGAAGATTAGAACTCTTTCTGCCTCAGTTATAGGCTAACACAGCATGCCTTTTTTTGTATCATTAGGGATATTGCACAAATGGAGATACCGGCAGTTCATCTTCTATCAGCCTGGTTTCATGTCACCGAGACTTAGATCAGTTTATTTGGAGTGTGTCTAAAGTAAAAGTAAAATTCAACAATACCCGCCCATTTGAGATTGCTATGTCTCTGGGTTATTCTCAACAAGTACCTGGCAGTATGAAACACGTGGCCCAAATACGAAGACATGCAAACAACTCAGAGTGATTTTGCTGAACCTCAGAAGGGGTCCAACCTTGGTGAATTCCTAACACCTGATATGCTCATGGAAGTGAGCTTCCAGCATACATGAAATCAATTCCTGGCTTAATTTGGCTTCAGTAGCAAACAAACACAGGTAGAATAATTGAATGGAGAAAGTTGATCTCCACTTCAATAACCAAACTCATTCCTGTCCAATGCTTGTGCCACCCAATAACACTATCATAGCAATCAGTATTTCCATGGTGACTGTGCTTTTAAGTACAGCAGCAATTCCAGACCTTCATCTGTAAACAGAGGGGCCATTCCCTTGTTTATCATAGAACCAGACGCTAAACTCAGTGTCTTGAAATAATGTAGTCCCTGCAGCCTGAATCCTCTGCTTTTCCACTTCAGTATGGTACAGACTGCAAATCTAGGTCTGTTTCTCAAATAGATGCAAATGTACAACTGGCATAATTTTGAAGACCATATGCATATCCTGCTAATGCTAAGTCATCATATTGACATTCACTCAGTATAGAAAGCTAATACTGGCTAAACAGCAGCAGCAGCATACAACACTCTCACAATACCACACTTCAAACCCGAGACATCTTTCATAAGATCAATATTCTGTCCAGTTGCAACCAACTCCCCACTGAAATGACCTTGTACCAAGCAAAACAAACTTTCACACAGTAAGTAGTTAGGGTATGGAACTCACTGCCTGCAAGTATGGTGGTGGCAAGTTCATGGAGGCATTTAAGGTGGCATTGGATGATTATGTAAAAAGGAACAATAGGCAGAGTTACGAGGAAAAGGCACGAAATCAAAGCACTCAGTGGGTGTGAATACAATGGGCTAAACAGTCTCCAGCGCTGTAACCCTGAAACATACCTTAGTAATAATAACCGCCAGCTAGCAGCAGCTCAGAAAGGGAACAGGCTTTGCTTAATTAAGTATGTTCGGCAAAAGAGGAAAACCTTATCTGTAGTCACTATTCTAACCATTTCCTCATCAGAAAACTTCCTCACTGTGGACCTACCTTAAAACCACACCTGGGGTGGAGGTGGAGGATTAATAAAGAACAGTACAGCACAGAAACAGGCCATTCAGCCCACCAAGGTTGTGCGAACACGATACCTTTTATACCAAAAATCTCTTGTCTCTATGCAGTCCATATCCCTCTATTCCCTGTCTATTCATACATCTGTCAAGATACTTCTTAAACACTATTTTATCCGCCTCCACCACCTCTTCAGGTAACACATTCCAGGTACTTACCATCCTCTGGGTAAAACATGTGCCTCTCACAACTCCTTTGAACTTACTCCCTGTCACCCTAAGTATATGGTCCCCATGGTACTTGACATTTCTTCCCTGGGGAAAAGACTCCAACTATCTATTCTATGATGCCACATATAACTTTGTGATCTTCTGTCAGTTCACCCTTCATCCTTTGACGTTCAAGGGTAAGCAAACCAGTTTGTCCAATCTTTCCTAATAGCAAATACCCTCCAAACCCGATAACATCCTGGTAAATCATTTCTGTACTCTCTTCAAAGCCTCCACATCCTTTTGTTAGTGTGGTGATCAGAACTGGACTCAATAGCTGCAAATTGACTTGCCAATTTTTATACTGTATTCCCCAACCAATAAAGGTAAGCATGCCATATGCCTTCTTGACCACCTTATTCCCGTGTGTTACCACTTTCAGGGAACAGCGGGCCTGTACACCTAGAACTCTCTGCATATTGACACTTCTAAGGGTTCTACCATTTATTGTATACTTCCTTCTGCATCACCTTGCATTTGTCTGCATTTAACCTCATCTGCCATTTCTCTATCCAAGTCTCCAGTCTACCTATATCCTGCTGTATCCTCTAGCAATCCTCATCACTACCTGCAGTTCCCCAAATCTGTGTGTCATCCCCAAACTTACTAAATAGTCCACCTACATTCTCCTCCAAATCATTTACATAAATTACGAGCAACAGGCATCCAAGCATTGATCCCTGTGGAACAGATCCCTAATCAGAAAAACACACTTCCATCACTACTCTGTCTTCTGTGATTAAACTAGTTCTGTAGCCATCTTACTGTGGGTCTCATGTGACTTCACCTTTGTACCAGCCTGCCTTGAGGGACCTTGTCAAGAGCTTGCTAAAGTCTATAGACAACACATCCTGCCCTGCCCTCATCAATCATCCTGGTCACTTCCTCAAAAAACTCAATCAAGTTTGAGAGACACCATGTTCCCTGCACAAAACCATGCTGCTTATTGCTAATAACAAGGAGGAATCCCACTAGCCAACATTAAAGGTTGGCTAAGAACATGGCAAAGCTCACAACGTAACCAGAGTGGAAGTAAACAGGGCTAGTGAGCCTGATCAGCCCGTGAAAGACATACTGTATTCTGGGCATAATAAGGAATTTTTGAGACTTTAATCATTCGATCAACTTTTCACAAAGAATAGAATGAACTTTGTTGGGTTCCTTGCAAATTAAAACATAAGGTCTTGTGACAAAACAAAGGAAAGGCCTGTTCTGCGCTGTATTGTTCAATGTTCTATGAAATATGAATTGTGGGAAATTGTTCAACTTCATAAACTCATTTGGAAATGTATTTGAGTCAATGTGCTGAGTGTTAATATCCCTGGAGTCTACATGCCTCTACATTCATTACTACAGTTTGCTCACCTGCAGCATATGGAGTAAGAATTGGGAGATTTTGCTGAATGCATAGATATCAAATCTGAGTGACTGAGTAATCATTTCCAGATACAAGCTTGTCACCAGGGAAACGGGTGAATGGTGAAATCTGCATTTTTACCTTCAGCCCTCTGTATATTCACATGTGCGGTTAGAATTACTCCACTCTATGTGAAATGCAACATCATAAGACAACAAGGCATCTAGCAGGTTGTTATAAATAGGATGGTAGCAGTTACAGATAGAAATCTTCACCCTATCTCGCCCAGCTACACCCTACTGCATAGATCATAGAATCTATGCAGTGTATGAGCAGGCCATTTGGTTGACTGAGATCAAAGTGACCCTCCAAAGAGCATCCCACCTAGATCAACCCGATCCCTGTAATGCCCATGGTTAACCCACCGTGTCTACACATCTCTGGACACTATGGGGAAATTACTGCAGTCACTCCATCTAATCTGCACATCTTTGATCATAGGAGGAAACTGGAGCACCCAGAGGAAACCCACACACACATGGGGAGAATATGCAAACTCTATGCAGACAGTCACCCGAGGATGGAATTGAACCTGGGTTCCTGACGCTTTGACGCAGCAGTGCTAACCACTCAGCCACTGTGGCTCCCCATGCATCTTCTACATCCCTGTCTAAATCCTTCACAAAAACATTTAAGACTTTCCTGTTCCAGATGAATAATTTATTTACAAACTCACCAGATTTTAGTTCAAAAACATTTTCTACACTTTTTTGGTGTTTAATCTGTAAGTACTATTGTGTGCAAAATTCTGAACATGGTTTAAATTATTCTGTCAAACCTTTTACCAGTTGCATCATTATCCATGATAGCTCAAAACTCCCAGGATTATTAAATCTCTCCAGTGACACCATTTCCTCAACTATCAACATTAATTATGAACTCTTTCCCTCTCTCCACCAAATAGCTGGATTTCCTTCTCTCACTGATGAGGGTAGACAGCAGAGAATAATTGCAGAACTGATGATTAAAGTCGGAAATTTGGTTGAGACAGAAAGGAGGTGCTTCTTTCTTTAACCACTTGTGGCTGGTGAGGTTTATTATTATTTGTTAATAATATAATAAATTAGATTGGTAGGATACCTCTGCTTCATAGAGCACACATCCTAGTCCAAGTGGGAACTCCAGGGCAATTCTTATATCTGGAGTAGTACATAACAAAGCGTCAACAGGTAGAAGAGCTTTGGCTCTGAGCTTCAGAGGCTGAGCAGCAACAGGCCATCACTGCTGTGTGTCTCAGAAGCTAAGCACTTCATAGTTGGTATGCTTCTAGAGGTAGTCACCCTGCAGTTTAAGAGGGACCAGAGAACAGTCAAAGACGGTCATGCTGATAGTACAGGAATTACCTGTGTGCATCTTGCTCCATCAGGTATGCAGTACTGAATGTCAAGCTCAAAGGGAGTAATTCCTGGATAATCTTGGTTTCACATACAAGTATAGAAAATAAAGATAAGACACACAATTGTATGATTGGACAGGTGGTGGAGGATGGAAAGCTTTAGATTCGTGGGATATTTTGACCGGTTTTTTTGGGCGGGGGGAAATGGGATCTGTACAGGTCAGACAGATTGTATATCATTGCATCCAGAACAATATTCCCATGGGGTGATTTGCTAGTGATGTTACAGAGAAACTACACTAGTTTGGCATGAAATTGAAAACTGGATGAGGCATCCTAAAGGAGCAACAACAAGGAATTGTGACAGACTAATAGTACTAAAGTAATAATAGCAAGATATGGAGTCAAACAGATGAAATACATTGGGGGTTATATAGGTTTGGAGTGCATTTACATAAACACACAAAGCCTGATAAATAAGGATGTCTGCAAGCTCAAACAGCCATATGGATGTATGATTTTGTAGTGATAACAGTCTCAGCTCAAAGAAATGCTACACTTTTCTGGGTACAAGCCATTGGGAAAGAAAGTGAGGGGGTGATTGTATTAATTAGGAGAAAATTACGTTGTTGGAGAGATAGGACGTTCTGGAAGAGGTTGTAGACGTGCTTACCAAGCCAGCGGGTTTGGTTGCAAACGTTTCGTCACCCTGCTAAGTAACATTGTCAGTGCGCCTCCAGTGAAGCGTTGGTGTTCTGTCCCACTTGTTATTTATACGCTTGAGTTTGCTGGGGTGGTTGGTATTACTTCTGGTTTTGTTTCGCAGTGGTTTATACACAAAGTCTAATTCACTATGTTAGTTGATAGGGTTCCGGCTGGAATATCAGGCCTCCAGGAATTCCCTGGCATGTCTCTGTGTGGAGTGTATGAAATTGACATGCTGTCCCAGTCAAATTCATGTCCCTCGTTGTCAGCATGTAGTGAGACAAGTGAGAACTGGTTGTCTCTCTTGGTGGCTAGTTGGTGTTCATATATCCGTAATCAATTTTCTTGGTGTTTGGCCTATATAGTGTTTCTCACAGCCCCTGCATAATATTTTGTATGTTACTCCAGTTTGCTGGTTTTGGTTATGTGCACAAACCACTGAGAAACAAAACCAGAAGTGATATTAACACCCCAGCAAACTGTGGCATATAAACAACAAGTGGGACAGAACACCAACATTTCACTGGAGGCACACTGATGATGTTACCTCGCAAGGTGATGAAACATTTGCAACCAAACACACTGGCTCAGCGAGCATGTCTACCACCTCATCCACAACCTGATTTACAAATCTCCTGAAAACTAAGTTCTGGAGCAGGTCAAAGCAAGAATCAATTTACTCACAGCTAAAACATATCAAACATATTATTATATCGCTGAGTGCATTCTGTAAGCCTCCAATACTAAAATTAATTCAAACGTTTGCCATAAGTTTATAAAAATACTAAAAGCATAGCAAAAGAAAGGATGGGGTTGATTTGGACCCAAAAAAGACACACAGAGCATGGCTGAGATACTAAATGAGGACATTGCACCTGTCTTTCTCAAGGATGATGTTCCCAAGTTGTAGGATACAGTAGTAAAAGTAGGAACAAAATCTGGATTAATTAAGAGAAAACAGCTTGGACTTGGTCAAAGGATAAAAACTGGTTTAGCAAACTTAGAGCTTCTTCGATGAGACAAGAGAGTAGATGAGGGCAATATCGTTGCTGTGATGTATATGGCTGTAGTTGATAGTAAATGCACCAATTTGTTGGGAGTGATGAGTAAATATGTCCCTCTGAGACAGGCAAGACGGGGTAAGATAAAGGAACCTTGGATGACGAGAGCGGTGGAGCTTCTAGTGAAAAGGAAGAAGGTAGCTTACATAAGGTGGAGGAAGCTAGGGTCAAGTTCAGCTAGAGAGGATTACATGCAGGCAAGGAAGGAGCTCAAAAATGGTCTGAGGAGAGCCAGGAGGGGGCACGAGAAAGGCTTGGCAGAAGGAATCCGGGAAAACACAAAGGCATTTTACACTTACGTGAGGAATAAGAGAATGGTCAAAGAAAGAGTAGGGCCGATCAGGGATAGCATAGGGAACTTGTGTGTGGAGCCTGAGGAGGTAGGGGAAGCCCTAAATGAGTTTTTTGCTTCTGTCTTTACGAAAGAAACGACCTGTGTAGTGAATGAAACCTTTGAAGAGCAGGTGTGCATGCTGGAATGGATAGAGATAGAGGAAGCTGATGTACTGAAAATTTTGTCAAACATTAAGATTGACAAGTCGCCAGGCCCGGATCAGATTTGTCCTCGGCTGCTTTGGGAAGCGAGAAATGCAATTGCTTCGCCACTTGCGAAGATCTTTGCATCCTCGCTCTCCACTGGAGTCGTACCTGAGGACTGGAGAGAGGCAAATGTAATTCCTCTCTTCAAGAAAGGAAATAGGGAAATCCCCGGCAATTATAGACCGGTAAGTCTCACGTCTGTCGTCTGCAAGGTGTTAGAAAGGATTCTGAGGGATAAGATTTATGACCATCTGGAAGAGCATGGCTTGATCAAATACAGTCAACACGGCTTTGTGAGGGGTAGGTCATGCCTTACAAACCTTATCGAGTTTTTTGAGGATGTGACTAGTAAGGTTGATGAGGGTCAAGCTGTGGATGTGGTGTATATGGACTTCAGTAAGGCATTTGATAAGGTTCCCCATGGAAGGCTCATTCAGAAGGTCAGGAGGAATGGGATACAGGGGAACTTAGCTGCTTGGATACAGAATTGGCTGGCCAACAGAAGACAGCGAGTGGTAGTAGAAGGAAAATATTCTGCCTGGAAGTCAGTGGTGAGTGGGGTTCCACAGGGCTCTGTCCTTGGGCCTCTACTGTTTGTAATTTTTATTAATGACTTGGACGAGGGAATTGAAGGATGGGTCAGCAAGTTTGCAGACGACACAAAGGTCGGAGGTGTCGTTGACAGTGTAGAGGGCTGTTGTAGGCTGCAGCGGGACATTGACAGGATGCAGAGATGGGCTGAGAGGTGGCAGATGGAGTTCAACCTGGATAAATGCGAGGTGATGCATTTTGGAAGGTCGAATTTGAAAGCTGAGTACAGGATTAAGGATAGGATTCTTGGCAGCGTGGAGGAACAGAGGGATCTTGGTGTGCAGATACATAGATCCCTTAAAATGGCCACCCAAGTGGACAGGGTTGTTAAGAAAGCATATGGTGTTTTGGCTTTCATTAACAGGGGGATTGAGTTTAAGAGTCGTGAGATCTTGTTGCAGCTCTATAAAACTTTGGTTAGACCGCACTTGGAATACTGCGTCCAGTTCTGGGCGCCCTATTATAGGAAAGATGTGGATGCTTTGGAGAGGGTTCAGAGGAGGTTTACCAGGATGCTGCCTGGACTGGAGGGCTTATCTTATGAAGAGAGGTTGACTGAGCTCGGTCTCTTTTCATTGGAGAAAAGGAGGAGGAGAGGGGACCTAATTGAGGTATACAAGATAATGAGAGGCATAGATAGAGTCGATAGCCAGAGACTATTTCCCAGGGCAGAAATGGCTAGCACGAGGGGTCATAGTTTTAAGCTGGTTGGTGGAAAGTATAGAGGGGATGTCAGAGGCAGGTTCTTTACGCAGAGAGTTGTGAGAGCATGGAATGCGTTGCCAGCAGCAGTTGTGGAAGCAAGGTCATTGGGGTCATTTAAGAGACTGCTGGACATGCATATGGTCACAGAAATTTGAGGGTGCATCCATGAGGATCAATGGTCGGCACAACATTGTGGGCTGAAGGGCCTGTTCTGTGCTGTACTGTTCTATGTTCTATGTTCTAATTTGATTTTCCAAATTTCATGAGACTCTTGAATCTGTGGTCAAGACATTGGCAAATATCAATTCAAGGAATGAGACACAGAGCAAAATGAGAACTTCAGACTAATAATCTCATGACAGGTAATCTCATGACAGTCTTTGGGAAAATGCTAGAATTCATTAAGGAATCGCAGCAGGACACTAAGAAATCATGATTAAGAGTCAACATCGTTTTGTGAAAATGAAATGGTGTTTTCTGAAGATGTAATGAACAGAGTTGATAAGGCGAATAGTGGATAGAGTATATTTCAACTTGTAAAATAAGGTACCATACAAGGTTGTTAATAATCACAGAATCCCTACAATATGGAAGCAGGGCATTCGGCCCATTGAGTTCACATCAACCCTCCAATGAGCACCCTACCCAGACCCATCTCTCTACCATATCCCTGTAATGTTGCATTTCCCATAGCTAATCCACCTAGCCTAAACATCCCTGGACGCTGTGGGCAATTTAACATGATCCACATAACTTGCACATCTTTGGACTGACAGAAAACCAGAGCATCCATAGGAAACTCCCACAGGAAGGGGAGAATGTGCAAACTCCACACAGTCTTCCAAGGGTGCAATCAAACCCAGGTACTTGGACTGGGAGGCAGCAATGCAAACCACCAAGCCGCCATGCTGCCCTTGTGCATAAATCACAACAAAAAAAAATCAGCATCTAAGCTCATCAGGTAAATGGAATGCTGGTCTTTGCTTTGAAGGGAATAGAATGCGAAACAGGGAATCATTGCTCCAACTATACAAGGCACTAGTTAGGCACAGCTGGAATACTGAACAGTTTTGGGTCCCTTATCTAATGAAAGATATACTGACACTGCAGGCAGCACAGAGAATGTTCACTAAGAGGATACCAGATATTGAGGAGCTGTCTCATGAGGAGAGGCTGAATAGGTACAGTGTGCATCCGCTGCAGTTTAGAAGAATGAAAGGCAACCTAACTGAATCATAAGATTCTGAAAGTGCTCAACCCTGTAGAGGGTGGGGAGGCTGTTTCCCCTTGTTGGGAACTCTAAGACAAGAGGACATAATCTCAGAGTAAGGGATCACCCAGTTAGGACAGTGTTGAGGAGGTTTTTTTTTTCCAGAAGGTAATAAATCTGTTGGGACTATTCACTGGTGAGGGTGGTTGAAGCCGAGTCATGAAGTATATTTGTGGCAGATTTTTAATCAGTAAGGCAATCTATGGTTATGAGGATATGGTAGGAAACTGCAGTTGAGAATGATTGGATCAGCCATGGTCTTACTGAATTGCACAGGAGTTCTGTTCCTACAATTTACAATCTCAGCTGTAGAGAAAGAAATAGAGTTAATCTTTTGAGTCCAGTAGGAGACTTTTTCAGAATCAAAGAAATGTGGAAAAGACCTAGATTTCAGGCCTTGCTCGAATGGGACTGTACTTCCACCTGAAGTCTAAGAGTTCAGCAGATGTAAATCATCAACAATAATGCGGATACAGAGAGACACGCAGCTACAATGAGCATGGAAGAAAGCAAATGTTATGTTGCCCTTTACTGTGGGTGGGGACAGTGAGGACAAGAATGCAAACGTAAGAAATGTTGCTGCAATTGTTCAGGGTTTTGGTGAGATCATACCTGGAATATCTTACACAGTTTTGGACACTTACCCTATTAGTCCCTCTTTCTCCATGGGGCGGCTTCTTTCTCTCTCAGGGGTGGGAGTGCTCATTCTCTGAGTGCTGGCAAGCTTTTCTGGAAATCTTATTAATTTATTTATGGGATGATGACACTGCTGGTAAGACCACCATTTGTTGCCCACCCCTTACTGCCCTTGCGCTTGAATTGGGTGGGCCGCTCAGTCATTTCACAGGATATTTAAGACTGGAACCACATTGGGCCTGGAGTCAAATGATGACTAGAGCCAGTAAAGATGACAGATTATGAAACTTGCTTTAAATACCATATTTCGTTCTGTAATTAATAAAAAGCTACTGTGATGGAATTTGAGTTTTTGTCCCCAAAGCAATATTCCGGGTCTCTGAGTTTCTAGGTCAGTTACTATCTGCTACGCCACACAGTCTCCCCTAGAGGAGATCACAAAGTAATTGTTTGTGATTTCAGGAAACCATGAAATGCAATGAAGGAGAAATTTGATTTTAAAAATATCCAGTGCTCTACAGCCAATCTAACACTAATGAATGTAAGGTTTCTGTAATATATTATGTCTGATGTTAATATCCACAGCAACTCCTCTCATTAATAAACTCAAAACATTGATTGAGCACGAACTCCTGATGTCACCTTCATTGCTGCTTTCTGGAGCTGCAGGAGTTTTAGTATCGATGCCCAAGCCAAACAAGTCGAAGTCAGTAGTTTGCTTTTTGGTCTGGGTTGACGGCTTCACTGGCACACTGAGCTTTCCTAAACTGAATTCATCGTTGGAGAGCTCAGAGCTGTCCTCTCGAACCGGAAATGTCTCCTGCAAAAAGCATCACCAGTTAACAGTTACTACTTCAGGAAGGGAATCATGAGAAGTGGAAGGAGGCTGGCTTCAAAGCCAGTCTGACGTCAGCACTAAAACACATAGCTCCAAATGAGAAAAGTATGGTTTCAGGTCACAGTGCAGAGAACTGATCAGCATCCATGTGACACATTCTAGTGCAAAACTGCGTGAGACCCGAACTGCGAGGTGAGCTGTAAAACCAAAAGCCCCAGCTGCCTTCTCAGGTGGACATTAAAGACTTGATTGTTAAAACAAATGTAGATGACTGCTTCCTGATGCCTTGGCTAATATTTATCCCTCAATTGACACACCATGAAGAGAATATTTGTAGATTATCACATTATTGTTTTTGGGAGCTGACTGAGCAAATTGGCTGAGATAGTAGGAAATGCCGATGCTGGAGAATCTGAGATAACACAGTGTGGAGCTGGATGAACACAGAAGGGTCTCAACCCGAAACATCAGCTTCCTGCTCCTCTGATGCTACTTGGCCTGCTGTGTTCATCCAGCCCTACACCGAGTTATCTGAGCAAATTGGCTGATGCATTTCCTACAATACAACAGTAAATACATTTCACATCAAACAACCCGAGAAGGTACAAGGTGCTGTAGTTTAGCTAACACACAGCAGAAACAGACCATTGACTCAACTGGGCTACGATAGTGTTTGAAGAACCCAGAAATCCTTTCTCCCACCCTACAGTTAACTCTGCTTCTGTCTCCGCAGATGCTTTGCCAGACCTACGGAATTTTCTGTTTCTATTTCAGGCTAGAGGGAACTTGCAAAACATTTAATGTCAAGAGTATTTTTACTACAACAGAATTTAATTAAATATGCAATTTGTCATTCTATTTTCACTAGAGACTTGAACAAAATCAGACTTCCTACTCAGCAAACAGGTCTATAAATTTGATGATGTGTTAAAAACAGGCCCAGAAGTAAAAATACAAATGTTAAGAGTCTGGTATTGACTTATTTAGAGTCATGGAATACCAAAGTCTATCTGGGATCTGTTTTCATTGAAAACAATCTCCACGAACTGGTATCACCTACACCATCCAAACAATCTACACCAATGCGTTCTTTCAATTCTCAGGAAAACCTGGTCCAAACGCTTTCTGTTGTATTGACTGAACTTTGATTTTTAACATAAAGAAAAGTTTTTCAACAGTAAGTCATATCAAATAATTGCATGTCAGTCTTAACAACTTCCATCACCAATTCTCCTCTTTCACGTTCTATCCCCATCAAGCTGCTGCCCCCTCCCACCCCATCCCATCCATAATTCAATCCAACCCCTCTCAGAATCTCCCTTCACAGTCACGGATAGTTGTTGTTAAAAAGGCCTGGCGTTCCGTTTCCATTGTTCTCCACCAGTGGTACCAGAACCATTAGCAACAGCACGTGAGGCAGGTCTCAAAGTCTTGCAGATTTCTGATAATATCCGAATTAGGATGAGAAGGTGGTGGGAAAATTAGCCAGGAGAATGCTGGACATAGAAATGAGGGAGACAGGTCTGAGATTGTAACCAGGCAGTGAGCTAACTCTGGGGGAGCGGTCAGTCAGTGTCCTGGTTCCAGAGGGAGCGGTCAGGTGGGGTGCTGTATTTCAGACAGCAGTCAGCCAGTGTCCTGCATGTGGGAGAGCAGTCAGTCAGCTCACTGCATTTCGGAGAGCAGTCACAGTCAACTTGAGCCTGTGGGATGAAAGCATGCTGTGGAATTTGGCCAAACCCGCAAAGCTTGCTTTGGAACAGAGATAAAGGTTTAGCCTTACGCCAATGTACCTGCGTGTGCTTGATGTCAAAGATTTGTAATTGAAGTATTTACGATTTCATTCTCCTGCCATCACTCTGCTCAGCTAGACTAATCCAAAACCACAAACAAGAAGGATATGACATTTTAAAATGTAAAGAGCAGAAATGAAACTTACAGTTGTGTTTTTTCTATTGGAATCATCACTCTCAAAGTCTGGGTCATCCATGACAAAAGACAGCAACTGCTTTGCAATTGGTCCCTCAAGATCACTCTCTGATGACTCCCCACATTCTTGAGTTGTCAGTTTGCTCTGACCTTTACCCTCAGTTGTGTGGAGTGATGCTGGCACTGGGATGAGTGGAGAGGCCAGAGGTGGGGCTGAAGTCAGAAAACTGTTCCCAGACAAGCTGGAGGCTGATTTTATAGCAGATGAACTGATGCTAAGGTCCTGCTTGAAAGCTTTGGTTGGAGCTCTGCCCTGGGACTTTAACAAACTTTTGGAAGCCCTGAAGAGGAACAGAAAATACAACTGGTTTACTAATGAAGGAAGAGCACCCAGGTTGTTAAGACTCAAAATGACAGGCAAAGGGCCATCACAGCAGTAGGAGAAGGGGCTGTGATTGGAAGGAATATTTATTTACAGGGTTTGTTATCCACATGGACATGCTCTCTGTCTAGTCTTTGGGACAGAGTGAGATAGGTATCAGCCATGATCTCCAGTTTCTGATGTCTGATCAATGTGGACAGGAATATTGGGTGGAGGACGAAGTGAGCTTGAATATTATGGCCTTTAGCTCAGTCACCTCAAGGCACTAGCTGGTTTTTCATGCGAGCAGTGACAACATGAAGTGACACTAAACGCTCAGGGAACCTCACTGCACAAGAAACAACTCAATCTTCACTTTGCCCATCATGAAGTTGGAATATTGGAAAATTTAAATTTGACACACTTTGCAACTTTACAGCTTACATAGAATCTTAAACAACAGGAGGCGGCCAATAGACCACCATGCCTGTACTAGCTCTTTGAAAGAATTTTTCAATTACTCTCACTCCCAAGAAGCCCTCAAACTTGCTCCTCTCGAATTTAATACCTTTTTGAAAATTATACTGATTGCTTCCTTTGCCCTTGCAGGCACCATATTCCAAACTGGAACCCAAGCTCTACGAATTAGCAGCAGCAGGCCATTCAGCCCTTTGAACCTGCTCCACCATTCAATATGATCAGGAGTGATCTGACTGTGGCTTTAGTACCACTTTACAGTCTGTCCCCCAGACCTCAACTCCCTTGTCAATCAAAAATCTCTCTGAACTCAGCCTTGAATATATTCAGTGAGCCAGCCTCCACTGCTCACTTGGCTAGAGAAATTCAAATATGCACAACTCTCAGTAGAAATCACTCGTCTTAACCTCATTTTAAAACCATGCCCCCTTGTTCTAGTTTCCTCAGGAGGAGGAACATCCTCTCAACATCTATCCAGTCAAGCCCCTGGACAACTTTAGATCTTACAAACAAATAGCCTCGTATTTGATGAAGAGCATTAGGAGAAACTATTTCCAGTGGCAGTAGGATTTCTAATTAGAGGTCATGAATTTACCATAATTTGCAGAAGAAGCAGAAGGATAATGAGATGAATTTGTTTTGCGCAGAGTTGAAATTTGAAACATTCTTGAAAAGGAAAACGTTTGTAGGGCTGAGGAAAAACAGAAGGGGAGTGAGACTGAAAGGTCAGCTCATTCAAAACAGCATTTCTGTTAAATGTACCTTAACTGTCTCTGCTCAAAGAAGCACAATCCAAGCTTCTCCTGTGTCTCCATGAATTGGATGCTGTTCATCACTGGCATCGCTAAGTCTCCCCTACCCTCAACCAAGACTGTGACTACCTTCCCAAAGTCTGGGGTCAGTTCTTTAGCGAAGACCTCAGTGATTTATAAAGGGCTAGCACATCCCATTATTATTGTATTCTACTCCTCTATTAAAACAGACAACCACCTGTTTTTCTTCATCACAACTTTCTTAATTAGCCGTTATTTTTAAGAATCTGTGCACAAACAATCCTACGCCGCTTTGTCCATGCACCTCTTGTTAAGTTTGTACCACTTACTTTACAATGCCTCTCATTTCCCCTATCAATATGCTACACTTCACACCTTTTCTCGTGAACTTCTATCTATGATGCATTGGCCCATTTTACCAGCCAGTATCCTTGTGAATTCTGAGACCAAACTCCTGGGCATTTGCTACATTTGAGTTTTCCATCTTCAGCAAACTTTAAAATAGGGCCGAGCACATCCAAGGCAGATCATTGATGTAAACGGACAGAATGGTACTTCTAATGCCAAATCACACGATACAGTAATTTAAACTGTCCTACAGTCAGTAAAACAACTGTTTGCTACTTCTCTATCACTGACCGTTTTGGTGAATCTGGACAAACGGTGACTTTTGCACTCTCATCTTCATCACTGGACAGTGTGATGTTTTTACTGGGAATCTGCGATTTTACACTTGGATCCTGCAGCATCTGGTCATCGAGATCTAAGTCATCCTGGAAATCTGTGACCATAGGATTCCCCTTCCGCTCCCCGTCACTGCAGCACAGCAAGGCAAGCAACAAGTGAATCACAGTTGATAAACCGTTCAGACTACAAGCTAATGAACCCTACAAATGCTTCACTCTGCTCAAACCAAGATGGTGACAGTGACCATGCAATCACTCACCCAGAAGGCCAACTCCAGAGATCCCAGCCCCTGCCCGCCAACCACCCCCACCCCAGCAACCCAATCAGTGACTCCAACTCTCCAGCTGCAACATAACGACTGCGTGATATTAAAACTATTTCATATGAAAATCCCAATTCAGGACTTCCCAATCCTGAGGATTCTGCACATAAGCCTCACGGTGATGGCTAGACTGTGCATGTTCTGAAATTCCTACCTGTCGCTGTCCTGCTGTGTCCCGCAGTTGCTTTCCTTCTGGGGTGGTGGATCCTCGAGGAAGCTCTTGTCAATTCCCTCATCAGGGGCGAAGTCATCAACATTCTGTGTTTTCACTTCTCCCTCCGGGGAGATCGGAGATGTAGTATCTATGTAAGAAGGTTGGCATCAGGAGAGGTTTGACTTTGTACAGGGAGCTGGAGGTGGTGCCGGAGGCAGGACAAAGGGCAGGGAAAGAGAGGAGGGACACATCAGCGGGGAACTGAGGACATCTGCGTACTGAGAACTCAGGAAACAGCAAGACAGAGGAAACGGCACTAAGATAAGCCTTGATGGTGCAGAACAGTCTAGAATAAAGTGAGAGCAGTTCAGGGCGATTCAGGGTCAGACGGAGGTGGCGCAGTGTGGAGATGTGAAAGAGGGCAGAAGAGTCACAGGAATTGGGGACAGCGAGCGAGGGAGCAAATGAACAGAGATGGAGATGAGAATAGGTATGGATAAGGGGGAATGGGCAAGGGCAGGTGAAGATAGGGATGAGCAAGGAAAGGGGAAAAGGGATTAGGTGAAGAGCAGTTGAGAGGAATGAATGACAGCAGCAGGGGAAGAGAGGAGTGATTGGGGTGTGGGAGGAGACTGGGAGACAGGAATGAACGAAAGGTGGAGCAACTATGTACAAACGAGAGCAGTGATGGGGTTGGTTGAGGGTCAATGAAGACAGACTGATGAGCAGGGAACGAAAGGGGACGAACAAGGAGGGGAATGCAAGTGGCATCAGGGTGTGGTGTGCAGAGCAAAGTGGAGTGGGCAATGAAGGGAGAATTGCGGGGTCAAAAGGGAGAGCAGTGGGTTGAAAGGGGCTGGACAGTTGAATGAGTGCTTGGGAGGAGGGAAATGTGTTGGTTGGGAGGAGGGAAATGTGTTGGTAGGGAGCGAGGGGAGGAGGGAGTGAAGGGAGGAAGGGGAATGATCCAGGAAGGGTGTGGTTGAGGGTAGTAACCCAGGATGTGAGGGGGAGGGTGCGGCAAGAAACGAGGGGTCAGGGAGAAGTGAGGGCAGCTCAATGTCAGGATGCTCAAGGAGAGGCCATGGAAAAGTGGGGGTAAAGTGTAGGGGAGCAGGATGAGTGGTGTGGGGAAGGGTGACTAGGAAAAGTATGGGGAGGTGCGAGATTTGAAGGGGACAGGAGGGACATGTTGCAATTATATCACAACAGGGGCTTACAATCAATCTTATCAAGTGAACAGTGAGTTGCAGGTTAATAAAGACAAAAAATGAACGTTAAGAATTGAGTGGTTTCAGGCTGACTAATCCCCGTTCCACAAAGACTCCAGAAACCACCGACTTCCCAGGTCACAGGTCAGCTTCCCAAGCCTCATTCATGAGGAAGGGGAGGCTGTTCTGTCTCTCAGTCAGATTCCCGACACGACACACCAATAGCAGCACATATCCACCCAATCACATGAATCTCTTGATATCATCTTCGAACTTACAAAAACCTCCCACCTCATCTTGGAAACTATCAGCATCCACAACCTTTACAGGACTCTGAAATAGTAGGAACTGCTGATGCTGGAGTCTCTGTTCCCTATATCCAAGAAATGTTTCCTGATTTCCTATCTAAAAGGCTCTGTTCCAATTTCTTCCCTAGCAGAGGACTGAGCTTGTTTCTATCTCCCCCTATCCAAAGTATAGCCCTTAAGTTGTTCAATGTCTTACCAGCCTTGGTAACAGGAGGTTCTGGTGTGGAAGAGGGACCAAACAGTCGTGAGATGAAGCTGCGACGCTGAGTAACCGGTGCAGCCTGGTTGCTGCTGGCAACAGGGGGAGCATTGAGAGGTGTGGGGGACACCTCAGGCGCCAGGCCTGGGTCAGTCAGGGGTGACCCTGATGCCGGTGGAGGGGACATTGGTGGAGTGGGAGATGCTTGCACAGGAGCTTGAGGGGTTCCAGGGCTGGAGTTGGTAGTGGATGCTGAACTTGGGGGTACCACAGGTGACTGTGATCCAGATGATGGGCTTTGGCCATTGGTTGCTATGGGAGAATTGAAACCCCGGTTCTTGGTTTCCATCAGCTCCAGGAATCTGCAAGATACAAAGAGAATGCAAGATACAAAGAGAATGCAAGATGTCAGTAAACAGTGGTGAAAAGATTTCCCAGTTATGGCAGGATCTTTAGAGACAGAAATAGAGTTAACATCTTATGATACTTCATTCACTCATGGGATATGGGCAAGCATTTATTGCCAATCCATACCTGCCGTTGGCAAAGTGGTGGTGAGCTGCCCTCTTGAACTGCTGCAGTGAAGGCACTGTGGATACCACAATGCTGTAAGAGAGAGATTTCCAAGATTTTGACTCAGTGATATAGAAGCAATGGCGATATATTTCCAAGTCAGGCCAATGAGTTATTTGGAGGGCTTCTTGCAGATGGAGGAGTTTCCATGTAGCTGCTGCCCTTGTCCTTCTAGATGGTACAGTTTGCAACTTGTAAAGTGCTGATTAAGGAGCCTCAGTGAATCACTGCAGTTTATCTTATAGATGGCACACACTACTGTCACTGTGTGGTAGCAGAGGGGCTGAATGTGGAAGATGGCGGATGGGGTACCAATCAAAAGGTTTGTTCTGAATGCTATCAAGCTTCTCAAGAATTGTTGGAGCTGTACTCGTCCTGACTCCCCAAAGCCTGTCTACCATCCTGAACAGGCTCTGGGGAGACAGTGAGTTATGTTCCCAGGACTCCTAGGCTCTGACCTGCTTTTGCAGCCAAACTATTTACATGGTTGATCCAGATCAGCTTCTGGTCAATGATGGCCCCCAGGATGTTGACATTGGGGGATTCAATAATGAAATGTCAAGCAGCAATGTCAGAGATGTTCATTGCTTAGTACTTGTGTAGAGAAAATGCAACTTGCCTCTGATCAGCTGAAGCCTGGAAGCTGTGAGTAAATCAGAACTCACAGGTCTGTTGGGTAATTCCCTAGGATGTTTGAAATTTTATCACTGGTTCAAGACAGCATATACAACTTTTGGATAATGAGGCAAAATAGCTGTAACTTTGGGGATGTTTGAAAATCAACTCGACAATTACAGCAATCTCTTGAGCTAAGAGTTTATGTTCTACCATAGATTAATCTGAAATCTCATATGTTATTATGATACAGTGATATTTAATATCACCAGATCAAACTAATAATGCATAGCTTCAAAAAAGTAGTCAGCTTTAATACAAAGTATTTTAGAATTGTAGATATTTCAGTTTTAAGTTTCACTGCACAAACACATAAGAACGTAAGAACTAGGAGCAGGAGTAGGCCATTTGGCCCTTCAAGTCTGCTCCGCCATTCTATAAGATCATGACTGATCTTTTCGTGGCTCAGATCCACTTAACTGCATTCTCACCATATCCTTTAATTCCTTTATTGTTCAAAAAAATCTACCTTAGCTATAAAAATGTTTACTGAAGTAGCATCAACTACTTCACTGGGCAAGGAATTCCATAGATTAACAACCCTCTGGGTGAAGAAGTTCCTTCTCAATTCAGTCCTAAATCTGCTCCCTCTAATCTTGAGGCTATACCCTCTTCTCCCAGCTTCACGTGCCAGTGGAAACATCCTCTCTATTTCTATCTAATCTATTCCCTCAAGAATTTTATATGCTTCTATAAGATTCCCCCCTCAGTCTTCTGAATTCCAATGAATATAATCCCAATCTACTCTCAGTCTCTCCTCATAAACCAATCCCCTCAGCTCCAGAATCAACCTAGTGAACCTCCTCTGCACCCCCTCTAGTGCCAGTACGTCCTTCCTCAAGTAAGGAGACTAAAACAGTACTCCAGGCGTGGCCTTACCAGCACTTTGTACAGCTGCAACATAACCTCTCTGCTTTTAAACTCAATCCCTTTAGCAATGAAGGGAAAAATTCCATTTGCCTTCCTGATTATTTGTTCTACCAGCAGACCAACCTTCTGTGATTCACTGACAAGGACACTCAGGTCCCTGTGCATAGCATAGCCAGAATTTCCAAACACGAGTCAGAAGGTAACGGCTGAGAATATTGTATCTGAGAGTAATGAAGGCTGACACTCCTACTGTGGCACTAAGGTAGTGTTGCAATCTTTCAGGTGAGACATGAAACCAAGACCTCTCAGGTGGAAGGAAAAGATGCCACAGCACTAGTTTGAGGAATTATCCCTAGTGTCCTGGTCAACAGCCTCATTTAACAGCACAAACATATGTGGTTACTATCACTTCAGTATTTGCTGCTGTTTTCTAAATAATGACAACAGCTAAACTTCTTGGCTGCTAAGCACCTTGGCACATCCTGAGGTCATGAAAGATGATTTACTTTTAATTCATCCTGGACTAATGCAGCTGCATGTTGCTGTTCAAGGCTTAACCTAATGTTTTCTGGATCAGCCCCTGACTGTCCCAGGGCACTACAGGTGTAGTTTCTGTATTATGGACACATGAGCTCATGATCATCTGATTTAAAGGAGACAATGCTATCTCTGGTTCAGGGCAGCATATGCAACATTTGGGCAATGGGAGAAAACTAACTAACTTTGGGGAATGTCCACAATCAGATTCAGTACCTACACAAAACACCAGCGTATTTTCACCACCTGTATAATAAATGGATCAGAACTTTTACAGATTATTCAGACCCCATCTCTGCATCAGTCCACAAAGATCGAACTGCACTAATCCTATTTTTCCACTTTTGGCCCTTAGCCCTGGAGACAATGGCAACACAAATTAACATCCAAATACTCCTGAAATGTTGAGAGTTTCAGACTCAACCACTCTGTCAGGCAGTGAGCTCTGGACACCCACCACTTAATGAGTGAAAACATTTCTCATCAACTCTCCCCTTAGCCTTCCACCTGTTATCTTAAATCTATAGCCCTTGGTTTTTCACCTCACTACTAATGGAAAAAAGTGCCTTCCTATCCACTCTATCTAGCCCCTCCTCATCATATGCACCTTGAACAGGTTCCCCTCTCAACCTTCAAGGACCGCAACTTTCCCCCCACAGTGATCGAGAACGCCCTTGACCGCGTCTCCCGTATTTCCCGCAACACATCCCTCACACCCCGCCCCCGCCACAACCGCCCAAAGAGGATCCCCCTCGTTCTCACACACCACGCCACCAACCTCCGGATACAACGCATCATCCTCCGACACTTCCGCCATCTACAATCCGACCCCACCACCCAAGACATTTTTCCATCCCCACCCGTCTGCTTTCCGCAGAGACCACTCTCTCCGTGACTCCCTTGTTCGCTCCACACTGCCCTCCAACCCCACCACACCCGGCACCTTCCCCTGCAACCGCAGGAAATGCTACACTTGCCCCCACACCTCCTCCCTCACCCCTATCCCAGGCCCCAAGATGACATTCCACATTAAGCAGAGGTTCACCTGCACATCTGCCAATGTGGTATACTGCATCCACTGTACCCGGTGTGGCTTCCTCTACATTGGGGAAACCAAGCAGAGGCTTGGGGACCGCTTTGCAGAACACCTCCGCTCAGTTCGCAACAAACAACTGCACCTCACAGTCGCAAACCATTTCCACTCCCCCTCCCATTCTTTAAATGACATGTCCATCATGGGCCTCCTGCAGTGCCACAATGATGCCACCCGAAGGTTGCAGGAACAGCAACTCATATTCCGCCTGGGAACCCTGCAGCCTAATGGTATCAATGTGGACTTCACAAGTTTCAAAATCTCCCCTTCCCCCACCGCATCCCAAAACCAGCCCAGTTCGTCCCCTCCCCCCACTGCACCACACAACCAGCCCAGCAGTTCCCCTCCACCCACTGCATCCCAAAACCAGTCCAACCTGTCCCTGCCTCCCTAACCTGTTCTTCCTCTCACCCATCCCTTCCTCCCACCCCAAGCCGCACCCCCATCTACCTACTAACCTCATCCCACCTCCTTGACCTGTCCGTCTTCCCTGGACTGACCTATCCCCTCCCTACCTCCCCACCTATACTCTCTCCACCTATCTTCTTTTCTCTCCATCTTCGGTCCGCTCCCCCTCTCTCCCTATTTATTCCAGAACCCTCACCCCATCCCCCTCTCTGATAAAGGGTCTAGGCCCGAAACGTCAGCTTTTGTGCTCCTGAGATGCTGCTTGGCCTGCTGTGTTCATCCAGCCTCACATTTTACTATCTTGGATTCTCCAGCATCTGCAGTTCCCATTATCCCCTCTCAACCTTAGCTGCTCCAAAGAAACAACCCAATCTGTTCAACCATTCCTTAGAACTCAGACCTGCAGCGAAGACAGCATCCTGGTAAATCTTCAAATAATTTTAAACCACCATATTACAATGGTCACATGACCAGTATTATTCAACCAAGGAAAACTCTAACGGTCCCACACCTGGGCTGCCTATGAGGCAGTCTTGATCAGCTCTTCCCACAATTTGAGGACGCTTTTCAAATATTTAAATATTTTCAAAGTTTAGTGTGTGAAGTAACCATTCAGCCCCTCAAGCCTGCTCCACCAATTACTAAGATCCTAGCTGATCCAGCAGTATTTTGAATAGCACATTTTCATCAACACTCAATAATGTTCGAGTCTCCTGAAAATGTCTACTCAGTCTTAAAAATTTTCAATGACCGTGCCTCCACCACCTTCTGTAGCAGCAAGATGCACAGCAGAAATTCACCAAAGATCCTGAAGCAGCAGCTGCCAAACCCATGACCACCTCCATCTAGAAAGACAAAGGCAGCAGATATATGGGAACAACATCCTAACTTGGAAATATATCGCTGTTCCTTCCATGTCACTGGGCCAAAATCCTGGAATACTTTCCCTGAAGGCCTAGTGGGCCTACCCACAGCAGGTAGCAGTTCAACGCCATCTTCTCAAGGACGACTAGAGATTGGCAATAAATGGTCAGCTAGCAATGACCACATCCAATGAATGAATAAAAATAAGATGCACAAACTGCTTAGAAAGAAATTAAAACATTTTTGAAGTGTATTTGTACTTTAATGTATCAAAAATGTTCTAAAGCTACTAAAGGAGGTCAGAACCATAAAATTCAAAGCACAGAAGGTCATTCAGCCTAAATTACATTTGTGCTGACTTTCTTAGAGTATCTGACCGAGTCCCCACATTCTCACCTTTTTCACGTAGCAGTAAAAATGTAAAATACTATCCTCTAATTTTCAATCCTGCTATCAATGGGAATTGTTCTCTGTCCAGACCCCTCATGATTTTGAATACGTGGGTCAATCTTCTCATTTTCAACAAACCCAATTCCCAGTTTTTCCAAATGATCCATATAACTGAAATCTCTAATTTCTGGAACCATTCTTCTGAATTTTTACTTCATAATCTCTAATACTTTCACATTGCTCCTGTAGTGAGTTGTCCAGTTTTGGGTACCAGAGGCCGAATCGTTACTTTCAACAGTTTCATCATTTACTTTTCGTTTTATAATTTGTGCTCCTGCTGAGAAATCCAGGAATGCTGTTTGTTATAATGGCTGCAGTCTCAACTTGTCCTGCCACCTTCAGGTGATTTATACACCAGTACAGCCAAGTACCTCTACTCTTGAACTCCTTTAAAACTGTATTCTTTATTTTGTACAGTCGCTCTACACCTTTCAAAAGTGAATCACATTACACTTCTCAGCATTCAATTTCATTTGCTACTTGTCTGCCAACTCTACCACCCTGTCTGCTGTTTTAAAGTTTAACACTAATCTCATGATTCACAATACATTTTAAGCTATTGTCACATTTTGAAATGGTGCCCTCTGTACATAATAAGGATCTAGATCCTGAATATAGGTTACCATGACTCTTTCTCACTCAACCAATTTCATATTGAGATATTGTATTATGATTCTCTTTACCAACTCACTCACAAACTGTTTACGATGCCATGTTTCCATTCATTCATTCATAACTCTTTACTAACTCATTCTCAAGCAAACTGTGTTTACTATGCCATGTTTCCATTCACAAAACTGTTAAACTAAACATCCCTTCCAACCAATTACTTCTTCTTTACACCTTTCAATTCTTATCGACCCCATGCTGCAAGCAGCATTTAGGCCTGTTTCTGTATCAAAGGCTACCCTGAATAAGTGTTAATACCCTAACCTACTCAGAACAATGCCAACCCTGCCATTATGTCTCTACAACTCATTCAAAACTATGGAAAGATTATAATACTAATTAGCCCTCAGCAACCGTCTCTCGGGACCTGAACAGGTTGCACAACATCAAACAGTTTCTTCTGCTGGTATGTACTTTTTAAATACGTATTATATAAGGCTGCTATCCCTTTATTATCAAAACAGCACTTCTGTGAAACTGCATGAATGTGTAAGAACTGTCAAAATCAACAATAGTAAATGAAATCTAACAACCCAGCTGCGGGAGATCAATTTAATATTTTACATAGAACATTACAGCACAGTACAGGCCCTTCGGCCCTCGATGTTGTGCCGACTTGTCGTAGCGATCTCAAGCCCATCTAACCTGCACTATTCCATGTACGTCCATATGCTTATCCAATGACGACTTAAATGTACCTAAAGTTGGCGAATCTACTACCGTTGCAGGCAAAGCATTCCATTCCCTTACTACTCTGAGTAAAGAAACTACCTCTGACATCTGTCCTATATCTTTCACCCCTCAATTTTCTATTCTTTTATTTAGTACACGTATAACTTCTCACTTATTTAGATCATACAGGTCTACCATTTCTCTAACTAATATTAATGGCAAAAGGACTGACACCTCTTAATTATGCAAACTCAGGCCAGGCAGACATTCTAATCCCACCAGGGGTAACAGCCAGCAATTAGCAAGTGCTTAAACTATCTTCTGCTTTCCCAGGCCAAGATGTCACACAAACATGTGTACAATAGATACAACCATGTGACTCCAAAATGCTAAAATTTTAATGTATGTAAAAAACTACGTATAAAAGAGGCTAGTGTAAACCTATACTTCGGATTCCATTGCTATGGTGGGTGATCAATAAAGAGGCTGTTGGTATTGCACACAATCCCACAATATCTATATTATTGTCACTCAGTCAATTTCATATCCATGCCATTACTGTCCCTTTTCTTCCATGAGACTGTGATGGAAAGTACCTTCCTGACAAAACCATTAGCACACTCTACATGCTGATCTACAGCTCATTCAGTGGAGGTCAAACAGGCTGCCATTTACTGGGGTTTATATTAAGAAAATTAATAAATTGTTTCCTGGTAACTGACTCCAATGTATTTCCTGGTACTGACGTAACCTGGAATTGAATAGGCAAGGGGTTCATTCACTGGGTCACAGTTCTCAGTAGTTAGCTTAATGCCTGATACTCTTCAAATCAGCAACATTGTCTTTATCAATAACCACGAGCATCTTTCACTAAAACTAGACTCTGCAGAGCTTCAAAAAGACAGAGAAGTCAGCGGAGACTGCAGATGGGTGACAGATGAAGGAGAAAAAAAACCCAACAGTTCCCTCAAGTTCAGTGGGATTTCCTCAGCATTTGATGAGTTTACCAGGACAGTTTCTAGCACAGAACCCATTCTTTGTGTTTCTTAGCAACCTGACAGAAATAGCTTCAGGAATGCTTGTTTTACCTTTCGGCAATCACTGCTCTTGCAGTCTCTCATTCAGTGATGAGTTTCCATTATGAATTTGCTCGTGAAGTAGTCATGTGTTACATTTCTGAACTCAAACATGCACACATACACGATCACAAGGATTTTCTGACTCCAACCAAAGTGACATGGAAAATGAGAAAATCAAATCAAAATTCTACCTCCAGTACAGAATGTAAAAGGCATGTCAATCCAAGAACCTGCTTGTGGTTTTACAGATAATATTCACTCATTTGAATTAAAAACAAAGCGCTGGAAAAACCCAACAGGTCTGGCAGCCAATGTTGAAAGAAAGCAGAGTTACCATTGAGTTCAATATAACCTTTCCTCAGAACCAAGCCTGAGTTTCTCCAGCTTTTTGCTTTTATTTCGGATTTCCAGCCTGACTGATTTGAGCCTTAAAATTTTGTTAATCAATCCTTTCAGAGATGTTATAAACACACCTGTGCATCAGGCAGACTTGAACCTGGGCTTTTCTGATCGGAGGTAGGGTCACTACCACAGAGCCTTGATCTCAGCCCCAAATATAATTGCAATAATTTCACTCTTCTGCTCAATCACACAACTGAAGTGACAAAGTTCGAACTGCGTACAGACTAGGGATTACCTTTCCAGCAGCTCCAAATTCCTAATCAAAATGCATATAGTTTTCTCCCAAAACCTGCAGCACATTAAGAAGCCTTAGAGGATAAAGTGCAGAGCATCATTCTGTGCAAGTGTAGGCTACAGAGCTTCGACTGATGCAGTGTTCAGCTCTTGCCAAGAAACTTGGTATCACGGCACTGAAAGGTATCTGCTGATTGGAAAACTAATCTTCTGTGTAGTCTTCCATCAAGCATTACAATGGATTCAAATAAATAACTTAGAACCAGGTATGATGGACTCAATAGGCTTGTCTTACAGGCGATAACTGAGCTGTGAACATTTATGGCTCTCACACTGATCATCCTCCTATTCAAAGTCAACAGTCAACATTAGAAGGCATTGCTTCACGTATCACTCAGTGATATAAATTGACATTGCTCCATGGACAATATAATGGGGGCATCAAGGTGAAGCAAAATCCATTCGTACTTCCCAGCAGTAACAAGAATGTTTTCTGTACCCACGGTAGACCAAAACACATCTTCCCCTGAGGACCACTCTTCTTCCAGGACTCCACACCTCAAGTCTGTCAGTGACCCTAAACCCTAGAGGTATACCTTACATCACATTGAGCCTACAACTATCCACATCACCTCCCTTCCCGAACCCAACACAACATCCCTGGAATATTTTCCAAGTTCTAGCCCATCCTGGATAGATAATCACAAATTAATATTGATGAGAGGGGTCTGAGTGTGGCAGATGAAATTTCATGATAAATAAATTATAATGTATATGGGTGGGACTGATACTAGACATGTGAACAGTATTACAGAGTCAAAATTAAAGATTGCCAGAGTGGAAGCAAGCTGAATATTGCAACATGACAGTCTTAAAAGGCATATGACAAACACCTAAGTACTATAACAAAAGTAAATAGACATATAGTTAAATGAGTAAACATAACCAGCAGGATCACCAAATGGTTCTTATACAAGACATTTCCACACTCTGCCAGTCCTCATGGAGGAGCATGGTATTCCCCTAAAAAGGCTGAGGAGGATCACTAGATTAAAACTAACTGAAAAATGCTTACTATCCCAGGTTCAGAAATCTTGCACTTATTACACTAGAAAAGTGTAGACACGAAGGATTCTTGGCTGAAGTATTTAAAATAATTGATGCCTAAGTTTAATGAGCAAGAGGTTATATAAGTTACTTTAAGTCACTGAAAGCAAGGAGATGTGCATACAGGTACACAGTAGGTGTGTTGGGCATTTGTGTAAGTACGGTGGACTATTACTTTAAGAGTCCAATCACATGATAATGACATCACCTGCCCGACAAACACTGGTGACAGGAATAAAACTGTTTCAAGATCCACTGGGTCAAGCAAAAAAATGTACTGTGACACTCACTGCAGCTTTTGGAGGCGCTTCCATAAAAATCAAAACATCACCGCACCGAAGCCGATACAGGCAGCAAAAAACAGGAAATCACCCAGAGAATAGGTTAAGTGTAGAAGCAGCTTACTGCAAGAGTTCTACCCTGAAGGAAAACAGAATAACAAGTACCCGACATAGAAGAAAACGTCCTAAACTTGTGATGTAGACTTAGAAAGAAACAGGCAGCCTCAGGAATACTATCAGAGATAATGGGAACTGCAGATGCTGGAGATTCCAAGATAATAAAATGTGAGGCTGGATGAACACAGCAGGCCAAGCAGCATCTCAGGAGCACAAAAGCTGACGTTTCGGGCCTAGACCCTTCATCAGAGAGGGGGATGGGGAGAGGGAACTGGAATAAATAG
The DNA here is from genome assembly GCF_030684315.1 of Stegostoma tigrinum. NCBI lineage: Eukaryota > Metazoa > Chordata > Chondrichthyes > Orectolobiformes > Stegostomatidae > Stegostoma > Stegostoma tigrinum. The sequence goes on along the minus strand of NC_081382.1, from coordinate 2,132,600 downwards.
GGAGAGAGGGGGAGGCAGACCGAAGATGGAGAGTAAAGAAGATAGGTGGAGAGGGTGTAGGTGGGGAGGTAGGGAGGGGATAGGTCAGTCCAGGGAAGACGGACAGGTCAAGGAGGTGGGATGAGGTTAGTAGGTAGCTGGGGGTGCGGCTTGGGGTGGGAGGAAGGGATGGGTGAGAGGAAGAACCGGTTAGGGAGGCAGAGACAGGTTGGACTGGTTTTGGGATGCAGTGGGTGGGGGGGAAGAGCTGGGCTGGTTGTGTGGTGCAGTGGGGGGAGGGGATGAACTGGGCTGGTTTAGGGATGCAGTGGGGGAAGGGGAGATTTTGAAACTGGTGAAGTCCACATTGATACCATATGGCTGCAGCGTTCCCAGGCGGAATATGAGTTGCTGTTCCTGCAACCTTCGGGTGGCATCATTGTGGCAGTGCAGGAGGCCCATGATGGACATGTCATCAAGAGAATGGGAGGGGGAGTGGAAATGGTTTGCGACTGGGAGGTGCAGTTGTTTGTTGCGAACTGAGCGGAGGTGTTCTGCAAAGCGGTCCCCAAGCCTCCGCTTGGTTTCCCCAATGTAGAGGAAGCCGCACCGGGTACAGTGGATGCAGTATACCACATTGGCAGATGTGCAGGTGAACCTCTGCTTAATGTGGAATGTCATCTTGGGGCCTGGGATGGGGGTGAGGGAGGAGGTGTGGGGACAAGTGTAGCATTTCCTGCGGTTGCAGGGGAAGGTGCCGGGTGTGGTGGGGTTGGAGGGCCCCACAACCCCACCACACCCGGCACCTTCCCCTGCAACCGCAGGAAATGCTACACTTGTCCCCACACCTCCTCCCTCACCCCCATCCCAGGCCCCAAGATGACATTCCACATTAAGCAGAGGTTCACCTGCACATCTGCCAATGTGGTATACTGCATCCACTGTACCCGGTGCGGCTTCCTCTACATTGGGGAAACCAAGCGGAGGCTTGGGGACCGCTTTGCAGAACACCTCCGCTCAGTTCGCAACAAACAACTGCACCTCCCAGTCGCAAACCATTTCCACTCCCCCTCCCATTCTCTTGATGACATGTCCATCATGGGCCTCCTGCACTGCCACAATGATGCCACCCGAAGGTTGCAGGAACAGCAACTCATATTCCGCCTGGGAACGCTGCAGCCATATGGTATCAATGTGGACTTCACCAGTTTCAAAATCTCCCCTTCCCCCACTGCATCCCTAAACCAGCCCAGTTCATCCCCTCCCCCCACTGCACCACACAACCAGCCCAGCTCTTCCCCCCCACCCACTGCATCCCAAAACCAGTCCAACCTGTCTCTGCCTCCCTAACCGGTTCTTCCTCTCACCCATCCCTTCCTCCCACCCCAAGCCGCACCCCCAGCTACCTACTAACCTCATCCCACCTCCTTGACCTGTCCGTCTTCCCTGGACTGACCTATCCCCTCCCTACCTCCCCACCTACACCCTCTCCACCTATCTTCTTTACTCTCCATCTTCGGTCCGCCTCCCCCTCTCTCCCTATTTATTCCAGTTCCCTCCCCCCATCCCCCTCTCTGATGAAGGGTCTAGGCCCGAAACGTCAGCTTTTGTGCTCCTGAGATGCTGCTTGGCCTGCTGTGTTCATCCAGCCTCACATTTTATTATCTTAGCCTCAGGAATACCTTGTTTTAAATGTGAAGAAGTGAGACAGTGCTAAAATCTTCATGATACTTCATGCACCACAAGCCATTTCCATTTTTAAAAGGTGGCAGGAAATTTTGACACAATGGGACTGTATGTTGAAAACAGACAGACCTGGAACTCCTGCACAGAGAGATTCCATTGTCATCTTTATGCAAACAAAATTGAAGCAGATACATTTGTACTGCATTCCTGAGTGTTATGGAGGGTTAAACTTCCAATCTCCTGAGTCTGGTCGTGCCATAGGACAGGTTTCCAAAATTTATGCAGAAATAGAAGAAATCTGTTTTTTCACCAAAACCAGTGATAATTGCTGGATGGTTTAGAACTCATAAATACAATCGACATGACAGTGCATTTATCTCACAGTCTGTAGTAATTTTAAAGACATCAGTAGAATTCTGTAAATTCAGGGATAACAGAAATCATGCTCTCAGAGATAAACTTGTATGTGGTTTAAGACGTGATGCAACCCAGAAGAGAATACAGATGCAAAGGAACCTAAAAGGAAGCATTGGAACTAGCAATCTTGATGGAACCAGCATGGCAAGGAAACGCAACAGCTAAACTTGAGCATAAGTGCTCACAAAATGACAGCTGAGAGACGAACATCAAAGCAGACTCAAAATTACCAGCTGTGTGGAAGAACAAGCTGTACAGCAGCAGATTGCTGGTATAAGACTACTTTATGAAGCTTCAGCAAAAAAAAACCAGACACATTGAAGAGGCATGTTTGAGGAAGAAAAAAACAACAACATACAGCAAAATTAAAGGAATATGAGGAAACTGTTTTGCCCCCAGAGAGTGCAGGCATCTGAAACATACTTCCTGAAAGGGCAGTAGAGGGGAAGACACTCCTGGCCCATTTGCAAGGTGGTTGGATATGTACCTGAACACCTGTAGCCTCTAGGGATACAGATCAAGTGCTGGAAAGTGGGAATGAGTAGCTTGTTTCTTGTCCTGTGCAGACAAGATATATAGAGAGGCCTCTTTCTGTGCTGCACCTTTCTCTACATTTTCAAAATGTTCTAAATATCTGAAGAGGAGGCATGTGCAGGGATTTGAGGAAGGGTTGGGGCAAGGGAAGTCTGTCAATTCCTCCTTAGAACAGCCTGCACAGACATGATGAGTTATATAGCTTTTTTCTTTGTTGTAATGATATGATTCGATGATACATTTTAAAGATAAATGTTTGTGATGTGGACAGTTCTTAAGAATTGAGGAACAACTTACAGATCAAAGTTCTTTGACACACAATGTCATGTTGCAGGGGGAGAGGTCACAATAAAATGGCATTCTGCAGATCACATCTAACAAGCATCGTTAGTAAACCAAATGACTTTGGATGGAAAGCAATTGGAGCCCTAAGAGGGCTGCTCACATGCCTCACAGATGTGAAGTGATGAAACACCTACAGTTCATAGTTCTGGTCCTCAGTTTCATTCTGTACAGACAGTTCTTCCAGTGTGGCATCGATATCAAGTTGGTTGGTCTCCAGCTGCCTCAATAACGTCTCTCGCTGTAGAAAGAGAAGAATCAGTGAACATTCCAGAAAACAGGGTAACCACTCACCCACAATCCCAAATCAAGAGATTACCATCAACTCCTCAGGTTCATTGTTGTGGGTGGATTTCCCTCAAACTGGATCCTTAAAAAAGCTCACCATTAGATAAACAATTCTTCTTCCCATCACACCATTTCTCAATTCTATCTACTATTGATATTGAGCAGTTCTCGCTCCTGATCTAGTTCCCTTCTTCTGGTAAGTTCCAAATGCTGCATCATACATGCTCTTTATCTTCACCATGGTGAACTGAAGATTTGTTTTTCATTTCCAACATATTCTTCCTGAGACAACCTCTCACCTCCCTCAGGCTTACCATCCCTGACCAAAGACTAGACTTGGTAAATGGACCACCTGTTTTTTACCTATGAAAGCAATTGGGAGAGGTTAACTTTGAATCTAGCAACCACAGTGAGGTGAGACAGTCTACAAACAACAATGCAAACATCTCTAAATTACAAAAGCAAGAATTTTTATCATATTTTAGAAACCCAGTATTAGCATGATAGCTGGATTCTGACATAGTGGGACCCTTGGTTAGAAATAAAAGGGATGGGCAGATCTAGTCTACAACTCTCATGCTCACATTCAACCTTCAAACAATCAGAGAGATGTACACAGAATCTGAGTTTTCAGACCAGGTTACGGTAACATGGGAAAAATACTTGTTCTCCTCAGCTGGCAGGTGGATACAGCAATGCTTTGAGAGTTGGTTGAAGTAACTGCCTTGAACACAGTGGAACTCCTATAATGCTGGCCTGTGGCACAGCCACAAAAACAAGCAAACAGTTTTCACCTCTCCTAGTGATTCCAAATCTATTTCAACAACTTTTCATCAATGGTTATTTTCCTCAATGTTTTAATTCTGTATCAAATTATGAATCAGCTTAAGAGGTACTTTACACCTGAAATAACTAACATTCAAATAACTTAAAGCTCCCAATCCCTTGATGGAAACAACTGGATACCTCAACACTCTTTTGTCTACAAACAAGAAGAACCAAAGCAAATATTGAGGCAGGCTAAATGTGATCAGCAGTGGTTCAGAAGGTAGCACTTTGGCCTTGGAGTCCTAAGGTTGGGACTTCAAGTTCCATTTCAGCACTTGAGGGCATAACATCCAGATTGAAACTCCAGTGTTGTCCTGTCAAAGGTGCGCTTTTTGGATAAGACATTAACTCAAACCACTTTCGACCCTTTCATTAAAACACTGGGTTACACCATTTTAAGTGGAGGTCTCCTGGTCGATAGTTATCCCTCAGCCAACATCACAAAAACAGATGACCTGGTCGTTATTACTTGGTGGGAAGCTACTGTGTGCAAAATGTTACCACATTTCCTACATTCTTACAACCACATACATTAATAACATGTCAACACTTCATTTGAGACACCCTAAAATCTGCTTCTCAAATCAAACTTATATTTTTATCACCGATTATCATGACATGTAATATTAGTGCCATTCCTTATTTTCTTGCTGATGTTAATTCTGTTTGTTTTTTGTAGAATCTCTCAGTTTGGAAATATGCCCTTCAGCCCAACAAACTCACACTGACCCTGAGAGTATCCCACCCAAGCCCACCCCCCTAATCTACACATCCCTGAACACCACAGGTGGTTTAGCATGGCCTATCCACCTAGCCTGCACATTTTTGGACTGTGGGAGGAAACTGGAGCACCCAGAGAAAACCCACACAGAGACGGGAGAAAGTGCAAGCTCCACACAGACAGTCGCCCAAGTTTGGAATCAAACCCAGGTCCCTGACACCGTGAGGCAGTAGTGCTAACCACTGTGCTAATGTGCTGCCCCATAAATTGTGTCCCTCATTCAATATCACTTTCTTTTGCATTTTCAAAATGCTGACCACCTCCTCTACTGTGACACAGTAATTATTCAGCACATCTCTATTCCATTATTTTCATTAACAATATCAGTCCTATCAATTTTCAAGGGTGCCAAATTGTGCCTAACCCCTCACTTTTATAAATATCATAAAAAGCAAAAGAACTATTTTTGTTATTTTCTGGTGGATGGCCCTTGCAAGTGTCTTTCCATACTCTGTTTGAATCTCATACTCTCCATGTTGTCAATCTTTGCTGTTCTTGGGATCTTTCTGATCACCAGGCTGTATAGTATTTTTTGCATTTTTGTTGCCTCTTTAATTTTATATTGTCTCTTAGCTCCTTAGATGTCTTCTTTGGCTTGGACCATCCACTCTGGAGGGTAGGGGGAGCAACCTCCCCATCCTATTCCAAGTCTTGAGCGCATAAACAGACACTCCAGTGCAATACTGAGGGAGTGCTGCGTTGTTGTCATCGGCTTATCTTAAATCATCTACCCTCTTAGGTAAACATAAATTATCCCTTAGTAAAGGTTTGAGCAAGTGCACATGCCTTCTCCCTAGTGTGCTGGTCAATATTTGCCCCTCAAACTGACATCACAATTATTTGCTAATTGTGACAACATTGATTGTTGCACGGTCTACATTACAATTCTTCATTGGCTTGAAAGATCTTTTGGAACTCCAGTGGCCTTGAAAAATGGTATATAAAATAACAATGGTTTATAAGATATATAGAATGTGATTTATACATATATTTTAATATTATTTCTGTTAAAGTCTGGATTTTGAAAGTGTATAGTGTTTTTCCTATGTATCTGAAGGAATTAATAATTAATGAGTGCTTCTGTAGCACTAATTTTTATTAGTATACAGTTTGAGAGGGCTAGGCTTCAGAACAAATGGGTTTTTATTTACATTAGGAGGGCATACAACCTAACAAGGTAAACAATTGTGCTTCAAAACTTCTGTAGAATTTCTTTTTGTTTAAGCTTCAGGTAATTTGTGCAGAAGTTTACATGCTTGATGCTTCTCCCAAGAAAGGGAGAAGTCAGTTTGATTTGTTAATATTTGACAAAGGAAATACTGATAACCGCAGACAGGAGTGTTTGAATAAAATGCTGAAGGAGTTATTTGAAACTGAGAATATTTAAGCTCAGGTGTATCATAGCTCCAAAAAGAAGCTATCAGATTTTCCTCTGCAAGTTGAGATCAAATTATACCCATCGAGTTGTTAGACAAAGGGATTTTCTAGCATTAGTACCAGACAGGTATGCTTTGGGATCTAAAAACAACTGTTTTAAGAATTAATTGGATCATATTAACCACAGATTGCAAGTATTTACGTTGGTTATTACAAGTCAATAGACTGCTTTATTATATTTTATCTTCATTTCCTTTGCTAAATAAACCTTCATTTTATTGTTTAAAAACAAATCTGCAACATTGAGAGATTAGTTTTTAATGAGATACCACCTTGTCAAAACTAAAACAAGATATAATTTAATCCATCAAGCCACATTTCAGACCGGGATCTGACTTGTTCAATGATAAGATCAGTTGGGATCATAACAGATGACACAGGCATGAAATGGTACCTTCAAAACATTAAATAATGAAATTAATGAATGGCTCCATCCTCACTTGACAGTAAGATGCCATTACCAACCTCCTAACGTCATGTAGGATGACCATTTCTCATGCAACACAAGGGACAATCTTTGCCCCTGCCAACCCTTCCTGACAAGTTGCATGATGATCATACTGAAACATAGATGTGCGTGAAAGGGTGTGCACGTACAAGAGGAAGAGCGGGCATGTGTGAGAGAGAGAGAGAGAGAGAGAGAGAACATGACAGACAATGGAAAAGAGAATGAAAAAAATGAGTATTTGAGTGAGTGGGCATACATAGGTGTGCACAAGTGTATGTGAGAAGTGTATGTGAGAATGAGAGTGTAAGAGAATTCATATGCACAAAAGCATGTGCATGCAAGTGACCATACAAGTGTGCAAGAGTGAGAGAAACTGTGTCGGTGTGCGTGCGTGTGTTTGTGTCTTGGCCCCAATTCTGAAGCAGAAAAGACAAAAAGATTTTAAATTATTTTTTAGGACAAAATATGTAGGATATTGTCATCTGAAACTTATCATGGAAACATTTTTAAAAAAGCACAACAAGCTCCTTCATTCGACTTTGCCAAATACTTGAATACAAACTGTGAAATGATAACATGACCCCAGCATTGTAAAGCAGTTTTCACTCAATGTAGAATAATAGGCCTGTTTTTCCTCATGTTTGTTGAGAGAGGGAATACAAAGGCAGAAGCTATTATTAGCACTGGATCAGAATGGTCCAAGTCCCAAGGCAGTGATACAGGGCAGTGCTTATCAGAACTCCAGAAAGCTCTATATCAATACCATCAACGATACATGAAACTGCTCTCATTCAATATTAAACAGGAGTCACAGTTTAACTGTCAACTAAAAGTCAAACCTGCCGGTGATCAAACACCAGCAGTGCTGATCCTAGTGGTATTTGTACAGAGAACATGGCTATCTGACAGTCACAAAACTGCAGGGCTGTTATTGGAGAATTCATCATTGACATTACAAGAACCAGGTTAATGAAGTGTGATAATAAAATGTCAGGCTGGATGAACACAGCAGGCCAAGCAGCATCTCAGGAGCACAAAAGCTGACATTTCAGGCCTAGACCCTTCATCAGAGAGGGGGATGGGGTGAGGGTTCTGGAATAAATAGGGAGAGATGGGGAGGCGGACCGAAGATGGAGAGAAAAGAAGATAGGTGGAGAGGAGAGTATAGGTGGGGAAGTAGGGAGGGGATAGGTCAGTCCAGAGAAGACGGACAGGTCAAGGAGGTGGGATGAGGTTAGTAGGTAGGAGATGGAGGTGCGGCTTGGGGTGGGAGGAAGAGATGGGTGAGAGGAAGAACAGGTCAGGGAGGCAGAGACAGGCTGGACTGGTTTTGGGATGCAGTGGGTGGAGGGGAAGAGCTGGGCTGGTTGTGTGGTGCAGTAGGGGGAGGGGACAAACTGGGCTGGTTTTGGGATGCGGTGGGGGAAGGGGAGATTTTGAAGCTGGTGAAGTCCACATTGATACCATTGGGCTGCAGGGTTCCCAAGCGGAATATGAGTTGCTGTTCCTGCAACCTTCGGGTGGCATCATTGTGGCACTGCAGGAGGCCCATGATGGACAGGTCATCTAAAGAATGGGAGGGGGAGTGGAAATGGTTCGCGACTGGGAGGTGCAGTTGTTTATTGCGAACCGAGCAGAGGTGTTCTACAAAGCGGTCCCCAAGCGTCCGCTTGGTTTCCCCAATGTAGAGGCAGCCACACCAGGTACAGTGGATGCAGTATACGACATTGGCAGATGTGCAGGTGAACCTCTGCTTAATACGGAAAGTCATCTTGGGGCCTGGGATAGGGGTGAGGGAGGAGGTGGAGCTGGATAAACAGCAGTCCAAGCAGCATCTCAGGAGCACAAAAGCTGACGTTTTGGGCCTAGACCCTTCATCAGAGAAGCTTGGCCTGCTGTGTTCATCCAGCTTCACACTTCATTATCTTGGATTCCCCAGCATCTGCAGTTCCCATTATCACTGTTACAACAAGAACCAGGTTGTTAGGCCATTATCACAATGGCCAAACAACAATCACAATTGTTGACTGAATCAGCAATGGAGGTCAGGGGCAAGGCAATGCCAGACAATGGCCAATGCAATTACTATCTCTCATACCACCTCCTTTAACATTCTGATATGGACCATCAGGTGCTGTGGTTTTTTTTAATATCAACTTTCAGTGTCATTAATTTCTCCAGTACAATTTTCTAATACTAACTTCCTTCAACTTCTCATTCCCAGGCACTTGGTTTTTTAGTTCCGAGAGATTTTATGCATCATCCCTCAAAAAAATAGTCACAACGTAATAATTTCTCCATTCCCCACAATAAATTTTTGACTGTGCTTGTAATGCACATTAATTACAGCCAAATGGTGCCTCTACAATCTTTTGTTTATTTGGGCTAGATTGCGTTGATGTCCTATTCTCCTTTCTTTATCAGTTTCTTGGTCTTCATTTGCTGTATTCCAAAAAACACCCAATCTTCAGATTTACTGCTATTTCTGGCCACTTTATAAGCCTCTCTTCTAATCTTTATAATCCTCAACTTCCTTTGTCAGCCACTAACTTTCTTTGCAATCTTGCACCTGGAAGGAATGTATAGTTGCTATAGGTCATGTCATAGGTCTTTAAAGATTGTCCACTTCTCATCATTATGGCCTGTGGCTTGGGGTGTGTGCGTGTGCACGATGGCAGTGGTATTTAAGCCACCAAAACTGCCAACTGCAAATTCAATCTCCAGGAGACAGAATATGAGTAAGGAGGTGTCATCAGGCACTTATTGTACTGGGGACATTTCACTGCTGCACTTCTTCAGGATGGCCAATATTCTGCTCTGAAAGCTGCTGGTTAATCAGCACCTGGTAGTTCTTTTACCAATTATGCCAACAGCAGCAGTTGCTGGTCCTGGTAGGGCACTCGGGCCTTCTCCAGGGCTCTCCTTCCTACCTCTGTAGTAACATTAAGCAATGGTAGGATCGTGGGGTAGACGGTCAGTCACAATGAAGAGAATTAGGTTGAAATTTACAGAACACTGAGAATCCTAGATAAAGTGGATGCAAAGAAGATATTTCCACCAATAGGAGAGACTAGGACCCAACAGCATAGCCTCAGAGTGAAGGGATGACCTTTTGGAACTCAGAGAAGAAGGAATTTCTTAAGCCATATGTTGGTAAATATGTGAAATTCAATGTCACAGAGGGCTGAGAGTACAAGTCATTGAGTGTATTTAAGACAAAGATAGATAGGTTCTTGATTAGTAAGGGGATCAATGGATATGGGGAAACAGCAGGAGAATGCACTTGAGAAACATCAGCCATGATCAAATGGTGGAGCAGACTCCATGTGCTGAATGGCATAACTATACTCCTCTATCTTATGGTCACTGAAGAGGGAATGGGAGTTGATCTCTTCAGCAGACCCTGTTGCTCTCTGTCCTTCCCAGTGCTGGAACCCTCAATTAGACCTTGGACAAAAAGAAAAAGAAAGCATACATAAGGTCTAGGAGGATGGTAACTGACAAAGCCCTTGAAGTAGATAAGGGAAGTAGGAAAGAATGTAAACAAGGAATTAGAAGGGCTAAAAGGGCGCAGGAAAAGTCGTTAGCAAAGAGGATTAAGGAGAGTCCCAAGGCTTTTTACACATGCAAAAAAATGCAAGAGGGTAACTAGGGAAAGGGTTGAGCCACTCATGGACAAAGGAGGGAATGTATGTGTGGAGCCAGAAGAGGCAGGTTATGTCTTAAACAAATACTTGTTGATATTCAAGAAAGTGGAGGAATTGGTGGAAATGATCTTAGAGGACGGAATGTTGAATTTCTGACCCAAGTTGCTATAAAAATGAAGAGGTGATGTGTGTCTTGAAAAAGTATTAAGGTAGCTAAGCCCCCAGTCCTGATGGGATCTATCCCAGAATACAGAGGGAGGCAAGAAAACAAATTGCTGGAGCATTGACAGACTTTTGTATCCTCTTTGGTCACAGATGAACTCCCAGAGGAGCAGAAAACAGCCAACATTGTCTCACTGTTTAAAAAGGGTAACAAGGATAATCCTGGGAATCATAGGCCTGTGAGCCTCGTGTCAGTAGTAAGGAAATTATTGGAAAAAAGATTCTCGCGGACAAGGCATTTAGAAGCAAATGGACGTATTAGTGATAGACAGCATGGTTTTCTGTCATGCTGTCTATCGCTAGGGGAGATCGTGCCTCCCTAACTTGCCGAGTTTTTTGAGGGGTTGACGAAGATGATTGATGGGGGGAAAGACAAAAAAGGACTGCAGATGCTGGAAGCTAGAGTCTACGGCTAAGAGGCTAGAAAAGCACAGCAGGTCAGGCAGCATCCGAGGAGGAGGCAAGTTGACGTTTTGGGCCAAAATCCTCTGTCAACACTGGGCAGGTGGGAGGGAGAAGCGGTGGGACAGGAATCCCAGAAATGACTGTGGGGTGGGGTTGGGGGAGGGGTAGGAGAGATGATGATAGACGGATACAGGTGGGGTAATTGTGATTGGTCCATGGGAAGGGTAAAGCGGAAAGCTGACTGGAAAATGGACAAGTTAGGTTAGATCAGGTCAGCAGTGAGGGGGCTGGACGTGGGATAAGGCTTGAGAGTTGGGGGATTTTGAAGCCGGTGAAGTCAATGTTAAGGCCATCGGACTGTAAGCTTCCAAGATGAAATACCAGGTGTTGGTCCTCCAGTTTACGTTTGGCCTCACTCTGATAGTGGAGGTGGCCAAGGGTGGACACATCATCAGGGGAATGGGAACAGGAATTAAAATAGGTGGCAACCGAAAGGTCAGGTTATTTGATGCGTGCAGAGCACAGATATCCTGTGAACCAGACCCCAAGTCTGCATTTGGTCTCAATATAGAGGAGACCACATCGGGAGCAAGTTGCAATAAATCAGGTTGGATGAGGTGCAGGCGAATCTCTGCTGGATCTGGAAGGATTGTTTGGGGCCTTGGACAGAGGGGAGGTGTGGGGATAGATGTTGTACCTTTTGCGGCGGTCATGGGGGGGTAGGGGGAGAAAGCAGTTTAAAAAAGATGTGCAACGCACATTTTTTACACAAAGGGTGGTGAGTACCTGAAACATGCTGCCAGATTTGATAGAGCAGGCACAATAGCAGCATTCAAGAAGCACCTGAACGAATACATGAATAGGAAGGGAATAGAAGGATAGGGACCTTTTCAGTATGGAAGGGCAAAATGTGTCAGTGCAGGCTTGGGGAGCCAACAGGGCTGCTCCTGCAGTTTTTGTTCAAGCAGTGGGCACCTTTGAACAAGAGAATCTCGGGAAGATTGCAGGCAAACACAATAAACCATACTCCCATGCCACAGAGCCATCACCCACTACTCAATTAACACCAGTAGCAACAGGGAATGGTCCTTAAGTGAGCACTAATCACCCACTTAGGCTTCAACAGCATCAGAGTTGGGAAGGCTGCCTACGAGTCTTCCTGGGACTTGACAAATCAGCAGTAGTTGACAAGATCTTCATCCTGCACCCTTTGATACCAAACAGCACCAATATCCCTCCACCCCGAATGAATGTACCTCCAAGATGGGCACTAAATTCATACTTTTGTAGCTTAGTGTTGTGGAGCAAGGAATAGATTATCCATGTTGTTATCTAGCATGGTGACGAAACATCTGAACAAAAATAAGCCAGCTCAGCCAGCAAGTCAACCACACCCACAACCCGAGCTACAAATCTTTGCTAAAACCTTAAACAGACTATCCAACGTTTGAGTCACTGCATATCCGATCTGTAACAGGAACTGCACCACCTGTGAAATATTTATCTGCCTACACAGAAGTGGATAGTATCAAATCCTGCATGTGCAGCTCTTTATTTCGTTAGGCTGTTATCAGCAGAACCTGATTTTCTCCAGACCTCATCAATAAAATATCAGTTTTAAAAATCAGATCGCACTGGAAATAGGGCAAATATTAGACTCTCCACATTACAAGTACAAGGTGTAATTGTGGGTTTTTGGGTCCTATCTACCCGTCTTTTATGAGATACATGGAACATCCTCGTTCTAGTCTTACTCAGACCCTGACCCTCAATACTCGTGCTGGTACAATGATGAACATTGATATACTAGTCGGCTCAACCTAACTCAGCATATTTCATTAACTGGTTTGCAATTAGCTCATCTACACCTGGTCCATCTCCCACTGTTTCCTTGCTTGACTTCTCTGCTTCAGCTTCTGGGGTTAGGATATTGACTAAGCCACTGACTCTCACAGTTACCCTGACTACACCTCCCCATACCCGGCTTTCTGCAAGGATTTTATTCCATTCTCCTAGTTTCACTGTCCCAGACCCAGCTGCTCTGGTAATGCAAGCTTCCACACCAGTGTTTCTGGCATATCTTCCTTTCATCTCAACAGGAGACTACCTCTTGTTCTCAACTATGGATGACAGGGTCCATAACTACCAATGACCTATTTTTTACTCTTCCATTCTCATTCATTCCCTTCCTCCACAGAATTAAGATTGGGGTTGTCCTTTTCTTTATCCTACCAGTCTCCATTTCCTGCTCCAGTGATGCCACTATCAAACACACCTTCCTCTTCTCTTTCAGCCATCTAACTAACCAGTCCTGTTGTGATATCCTGGCTCATTCATTTGAGGTGAAGTGAAAGCTTAACTGTACTTCTTTCAGTTGAGTCTCCACACTCTCAGCTCACAATATAATCTCCTCTTTGCTGGGGAGTCCTAACACAGATTGGGAGACTGTTTTGTGAGACAACTTTCTTTGTCTTGACCTTCCCGTGGTTTGGCATTTAACTGTCCACTGCTCTGATGTTGACATATTGGAGCATCTATTACGATTCTGAGGATATCTTTCAAATAGGCACTTCTAGCCTTTCAGACTTCAGATGAAGTTTAAGACTTAAAAACTACAAACTCTGCCTTCATTTTATCTCCTTTTTCATGAATGTCTTGGCTTTTTGTATTTGCTGTCTATAAGCAGCACATCTGCTCTAGACTCATTGGTCCTCTCTTTCCCTGTCCTCATTCCCTTTGTCTGACAGGGCCAATCTCTCCAGCTTCCACCCTATCTCACTTTTCCTTTATCCTCAGTCCACCTCATCCAATCTCAAGTCATTTACACCTCTAACTTTGCCCAGTTCCCATCTAACCATCAGTGTGAAACACCAACTTACTCCACAGATGCTGCTGAGTTTTTTATTATTTTCTGTTTTTATTTCAGATCTCCATCTCCAGCATCCAGTTTTCGGCTCATTGATTCCTAAGATAAAGGTTTCTGATAAAACTATTCATCCTACTACTTACTCAGGGTTTGAAATAAAAACTTTACTTTGAAACTGGTAGAACTGCATAAAATCTAAGAGGTTTGTTACTTGATTTTAACTTGGTTCAAACTCAAAAGACTGAAACACAGCCAACAATGGACATGGCTGCAAAAATATAAAGGGCCTGATGAGGTCAAAGAAGATTCTCAAACCTTGGCTTTCTCTCCATAAGCAGAAGCAAACAAGCAACTAGCAAGACGTATACTGGATTATCATGTGGCAACACCTTACTTCCTTCCAAGGTAGGAGCAAATTACTGTAGATGCTGAAATCTGTTCTGAAGATAAAAAATGCTAGAGATCACACTGGGTCACACAGCATCCATACAGAGAGAACTAACCTGACGTACTGTGATCTGCAGCATTTGTTTGTTCCTTTTGAATTGTCTACAGCCCAGATTCTATTGAAAGAATGACACAAACTACTGATACATATTACCACGATTCCGATAAAACTGATAGCAACTTCTGGAGAACATTTAGATGAAGTTAACAGAAAATATCCAGAAGATGGGCTGTAGTCTCCTCAGATAATCCATTAGCAATCACTGAACTGACCAGAACCTGCCCCTTCAAAACTAGTCACATTGAAACAGTCAGACCTTGCTGAAAGGATGGGAGGGGGTGTGACTGGGATATTAATAGCATACTTAATTCATAATTATTGTTAAAAAGCACCAGTCTAATTTTATTATTTATATAAAGTTCAATTTCTCCATTATAATTTAAGAAAGAAAATGGCTGCAGTATCAGCTTCTACCTCAATTTTGTATTTATATCCTAATAACTTACATCACTCTCATAAAATTGTAATTAAAAGTGAAGGACAATCTGTGCTTCCTGGTTTGCTGTCTGTGTAAATAATTAAATGGATTGGCTGCTTACCCTGCTTGATGACACCACTGCTGCTCAACTCATGTACATAGCAACTGATTCAAACTGACATCAGAAAAGGAGAAATCCACAATGGAGATAGTGGTAAATTTTTGTGGGTTTCCTTCTTCCAGGTTAGTGGCAAGTGCTATCATCTTGCTTAATGGTAGGGCCCTGGATAGTGTTGCGCAACAGAGAAGTCTAGGGGCTCGGGTACATAATTCTTTGAAATGTGAGTCACAGGTAGACAGGGTGGTTAAGAAGGTATTTAGCATGCTTGCATTCATTGCTCAGACCTTTGAGTATAGGGGATCAGACATCGTGTTGAAAATGTACAGGACATTGGTGAGGTCTCGTCTGGAATATTATGTGCAGTTCTGATCGCCCTGCCATTGGAAGGATATTATTAAACTTGAGGAGGTTCAGAAAAGATTTACCAGAATGTTACCAGGACTAGAGGGTTTGAGCTGTAAGGAGAGGCTGGGACTTTTTTCACTGGAGCGTAGGAGGTTGAAGGGTGGTGACCTTTTACAGGTTTATAAAATCATGATGGACATAGATCAGGTGAATAACAAAGGTCTTTTTTCTAGGGTGGGAGAGTTCAAAACTGGAGGGCATATTTTTAGGGTAAGAAGAGAAAGTTTTATCAAGGAAATGACAGGCAACTTTTTTGTCCCCGTTGTGGTTAGTGTGTGGTATGAACTGCGAGAGAAAATCGTGGATGTAAGCACAGTTAAAACACTCAAAAGACATTTGGATAAGTACATGATTTGGAAAGGTTTGGAGGGATAATGGACCAAACAAAGGCAAGTAGGACTAGTTTAGTTTGGGAACATGGTCAGCATGGACTAGTTGGTCTGAAGGGTCTGTTTCCATGCTGTATGGCTTTGCAGCAAAATGAGGGCCTAAAGTCTGAAAATGAGCCAAAAACTTTCAAAAAAGGTTACTTAATATTTCTAGTGGAATTTGGATATTCTATATGTCTATTTTACTTTTCCTCCATTCTCCAAATGCTTGCCATTCTTTCTTATAGTCTGTAACTCATGTGAGTTCCACAAACCAGTATCTCATCTATTATCTATTCATATTACTTAAATTATGAATATCACAGATGGAGCATCACTCTGTAGAGTACAAACAAACATGCGTGCGCACTCTGCACATGTTCATGCACTTTCACACCTTCCCACACTGACTCTCACACTGCAGACATGCCTACACACCTTTACATCCATCCACTCAACCAGACAGACATTCTGAGAAGATCATTGTTGATCTTCTGCTCTTCTCTTCTGACGTGTTCAACTAGAAGACACAGGTTTAAGGTGAGGAGTAAGTTTTTCCACAGAGGGTGCTGCTTGTATGTAATGAGCTGCCAGAGGAAGTGGTGGAGGCATTTTATTACAACAGTCAGAAGGTATCTGGATGGGTATATGAACAGGATGGGTTTAGAGGAATATGGCCAAATGCTGGCACATAGGACGAGGTCAGATTGGGATGTCTGCCTGGTGCAGATAAGTTGGACTGAAGGGTCTGTTTCTGTATTGTATGTCTCTTTGACTGTACAATTATTTTACACTACAGCCTCTTATGACACTCAGAAAGCAAGCTGGATCTTGCCTATTTTGCAAGACCCCACTTTCTAATGCACTGTCAATGTTTCAGCAGCTGTGCACAATGGAAATATGTGACTGAGTCAACAGATTGCAAAGAGTAAAACAGCATGGAAACAGGCCCCTCAGGCCAAACTGGTCCATATTGACATGGTGCCCACTCAGCTGGTTTCATTTGCCCACATTTGGGCCATATCACTCCTAACCCTTCCTACCCATTTACCTGTCCAAATTGTTTTTAAATGTTGCTATTGTACCTGCCTCAACCACTTTCTCTGGCAGCTCATTCCATATATGCACCACTGTCTACGTGAAGAAGTTGCCCCTCAGGTCCTTTTTTAAATCTTTTCCCTTCACATAGATGGCTATGCTGATCTTTGAGGGGACCTATTCTCTCGCTAGCCACCTTTTACTCTTAATTAGCTAAAGAACCTCTTGGGATTATCTTTAACCTTACCTGCTAGATCCATCTCATACCCTTTTTTTTGCTCTTCTGATTTCCCTCTTAAATGCACTCCTACACTTTTTATAGTCATCTACGGGTTCACTTAAGCCCGATCGTTTAAACCCAATGTATGCCTTCCTTTTCCTGACTAGAGGCTCAAAATCCCTCATCAGCCAGTCATCCCTCAACCTGCCAGCTTTTCCCTTCGCCCTAACAGGGACATACTGTCCCTGGACACTTCTAAAAACTACCCATTTGCCAGTCATTCCTTTTCCTTCAAACAGACTCATTCAACTGACCACAGCTACATCCTGCTTAATGGCCCCAAAATTGGCCCTGCTCCAGTTTAGCACCTTAACATGCGGCCCTATTCTACCTTTTTCCATAACTATGTTAAAACTAAGAGAATTATAGTCACTGGTATGTCAAAGGACGTGGGATTTTAGCTCATTTCATCATGAGTTTTAGTAATTGAAATAAGTATGCACCTATACATGGTGTGACATACCAGCCCCAACAGTACAGCTGTAATGAAAAAAATCAAAACATGATCCAAGCTACTCACCTGCAATTGGAGAAATGGAATATTGAAAAACTTGTGCAAATACTTCAGGCCAAAGCCATTCCGCATTGATGATTCTGCATAGCGAATATAGGATGATCTGGGTGACCTAACAGTCAAAGAAAAGGCAAAAGGGTGAATTCAGAATCCAGCAAAGAAGGACTAAAAGGATAATTGATTATAGGGGGAGAGAGAAAATAAACTGGGGGGACAAACTAATGAGGAATATAATAAGTCACACTAAAATGCAAAAAGGAAGAGAGAGAGATCAAAGAGAACATAGGCCCCTTAGCAAATGAATCTGTGGAAATGGTTGTGAGGAAAAAAGAAATGGCACAGGAGTAAACAGATGTTTTGTAATAGAATTTATGGCAGAAGATATTTCAAGTTTCCCATTAAAGAATCGGGCAAAGGAATTAAGAACCATCTCATCATGAAATTAGTAGCATTGGATAAACTAATGGGACAAAAATCAGACCAGGCCCCGGCCCTGAATCATAGGATCCTAAAAGAAGTAGTTACAGAGACAGTGAGTGCACTGGTTATAATTTTTCAAAAATCATTTGATTCTGGAGAAGTAACAGAGGATTAGAGAAATGACAATGGGACACATCTATTCAAAAAGGAAGGGAAGCAAAAAGTGGTTAATTATGGGTTGATTAGACTAGCATCTCATGTTAGAAAACTCTTGGAATCAATTATTAAGGAAGCAATAGCAGAATATTTGAAAATCAATCTAATTGAGCAGAATCAGGACAGCTTCATCAAAGGGAAATTGTATCTGGCTGATTTATAAGAGATTTTTTAAGGAATTCTGAAACGGAGTGGATAGAGGGGAACCAGTAGATGATTGCATTTGGAATTCACAAAAAGTTAAGCCATAAGATAAGAGACCACCAAGATGGAGGTAGTATATTTGTATGGATACAGAATTGGCCAATGGCAGGAAACAGAGTGGAGATAAGGAGTTCATTTTCAGGTTGGCACACTGTAATCAGTAGGGTCCCACAGGGATCAGTGGTGGGATCACAACTGTTAACAATATATATTAATAATTTGGAGAAACGAAGATAATTACTGTAGCCAAATTTGCAGCTGAATCTAAAATAGGTGGAAAGGTAGGTCATAAGAGGAATACAAACAGCTTACAGAGAGGTAGTAATAGGTTAAGAGGGCAAAAAGTTGGCAAATGAAGTATAACGTGGGAAAATGTGAAGTTGCTCATTTTGGAAGAACAAAAGAAGACTTCTTTAAATGGAGAAAAACTGCAGAAAGCTGCAAAACAACGGGACTTCATGGTACTTGAACATGAAACATAGAAAGCTAGCACACAGGTATAGCAGGTAATCAGCAAGGTTAATGGAATGTTGGCCCTTATCTCAGCAGGATTGGCGTATACGAGTAAGGAAGTCTTACTTCAACTGTACAAGGTACCGGTGACACCACATCTGGAGGACTGTGAGCAGTTTTTGTCCCCTTAAGGAATGGTACCATTTCCCTGGAGGCAGTTCAGAGAAGATTCACAGGACGATCCCCAGTATGGTGGCACTGTCTTATGACCAAAGGCTAAATAGGTTCCAGCACCAAGTTAAAAATCACAGCCAATTTAAATTTCTCAGGGCAATGCCTTGCCCACAGTCAACCTGCCTTGTTTAGATTTGGCAATCAATCATTTAACTGGTGCATTCTCCATGATAATGTCTCTATCAATCAAAGTTCACTCGCCAGCCAATCCACACACTCTTTTCGTACACCATTGATGTTGTTATCCCCTGGAATTATTATTCTTGAAAGATGTCCAGATGAAGGTAAGACAAAAAACTTCATTAAAATATGTATTATTTTCAAAGTAAAATGATTGAATAAAAACAGAAAGAACCGTGGATGCTGTAAATCAGGAACAAAAACAGAAGCTGCTGGAAATGCTTAGCAGGTCTGGCAGCATCTGAGAAGAAAAAAAACATCAGAGTTAATGCTCTGGGTTCTGAGGAAGGGTCACTGGTCCTGAAATGTTAACTGATTTTTTTCTTCCCGGAAGCTGCCAGACCTGCTGAGCTTTTCCAGCAACTTCTGTTTTTGTGTGCAAAATGATTGAATGTTTGACTGCCTGGATAGATGTGCAAACTGGAATCCCCTGGAACTATTATTAGGACCACTACTTTTCTTGCTGTTTATGAAATATCAGGGTTTGGGTATGTTTATGACCATCCCCGGCCCACCTCTCCGCATCTTGTCCCTAGCCCTCTTGTTGACGATCTTGAAATTGTTACTGACATGTCAACTAGTGGAACAAGAATATCCTTTACCCTGTCAAAATTCTGAACGCCTCAATAAGGTCAACTCTGCCCCAAAGAGAATAAGGACTATTCCTCTAAATCTTTCCTATTATCTAAAACGCCCCCACTTAATCCTATTCATCCCAAAATGCACCTTTACAATTTCCAAAATGAGAAAATTATTTGTACAGTGTCCAACAGAAACCCTGTATAGTATTCACACTAGAATCCCTTTTGCTTAATACCCCAACGGGTTTAAGGTAACTCTGATATTAAGACTTGAACCTTTGATAGCTAACCCCTAGATATAATGTACACTGGTTTATAACAAACTCAGCTTCAAGTCCTCTACAGAGATCTATCCTAATCAGGATATAAAGCACACAATTTATAGATAATCAATGTGGCGTTTTGTAAATTCTTACTTTAAAAATAAAAATAGTCCGACTCCAAACAAAAACACAAACAGATCCTAAAGAAGGCCTCACACCTAACGTATTATTTGACCAAAAATGCCACCACCTCTTTACAGTGATAAAATATTTAGTCCTCTCAGGGCAGTGATTTGAAAGAAATTCGGGGATTTGCACGTACATATTAATCAGTTAAAACCTTCTTACTGATTAAAGATTTAGCAGCATCTTAAGTTGGTTTAATACATCCTCAATGATGTGACCTTTTGATTATTACTTATAAAATTCAGCATTCTGTGTGCTTCTTTCTCACTTCACCTGATGAAGGGGCTATGCTCCAAAAGCTTGTGCTTTCAAATAAATCTGTTAAACTATAACCTAGTTTCATGAGATTTCTGACTTATCCTTCCCAGTCCAACACTGGCACTTCCACATCAGGGTTTTAGTCCCAGACTGGGAGTGTTGAGATATTATGAGCTCCATAATCTAGATAATCTACTATCACCGTATTCTCCCCTGCATCTCCAGGCAAGGACTCCGCAAAGCTGCCCAAAACGAAGTAAAACTTTAATAAAACACTCTAAGCTTCAAAAAAAAATTCCCAGTCCAAACATTTCTAACAGAAACCTGAAATAGTACTGTCGACCTTGAGAGTTCCTACAATCCTGACGTAAACAAAAACCATTCGGCTGCCAAAGTATCCCTCAGAAATGGTTTAAAAAACACTGTGGCTACCTCAGTACTTACAAGCTAATTAACTACAGACGTACAGAAAACTCAAAAATCAAAAGCCAACTTTAAAATAAATGATTTAAAAACATATAAATCAGACAGTTTATATCATATCATAGAACAGGCAATGCATTTTTGAAATTTACAAACGGTACAAAATATAATAGGAGTAGAATAGTTCAGAGACTCCAGATGCACTTGGAAAGACAAAATGGACAGAGATGGCAGATGCTATTTAAAATCTGCTTTGTAAAATGGTGGTCTTTAGGGGCGGCACGATGGCTCAGTGGTTAGCACTGCTGCCTCACAGCGCCAGGGACCCAGGTTCGATTCCACCATCAGTGCAGTTTGCACACTCTCCCCATTTCTGCATGGGTTTCCTCCGGGTGTTCTGGTTTCCTCGCACAGGCCGAATGTATGCAGGCTAGGTGGATTGACCTTGCTAAATTGCCTGTAGTGTTTAGGGATGCTTAGGTTAGGGGGATGGGGATGGGTCTGGGTGGGATGTTCTAAGGGCTGGTGTGGACATGTTAGGCCGAAGAGCCTGTTTCCACACTGCAGGAATTCTAAGAACACTGAGCACAGTTTTGAGAACCACACTTCAGAAAGGATATCAAGGCCTTGGAGAGGGTGCACACCTAGTTTACCAGGATGACACCAGAAAGTTTGATGTTATAGGAAGATTGAAGAAGTATGCTTCTTAAATCAGATTAAAGAGAGATACACAAGAGTCATTCCAAATTGATGGGCTTTGGGGAAACAAATAAGAGAATGAGAAATGGCTTTATCACAGAACAGATATGGCACACATCTTGAGAAACTGAAGAAGTCAGATTTCAAAGTAACACAAAAAAACTAGATATGTACTGATGAGGACTCATTGGGAGGACGTAAAAAATAGTGAACCTAAGTAATTCATGTAGCAGATCCAAAGATAAGAATGGCAAAATGGTTTGGACGTATGCTCTGAGATTCTGTAATTCTACACAATGAGACGTCTAAGTCATGACATAATAAATCTAACTTTAGAAATCTCTCAGCACTCTGAAATCTGTTACCTAATTTGTGGATCTGTTGAGGGCCAATCAAGAAAGATTGATTACTCTGCTACCAATAACACTAGTATTGTTGTGTCATAAGACCACCCAGATGGTAAAAGGAGATCTAGGTGGATCTTGCCCTGGGATCCAATGCCATCACCAATAAGCTTCATGCACAAAGTACTCTACATTTATTGAGTTACTGTCACCAGATCAGAAATACTGGCTTTGTTCTTCAAATAAATCATAGTTAAAGTGGGGAAGAATTTATAACAAGCAAAGCTGGACAGTCAGAACACTCAGTGGAGGAGGATGAAACAGAATTTAGCCAAAACAGGAAAACCAGCAATAAGTGACAAATCAGGGACTCTTAAAATACACTAGATGCCCTACCCAGCAGTGAGCACCATGATCTGTAGGCAAATCATTCTGCTACAAGGATACTCCAGTCTAAAAGTAACATTTATGGCTATAAAACTTTCAACTGGACATTCATCCAAAGGTTAACATAGCAATGGCCTCAGTGCAGATGTTGTGGTTATGGAAGTAAGATTGCTAATGAGATTAATCCAATATTTAAATAGTTCTCAAAAACGGATTGTGACAGAAGCACTCCTGAGAATTCAAAAGGTTTACAATATGTCAAAATATGCAGGAACATTACACCTGCTCTACAGCCAGTCCAACAGATCACTAAATCCAAAGACAAACAGCAGAATACAGCCCCTATTCTGGGAGACTGTTCATCAGCCTGGGAATATAATGAATGTAAATACTTTCTTTGTGAAGTAGAAGGTGACAGCAGGGGTTAGCTAGTTGCATGCAATTGCTAGGGCAAAAGAAGAGACTAGGTAAAAATATGCTGACTGAAAATAGACAAATCATAATTCCCAGAACATAATTTATTAACTGACATTAACTGCTGGATAGTTCTGCTTTTCTGCATTTTCAATTGTGGAGCTGCAGTCAAGGGGGCAGCTGAATAAAGTTTCTGAAAAGAGCTTTCTAAACAGCAATGGTCACTGATGTACTGGCTCTCAGTATACTGCTATCAATGTGGAGAAGGGGACAAGAGGAGATAGTGCTCTAATGTCTACAGTTGAAAGCCAACCTTTCATTACTTTGTGCCATTGCATATATCCAGTGTTTAAAGCTGGTAATAAATGCGGAATATTAATTTAACCATTTGAGGACCTTGTGGAGATTCAATCATCTGAAAAGGAGTGGCAGTGGGAGTTAACATATTGTTAGCTCAAAGGAGAGGCTTTATTTTGGAGAACATAATCTTAGGACATCCCAAAGTGCTTCAGGGCAATGAAAATAGCTTCTGAACTTGAGTGAAAACCGAAAGAACTGTGGATGCTGGGAATCAGAAATAAAACAGAAATTGCTAGAAAAGTGCAGCAGGTCTGGCAGCATCTGTGGAGAGAAATCAGAGTTAATGTTTTAGATTGATATATTAGATTCCCTACAGTGTGGAAACAGGCCCTACGGCCCTGAGGAAGTGTCACTGGACCCAAAACGTTAACTCTGATTTCTTGCCACAGATGCCGTCAGGCCTGCTGACCTTTTCCAGCAATTTCTGTTTTATTTCTGAACTTCTGTCACTGTTGCAAATGCACAGCCAGTTTACACACAAAAGGATCTCACAAACAGAAACATGATAGTGACTAGAGAATCTGTTTTAATGATGTTGGATGGAGGTTAATAATAGGGCGGAACACCCAGGGGTACTTCCCTGTTGTAAAATAACATAGGGTTTCTCAGGCCACAGTTAACTCCCCATTCCTCTTCCTGTAGACATTTCCAAGGGGACGGTCACATCAGTTGAGTTACTTGACATTTAGCAAATAACTGAAGGTAAGCAGAATGATCCAAATGTGCAGCTCATTCAACTGTTGTGTAAAGTGGTGTAAAATGATCCAGCAATTCCCACATACTACCTTCTCCCAATTCTTGCAAGCTCCTATCCCATCTCAACCTTCTTTCCTTGAAAGTGTTGGCTCTCAAATCTATGTTTGCCAATCCCAGACCTTTTGAGTGTGAATCAAGTTTTTGCCTCAGTACCACAATGATTCAGTCAAAAATGACATCCTTAATGATGACAAAGGTAATAATTTCCTTCCGTGTCCACTTTGACATGTCTGCAGTTTCTGACACGGCGAACGCACCCTCTGCAGATCCTCCCCAGTGTTGTCCAGTTGGCTGGGGGGGTGACGCTCATCTGATTCTAATTGTCACTTCCGATTGAAGCCAGAGGATCAACTGTGCTGGCCTCTTCCTGCACCCACATTGTTAACTCTAGTATCCCTGAAGAATCTATCCAAAGCTTACTTCTACACCTCATCTATGTGCTCTTCAGCATCTTAATGCAAAAACCAATCATTACATGTACACCAATGAAACCCAGTTCCGCACACACCCCCCCGCTTCCATTGTCTATTTGTCAAATAGCACTGCTTGAACACAAATTTCTTCAACTAAATACAGAGGTGTCTGACTTACGAATGCTCCTACCTATGATGGTGAACCCATACACAGGTGTCTTTTTAAAGAAACCAACATATGAACATTTCCTGTACTTGTGAATGTTTACTTTACATCATCCTGCATTGTGCCCCAGCTTGCATACAAACTGATTTGTGAAAGGACTTGGGAATGGAACCCATTCACAACCTGGGGACTGCCTGTAGTAGGAAGAACAAACTGATCGACCTCACGTGCCATCATGAACCTTGGTCCCTAACCGCCAGTTCTATCCTTCTCCCTTACAATAACCTGGAATTGAACCAGATAGTTAGCATCGCAGCTGTATATAACCTGTGATGAGCTTCTGATTTCATGTTGCTGCCATCACTAAGACCACCTACTTTTAACTCCATAATTTCATACGTCACCTCTTCAGTCTCAGCTCATCTGCTGAACCTTCTGGTTTGTTTACTTCTATTATTTGCTTATTACAATGATTCTGTGGCAGGGCTCCCAGATTGCAACCTGTGCAAGACACAAATTATTTCCAACTCTCATCACATTCTACCTCCCACCACTCCTGTGCCAACTGATCTACAGTGGCTTCCATTTGAGCAAAGTCACAATTTTCAAGTTGTCTTCATTTTCAAACCCTTCCAAGTCTCAGCCACTCCCTATCTCAGCAATCTCCTTAATCCACTCAACAGTCTAACATATGCAGTGGGAAGATCAAAGCAATCTCTGGGCAGCACAGTGGCTCAGTGGTTAGCACAGCTGCCTCACAGCGCGTGGGACTTGGGTTCAATTTGACAACTGGGCAACTGTCTGTGAGGAGTTTGCACATTCTCCCTGTGTCTGTGTGGGGTTCTTCTGGGTACCCCACTTTACTTAATTGTCCGTAGTGGCCAGGGATATTTAGGTTAGGTGGGTTAGACATGGGAAAAAGTAGGTATAGGGAATTGGATCTGGGTGGTGTGCTCTTCGGAGGGGTGGTGTGGACTTGTTGGGCTGAATGGCCTGTTTCCACACTGTAGGGATTCCATGATTCTGTACTTGCACTATTCAAATTCTAGTCCACTTTTGACTTTATTTGCTCCTTTATCAAAGTAATTTTCATACAGCATCTCTGGGTATTGCACGCACTGTCCTCTTCATCTGTCTTCAGCAAACTGTTGAGTGTTGCAACCCTCTGCTGATGACACAATCCCATGGAAATTACAACAGGAAGTGAGGAGGGACTGCAATCAGACACTCACGAATCCCAACATAATTTAAGAACAGGGTTCTCTTGTTCTGGCCAATTAATAACCCTCAACCAATATCATTGAAATAGAGGCCGAGTAGTGGGGACCGTGCCCTTATTTCGCTGCTGCAGCACAGGCCAGCCAAAATAATGGTACGTAGTCTCAGAAGTGTGGAGTAAACAGTTAACTACATTCCCACACGTGGCAGGTCGGTTCCATTGGGAAAGTCTAAGGAGGTTGTGTCACGAAGTTCAGGATAATTCCGGGCACCACCAGTTCATTGATATTAGACGTTTGGTAGAAAATATGTAATTTTGCCAGTGAAACGTATTTACGAGCAGATTCAGAAGAAGAAATTTAAACTACCAAGGCATGGTCTGTTGTTGAGGCAGTCAGAATCAGAGCACTTTGAAAGTGTTTCAATTCTGTATCATTGAAAGTGAAGAACTGAAATTCCATGTGAAGGAGATAAAATGATCATGTGATTTGGTGACCCATAGAATCAGTGTCTGGGTGGGATCCGCCTTGATTGCATCTGTTATTAGATGTACACCATGGGGTGTTTGCAGCTTGTCTATTCACTGATACCCACTTCATGTTAATTCTGAATGTTAGAACTTAAATTGTATAAATAAACCTCAGATTACAAAGTTAGAAAAGTAAAACTAAGTTTATTTTGTTTGTTCAAAGCTGTGGAATCTTGTGATTTTATTCTGTAGTATCTGGGATTCCAAGCTTGCCCACCTTATCAAAAAAACATAACATTACCTTTGCCAGTCTCATCTGGGATTGTATCATCCATCAAACACTATGGAACGGTAATTCTGTGTATGTGTGCAAAATGAACAAACGTCTCCAACTTTTTCCTCATGAATTGCCTCTGTCCTACACTGGCTTTCCACCTTTCAGCCATCATGTGGGCAACTACATTCAATTTCAAGCACAAATATCTTTACCTCAGGTCTCTTACATAGGGACCTTGTCAAATGCTTCCGGAAAATCCATTTCAACACTTCGCTTCACAACACAAAATAAAACACATGTAAAAAACAAGTAGATCTTAGAGATGTATCAGTGATAATGGGAACTGCAGATGCTGAAGAATCCAAGATAATGAAATGTGAGGCTGGATGAACACAGCAGGCCAAGCAGCATCTCAGGAGCACAAAAGCTGACGTTTCGGGCCTAGACCCTTCATCAGAGAGGGGGATGGGGTGAGGGTTCTGGAATAAATAGGGAGAGAGGGGGAGGCAGACCAAAGATGGAGAGAAGAGAAGATAGGTGGAGAGGAGAGTATAGGTGGGGAAGTAGGGAGGGGATAAGTCAGTCCAGGGCAGACGGACAGGTCAAGGAGGTGGGAAGAGGTTAGTAGGTAGGAGATGGAGGTGCGGCTTGGGGTGGGAGGAAGGGATGGGTGAGAGGAAGAACAGGTTAGGGAGGCAGAGACAGGTTGGACTGGTTTTGGGATGCAGTGGGTGGAGGGGAAGAGCTGGGCTGGTTGTGTGGTGCAGTGGGGGGAGGGGACGAACTGGGCTGGTTTTAGGATGCGGTGGGGGAAGGGGAGATTTTGAAGCTGGTGAAGTTCACATTGATACCATTGGGCTGCAGGGTTCCCAGGCGGAATATGAGTTGCTGTTCCTGCAACCATCGGGTGGCATCATTGTGGCACTGCAGGAGGCCCATGACAACTCATATTCCGCTTGGGAACCCTGCAGCCCAATGGTATCAATGTGAACTTCACCAGCTTCAAAATCTCCCCTTCCCCCACCGCATCCTAAAACCAGCCCAGTTCGTCTCCCCCCCCGCCACTGCACCACACAACCAGCCCAGCTCTTCCCCATCACCCACTGCATCCCAAAACCATTCCAACCTGTCTCTGCCTCCCTAACCTGTTCTTCCTCTCACCCATCCCTTCCTCCCACCCCAAGCCGCACCTCCATCTCCTACCTACTAACCTCATCCCACCTCCTTGACCTGTCCGTCTTCCCTGGACTGACCTATCCCCTCCCTACTTCCCCACCTATACTCTCCTCTCCACTATCTTCTTTTCTCTCCATCTTCGGTCCGCCTCCCCCTCTCCCCCTATTTATTCTAGAACCCTCACCCCATCCCCCTCTCTGATGAAGGGTCTAGGCCCGAAATGTCAGCTTTTGTGCTCCTGAGATGCTGCTTGGCCTGCTGTGCTCATCCAGCTCCACACTTTGTTATCTCGGATTCTCCAGCATCTGCAGTTCCCATTATCACAGATCTTAGAGATCAGCTTGTTTTAATTTTAGTCCAATCTGAATAATTTAATTTCACACTGTCCTAATAAAATAGACAATTTTCACAATTAAGATGGCATGGAAATTTGGATCTGCGAGATAAAAGTGTTTAATATTATGAATGGTAAGACATGGTAGACTGATTCCAAGATTTGAGTGTTCTAGGATGAGAGGTTAAAAAGATTAAATGCATGTGCTGCAGAATAGAAAGCACACAGTCAGACTGTGAGAAATTTGGGTCTGAACACACTGTCTTAAAAGGTAAATACCAGAAATTGCAAGCGTATAAGATGAAAGACATTTAAGAACCAATTAAAGATTTATAATAAGAAAGAAGGATGCTATAATGATATGAGCAGAGATAATGGGGACTGCAGATGCTGGAGAATCCAAGATAACAAAGTGTGGAGCTGGATGAGCACAGCAGGCCAAGCAGCATCTCAGGAGC
Source organism: Stegostoma tigrinum (assembly GCF_030684315.1). Lineage (NCBI taxonomy): Eukaryota > Metazoa > Chordata > Chondrichthyes > Orectolobiformes > Stegostomatidae > Stegostoma > Stegostoma tigrinum. Next base: position 2,104,179 of record NC_081382.1, on the reverse strand, counting down.
ACAAAAGCTGACATTTCGGGCCTAGACCCTTCATCAGAGAGCAGGGTCGAGGCCCAAAACGTCAACTTTTGTGCTCCTGAGATGCTGCTTGGCCTGCTGTGTTCATCCAGCTTCACACTTTGCTATAATGATGTACCGTCCATGGCTAAGTAGGAAAGCTAAGGATGATACCAAATTTAAAGAAAAGATAGACAATTCTACAATGTTTAGTGGCAGCCCAGAAGGTTGGGAATTTTAGTTTAATAAACCACCAATGGGTGGCTAAAATATAAGAAAGAGAATTAGAGCATGAGCGACAACTAGCAAGAAATATTAAATTAGACAATGAAAATGGGACAAGTATATAGAAATGGGACAGAACAGATGAAGTCAAGTACTGAATCTTTTGAAGATAAGGCTGTGGAATTAATAACGGGAAACAAGCTAATGGCAGAGTCCTTGAATTAGCATTTCCCATCTGTCTTCATAGGAGAAGACAATAAGCATCTCCATAATAGAAGAGAAACAACAGGCAAAATGAGGAACTTTGTCAAACATTAATATTGACAAGTCGCCAGGCCCGGACCAGATTTGTCCTCGGCTGCTTTGGGAAGTGAGAAATGCAATTGCTTCGCCACTTGCGAGGATCTTTGCATCCTCGCTCTCCACTGGAGTCGTATCTGAGGACTGGAGAGAGGCAAATGTAATTCCTCTCTTCAAGAAAGGAAATAGGGAAATCCCCAGCAATTACAGACCAGTCTGTCGTCTGCAAGGTGTTAGAAAGGATTCTGAGGGATAGGATTTGTGTCCATTTGGAAGAGCATGGCTTCATCAAATGCAGTCAACATGGCTTTGAGGGGGGCAGGTCATGCCTCACAAACCTTATCGAGTTCTTTGAGGATGTGACTAGAAAAGTTGATGAGGGTCGAGCTGTGGATGTGATGTATATGGACTTCAGCAAGGCATTTGATAAAGTTCCCCATGGTAGGCTCATTCAGAAGGTCAGGAGGAATGGGATACAGGGGAACTTAGCTGTCTGGATACAGAATTGGCTGGCCAACAGAAGGCAGCGAGTGGTAGTAGAAGGAAAATATTCTGCCTGGAAGTCAGTGGTGAGTGGTGTTCCACAGGGCTCTGTCCTTGGGCCTCTCCTGTTTGTAATTTTTATTAATGACTTGGATGAGGGGATTGAAGGATGGGTCAGCAAGTTTGCAGACGCCACAAAGGCTGGAGGTGTCGTTGACAGTATAGAGGGCTGTTGTAGGCTGCAGCGGGACATTGACAGGATGCAGAGATGGGCTGAGAGGTGGCAGAGGGAGTTCAACCTGGATAAATGCGAGGTGATGCATTTTGGAAGGTCGTATTTGAAAGGTGAGTACAGGATTAAGGATAGGATTCTTGGCAGTGTGGAGGAACAGAGGGATCTTGGTGTGCAGATACATAGATCCCTTAAAATGGTCAACCAAGTGGACAGGGTTGTTAAGAAAGCATATGGTGTTTTGGCTTACATTAACAGGGGGATTGAGTTTAAGAGTCGTGAGATTTTGTTGCAGCTCTATAAAACTTTGGTTAGACCGCACTTGGAATACTGCGTCCAGTTCTGGTTGCCCAATTATAGGAAAGATGTAGATGCTTTGGAGAGGGTTCAGAGGAGGTTTACCAGGATGCTGCCTGGACTGGAGGGCTTATCTTATGAAGAGAGGTTGACTGAGCTCGGACTTTTTTCATTGGGGAAAAGGAGGAGGAGAGGGGACCTAATTGAGGTATACAAGATAATGGGAGGCATAGATAGAGTTGATAGCCAGAGACTATTTCCCAGGGTAGAAATGGCTAACACGAGGGGTCATAGTTTTAAGCTGGTTGGAGGAAAGTATAGAGGGGATGTCAGAGGCGGGTTCTTTACACAGAGAGTTGTGAGAGCATGGAATGCGTTGCCAGCAGCAGTTGTGGAAGCAAGGTCATTGGGATCATTTAAGAGACTGCTGGACATGCATATGGTCACAGAAATTTGAGGGTGCATACATGAGGATCAATGGTCGACACAACATCGTGGGCTGAAGGGCCTGTTCTGTGCTGTACTGTTCTATGTTCTATGTTCTAGAACAATCACCATCACTGGGAAAAATGTGCTCGGAAAACTACAGCAGGTCAGTCAGCATCCAAGGGGCAGGGAAGTAAACAGTTTGTGTCAGAACCCTTCCTTGAGACGAGGGAGGGGGATGGAAGCCAAGCCCAGAAATAAATAGGGAGAGGTGGGGTAAATAGGTGGCTGCAGGTGGGGCGTTATTGTAGTTGGTCAGTTAGAAGGGTGGAGCGGACAGCTGAGTAGGAAGATGGACAGTTTGTGGTGGAAAGATTTTGAAGCGGTAATGCAAGTCGAGGGTTATTGCGGTTGGTCAGTGGAAAGGATTAAATGAATAGGTAAGTCAGAAGATGGACAGGTGGGGGCACAAGAGATTTTAAAGCTGGTGAAGTCAACATTCAGGCCAAGCTCCCAAGGCAAAATGACTTGTTGTTCCTCCAGTTTGCCTTTGGCCTCATTTTGAGTGGAGGCAGTCAAGGATGGACATGTCAACAGGGGAGTGGGAGGGCTATCTCCTCTGCTCTGAAACTCTTCAACTACACCCTTCAAACTCCCCTGGTGACATGTCTATCCTTGGCGTCCTTCAATGTCATTGAGGTCAAACGCAAATTCGCATTCACCTATCTGCTCCACCCTTCCCATTGACAAACACAATAACACCCAACCTGCATCCATTTATCTATCTCACCTACCCACCTGCCAGCCCCACTCCCTCCTATTTATTTCTGGGTTCCCCTGCCCCAATCCTGATGAAGGGTTCTGACTGAAATGTTAACTTCTCTGCTCCTCGGATGCTGTTGGACCTTCTATGCTTTTCTAGCTCCACAGTTTTTGACTCTTGCTTTCAACATCTGCAGTCCTTTCTGTCTACTAGGAAAACTAACAAGGCTCAAGGCTGACAACTCTCTGGGATTCACGGCATAGCATCCTAGAAGTAGTAGATACAGATATAGTGAATTCATTGGTTAGAATCTTCCAAAATTCCCTAGAAAGATCTTAGTGGAGTGGAAAACTGCAAACATAACACATTAACTCAAGAAAGAACTGAACTATAGTCAGTCTAACATCTGTGATTGTGAAAATTCATGGATCACTCATTGAGGTAGTAGCAGGACATTTATAAAAAATCACATTACAATCACGCAGAAACAACATCACTTTCTGAGAAGCAAGTAAATATAACTAACTTATTCAAGTTCTTTGAGGATGTAACAAACACGGTGAATAAAAGGGAACCGGTGGATGCAGTGCATTTAGATTTTAAAAAGACATTCAATAAAAGTTACTGCGCAAGGACGTATGGTGTTGGGCCAATACATTAGCATGGTTAGAGGACTGGTCATCTAATGGAAAACAGCACCAAGATAAAAGGGTACTTACAGGCTGGCAAAATATAACTAGTAGAGACAGGGATTAGTGTTGGCACCTCAATTATTTACAATCTAATCAATGCATTGGACGAAGGGACAATGGCCTACTAGTTAAGAATATTGATTCTATATAGATGGGAAAGCAAGCTGTGAAGAATTTGGGATGACGTTCACCAAGGGTTAAGTTAGCAGACAAAAATGGCTGAGAGTATAATTTGGCAAAATGTGGGCTTGCTTACCAACTTTGGCAGGAATAGCAGAAAAGCAGAATGTTATTTAAACAGAGAGACATTGCAGACTGCTGCAGTACAGAATGACCTGAGCATCCTTGTAAATAAATCACAAAACGTCAGTGCATAGGTACAATAAGTAATTAGGAAGGCAAACAAAATATTGTCCTCTATTACAAGGGGAGATTGAGTATAAAACAGGGAATTCTTATGGGAACAGTTAAGGCATTGGTGACAGTGCACTTGCAGTCCTGTGTATGGTTTTCGCCTCTACACTTAAGGACATATACACTCTCACACAGCAGTTCAAGAATGCTCATTAAGTTCATTCCTGCAATAAAAAGATTATATCAAGATAAAGGTGAGCTTACGCTCATTGTAGTTTAGAAGTATGAGAGGTTCTGAGTGGTTGTGGCAAGATGGATACTAAGGCAATACTTGTATTTGAAAGAAAATCTAAAACTAGGGAACTCTGTTGTCTATGGTAAGGGTAAATGACATTACAGGATTCAAAATGAAACAGTGTAAGACAACAGACGATGATACATCCCTCACTGACACTGATGGAGGTATTCACCGGCATCTTCAACCTCTCCCTCCCACAGGCCAAAATCCCCACCTGCTTCAAGAAGACCACCACCAGCCCCATAGCCCAAGAAAACACATGCAGTGTCTCTTAATAATTACCGTTCAACAGTTCTGACTTCAAAAATCATCAAGTGCTTTGAGGGGCTGGTCATGGCCCATATCAACTCCAGTCTCCCAGCCTGTCTCGATCTCCTATATTCTGCCAACTGGTGTAACAGGTCCACAGAGGATGCCATATCCCTAGCCCTGCACTCATCCCTGGAACATCTGGACAACAAAGACACTTATGTCAAGCTCTTGTTTGTTGACAACAGCTCTGCCTTCAACACCATTATCCGCTTGAAACTGATCTCAAAACTGTGTGACCTTAGTCTTGGCACAACCCTCTGCAACTAGATCCTCAGCTTTTTGACACACAAGCCGCAATCTGTGAGGGTAAGTAACTGTACCTCCTCCACAATAGCACACAACACTGGAGCGCCCCAAGGGTGCATCCTCAGTGCCCAGTGTACTCGGTGTACAGCTACGACTGTGTTGCCAAAATCCAAACAAACGCCATCTGAAGTTTGCTGATGACACCACCGTAGTGGGACGGATATTTAACAATGACGAGTCAAAATACAGAAGGGAGATGGAGGACTTGGTGGCATAACGCAATGAAAACAATCACTCTCAATATTGGCAAAACCAAAGAACTGATCATCAACTTCAGAAAGAAAGGAGGAGAATACATCCCCATCTACATCAACAGAACCGAGGCAGAGAGAATGAAAAGCATCAAGCTCCTCAGAGAGACGATAACCGATGACCTGTCCTGGACTTCCTACATAAATCTGACAGTCAATAAGGTACAACAATGCCGCTTCTTCCTCAGGCAGCTCAGGAAATTTGGCATGTCCATAAGATCCTTCACCAACTTCTACAGATGCACCATTGAAAGCTTACCGTCCAGGTGTATAGCAGCTTGATGTGGCAACTGCTCTGCCGAGGTCCATAACAAACAACAGAAGGTGGTCTGCACAGAAGCCAACCTTCCATCCATGGGCTCTATTTACATGGCACGCTGTCGCAAAAACATGGCCAACATCAAAAACTCATCATACCCTGGTGATGATCTACTACCTCTTCCATCAGGCAGAAGATACAGAAACCTGAACACACACACACAAGCAGATTCAGGAACAGTTTCTTTCCAGTCGTTATCAGGTTGTTGAATGGACTCTACCCTCAAATAATGTAACCTATATGCCTCTAGGTCTCTTTGATCAGTACATCCCTTGCTTGCTATGATCTGCCTGGATCACTTGTAAACAAATCTTTTCACTGTATTTCAGTAAATGCGACAATAAATCAATACTAAAACTAATAGGTCTTCCATTTAGGATTGGAAAGAGGAGGTATTTCTTGTCCAATGAGGATGGCTACAAATTGGAGTTTTTCTCCACAGACAGCAATAGAGGATGTGCCATTGAATACATTCAAGGGAGAGCCTGACCCCCAGCTTTTTGATCAACGTGGAAGTCAAGGGTTATGGGGCTTTGGTGTTCAGATAGGAGTGGAGAGGTCACAATCAGATCCAACATGACTTTATTGAATAGTAGAGCAGGCTGAATGAGCTGAATTGGAAACTCATGCTCCTATATGGTACGTATGTATATACTTCATAAGATACACAAAAAAAATTATCATAGCTGGCACCTATAAGACCACGGCTGGTCGATCAAATATTCTCGTTGACCAAGAGGTCACACAATCAGTGTAAAAACACACTAAATAATAATAATGCATGGGGCACACACATCACTCTTGCACTTTAATTGCTGCGTAAATAACTTAAATAATAATGCAACTTTGCCTCAAATAAAACTTACCAGCAGGGAGCCTTCTCACACGCACCCTCAACTGTCTAATTAGACATCACTGAGATCACTATGGTACCATACACTTCTGGTATTTCAGGTATGTAATTTTTGCCTGATTAATTGCAACATGTGCAATTATGAGCCAATAAATTTCAGGGAAGATACTGTTAAAGGTTACCACTTCTTGTAAAAATGTTAATTTAACTGTAACTGTAGAGAAAGTAGCTATAAGCATAGCTGTATAAATTACCTGATCATAAAGCTACAGGCTATAGGTGGAATGTAGACATAAATACTAGGAGTTTGCAAACAGACAATGGGGATGTGAGAACTCAAGCCTCCGACAGAAACAATAGACAGTAAGATCAAAGGGACCCAGCATGGTCGACATCTTAACTTGGTGCAACCTTTGATTCCTCAAAGTCAATACATTATCATTTTGAGTTTTGGGCTACCTAAGGGAACCTGGTAAAGTACAGACAGTGGGCCAAACTTCAAAGACAAGGCTTTGAGAACCACTCTTAGAAGGAGAGTTTTGATCAAGAGAGGGCAAAGGAAAATGGTACACAGAAACAAAATACTGTTTTGTTTGGGAATGTGCAAATGCAAAAACCACAGAAGTAGTAAAGAACAAGGAGCCTTCTCTCCTTAAAATCTACTGGTTCATTGGTTCACATGCAGACAGAACCACTAACTATCCAACTACTGATATCAGATGTAGCAACCACAATGGCTTGAAGTGCTAACTTTATTGCTTCGGGAACAAGAAACTCAAGTATTGGATCGCAAAAAGTATAGCAAGCATTTTGAAGCTTATGGGCATGGTCTTCTTCTTGACTCTCAAAATCTTGTTTCCCCATCTAAGGTACAAGTCAGTAACGTGATGGAATACTTCCCACTTGCCTGGATGACTACAGTGCCAACATTTAAGATAATTAACACCATACAGGATATATAGTTAAGAAGCTCGCTTAACTGACACAAGATCCAAAAACATTCATTCTGTCTACAATCGACACTTTGTACCACCTACCATCACTGTCCAAATCCATAATTACTTTCATCCAGAAGAACAAGGACAGCAAATACATGGGAACATCACCATCTGCAAGTTCCCCTCCTAGTCACTCACCATCTGGCTTCGAAACATATTGCCATACCTTCACAGTTGCTGGGTCAAACTCCTTAAACTCCCTCCCTAACACAATTGTGATGCATCAAAGCAGTGGTTCAAGGAGATAGCTCACTGTCATCTTCTCAGGAGTACCTGGGGATAGGCAATAGGTGTTGGTCCAGCTAGCAACACTCTCGTCCCATGAATGAATTTAAAAATACATTTTGTCTTATTGGCAATTGTTTTAATTTTTGTATTCATAACTTCTCATTCATACTTTCTTAGGAATAAAGAGAGAAAGCTGTCAGTAACATCTTGTAATTCACCAACTTTTGACCTGTTTAGACAAAAAATTGATTGCTGGTCTGCTTTAACTTGAATTACTACTATATTAATCTACAATGCTTTAACCCCGAGGTATAAGCCTATGGAATTGAGAGCAAATTACTGATGTCTGCAAAATTAATTCAGTGGGAGGTTAGACAGTCAAATGTCCGAATTTGTTGATGACACAAAGTTAGGTAACAATTTGTACAGTGTAAATGATAGCATAAAGTTACAATGGGATATCGTCTAAGTGAATGGTAGATGGAGTTCAATATAAGCTAATGAGAGGTTAGCCATTTTGGACAAAAAAAAGGATATATCAGCTATTTTTTAGGTGGTATGAAGTTAAATATAGTGAATGTTCAAAGAGATTTGGGGGATTGATCTTGAAAATGCCACAAATGGATGCTCAGGAAAACAGGAAAGCTAACAGAATGCTCGCCTTTATATCCAGGTACAACAGTGTCGAGCTGGAGGAACACTGTAGGCCACGCAGCATCAGAAATGCAGAAAGTTGATATTTTGGGTCGGGACCTTACCTTTTTAAGCAATCCCTTTGCACTTGAACCTGTGTCCCCTAGTAATAGGCCCCTTCCACCCTGGGAATAAGCTTCATACTTTCCACGCTATCCATGTCATGCCATCTTATAAACATCTATCAGGTTGCCCCTCAACCTCCTGCGTACCAGCAAAAACAAACCCAGCCTATCCAACTTATCTTAGTAACTAAAATCCCCCAGACCAGGCAACATCCTAGTAAACCTTTTCTGTACCCTCTCTAAATTATCCACATACTTCCTGTAGTGTGGTGACCAAACTGTACACAAAGTATTCATTTAGGACCTCACCTACTTCTGGCTCCATGCATGGATTCCCTCCTTTGTCCTTGAATGGGCCAACCCTTTCCTTAGTTACCCTCTTGCATTTTATATGTATGTAAAAAGCCTTGGGATTCTCCTTAATCCTCTTTGCTAATGACTTTTCATGACCCCTTTTAGCCATTCTAATTCCTTGTTTACATTCTATCCTACTTCAAAGGCTTTGTCAGTTACCATCCTCCTAGACCTTATGCAAGCTTTCTCTTTTTTTGTCCAGCAAATTGAGGGTTCCAGCACTGGGAAGGACAGGGAGCAACGGGGCCTGCTGAAGAGATCAACTCCCATTCCCTCTTCAGAGAACATAAGATAGGAGGAGTAAGGTTATGCCATTCAACACATGGAGTCTGCTCCACCATTTGATCACGCTGTTGTTTCTCAAATGCATTCTCCTGCCCTTTTACCCCACATCCACTGAACTCTTTACTTTGATATGTGTGTAAAAAGCCTTAGGACTTTCCTTAGCCCTGTTTGCTAACAACTTTTCATGACCTCTTTCAGCCCTCCTCATTCTGTATTTAAGTTCTTTCCAACTTTCTTTTTATACTTCCATGACGGTCAGCTCCCAACCTCCTAGACCTTATCTAAGCTTCTTTTATCTTTTTGGCCAAGGTCCCAACGTACCTGGTCATCCAAAGTTCACATAACTTGCAATACCTAGCCTTCATTCTCGCAGGAATTTGCCACTCCTGAGCTCTTACAAATTGCTGTTTGAAATATTCCACCATGTCCAATGTGGATTTACCCTCAAACAGCCGCTTCCAACCAGCACTCTCCAGTTCATGCCCGATATTGTTGTAATTCACCTTCCTCCAGTTTAATACCTTCACCCAAGGATTGCTGTCATCCCTATCCATGGGTATCCTAAAACTCTCAGTATTATGGTCACTACTCCTGAAATGCTCCCCCTGCCGAAACTTCATTCATCTGGCTGGACTAATTTCCCAAAACTAGATCCAGTATAACACCTATCTTGGTTGGACTGTTTACATACTGTGTCAAGAAACCCTTCTGAATGGTCCTTACAAATTCTGCCCCATCCAAGCTCCTAACGTGAAGTGAGTCCCAGTCAACAAAGAGGAAGTTAAAATCAGCCAACACAACAATCTTGCTGTTCTTAAATCTTTCTAAAATCTATGTCTATATATTCTTTCCTCTCGCTCCTGCTGGCTGCTTGGAGACCTTAAGTATATCTCCGGCATTTTGATTTTACTTTTTATATTCCTCAGTTCTACCCATATTGCTTCAGTAGGGGTTGTGACACACTCCTTTGCCAGTAATGCAAATCTCCCACCCCTTGCACATCTCTTTCTATCATACCTGGAACATTCAACTGCCAGTCTTCTCCCTCTTTCAGCTAAGTCCCTATGATCGCAGTAGTGTCATAACTCCAAGTACTGACCAACAGTGAATTCATCTACCTTACCTATTATACTTCTCACACTGAAATATCCTGCTATTTCTACTCTAACTCGTGGCACTAGCAATAATCCTGAGATAACCAAATTTGACGTCTTCCATTTCAACTTTCTTCCTAGTTCTCTATATTTTGCTTTTAGGAGCTCATCCCTTTTTTTTTAAAACCTATGTCATTAGTACCAATGTGTACCATGACCACTGGCTGTTCGTCCTTCCCCTCCAGAACATCCCGCAACTGCTCAGAAACACCCAGGGCTCTAGCACCAGGGAAGCAACACACCATCCTGGACACTCATTTGCAGCCACAGAAATACCTCTTCCACTAATGATTGAATCCCCTATAACTATTGCATTTCTATGCCTATTTCTCCATCCCTCTCTAGCAGAGCAGAGACCATTCCCCTCAACAGTATGCAAGACAGTATATCCGTTTTGCAGGGGAATAGCCACAGGAGATTCTTGCACTGCCTGCTCAGCCCACCCTGCTCTGCTCAACAGTCACCCATTCCCTTCCTGCCTACTGAGTCTGAGACTGTGGTGTGACCACCTCTTTATACAGGCTATCCACGATACTCCTAAGCAAGATGCCGGCAGAGCAGGATGCTCCTGTCAGAGCTCCTCTGCTCCACTTGTTCTTTTTCCACCTTTTCTCTCTCTTTTCCCTCCTCTCGCTCCTCAGCGCCAAAGGCAAATACTGCAGCAGCAGGCAGATACTGGCAGCAACTCCTCAGAGCAGAGAGTCTCAGGGCAGTGTGGGGAAGAACTCTACAGTAGCATGTGGGGAAGCAGTCCTGGAGCATTACATAGGTAGCGAGTCCCAGGGGCCAGTGGTGAAAACAGGAGCGGGCAGCCCCGGGGGCTGGTGGTGAGGGCGGGAGCGGGCAGCCCAGGCAGCGATGAGGGCGAGGACAAGCCTAGTGAAGATTGTGAGCCCAGCATGGCCAGGCGCTTATTGACAGTGATGTTGAACTATTAGCTGTGTTTCTGGTCTTTTCCGCACTTTAGTAAGGACTGTAATGTTTAATTTCTTAAAATAGCTTTTTTAAATTTTTCTTTGTACTAAGATTCTGTGCATGGCTACATTTGTATCTAAGATGGCACCATAAATGGAAGCTTGAAACTTTTCACTGTACTCCTGCGAGTGAGTACGTGACTATAAAAGCAAAAACAAATGCTAATCCTACTCTGCGCCTTGCGAATGCTCCAGTGTCCCCAGACGCCACTCCAACTCAAACTTGGGCTTCCAGGAGCTCCAGTTGGAGACATATCTTGGACACATGCAGGTCTCAGGTACTGAACATGTGCCCAGCTTCCCACATCAAGCAAGAGGAGCAGACTACAATTTGAAGCTCTGCTGCCATGTCTTATCCCTATAACTTAATTAATCCTTATAATGGAAAATACTTTTTGCCTAGAACTGAACGCAGAACATCAGATGGTTTGATCAAGGCTTAGTACAATAGAGATACAGTGCTGAAAGATTCACTTATATTGCTATTGACTGAAGCAGAAATCATGTCAATCTTCAAGATTAGGTTAAGCAGACAGATGAAAAAGGAAGGAAGTAATACAAGTGCATGGCAGGTCAGTAAAATTAGAACTATTTGGCCAAGAGGATGGAAAATATGTTTAAGGTAATGACATGAAGCAAAAAAAACCTCAAGGTGCCTGGTAATGAAAATGCCTTTACAACAAAGAGGGAGATGGTGTCATGGTGGCAATGCCACTGGGTTAGTAATTAATGTCGGTGACAAGGTTTTGAATCCCATCAACTCGCATGGTAAAATTTGAATTCAGTAAAAAGATCTGGAATAAAAACCTTGTCTAAAAACCTTGGTCAGTTACCATCACTGATATGCTTTAGAGAAGGAAATATGCTGTCATTATTTGGTTTGGCTTACATGTAACATCAGATCCCACAGCTATGTGATTGACTCTTACCTGCCTCCTGGGCAATTAGGGATTTGTAATAAATTCTGGCCTAGCCAGCAATGCCCATATGCCATAAACAAAATGAAAAAAAAACCTTTCAGAGTATGTGCTAAATCTGAAACATTAACCACCAGCTTTTTGACGTGACGTGATAGGTCACATTTCAGTCAGCCACATATTTGCATGTTAGTGCTTCAAAAAAATTTGGCCCAGGTATAAGGACAGGAGGTGGTCAAGCAGCCCCCCTAGTCAGTTCAACCACTCAGTTGGCACAAAGGAAAAACCTACGACGGAGTGGACATCATCCTCAAACTGAGGTAAAGTCAATGATAACTATTGTGCGTATGCATTCTGAGGCCGTATATTCATTCGTCTAAATGTAAAGGCCAGCAGTCCATTTGCCTTCACGATTATATTTTGTAACCACGCACAGTTTTTTTAATCATTATGCACCCAGACCAACAAACTCCTTTGGATCGCCATCATTTCAAAATTACAATGCTTTCTCCTTTATAAGTCCAATACGGATGACAGTATTGAAATCCATTTGCTGCAGTTTTGCCCATTCATCTATTAATGCCGCTTAGTAAGTTGATGCTTCCAACTACACTGGATAAATCCAGTCTCATCTGCAAATCTGGATTTGCAGCTCTCCGAGTGGTCACCCACAGCACAGATCAGAGTTTTTAAATACAATTTGTTTCTGAGCACAGGTACTAACCATTGATGCAAATTGTCCAGTGCACAATACCCTGGTGGAAACGGAGCTACAGTTAACTGAGTTTTGTGAATTAACTGCAGAGTCCATTTGAGTAGAACTAAGAAGCAATAGCAAATCAGACACACGACTGGGGATACATCACTGCTTACTGATGCATGGGTGGCAAGTGCATCAAAGTTGGCAGACAGATTGAAAGGTGATTTAACAATACAACAGACACGACTATGATGGGGTAAATGGCCTTGTGATACAAACTTGTACAGTTCCAACAGGACTATCAATTCTAATCCTAACTGCCCAAGAACATAGTGACAGGTCTGATTTGAAAAAGTCTTTTGTGCTTTAGTCAAAAACTCTAAGTAAGGGAACATTTAACAAAGGCTTTCAAGGTTGACTTGAATGACCTCCCTGTGTGCTGTACACATTAAAATTCTGTTTTGTGCTCAGGGCTGCATTCGTAGCAAATAAGTTGCTTACTGCTCACTATAACAGCAAGCACCTGACCTGCTTCAGGGCAGAGAAATAAAACAAGTGGGTCAATTAAAAATAGGGGAGGCCTTAGGGAAATTATGTGCAAATGTAATAAGGATTAGGGAAGAATTATAAGACCATAGGATATGTGAACACAATTAGGCCATTTGGCCCACTGAGTCTGCTCTGCCATTCAATATTGGCTGACATGTTTTTCAATCCTATTCTCCTGCCTTCTCCCCATAAGCCTTGATTCCCATACCAATCAAGAACCCATCCAACTGTGTTACATACACTCAATGACTTGGCTTCCAGCGCCTTCTGCTGCAATGCATTCCACAGATTCACCAACCTCTGACTGAAGAAATTCCTCATCTCAGTTCTAAAGGGGCATTTCCTTCACTGAGGCCATGTCCTTGGGTGCTAGTCTCTCCAACAAGTGGAAAGATCTTCTCCAAGTGGAAAGATCTTCTCCACACTCACTCTATCCAGGCCTCTCACTATTCTGCAAGTTTCAACTAGAACCCTTGCCTCATTCTTCTAAACTCCACTAAGAATAGACCCAGAGTCCTCAACTGCTCATATGTATATAAATTATGACCAGAAGTAGAAATATCAAAATCATGGCAATACAGACAGATATCACTGTTCAACCAATGAATGGTAATGCAAGTAACATCTTATGCCATCCTGGTAAATGAGCAAAAAACCAGTTTTTCTCAGGCACCTGGCGTACTCTTTCTATTCCAAGCTTCATCCAGAGAGATCACATTATTTTGACACAATAACTTCACAGTTCTACAATATAAATATATACAAGATTTTCCCATGCTCTTGTGGCACAGTGAGAATCTCTCTACCTCTGGACCAGTAGGTCTTGGTGCAAGTCCCACCTGCCATTGAGGTTTTCACATTGCTCTCTGTCCTTCCTTATCCTCCAGGCTTCCCCTGAGCATGTTGCATGTTTAACAATGGCTTTGAAGCCAAAGTCATGTGAAGAAACTGAGGTGACCAAGATACTTCAAAAGCTTTTTGTTTTCTCATTGTCATGAGTTTTCCACAAGAGAGAATGAGATTGATGGAAATGAGCATTTCCTGTTAAGAGTAACATCACCCAATACCAGCCTGCCTGCTGCTCAAGTCCGAATCAAAGCCTTTACTCCTTACAGACATGATAATCCTGTGGCTCCAGTTAAGGCCAACACCACTACTAGGTAAAGCATGCACAAAGACAGAGGTCTGCAGGGCTACATCACTAAGTCAAATCAGTGATAGCTGCCTATAATTCACATAGCACTATCTGTAAATTTACAGGGCAGCAGTTCGGACTACATTAAAAATATGACCATGATTAGCGAACATTAACTCAGACATTTATTCTTAATTGTACATGATCTCATTGGCACATTCACAGGCTAAACCAGCAACAACTTGGTCTGGAGACCAATGAACATCACCTCAATTAAAATCTGCCGCCCCATGTGGATTTGTCCCAGAGTTCATGGTTTCCTCAGCGGTCAACAAACGTGGTCAGACAGCATTAGAGGAGCAAGAAAGTCAACATTTCGGGCTGAAGCTCTTCGTCAGGACTTGGGAGGGGCAAGGGAGCAAAGTAGTAAAAAGGGTTGGGCAAGGGGGACTGGGGAAAGGTAGGTGGGATGGTGATAGATGGATGCAGGTAAGGGGTGATAGTGATTGGTCAGGGGTAATGGTGGAGCGGATAGGGGAGTAGGAAGATGGAAAGGTTAGGTCAGATCAGGGAGGCAGGAAATGGGATAAGTCTGGGGGTGGAGGGATTTTGAAGCTGGTGAAGTAATATTCAGGTGCTTGGGCTGTTAGTTCCCAAGGTGAAATATCAGGTTTTATTCCTCCAGTTTACGTTTGACCCCACTCTGACAGTGGAGGACAACAAGAATGGACATGTCTCCAGGAGAGCGGGAGAGGGAATTAAAATGGATGGCAAACAGAAAGTCAGGTTGATTGATGTGTGCAGAGTACTGATGCTCTGTGGACCAGTCCCCTAGTCCACTTTTGGTGTCCCCGACCTAATATAGAGGAGACCACATCGATTATAATAAATCAGATTGGATGAGGCACAGGCGAATCTCTGCTGGATGTGGAAGGGTTGTTTGCAGCACTGGATGGAGGTCAGAGGAGAGCTGTGGGCCAGTTGTTGCAACCCTTGCTGTTGCAAGTAAAGGTACTGGCTGTGGTGGAGAGGTTGGTGGGGAGTGTAGAGCTGACAAGGGAGTTGTGAAGTGAACAATCCCTGTGGAAAGCGCATGTGTGGGGAAGGAAATATCTTTCTGGTGGTGGGGTGTGATTGTAGGTTCTAGAAATATCAGAGGATGATGTGCTAGATTTGGAGGTTGGTGGGGTGGTATATGAGGACTAGGGGGACTCCATCCCTATTGTTGTTGGTGGGGGGAATTTGAGGGCAGAAATGTGGGAAACAGGGGAGATACAGTTGAGGGCATATTAATTAGAGCAGGGGAAATTACATGCAGTAAAGTAGGAGTCGTCTGGGATGTCTTGGAATAGAACACTTCATCCTGGGAGCAGATGCAGCGGAGGCAGAGGAATTAAGAGTACAGGATAGCATTTTTGCAGGAGGGTTGGCGAGAGGAGGTGCAATCGAGGTAGTTGTGGGAGTCAGTGTGTTTGAAATGGATGTCAGTGATGAATCAGAGACAGAGGGGTCCAGGAAGGGTCCTGCTGAATTTGACGACGTGGCGGAAAATTTTGGTAAAATTGACAAAATTGACATGCTCCTTATGGGAGCATGAGGCAGCAGTGATACAGTCATTGATATAATAGAAAATATGGTATTGGTCGGCACCAGCGTAGTTGTGAAAGAGGGACTGTTCCACAAATTCAGGCCCTCAAATTCTCCTGAACTATTTCTGACACCTTCCTCCTTTCCCTGGACCATCTCCGCAAAGTGACTCACCACTGATATCAATCTCAAACACACTGACTCCCACAGCTACCTCAGAAAAACCTTCTTTCACCGACCCTCCTTCAAAAATGATAACCTATACTCTCAATTCCTCCATCGCATCTGCTCGCAGGATGAGGCGTTATACTCCAGGCATCCCATATCCTCCTACTTTAGTGACCATAGTTTCCCCTCCTCTGTAATTAAAGGTGCCCTCAACCGCATTGCCCCCATTTCTCACTTCTGCCCTCAAACCCCCTCCCCTGAACTATAAGTCTAGAGTCCACTTCGTCCTCACATACCACACCAATTTCCTTCTCCACACTTGCGCTTTCCGCAGGGATTGTTACTTCACAACTCCTTTGTCAGCTCTACACTCCCCACCAACCTCTCCATCACACCCAGAACCTTTCCCTGCAACAGCAAGAGGTGCAACACCTGTCCCACAACTCTCCTCTGACCTCCGTCCAATGCCCCAGACATTCCTTCCAGATGCAGCAGAGATTCACCTGCACCTCATCCAATCTGATTTATTGCATCCGCTGTTCCCAATGTGGTCTCCTCTATATTGCATCAGGCAGACCAAATGCAGAGTAGCGGACCAGTTCGCGGAGCATCTGTGCTCTACGCGCATCAACCAACCCGACCTTCCAGTTGCCATCCATTTTAATTACCCCTCCCACTCCCCTGGCAACATGTCCATCCTTGCCCTCCTCCACTGTCAGAGTGAGGCCAAACATAACCTGGAGGAACACCATTTGATATTTCACCTTGGGTGCTGACAGCATTTGGGCCTGAATATTGACTTCAACTTCAAAATCCCACCACCCCAGCCTTATGTTCCGCCTCCCTGAACTGACCTGACCTAACCTTTCCATCTTGCTACTCACCTGTCTGCTCCACCCTTTCCACTGACCAATCACTACAACCCCTTATAATAAAGTGTGATGCTGGATGACCACAGCAGGCCAAGCAGCATCTCAGGAGCACCAAAAAGCTGATGTTTCGGATCTAGACCCTTCATCAGAGAGGTCTAGGCCCGAAACGTCAGCTTTTGTGCTCCTGAGATGCTGCTTGGCCTGCTGTGTTCATCCAGCTTCACACTTTATCTTGGATTCTCCAGCATCTGCAGGTCCCATTATCACAACTACAACCCCTTACCTGCATCTACCTATCATTATCCCAACCTACAATTTCCCAGCTCCCCACCTCAACACTATTCTGAGCTCCCTTCCACCTCCTCAATCCTGACGAAGGGTTTCCGCCCGAAATGCTGACTTTCCTGCTCCTCTGATGCTGTTTGGCCTGCTGTGCTTATCCAGCTCCGTGTTTAATGACTTTGACTTCCAGCATCTGCAGTCCTGACGATGTCCTTTCCTCAGCAGTGTCTGCTAACCCCTGCTCTGATTCTCAGGCTTCCAACTTCTCAAGTTTAAAACAATCTGGCTTGATGCTAAAATTTACTCATGTTCATTCACTTCACATTTCTGTAGCCTCTTCCTAAAATTTCATCCCAACGTTCTCAAACTCTCCGGACCTTTCACCTCTTAGGCCTTCCACTCCTCCAAATTCAACTTCCAACCCAACATTACTGTGGTTATAACTGCTTAAAATTCATTCCCTTATCTGTTTCACTTTTTCTCTCAAAGCCCACCGCTTTGATTATGCCCTTGGTCAGCATTGTACATTACCTTTCAGGATACAGGCAAGGAATAAGGTCATTTAGCCAACCAAAACTGTTCTATGAATCCCTGAGATTAGGACTGAGCTGCTGCCACCTTTAAATTCTCACCTTTAACTTAACAGAAAGCACTTTGAGATTTGGTCTGAATGCATTCAAGGCTCTGTCAGCATCAGCCAAGTAAGATAGCTGGGGCTTAAGAACTTTAACATAAACAGCTGACATTACAGTGCAATGCTGTGAGAGACAGATTTTTGACCAAGATCCCATCTGTTTTTAATCAGGTGAATGCAGAAGTCCCCAGGCGCTAATTCAAAGAGGAACAGGGAGTCCTCCCCTGGTGCTCTGACCAATACATATCCCTCAGGATACCTGCAAATTGACTACCACATTGCTACACTGCAACAGTGGCTGCATTACAAAATGTCGTGAAAGGAGCTATTTATATACAAGATTTTCCTTCTTATTGCCAAAAAAAGACATTTTCTTGAAGCTTTTAGTCTTAAACTCAGCAGAGAAAATCACAGGAATACCAACTCTGGAAAATCAATTTATTCTGCACTTATACAGGGAGAATACATTGAGGTTTTTTCAGCAAATTACTCCTTCTGAAATCCAGCTCAGACAATTTAGCCATGCCAATCCCCAAACGTCTCCTTGTAGCCTTGCACATTTCTCCCTTTAGGGATCCCTTTCCACGCCCTCTTAAAGCACTTGATTGTACCAGCCTCCACCACAACCTCAGGCAGTGTATTCCCGATCCTAACTGTCGGTTGAAGACGTTCATCCTCATTTCAACACTGATGTCAACGATCCATGAATGAGGAGGAAGAGCTTTTGCACACTGATTGATAATAAATTGGGATTTGCTGCCCACAGGGGTGGCAGAAGCAGGCGTAACGATTTCACAGGAAACAAGATGGGCATTTGTAGGAAGTACTCTCGCTCCCGAAAGCCCCTGTATCAATTGCCAAAATAATTCCACTGCCTGACTCTCACCCTCATTGTCCCTGTATCAACCACCAAACTAATCCTGAATAAAAACCAAAAGAATTGCAGGTGCTATAAATCAGGAACAAAAACAGAAGTTGCTAGAAAAGCTCAGCAGGTCTGGCAGCATCTATGGAGAAAAAAAATCAGAGTTAATATTTCGGGTCCTGAGTTCTAAGGAAGAGTCATTAGACTCAAAACTTTAACTCTGATTCTTTTTCTCCACAGATGCTGCCAGACCCGCTGAGCTTTTCTAGCAACTTGTGTTTTTGTATCAAACTAGTCCTACTAGTAAGTGGTGATGCAGCATAATATAACTTGGGGGAAATGGGCTTGAATCCCAGCATGGCAGATGGCAAAATTTGAATACAATAAAAATTTAGAATTAAACACTAGGCTGACAACAACCATTTAACACTGTCAATTGTTTTCAAAACCTATTTGGCTCACTAACTTCTTTTAGCGAAGAAGATCTACTGCCCTTACTTGTGACTCCAGGGCCACATAATGTGGTTGACTCTTAGCTTCCCCCTGGGCAATCAGAGATTGGCAATATATGCTGGCCTAGCCAATGACACACACATCCCACAAACAATTAAACTCGCTCTACCCTTGAATCAATCCCAAATTAATCCCATTACACCAATCTCTCCAATAGCCCACATGAAACCATGACGTGATACCAATGTTTTGTTCTCTTTCCACAACTCTGAATCAATTCCAAACTAAACCCACTGCCGTGTTCTTTCGCCACAGCCCCTGTATCAAACTAATCTTACTACCCTACATCAATCCCAAACTAATCTCACTTGCCACACTCTCCCCACAGCCCTGTCTCAACGCCAGACTAGTCCCCCTCAGGCAGAGAGATAAATTTTAATGGGATATAACATAGAACAGACTCGTTAAAGGTCTTTTCTAATTCAGTTTGTCAGCCAATATTCTATTTATTCGCACATTTTCACAAATCAGTGTGATCACTCAGGTGGCACAGGTGCACTGAATCAGTGTTTGTCATACCTGTTGCTACTCTTTATGAAGTCTCTGACATCATCGGGAAGAATGACCCGATGCTCTCCCATGTCACGATGGTTCCCAAGCACACAGACTGGAATGTGGTCTGGCACTTTTGGGAGCTCCTTCATGATATAACTGAATGTCCTGAAAAAGCAAACAAGGAAACTAGTAAACAACTTTCTCCCTACTGACTAAGCTAGCTCATTCACATATTAGTGCAGTTACTACAGTGATGATCTAGTAATCCAGTGTCAGCAAGTCCAAATCTGGAAATTAAATAAAAAGTCACATTTGTAAAAACGATGATGAAGAATGTGGATTGTCAAAGCCAACTGCTTATAGTGGCAAATAGATGGCAAAGTCACATTTTTCAAACACTATGCAATGAAGTAAGGCTCACAGATCGGAAGGCCTTAAAAAACTATCCCTACACTAACCAAAACTGAAGGAACATTTAAAATAAATTACATGAAGTATTCATCCTTAATGAGGAGGCTGTGGACTTTCTCCACATTAAAACATCACAAGCCACCTTGTCAAACATAACATGATCAAAAGCAAATCACCCAGGCTTCTGGCAGAGACAGAAGTGGAATTATCAATACACAATTTCAGGGAATGTTCAGATCTGGATCACCAAATCACCCTTAACCTCAAGGACCATGTTCTCAAGGGAAGGAGGGAGTAGAGGTGGGGGGGGGTTCCACAGAGATTTGGGCAAGGGGGCAGGGGAAGGGTGTGAATTCTGGGTGACGGGGGTTGTGGGAGAGGTGAAGGGTGCACACGTAGTGTATTTGCAGTCACAGTACTGTGATCAGACAGGAGCAAGATGGCCTATAAACTGATTGTTAGGTTGTTTAAGGATGACTCTCTAAGTACTGCTTCCACATACACCACATCAAAACAGGGCTCTGCACAAGGTTATTTTCAGCAGTTAAATTTAATACAGCACATTTTGTTTAAATTCATTAAGTCCTGGAACACCTGTGAGTCTCAAATCTGGAGCAATGAGTTTTACATTCACAGACTCACACTGGATGGACACCTATTGTGAATGGTGAGGTATGCTTACCATTGCTTGGTGATGTCAAACATCATGATAACACCATTACAGTTCTTGTAGACATCCAGGAACTCTGCATCTAGAGCTGGCTCTGCATCCGACTACCAAAAGAATATAACAAGGAGAAAACAATTATCGATATTGTGGAACACAGTGAGTCAATCTTGCATTCAAAGTAAAGCTATATCCTTAGTCAGTTAGGCCCAATTTACAAGGAGTAACTATTCTGTTCTGGGCACCATTGCTCCTTCCTGAGGCACTGGTCATGCAGGGGCTGGAGCACAAATCTACCGGAGAAATACTGGTGCCAAAAAGGTAAAATTGTGATGTATTGCATACTGGCAGTTGCATTTATTAAGTAAAGCAAACTGAAGTATGCTATAATTAAAGAATTTTACAGAAAGCTATTGTCTCAGAGGCAGCATCCCAAACCAAGATACACGCCCTTGAAATTCAAGGCAGGCAATTCAGGAATGATTAAAACTGAAAGAACTGCAAATGCTGTAAGTCAGAAATTGCCGGTAAATCTCAGCAGGTCTGTGCTGCCGAACGCTGAAATGTTAACTGATTTCTCTCTATAGACACTGCCAGGTCTGCTGAGCTTTTCCAGCAATTTGCGTTTTCATTTGGGGTGGCACAGTGGTTGGCACTGCTGCCTCACAGCACCAGGGACCTGGGTTCAATTCCAGCCTTGGGTGATTGTGCAAATTCCACACATTCTCCCTGCGTCTGTGTGGGTTTCCTCTGGGTGCCGTGGTTTCCTCCCACAGTCCAAAGATGTGCAGGGTAGGTGGACTGATCATGCTAACAGGTATTGCCCACAGTGTTCAGGGATGTGTAGATTTGGTAGATGATAAGATTGCTCTACCATTCAATGAGATCATGGTTAATTCTCATTTTTAAACAGTGACCCTCATTCTAGATTTTTTGCACACAAGTTTTTGCACATCTCTGAAGCAAGTGGGACTTGAACCTAAGAGCCCCTAGTTAATCTCTTGGCTGGGCCAGCATTTATTGCCCATCCCTACTTGCACTGTAGGTGCTGGTGGTGGTAGTGAGCTGCCCGCTTGAATAGCTACAGTCTTCTCTGTGTGGATAACCCATATTACTGTCAGGAAGGGAGTTCCAGGGTCTGTAACCTAACCACATTGAAGGAGTGATGATATATTCCCAGGTTGGGATGGAGAGAGGTTCATAGGGAAGCTTACAGGTGATGTCTTTTGCCCTTGTCCTTCTAGATAGTAAAGATCATAGATCTGGAAGGCACTGTCAAGGGGTCTTCAATGAGTTGCTGTACTGCGTCTTTGTAGATGGCATACTGTGCTGTCACTGTGTTTCAGCGGTAAAAGGGATGAATGCTGAAGGTGGTGAATGTAATGCCAATCATCAACTGGGCTGCTTTGCCCCAGTGTCAAGATGTGAGTGTTGTTGGAGCTGCATCATCTAGACAAAATGAATTTGTCTTGCTTGTAGGAACAGCATCAGAGAAATTAACAGTGCATTCAAAGTAAGGGACAAAGACGGTTATTCTGTCATCCATCCAGTCTGAGCCAAAGTTTAATTGAGTACAAAATGTTGCAGAATTTTGCCATCACAACTGAATGCAGGATCCAGTTTTAGACAGATTTTTAATCAGCAATGGAATCAAGGGTTATGGGGAAGGGGCCATCTTGCATTCATGAGGACAATTTGCAAAAGACCCAAAAAGAGGAAAATCAACATTTACAGTGTGAGATGAGAGTACAGAGAAGTTAGCAGGGTGAACTCTGGTACAGGTGTTACCACGGTAGAAGTGCAGCAGTTGATGACAATTAATTGCCAGGCTTTCTTTAGATATTCAACCACACTTGGTGAATAAACCTGGGCATGCAAAGAAATTAGACCGTCAATCCCAATGCAGGATTCAGTTGGCCCCTCAGTGTGGTTTAGCTGGGTATACTGGGACCCACATATATTAATTCACACATTATGAAAGAACATCTGGACATATTGAGGCTGTTCAGGTCGTAATAGGTGACAGGCATTTGCTCATTCATTTCTCAGGGCAATGCCTAACCAGTCAACTGCCTGGTTTAAAATTTAAACAAATCATTATTAACTGCTGCATTCTCCACAGTAACACTTCTGCCACTTGCTAACAAATTAGCATTCTCTTCTCATCCAGTATAAATGCTGATTTTCCCCTTTATTGATATTCTTGCGAATTGTCTAGAGAAGTGCATAGTGAAGAGCTACAAAACATTCTTACAGCAACACACAAGTTCAATCTTATCAAACAATTATTTGCATTACCATACAGTCAACCAATCAGGAGCAAGAACGTCAATGCCTATCAACCTGTTACAGATACATGAACCTGACCAATCAGCAGTAAGAGGCTACCAAATATTCCATCCACCATAACACCTAATCCCTCTTTTACCTGTACCAGTCATTCTTTCAGGTAACACTGCCCAAAAAGTCGAGACCTACCAATCTTCCTTCAGATTGTTGTTTTAAGTAAAAATTGCTCTTTTTAGACGAAAATCTTCCACAGTATAATGGGTACATTGATAGCATGGAGTTAAGCATTATCATGGAAATCTTCATACCTCTTTTGAAATTATGACACCTTCCATGCAGTCAGATGGGTCTAAATTCAGCTTCAAATTCCTGCTGCACAACATTAATGCCACCACTGTTTTCCTGACTTGTGGTAACAAACCAATGCAGACACAAGTAATCCTAAGGTTTCAGCTGCAGTAGGCAAAGCCCTTAATAATTCTCCCCTTACCTTCTGAATGCATAGAACAAGGGACTGCACTGAATCACCTCTCCATAAGCATCACTCTTGTACTCTATTCCTCAAGTAACGGAGAGCTGACCATCAGGGAGCCCAAAGCCCCAGTTTCAGCTCAAAAACTGCACTAAGGCAGTTTAAACAATTTCTTTAGTGAACTGGACATACATGGATTGGTGAATAGAGAGCACAAGTTTCACTGTATTAGTCACTAGGAAGTGATCTTAGACATTCTAAGAATCAGAATTCACATGAAGATTCAAAAATGTGACTGAGTGTGATTGAGAAGGTAACAGCAAACAACTGAAGACTACTGCAAACAACTGGAGCTGCAAGTTTTTCAAACAGGTGAACACAAATACAAAGTGTCATCACATCTACTCCCAAATCTGGAACACTTGAATCATTAGCTAAAATAGCATTTCACATGTTCCATTTCTCCTTAAATCACAGAATAGCATTTAAAAAGATTGTTATAAATGATAGATGTACTACATTTTTCATTTGGTCATTTATAATAATATCAGATATACAACATGCCTGGGATATTTCAACAGCTAATAACTATAAAGTAATATGCCCATTTCTTTTCACACATATCTGCAAAGATTTCCAACATGACAGAACATTTTGTTGCATCTAACTTTAAAATGCAGGTCACCTTTGGTGCAACAATTTCAAAGTCAACTGATACTATCAGCTACTTTTCACTGTTGGTAGATAATACAAATATGTGAATTAGCCTGTTCTGCTGTTCAATAAGATCATGGCCGATTTGGTTAGACCACATTCCCACCTACTACTATAAACATTTAATCTCCTCGGTCATCAGGAATCTGTCTTAAAATATTCAAAGACTTTTGCATTCACCATGTTTCCATGAAGACAGTTCAAAAGACCCCCCTCTCAAAGAAAGTTTTCCACATTCCTGTTTTAACATGGTGGCCTCCTGTAGCAGCCCCTAATCCCAGGTTCTTCTACAAGAGGAAATAGCTGAGAAGACCCTGCAGGATCTTATCTGTTTCAATCAAGTTGCCTCTTACTCTTCTAAACACAGTGAATACTAGCATAGTGTGTCCAACCTTTCCTCATAAGACAATCCTCCCATCCAACAGAAAAAGAAGAACTGAAGATGTTATAAATCCGAAACAACTACAGAAATTCAGCAGGTCTGGCAGAAGGCCTGGTGAGAAAGCAGACAATGTTTGGGTCCAGTGACGTTTTATCAAACTTGAAACTTGACTTTTTCTCAAAAGTAACTGCAGCTTGTGTGTTTGGCATATTTGGCTGGGGAAGACAGAGAGAGAAAAAATACGAGAAAATAAGCAATAGGTGGTGATGATGCCGAGAGAGTTCGAGCGAGAGTGAGACACACACACACACACAAACACATGCAGAGAACACTAGTTAGGCCAACAAAGGAACAGATACTGATGAGCCAGAAGAAAGAAAAAGTTGCTAATGGGGTCCATTAGTGGGTGAAAATGGGTTGGCTGTGGTGAAAGCAGTTCGTGTGATGACAAGACCTGGTGCGTGGGGGTGGGGAAGCTGGCAGAACAGCCCATCATTTTCCATTTGGTGGTCTCACACCCTTTGGAACTAAATTTCAAATATAATAATCTTATTGCCTCAGCACTTCTTCCTTGTCACTCCCCCACCTACTGTTTTCCCTTCGTAGGCTCCACCTCCATCTAACGTTATTCCTTTTCCTCTCCCCATCTTCAGTTTTTATATACTGATCTTTTCCTAGCTACAATTAGTTCTGAAGAAAGGTCACTGGATCCAAAACATTAAACTCTGCTTTCTTTCCACAGATGCTGCCAGAATTACTGAGCTTCTCCAGCTATTTGTGTTTTTATTCCCATACCAGGCTTTTGTCTAATAAATCTTGTCTGAACTGCTTCCAAAGCATTTCCTTCCTTAAATAAGAAAGCCAATACAATACATACTCGAGTTGTGGTCTCACCAAAGCCTTGTATAACTGAAGCATAACTTCCTTACATTTGGATTAAGTTAGCCTGGTGATCAACAATAACATTCTATTAGCTTTCCTAGCTACTTGCTGCACCTGCACACTGGCTTTTTATGATCCATGAACCAGAACACACACCCTTCTGCAACTTAGACCTCTGCAATCACTCATTTTTGTTTTCTTTCTGACAAAATGGACCAATTCAAATAGATAATGGAACCTACTCCAAATTTGGGAAATTTTGTAAAATGTAAGCCAATGTCACTACTTCTTTTAAGAATCTGGAATGATGTTTAACAGTACTCAAGGACTTGTTGGCCCGCACTTCAAAAGACTTGATTTGTCTGACTTGACAGGTGTGTTCTTTGTTTAGATCAGCACGTTGTCTGTAGCGCTCCCAGTATGCTTTTTGGTCAAGGCTATCTTGAAATCCATTGTACAAGGAACCCCCGGCTTCTGTCATGACATTACAGATTTATTATAGAAACGCAGCACTCTCAGACCAGTTGAACCAGGAACATTCCTTGTCACAATGGACTTTGGCACACGACAACAGCATTACCCACGATGATGGCACTGATGGAACAGCCTCAGTACTCAACGCCAACAAATGCCAATTTCCAGGCACCATCCTACAACTCATTCACTTCATCCTCGATTGCGTCTTCACCTTCAACATCTAGTCCTTGATTGAGACACACTGAACAGCCATGGGGACCAAATCTGCACCCCAATACACCAACATTTTCATCCACAAGTTCAGGCAAGACTTCTTTGCTGCAAAGGACCTTCAACCAATGCAATACACATGTTACAATGACAACATTTTCTTCCCCTAAACTCATGGTGAGGAATCACTGAAATGACTACATAACAATATCAACAAGTTTCATCCCACCATCAGACTTTGTACGGGCTACTCTTCAGAATCAGTCTTATTCTTGACACATTCACCTCCATCAAGGACAGACAACTCAGTACCTCAGTCTACCGCAAACCCACAGATAATCTCATGATGCTGCACTTCTCTAGCTTCCACTCTAAACAAGCCATCCCCTACAGACAAGCCCTGCATATACACAAGATTTGCTCAGACAAGGAAGAACACAACGGACACCTAAAGATGCTGAAAGATGCCCTCACAGAAAAGGGATACGATGCTCAACTCATCAATCACCAGTTCCAAAGTGCCACAGTAGAAAATCACAACAAGCTACTCAGAAGACAGACACAGGACACAATCGATGGAGTACCTTTCATCATTCAGTACTTCCCCGGAGTGCAGAAACTACACTATGTTCTTCGCAGCCTTCAACAGGTCATCAATTACAATGAACGTCTCACCATGATCATCCCTACACCCCCACTTCTCATCTTCAAACTATCACCAAACCTTAACAGACCACTGTTTGTAGCAAATTACCCAGCCTTCAGAGTAACATCAATCACAACACCGCCACAGCAACATCTATAAGTCATACCAGATCATCAACATGATTACTACCATCACACATGGGACCATCATCCACCGCCTACACAGCAGATACTCTCATTCTCAGTCAATGTTGTCTACCTCAAATGCTGCAGGCAAGGATGCTCCAAGGTATGGTATATTAGTGAGACCTTGCAGACTCTGTGGCAATGGATGAAGGGACACTACATAACAATCACTAGATGGGAATGTTCCCTTACAGTCAGGGAACACTTCAGCAGTGGAGGGTATTTAGCCTCCAATCTTCGGTTAAGCATCCTCCGAGACAGTCTTCGAGACACAAAGCAATGCAGGATTGCTGAGCAGAAACTGATAGTCAAGTTCCATATCCATAAAGGCAGCCTCAAATGGGATCTCGGGTTCATGTCACACTACAGAGAACCCCTCCACACTATTCTGTATTTGTAAAACCTTCCTTACTGTCCTGTTTTGACACCATCATCTTGATAACTCGTTATGATCTCTATACCTTAATTAGTATTACAGTTTTGGATTACTTGTTATGTTGGTTAGACCCTCAACACGCAACTCTAATACTTTACATGTTAGCCCAGCCATTTGGTTGGTCTCCAGTACCACCTTATTTTTAATTTTTTTTGTCATTATCTCTCTGCCTCATTTAATCGGATTATATATTATCCCTTCACTTACTTTTTCAGCTGTTGACACTTTATTCACATTGTCTGATACTTTTAATCACCTGCAGAGGCTTATTATTCAGCTTACCAACACTCCACTCGCACCATCTGTATGATCTTTTGATCTCTCTGCCTATAAATCTGAACCTGTAATGCTTTTCTTCACTTCACGTGATGAAGTTACGGTCTCAAATAAATCTGTCAGATTATAAACTGGTGTCGTACGACTTCGAACCTTATATAGGTTTAAGAAATCATGAGAAGCTAAGATAAGGTGAATGGCAAAGATCTTTCACCCAGGGTGGGGTAAGTTCAAAACAAGGGGGTATATTTTTAAGATGAGGAAAGAGGTAAAAATGACTTTTTCACACGGACGGTGGCACATATGTGGAATGAACTTCCAGAAGAAATGGTACATGCAGATACAGTGACAACATTTAAAAGATGTGGAGGTGGCAGCATTGACACCAAGTCTTAAAAATAGGCACCCTCGTTTTGAACTCCCTCATTCTAGGGAAAAGATCTTCGCTATTCACCTTACGTATGCCCCTTACGATTTCGTAAACCTCCAAAGTCACCCCTCAACCTCCTATGTCTACTCTCTTCCACAATCAATGATTTATACCCATAAAACCACAACCCTCTCTACTCTTCAATACCTCTTCGAATATTATTCTTTATATCATGTTGCCTCTCCATGGTCTTCCAAACAAAATGAAACACTTCATACTTGACAATTCTCAAAAATATTGTCCACGTTTCCACTAGCCCATCTATATTCTCTTGAAGTCTATCACTACAATCACAGCGCACAATATTCTCAAGATTACGTCATCTGCAAATTCTGAAATTATTCCCCGCACTCTTATGTCCATTAATACTGATCAGGAAAATGTGGGCCAAATCAGAACCCCTAAAGAATTTTATACATCTTCTTCCAGCCTGAAGGTAACACATTAACCACAAAGCTGATTCCTTCATTCAATGATAATAAAATGTGAGGCTGGATGAACACAGCAGGCCAAGCAGCATCTCAGGAGCACAAAAGCTGACGTTTCGGGCCTAGACCCTTCATGAAGGGTCTAGGCCCGAAACGTCAGCTTTTGTGCTCCTGAGATGCTGCTGGGCCTGCTGTGTTCATCCAGCCTCACATTTTATTATCTTGGAATCTCCAGCATCTGCAGTTCCCATTATCTCTGATACTCCTTCATTCAATGAACTTGGTTTCCGTGTCTCTACTATCCCTTTCATTGCACGAGTATTAACCTTTCTGATGCTTGATGACCGGCACAGACATGACATGAAGAAGGGTTTTTTTTAGGTTCAATAGAGATTTTACAGAACAGAAAGATCCTATGGCCAACGTGACTACACCAGTTATCGAACATCCATTTATTTGAATGCCCTGCTCTTATGCTGTCTATTTCCCTTATATACACCTGCTTTACTTTTTGTGTCATCTGCAATTTTGGCTATTGCACATTCACTTTCCTCATTCAAGCCATTCATTTTATATATGTAAATAAAAATAATTGTGACCCTAGCACAGATCTCTGTGACATACCACTGTTATAGATTGCCACCCTGAAAATGCTCCCATTATCCCCACTCCATCTTCTATTAATTAGACAATCCTCTATCAATACTAAATACTACCTCAAACACCATGGGCTCTTATTAAGCAGCCTAATGTGTGGTACCTTATCAAATGGCTTCTGAAAATCTAAATCTATGACATCTACTGACTTCCCTTTATCAATCTTGTTTGTTAACTCTTCAAAGAATTCTAGTATATTTGTCAGGCCTGATTTCCCCTTCATGAAGCCATGCTGACACTATTTTATCATATGTATTTCTAAACGTTCTGCTATTATATCTTAAGACATTTTCCATTGACAGATGTTTGTATGCTTCTCCTTGTAAATAAAGGTACTACATTTCCAGTCCTATAGGACTTTTAAAGGTTCAAAGCATTCTTGGAAGATTACAACTAGTGCACCCACTATCTCTGTAGCTACTTTTTAATATCCTTGTGTAATAACTCAGGAAGCTCAAATGGAAAGGAACATCATTTATTGCTAAACACCAAATTAGACCCACTATTCCTGGCGTACATAGGCTAATCCCTTCTTCTTTCAGTTTTGGAAGTGAGGAGTGCAAACGGATGAAGCATTAGTAATTCTGGGATGTTAGATGTGAAAATGGTCACTGTAGAGTAACAAAAGGCACGAGTGTGCTAATATGCGTGACATGTTTGCAGAGTACAGGGAGAGAGCAGAAAAGAGAACAGAGAAAAAAGAGCAGGAAAGAGAACAGAATATACTTTTTGTCACTTAGATTGCTGCCATTAGAAAGTTCGATAGGAAAACTTGACAAAGACGATAATTCTAAGTAAGGTTTAGGAAAAAGAAATGGAAGGATGGAGAATGTCTGTCAATACAATAGAAACACAGTGCCGGCACTGGACATCCAACACATCAACAACAGGATCTCACACTTCTCCATTTTTAAGTGCATCCAACTGTACCTCTTGTGGGTCATTCTCCAGTTTCAGGCCATCTCCTTTTTTCCGACTTTTACCTAAACAAAGGTAACAATTAGTTATTGGTTAACAAGTAGAAATCTTCCTCTCAGAAGCCAAGTATCCAAACAAATAATAAGGACAAAGACCTCATTTTAGTACCAGGGCAACGGAGCCAAAAAAAAAGTCACAGCACTGAAAGCTTTCTGTTCCGAGACAAGTGAATACGAACCCTCTGCCTGCTTCACCTAGATCCCATTTCTGTTTCACTCTCCTTCCCTTTACATGCTATTAAAGTAAGATACTTTAATTGTATTGCAAAAGTCTAGATCACAGGTACAGAATTATATAAGTTCTACACTGCCACTTCAAGCTGTCCCAGGACAGGTATAGCAGAGATTTGGATACACAGAAAAACACCCTTTACACTATTAAACTGAAAAAAAAGCTCCTCTCCACTACCCACATCAAATGCTCTCAGCGGACATGTACAACACAAGGTTAGATATAAAGTAAAGCTGCCTCCACACTGTTTTCATCAAACACTATCAGGACAAGGACTGTAAGGGGTGGGCTGAGGAGCCGTTCTACAACGTCCCTTTCAAACATTCACAGGACAGGTACAGCTAGTTCAATGAAAAGTAAACACTTTCAATGCAAACAGGAATTAGTTTCAAAACAGATAAACAGGTTTACTAATACAGTCACCAGAATTCGAGAATGACATTCCCCACAACAACAGGGTAAACTTTCATTCTTCTGGAGTTTCCTATCGGGAAACATTGTTTCACAGGATGTCAGTGATGCTGACATAGCAAACATTAATTGGCCAGACTTAGTTGTATTTAAAAAGGCAGGGCTCAGTTGCCTTCATGAAACACTACAGTTCTTCAGGCAATGGGGTACCTACATTGCTGTTGAGGATTTCCAACAATTTGACCCAGTGACAGCGTAGGAATGGTGATTTATTACTAAAGAGTCAGAGGAGAACTTGCATGGGGTGGTGCTTCCATGTATCTGCTACTCTTGTCCTTCAAGGTGGTACAGGTCACAGATTTGAAAAGTGCTGCTGAAAGAGGTTTGGTGAGTGTCTGCAGTGCATCATGTAGATGGCACATACTGCTGCTTTGAGCATCAGTGGAGGACAGATTGAATATAAGGAGGAGATGGATGAGGTGTTAATCAAGTGGCCTGCTTTGTTCTGGATGGTATCAGAGATAATGGGAACTGCAGATGCTGGAGATTCCAAGATAATAAAATGTGAGGCTGGATGAACACAGCAGGCCAAGCAGCATCTCAGGAGCACAAAAGCTGACGTTTCGGGCCTAGACCCTTCATCAGAGACTCTCTGATGAAGGGTCTAGGCCCGAAACGTCAGCTTTTGTGCTCCTGAGATGCTGCTTGGCCTGCTGTGTTCATCCAGCCTCACATTTTATTATCTTGTTCTGGATGGTGTCAAGCTTGTTAAGTGCTGTTGGAACTGCACTCGTCCAGGGAGTCGAGCGGTGAGTTACACGTCACAGAATTCTCAGCCAGCAACCTGACCTTGTAATCGTGTTTATATATCACAGCCAGCTTATCTACACTTCACTATAAAGAGACACTCTCTAACCTAAAAACAGTGGCTTCAGTCACTGTCTGTCTCTATGGACAAGGGACTGCTCATGAGAATATATGCCACTTCTGGAGGCAGTCTGTTTGTGGCTGCAGAGAGGTTGATTTGAGAGTAGTTCCTTCAGCAGCCACCACAGATTGGTAACACTGGCCTAACTTCAGCCTTCAGCACACCATCTTTTTTGCAAACTTGTGATTTGTATTGACTACTGCTTTTTCTGCATCCTTCCTAACTGTTCACGTGTAGCCTCTCTGGTGCACACTTGCGCTGCACCACCACTTATCCAGACCTCCTCATATCACGGATGGTCTTGAGCAGACAGTGAGCAAGAGCATATTTTTGGGAATTTGGCTGTTGTCCATTAATCTCATGTGACCCAGTGAACAGAGTTACCACTCACTCAAATGTAAACAAGCTGATCACTTCACACTGGTATACTTCCATACTCAGCGTCCTGTATAACCAGGTTATAGCCTCTTGCTCATCAGAGGCAATAAAGCTGGTAGGTTTCACTTTTATTGATCTTAGTTGGGTAATAGGTCAGCACAGCATCATGGCCAAAGGGCCTGTACTGTGCTGTACTGTTCTATGTTTTTTTCTTTTTGGCTCCATTAACTCTTCTTGCCTTGCTACAGCATCTCATTGAAACTTACAGAATACTGAACTGCTTGGGTACAGTGGACATGGGAGAAGATGTTTCCGCTAGTAGGAGAGACTAGAACACAATGGCACAATTTCAGGGTGAAAAGATGACCCTTTAGAACTGAGATGAGGAAGAACTTCTTCAGCCAGGGGGTGGAGGATCTGTAGAACTTACTGTCACAGAGGGCTGTGGAGGCCAACTCATTAAGTATATTTAAGACGGAGATAAATAGGCACTTGATTAGCAAAGGGGATCAATGGTTACAGGAAAAAAGACAGAAGAACGGGACCGAAAAACACATCAGCCAGGACTGAATGATGGAGCAAACTCAATGGGCCAAATGGCCTAATTCTGCTCCTATATCACATGGTCTTAAAGTACGGAGAGTGCAGAGGACACTCGACCAAGACACATGGAACTTTGGATTTTCAGAAAGTTTGTTGTTGGTTCATACTTATCTTCACAACTTTGAGTCAACTGAAG
This sequence comes from Stegostoma tigrinum, assembly GCF_030684315.1. Classification (NCBI taxonomy): domain Eukaryota; kingdom Metazoa; phylum Chordata; class Chondrichthyes; order Orectolobiformes; family Stegostomatidae; genus Stegostoma; species Stegostoma tigrinum. The sequence continues at coordinate 2,071,376 of NC_081382.1, read as the reverse complement.
TCTTGGCATTCAGACAGTGATTTTAGTTTCAAGGGATAGGTTGCTGCTAACCGTTGATCCAAGAAATATGAAGCTGTCAGCAACCTCTAGGATGAGGTTGCCAATGTAGACAGAATGTGGAATCTCCATAAGAAACATCCAAAAGAAATAAGAACAGGGCTAGGCCATTCCCCCTCAAGCCTGCTCTGCCATTCAATAGCATCGTGGTTCATCTGACATTCCTTGCATCCACTCCTGTTTCCCCTGTCACCCTCGATTCCCAGACTGATCAGAATCTATCTCGGCCTTAAGTATACACAAGACTCTGCTCCCATAGCTCTCTGTGGCAAGGAGTTCCAAAGACACTCAATTGTCTGAGAGAAGAGATTCCTCCTCATCAGTCTTAAATTGGTACCCCTTTATTCTGAGAAAAAGGCCTCTGATCCTAGATTCTCCAATGAAAGGGGCATCCTCTCAGCATTTACCCTAACAAGACCCTTAAGAATCCAATATGTTTCAATGAGACCACCTCTAATTATTCTAAACTTCAGTGAATAAAATCCCATTGTGTTTAGTCTTTGCTTATAAACCAACCACTCCAAAACTGAGATCATCCTAGTGAACCTTTCCTGAATGGCCTTCCAATGAAATAATATCGCTTCTTAAATAAGCGGATTAAAAACTGCTTACAGTCCCCCAGATGTGGTCTTACCAGCACCTTTAGAATTACAGTAAGACTTCCCTACTCTTATCCTCCAAACCCCTTGATATAAGGGCCAACATTCCATCAGCCTTCCTGATTACCTGCTGCACCCACGTGCAATGTTTAAGTTTTGCGCACAAGTAACCTATCGTCACTATATTGGAGTTTTATGCATTTTTCCTCCATTTAAATGATACTGTTCTTTTGCTCTCCCTTCCAAAATGAACAAGTCCACACTTCTTCACATTATGTTCCATTTGTCAACATTTTGCCTACTTACTTATCCTGTTAATTTCTCTCTGGAAACCATTTGCACACCTCTTGCAACCTGCTTTTTCACTTCTTTTGGGCCTGCAAATTTGACTACAGTACATGTCCTTTCTTCCCTGATGTCATTAATATACAGTCTAAACAGTTGCGGTCCCTCTGTTCCACTACATTCCTTAAGGCCCTAACATTCACCATGAAACTCCTACCTTGATTTGACTTTCCAAAATACAACAGCTACACTTATCTATAATAAACTCGATTTGCCATTTTTCAGCCCACTTACTCAGGTGATCAAGGTCCTGTTGCAATTTCTGATAACGTTCCTTATTGTCCACGATACTGGCTGTTTGCGACATCTGCAAACATACTAACCATGCCTTGTACATTCTTATCCAAATCAGTGATATAGATAACAAACAGCAATGAGCCCAGCACCATCCCTGAGGCACACCACAAATCACAGGCCTCCACCTTTACCTTCCACTATTATCCTCTGTTTCTTACCATCAAGCCAACTGTGCATCCAATTTGCCTGCATGTGCTCAAACTTTTCTTTCTTAAATAAACCATGCTCCAACACTCAACGACTTCTTCCTACACCAGGGCCTGATACTCTACAGCAACCCTCAACCCAAAACTTGACTGGCCCTGCTCATGCCATGCTTCACTACTCAGCAGATTGCACCTCCCATTCCAACCCCCAACTCAGAGCTGATACTCGCTACCTCCCCACAACCTCAATAATTAAGGAGAATACATAATATTCTACAAGCATATCAAGGGGGACAAGAATAACAGGGAAAGAGTAGAGCCCATTCAGGACTGAGGGGAAATACATGTCTGAAACCAGAGAACATTAGCAGGGTGTTAAAACAGAACTTCAAAACTGTCTTCATTCAGGAGGAGGATGTAGCAATTCAGGAAATTGAACTGTGAGGTTCTTGAGCAGATCTCCATTTAGAGAAGCATGGCTTGATCAAGGAAAATCAGCATGGTTTTGTCAGATGAGGCCATAACTGAGAAATCTGGTGGATTTTTTTTGAAATGGTGACCAGGTGTGTAGATGAGGACATAGGGTATTCAATGTAGTTTACGTGAGTTTCAGCAAGGTCCTTGACAAGGTCTCACATGGCAAGATGATAAAGAAGATAAAAGCACATGGGATTCAGGATAACCTGCTAAGATGTAGTCAACACTGGCTTAATGGAAGACGACAAAGGGTGACAGCAGATGCCTGCGAGTGTGACTGGAACCCAGTTTGCAGTGGCATTCCAAGGGAATAGTGCTGGGTCCCTTATTGTTCACGATTTTCATAAATGGTGTGGTTGACAGCATTGGGAGGATGGAGAATGAAAAGTAAGTTTACAGATGATTGACTGGCTAGTTGACAGTGAGGAAAAAGTCCTAGGTTGCTTCAGAATATAAACAGATTGATCAGATGAAGGATCAGTGACAGATAGAATTTAACTATGGTAAATGGGAGGTGACATATGTTGGTGGAAGGAACAAGACAAGGGAGTACTGAAAGAATGGCAGGACACTAAGTAGCTCAGAGGAATCTTTTGAGTGCTTGTCCACAAATCCCTGAAGGCAGCAGGGCAGGTTAATAGAGTAATTAAGGCAGCATACAGGACGCCTGCCTGTATCATAGATTTTAAGAGCAGGAAGTCATGTTGGAGCCATACTGAACTTTAGCTAGGCCACATTTGGGGCACTGTGTACAGTTCTGCAGAACAGATTCACCAACATGTTGCCTGGGATGGAGCATTTTAGCTATGAAGAGTAGCTGGATAAACTCAGATTATTTTCTTTGGAGCTGAGAAGGTTGAAGTGGAACCTGATGGAGGGGTACAAGATCAAGGGGCATGGACAGGGTGGAAAAAAAAAAGCAGTGGTTCTCCTCAATTGAACAGTCAAGAACAAGGACGCATGCTTTTACAGCGAAAGACAGGAAGCTTAAGAGGGGACGTGAGGAAACTATTTTTCACCGAGAGTAGTGGTGGCCTTGAGTGCACTGCTTGGGAGGGTAGTTGAGGCAGGAAACCTCACAACCTTTAAAAAGCACTTGGGTGAGCACTTTAAGTGTCAAGAATTCTTGGCTATGCGACTAGTGCAGATAGTTAAGTATTTGTGGCAGTACAAACTTGATGGGCTGAAGGACCTTTTCTGTACTGTATGATTCTATGATATTTGATGCGTAAATATTTCACAGGGCACGTCCTGCTTAAAGAAACCTATCTGAATATGGCTATAGATTCACCTATGTACATCCATGAGGACAGACAGGGCTCAGACTGACATTGAATTTCAGTGTCCTATGGCCTTAGGGAGTGTCAGCCACGCAGGGCTTGAACACAATGATGTTCTTTCTATAAGTGAATGGACTACCCAAGATACATGTGTACATCAAAGAGCAGGTAGTAACATTGTTATTGTAAGGCATTTTGTCATCCAATTTTCAAAAGGAAATTTAATCTAACCATAATTAAAAATGAAAAATGTCAAATACTCAAATCAAGGAGCATTTATGGAGAAAGAAATCAATGTTAATATTGCAAGTCCATGATGAGTCATTTGAATTATGACTGCTTTGGAACTTGGTTATCTGCAGACAGCAGTATTGACAAAGACTGCCGGACATAATGAATAAATTCATGACATTTGCAGGATCAAGCTAGCTAGGAGCTAATATCGGAAGAGATTCAAAAAGAATAATGTTGTGAAGGATGACATTTTCAGAATCACAGAATGAGTTCAGAATGTCACTGAATCCCTGAAGTGTGGAAACAGGCCCTTTGGCCCAACAGGTCCACACCAACCCACAGAGCATCCCCCTATAACCCATACATCCCTGGACACTACTGGCAATTTAGAATGGCCAATCCACCCAGCCTGCACATCTTTGGATTGTGGGAGGAAACTGGAGCACCCGGAGGAAACTCACACAGACACGGAGAGAATGTGCAAACTGCATGCAGACAGTTGCCTGAAAGTGGAATCGAACCAGGGTCCCTGGCGCCGTGAGGCAGCAGTGCCAACCACTGAACTACCGACCCATCCGTGAACTTATAAATTCACCCAAGATATCTCCATTCCAACAAATCAAATATCAGTAGTTTTGGTATTTTACAACATCCCGTACCAAATTCAGGCACAATGTAACATCTTTGTGATCGGCTAGGCTGTGGAATAGAGAAAGAACAGCATAAAGCAACTGGCTAACAAGACAAGTGCAAGAAGAGACAGGAACAGTGAATGCCACGAAGTCTAGAAGAGCTTATTCAAGATGTTAACAAACCATTGTACAGCTATTTGCTAATATCTATTTTGACTGAACTGCCCTGACTAGATGTTGGACACTATATGCAAATGAAGCTACCAGGATGTCTCAAATTTCTACTCCACATCCCGTTCCCCAAACATATCTCCTTCAGCAGTCTGAAGAAGACAGTCTGTTTGTCACCACATTTGACCTGATAGCTATTGTCAGTCAGCAAAGACAGGTATTTGATGAATAAGACTTTGTATGAGTCATGGGCAGCAGAGTTTTGGATGACTTCCAGATTATGTGGAGGTCAAATGTGGCAGACCCCAATGAGGACTGCATTTGAAAAGCCAAATCTGCAAATGATAAAGGACTAAATGAATGTTTTAGCAGCAAGTGAGTGGGGACCAAGAAAGTATTGGATGATGGAAGTGAGAATAGGCAATCTTAGTGTTAGCATCAATGAAGTTACAAGCTTATCTCTGACAGCCCATTATCCAGAGATAAGCTTGTAACTTCATTGATGCTAACACTAAGATTGCCTATTCTCACTTCCATCATCCAATACTTTCCTGGTCCCCACTCACTTGCTGCTAAAACATTCATTTAGTCCTTTATCATTTGCAGATTTGGCTTTTCAAATGCAGTCCTCATTGGGGTCTGCCACATTTGACCTCCACATAATCTGGAAGTCATCCAAAACTCTGCTGCCCATGACTCATACAAAGTCTTATTCATCAAATACCTGTCTTTGCTGACTGACAATAGCTATCAGGTCAAATTCTCATGTCTCTTTTCAAATTCTTCATGGTTCAACAGCATTAGAAATTGGCTCTAGAGTGGAGGAATTGGACCATCGAGCTTATTACACCACTTAATAAAGAAAAACTGTTAAAGTTCCAGAGGACTATAGTGCCGTTCTCTCATTAGGAGAGAAGAGGGAAAAGGGAGGAAAGAGGGGAAAGGTTGAGAAGGAAAGTACTTCATGGTGGCCTTAGCCAGATCGAGAATTGAACCCACGCTATTGGTGTCACTCTGCATCACAAACCATACATCCAACGTAACTGCCCCCACACCGCTCAATATGATGGCGGCTTTTCTTGGGTTTCAACTCCACATCCCTGCCTGTTCCCCATTCATTCCTTGATTTCCTAAGACACCACAATTCCGCCCATCTCAATGTTAAATCTCTTAAATGTGGACCCCAAAAATTTCAAGGGGTGGGGACTTAGAAAGATTCACAACTATTTAATTTTCGTTACCATCCAGGTAGGCAGTGCAAATGGACAGTCAAACGTGTTGAGTTCACACCCGACTTGGGTAGGCATACTGAGCAGACTTTGCTTTCTCAGATCTAGCAAGCTTTCCACTGATGCAGTCTAGCATTGTACATCAAACACCGAGGACCTAGGTGCCTTTGTATCTAAGATGGTGCCGTAATGTGGTGGCTTATAAAATTTTCACTGTACTCATTTGAGTACGTGACAATAAAGCCAATTGAATTTGATTCAGGATGCAATGAAGGTAGCCCCCACAAGGTTTCCACTCCATTAATGTGCAGCATGCAACCTCAACAAAGATCATCATTCAGATAGATGCAAGATTCCCAGGCTGCTATCATGACACTTCGAACAGGTATCAGGTTCCTGATCTCTTCCTATTTTGAAGCAGATCTACTACTGCCTGCTATAAAGCAAGGCATAAATCCTTACATCATGGCTGACCATATCCATGAGAAACCAACTACTGAGGCCCAAGAATGGTACAAGGAAAGCCATCAGTATGTTGAAGATGTCCCTGGATAGATCTTGAGGTGTCCTTCACTGTGTACCAGCCAGAGTTACCACCACCGTCATGATTTGCTGCAACCTGCACAATATCACACAGTAGTGTGTTCTTAATCTATATATAACCCAAAAGTAGGGGCAGGAATCTCACATACCCACTCTCACTGCTGAAACACTATTGACTGACATCAGAAGCTTGACATCTGTACCATCTACATCTTTACAAGTAGTATCAGTAGCTGGAACATGAGGCAGTGAGACAGTGTGTTGTGGAACTTGGGGGATGTGGTCGTAGCTAGATAAGGAACTGCAGTTGAGAAGTGGAAGAAGTTCGACTTGATCTCACTTTTATATCCCCTCTCATGATCATCTCTCTGACAGCCCATTCGCACTTTCCTGCTAGCAAAGATCAGTGGAGTAGTACGTGACCTGGGGTGGGGTATCTGAAGCCTACTAAAGGTGACAGTGTCAGTGTCTGATGCTCCAGGCAGGCAGCCAATTTTCGTGAAGCTGAAAACACCATCTCAAAGCACATGGTACTTATGGTTGAAATAGATTCCAACAATCACAGCTGGTGGTAGATAAAGCATTTGCTGTTGCTGGTGAAAACCAAAATAACTTTCCTTAATAGTCACACCCACAAGAGGGCATCTGAGCTACTGCAGCATCTGCATGAACCTTCTGATGGTGAAGCCTAAAAGGAGGAGAGTTTCCCTTAAGTGGTCACTTTTGTCCGCATGCATCACCTCCTGTAGGAAATGGGAGACTAAAATATGTATTACAATTGTCAAGTTGAGAACATTTGAAGTGATCATTATGCACGTGATCATTTTTCATTGCCAGCTGACATCAAGGCAACATGAGCGTTACCTGCCACGTGACAGATCAAATCTCTGCTGGTCAATCACATCAAGACACCACACGTCTGCAATCTCCTCCACTGCAGCTGGTGATTAAATGACCACCTCCATTTCTGTCTCTCTTGTCTTCTGTGGTCTCTTCTCTCATGAGGTGGGACAAAAGAGATCTGAATGACAACAATGGCATATTCTCACCTGATTTGAGTTTGCCGACTTTGAAGAACACCAGGGACATTGCGTACAGGTTAGTGAGTGTCGGTGATGCAAGGATAAATAGGAATGTGAGGGAGTGGAAAGACAGAGAGGGGTGGTGCACCTGCACGGTAAATGGATAGATCACAATAGGTTTGTTAAGCAGAGAGGGAATGCGTCTGGATATGCCGCCGTATTTACTTTTCCTGCCCTCATTAGGAGACTGAAGCACTTCCAACATTGGCAGTGCTGCATGATCTCACAGGACACTTCCAATTGCCCCCTGCCCAATTTCACTCAGAAACATCTTCCTCCAATCAATAAGATACAACTTCTTACCATGTGTTCAGACACCACAGCAGCATATCTGGGAAGGCATCACTAAAATAAGGCATAGCCTTTGAATCCGGGAACTTTATTCTGCCAGTTTCTTTGTTTATGCTTCAACATCAAATTATGTATTTGGATAACTGCATACTGGACACTAAGTACGGGAGATCAAAACAATTCATGAAAAGCAGCAATAATCTACTCTCACTAATTGATTTTAAAGTTCAGAAATAATGCAGTGACTAGATTAAAATGCTACTGTACTGATGGATTTTGATTACTTCAACACTTCCTACCCTCTGCCGACACACCATTCACTTGCAGGGCATCAGAAACTGGAAATCCTGCAAGATAGAACATCAGTGGAAGGCAGTGCCTATAGACCCCACCCTCCCCACCAATTAAAAGCAGTGGGAATAATAAGTAAAATATTAAACTGTCCACCCCAGCACAATCAAGGCTCATTATTTAGTACAATACAATGCACTTTAGCCAGCAAAAGCAGACAATGTTAATTTCACTGTGTTCTCTCACTTGCAAAAACAGGGAAGCACAAATCCAGTCATCAAATAGAAACAGCTTGAGTCAGACCAGCTCTCACCTGATGTACCAGGGAGGAGAACTGTCTGACCTGAAGAGAACCAAAAGTAGAAAATAATGACAAAGGGATCAAGAAATGAAAAAAAAAGTTAAACTTACATACAGATCAATGTACTTAATGGGGTTTCACCTAACAAGATACAACACATTTAAGATTTCATCTCAACATGCTTTATGCTTAGTCACTTAGGAGATGTCGCAGAGAATTAGAAAACATTAAAGTTAAAAATTCTGTCAAAATGCAACATAATTCAAACTAAGAAATTATTAGCACAGATTTATATTAATAGGTATGATCTAATAATCATTTCAGGTACATAATTTCACAATGGCTAAAGTTGGAAACTAAACAATGCAGGACATATTGTGGAAGTAACAGAGAATGAGGTGCAAGAACTGAAGCAATGTTGTAGTTGAGTCAAGTTAATTAAAACAAAAACTAGTTTTTAACTGTCTAAACCGAGATTTAAATGAAGATTTACTGCTTTTGACAGCCAAGAAAAGCTACACTCTCTAAGCAAATTAACAGTGTATTCAAACACGTTAGAGTGGATTTCCTCTGTGCAACTTTTAGAGATGTGACAAAGGTACAGGGTGAAGGCATAGTCCGAATAATATACGACTGGGTAAAAACAGTAGGAGAGGCAACTTAGTTGTAGAATTCAAGGTGTTGAATCAATTTGTATGGAGCAGAAATATAGTAAAGGTACAAAACAGTCTGTGGAGTTGTTGGGAGTCCTCCTGATGGTAGGTGTAGTCTAGAACAGAGTATAAGTCAGGAAATAAATGCCAAAGATTATCATGGCAGACTTTAATCCTCACTCAAACTCAGCAAATTAAATTTGCAGTAGCAGCACAGGGGCCAATCTACAAGATAGTTTTCTAGATTAGAATGCTGAGTTCCCAATCTTAAGAAAATGTTACTTTGGATCAAGTATTATCTAATGGGTCATCTGATAAGTTGCAGTGAAGTCGTCTCTTGGGAAGAGTGACTATAATTTGCTTTTCATACCAGTTTTGATTAGGAAACTACATTAAAAGATAGGTAGGCAGACAAGCTGCAAAGCATTTAAATAACAATTGCATGACTGATAATCAGGGCTTGTTAGTTCAGTTAGCCGGACATTGGTTTGCGATGCAAAATAACACCAACAATGTGGGCTCAACTTCCACATCGGCCGAGGTTACTATGAAAGACTCTCCTTTTCAACCACAACCCTCACCTGATGCGTGCTGACTCTCAGGTTAAACTATCCCCAGCTATCTAATGAGACAGCAACCCTATGGTCTGATAAGCCTAGAGTGACTTTACCATACCTTACTATTTACAATGCACATTTAAGGCACAAAATTCCCACAGAAAACTTAAACCTGATTTGTGCTGACCGGAGAAGTTAAAAACATCATTAGGTCAAAGAAAGCTTGCTTTATTAAAGCACAGTAAGCCTCCTTATCATCCAGTCCAGCAGGGATATCTGAGACCATGTAGAACCAAGGAACAACTGATAGTTGTATGTTAGCTGAGGGATGATTGGGTAAGAACTGGGCATATATATGGGGAAAACAAGGAATCACATGTTGGAATTTTGAGATGAGAAAGTTGGAATAAAACCATGACTAGAGGAGCACATGCCTGGACTCAGTCGAAGCAACATTTAACCTCTGGTGTCTATCAAGCCTGAGGAATGGGAGGATTTTAGAATTCAAGCAAAGGAGGAGAAAGTGGCCAGGACACAGCAATAGCAACTGTCTGTGCGGATATGCACACTGTCCCAGTGTCTGCATGGGTTTCTTCCCACCGTCTAAAGGTATGCAGGTTACATCAATTAGCCGCAGGAAACGTAGGGTTACAGGGGTAGAATAGGGGTTAGGTCTGGATCAGATACTCTTTGGAGTGTTGGTATGGACTCGATGGACCAAATGGCTCGCTTCCACACTGTACGGACTCTATAAATACAAGTACAGATGAGCAACAACGTAACAGGCTGCAAACCTTCCTGCAGAAATAGCAAATAGGAAAGGGTTAGCAGGATAACTCAGGCACTATGTAAACTTACAAAAGGCAAAAAACTGTGCTTTTAACTTTGTAAAAAGCAGTACAGAAATAATGGGCAATGTCAGACCAAGCAAGAAGAGGAACTTAAAGAAATTAATAAAATTGAAGCAATTCTGGAGAAGTTGATGACACTAAGTGACAACAAATCCCCTCAACTTGTCAACTAGCATCTTAGGCTTACATATTCTGGAAGTCCTGAGATTCCAGAACAGCTCTAGTGAATAGTTCAAAGCCCATGTCAATAAAGTAATACGTAATACATTTAAGTGGCAAGCTGAATTCAGTGAGGTGAAAAATTTAAAGAATCAGTCAGGGAAGAGGTGTTGTCCCGATCTTTCTTAAGACGAGAGAAAGGAAACGAGACAAGGCAAGTGCTGAGATTTGATGTTCACCAGCATTAACGAGGTAAGCAGGTAAATTATTTCCGAAGAAGGGTTCCAACCCGAAACGTCAGCTTGCCTGCTCCTCTTTCCTGCCTGGCCTGCTGTGTACCTCCAACTCCACACTGTGTTATCCAAATCATTGATTGGTGAGTGTTATGATTCTTGCCCTTGGGCAGCAGTTTAAGCTAGGAAGGTAAGGGTTGCACAATTAATTAGTTTAGTTTGTTAATCAACTTAATACAACTACACAATTATTGAGTATCATTTCTAAAGTTAAAATCTGAAAAAGTTGGGGGTGTGGGTGCTTAACAATAACCTGCTCAGTTTAAAGAAAAAATTCTCTAATGGAATGTGCATGCCAGTGGCCGGAACTAGAATTTTTTGCCCATCCCTAGCTGCCCTCAAGGAGGTCATGGTGCACTGCTTTCTTGAGCGACTGTAGACCATGTGCTGTGGGTAGACACAGATGCTGTTAGGGAGGGAATTCAGAGAGCTGATGCTTAGTTTGAATTCCACAAGGGCCACTAAGCTCCTGACCTCAGGTGACTTCCAGACCTCTAGCTCACTGTCACGTTCCCCTTGCCAGCAATGCACATATCCCTCAAGTGATTTTTTAAAAATTGAGACTTTGGTCCAAACATGGACAACACAGTCGAATTCCAGACATGAGGTGACATCAAGGCTGTATTTGACTGAGCGTGTCCTCAAGAATCTTGAGTCAATGGGAATCAGGAGGAAAACACGCTACTGCTTGAAATTGAACCGTTGCAAAGGACTAGATGGCTGTGGATGCTGGAAGTCAGTCATCTCAGCTCCAGGACATCACTGAAGAAGATCCTCAGGGAAATGTCCTAGGCCCAACCATCTTCAGGTACTTCATCAACGACCTTCCTTCCATCATAAGGACAGAAAAATCCATCAAAACTCCCATCAAAATGTCAACAGCAGATTTAACAGAGGTGCTCAAAATAATGAGGGGTTTTCATAGAGTAAAGAAAGAATCAGAGTTGGTCAATGAAGGAGCCAGATCGAAGTAAACTGAATAACAAAACAGAGGGGGCACCATGAGCAGTATTTTTACATGGCAAGTTGCTTTGATATGGAATGCACAGCCTGAAAGAATGATGGAGGTATGGAAGAGTATGCACCAAAGGAAACAATGTGCAGGGATATGGAGAAAGAGCATCAGCATGGGACAAATTAAAGTTTGCACAGACATAATGAGCCAAAGGGCCTCCTTTGTGCTACAATATTCTATACTGCATCCTCGTCGTGAACACAAACAGGCAACACAGTACTGTGCAAACAAGATTTTACCACAGGAATTGTCAACCTGAGATACAAAGAAGGATTGGGACATGGAAACAATACGAGGCAGGAATAATGAGATACACAACTCCACAGTGGTCCACTGTGACATTCTGCTCCATCCAAATGACCTTGAAAGGATAATTACACTCATCAAAAATCTACACTTTGGAGGTAAACAAAACAGATTTTTAACGGTTAGGAGTTGAAAAGAGCACCTACCTTTATCCACTATATCCCACACCTCCACTTTCACAATGTCATCTGTTGCTGAAAAATAACACAAAATTATTTGCAAATAGCAGAGAAGCAAATGGAAATTTCAGCTCCATTTAAATTTCTTGAAACACCAGGCAGTGATTTAAAAAGGCAGTGAGCTGAGTGTCAGAGTAGAAATTTACACCTATTGGAAGAACACTTCAGATCATGAATCAGAGATCCACTGCTTGCAACTTCCCCACACACTGAATTTCAGCACACTTCAGTGCCTATAATCACTTGTGAAAGAAGTGTCTCCAGCTGCTTGAGTTTCAACTCAGGATTACTGAGCATAAGGAGCAACTAAAGTCACTGCTCAGCATTAGGGAGGATGAATGTTCCCTGGGTCACGTTACTGGAGGTGGTCACACAAACAGTGACAGGTCAGGGTGGTATGCTGGTAATCAAAGAAGTAGGAACATGGAGTGACAACACCTTGAAGGAGTTCAGTCCTTCGGTCTAGAACATCACACCAATGGACATGGGACTGAACAAAGTAGCAACAAAGTGAAAAAACTGAGTCATTATAGGAGACTGCACAGCTAGGACATGAGAATATCATCTGTAACCATTCTGAGTCCTGCACTGTGCACAAATTCCCTGCTGTCAGGGTGAAGAATGTCACCGACAGGATGTAGAATATTCTGAAGGGGAGAATGAGCAATACATTACAGTACATCAGTGTCAATGACATATGGCAGGCAGGTATTGAGGTGCTAGGGACAGCTATTCAGGAGGTAGGGAGGAGGTCAAGAGTGGGACCTTACAGGTAGAGGTCTATGGATTGCCCCCAGTGCCACACCCTAGCCAGAGTAGAAATCAGAAGATAGGGAGCATAAGTTGTAGCTTAAAGCTTGATGCAGGAGGCAGGCCTTTGGGGCTGGAGACATTAGGACAGGAGACTCCTATTTAAAATGGAGTTGCACCTCATCAAGACTGGGGCTAAAGTGGATTCACCTTGAAGACAGCTTAGGAGCCACTTTTTTTATTTTAAAAAAGCCTATGATAACAGCAGTAATCAAGCCTCACAAATTAAGCCACGTCTAACAATAAGAATGCTGGCAAATAGGACTAGGACTGATTAAAATATCTGGTAGGTGTGGACAAGTTGGACCAAAGAGCTTGCTTCTGTGCTATATAACAGATTGACAACACTGACTATTAAAGGATCTTTGCAGTTACTGGAATTCAATCTTAGAACCACGGCTACTGTTGCTGCCTTGGAATTCAGATCTCCATTGAGGGTCAAGAGCTACAGTGAAGGAACCCCTGGTCTAGATTAGATTGGCAGCAAATCAGGCATCAGCCTTTAGATGTATCAAATGCACATGTTTTGGATTACACTAGAGAAGGTAGTCATCCCATATTAGATAGAAGCAGATCAAGGTAACACCAGTTGTTTATAAGGACAGGTTTACAGCACATGTCTGTAAATGCATAGAGTGTGAGAATAATGTTGATGAGCTAGATTAGATTAGATTCCCTACAGTGTGGGAACAGGACCTTCGGCCCAACAAGTCCACACCGCCCCTTGAAGCATCCCACCCAGACCCATCCCCCTATAACCCACACACGCCTGAACACTATGGGGAATTTAGCATGGCCGATCCACCTGGCCTGCACATCTTTGGACTGTGGGAGGAAACCAGAGCACCTGGAGGAAACCCACGCAGACGCAGGGAGAATGTGCAAATTCCACACAGACCCTGAGGGTGGAATCAAACCTGGGTCCCTGGTCCTGTGAGGCTGCAGTGCTAACCACTGACCCACCGTGCCACCAAAAGCTAGAAGCAGAATACAATGGAATAGCAAATAAGGAACAGTTAATTTTCAAGGATACAAAGCATTCAGAAGAGAAAAGGAACAAAAAGGGAAATACGTTGGCTGCACAGATTAGGCAAGTTATTACAGTGTTGGAAAGAGGCATGGTCTTGGAGTTAAGGATAGAATCCATTAGGTGGACCTGAGAAATAAAAAGATACAAATGAAGATATTCTGTGGTCCTCTGAATCAGAAGGTAGAGGAGCAAATCAGTGTAGAAATCATGGGAATGTGCAAGAACTACAAAGTGGAGATATCATGGTCTGTAATAACTCAAAATACTGGAATAATGTTACAGTGAAAGGAAGGAAGGGGATAAATTTCTTGACTGCTTGGGGTCCAAATAGGGAGGAGGCATAGCTGGATGAGGTGTGACAAATGGACCAAGTGTTTGCTCAAGAAAACCTAGTTACGAATTATTGAAAGTTTAAACAGGTAATGGAGAAAAACAAAAAATAGACAAGGTTAAATTTCTAAATACGAAGAGGCAAACATCAATTGGATGAGAACAGAGCTGGTCCTCAGACCTTCACGAGGCCGAGGGTGAGAAGTGAAGATCAGGCCATGGTAGTACAATGGGTACACAACAGAATTGACATTTTTACCTGAAAGGTCAAAAGGTGATTCTGGTTGTGGGCATCAGTTTAAGTGAGTGAAGTGATTTGCTTCCGTTAAATAGGTAGCTCAGATTGTAAACATTGGTAGCAGTGGATGGAATGCCGTACTAAAGTAATCCTGCACAACAATCAGCATTCATGGGCTCAGCAACTGCACAGTAACACTGCTCTCAAAATTAACAGTCCAGCTGAATTCTACACACTGATCATTTCTTTTGCAAGCAGGACTGCTTTTCAGATTGGGATGCTGATGCTCCCTCGACCAGTTCAGGGCCCTGAGGGCAGGAGTGACTGTCCTGTGACATTTAACCAATTCAAACATTAATTAAAAACATGGTCATTTAATTGGGGAGTGCAATCCAATCTTTAAAGTTTGAGAACAGGAAGAACAACACTGGGGTGGGGTGGGGTGGGGTGGGGTGGAGTTGCTCAGTTTTAAAGCAACTCGGCATTTAACAGATGACACAGGACTGCTGGCACGGACGGTCAGGAGATAAGATTGGCACTGGGTTCTGTCAGTTCATTTCCATTAAATGCAATACTGTCAGCAATTAAACAGTGATATCTGGCACTGAAGGCTGCTTACTCAAATTATTACTTCCAGAAATGGTCTGCCTATGGAGCATTTGGCTGATCAATCTCTAAGCACGAATTGTAAAGTATCTGAACAACACTATTTCAATTGAAGTGAACTGTGTTTGCATTAGACTAATGAAAATGAACTATTTTATTGAAAGCGAAGACGGCAAGGCAAAACATTTAGAATGAATTTTCATGACTAATCATTTCCTGTAACTGCATATTTAACAACAGAGGTTACGTACTAGAAGCCAAGCAAGGGATAACTTGAAAGGCGTAGTGAGTTAGTCACAGCTTGAGCACCTTTCAGTCACCACCCTTTGATTCACAAGAATTACGATCTTTACTCTAACCCCACACTGCACCTGCCCTGGGTGTGAGAACGGTTTAGAATTCAGGAATGGAGGGCAAAGGGATTGATTTAAAAGAAAAGGGAAAATGGAGTACAAGAGCAAGCTTGCAGGAAACTGTGAAAGTTTCTATAGGTATGGGAACAGAAAAATTGTGAAGACAAAAGTAGGTCCCTTACATCCAAAAACAGGGGAATTTATAATGGGGGAAAAAAATGGCTGAACAACTAAATACACATTTTGGTCGTGTCCACAAATAACATTCCAGAAATGGTGGAAAACACAGGGCTCACTAAGAGGGAGGAAATGAAGGAAATCAGTTAGTAGGGAAATGATATTGTGGAAATTAATGGGATTGAAGGCTGATAAATCCCCAGGTTTGACGATCAACATCCCAGAGTACTTAAGGAAGTAGCCCTAGAAACAGTAATTGTCATATTCCGAGATTCTATAACACTCTGGGATACTGAAGGGTAGCTAATGTAACCCTAAAATATCACAAAGATTGCTGGTGGTGAAAACCTGACAAAAGGTCAGAAACAGCTTGAGAAATGCAGGAGGTCTGATAGCATCTGTGGGGAAAAAGCAGAGTTAACTTTTCAAAGTCCAGTGACATTTCTTCTAAAGTAGCTCTAAAAAGAATGTTGGTGATTGAAATGTTAACTCTGCTTTCTCTCCAAAGATAGAACATAGAACAGTACAGCACGGCACAGGCTCTTTGGCCCACGATATTGTGCGGGCCTATTATTCTACTAAGGTCAATCTACCCTGCATACCCTACATTTTACTATCCTCCAAATGCCTATCCAAGAGTCGCTTAAAAGTCTCTAAAATATCTGACTCCACCACCACTGCCCTTAGCGCATTTCACATGCCCACCACTCTCTGTGTAAAGAACAGACCTCTGATATTGCCCCATATCTTCCTCCAATCACCTTAAAATTATGCCCCCTCGTAACAGTCATTTCTGCCCTGGGAAAAGGTCTCTGACTATCCACTCTACCTTTGCCTCTCATCATCTTGTAAGCCTCTATCAAGTCGCCTTTCATCCTTCTTTGCTCCAATGAAAAAAGCCCGAGCTCCTTCAACCTTTCCTCATAAGACTTGCCCTCCAGTCCAGGCAGTAACCTGGTAAATCTCCTCTGCCCTCTCTCTAAAGCATCTACATCTTTCCTGAAATGAGGTGACTAGAACTGAACACAATATTCCAATTGTGGTCTAACCAGAGTTTTAGACAGCTGCAGCATAACCTTACAGCTCTTAAACTTAACTCTCCTAGCAATGAAAGCCAACGCAACATACGCGTTCTTTACAACCCTATCAACTTGGGTCGCAACTTTGAGGGATCTATGGACGTGGACCCCAAGGTCCCTCTGTTCCTCGACGCTGTATTCTGCACTCATTTCAGAAGGTTGAATTTGAATCACTTCACACTTTTAAAGGTGGTGGTAGTTGGTACAATTACAATATTTTAAAGGCATCTGGATTCATACATGAATAGGAAGGGTTTAGAGGGATATAAGCCAAATGCTGGCAAATGACACTACATTTGCTGCCAGATCTGCTGAGAGTCTCCAGCAATTACTGTTTTTGGAGCTAATTTAAAAGCTGAGGAGACAAAACAAGGAATTAAAGGACAGTCAGCCCGACAACTGTAGTGGGGAAATATTAGTGTTTATTGTAAAAAATTTAATAGCAGAGCACTTGAAAAACCATGATAGGATTGAATAGAATGAGCAAGGATTTAGAAAAAGGAAATCATTCTTGAAAAGTCCAATGGAATTCTTCAAGGATGTAACTCGTGGAGCTGCTAAGGAGGGAGCCAGTGGAAGTGGTTTATTTGGACTGTAAGGCTTTCACCAAAGTCCCACATAAGAGATTAACGTAAAATATTAAAGCACACAGGCAGTATACTGAGATAGGCAGAAAACTGGCTGGCAGACAGGAAACAAAAAAAAGTAGCAATAAATGGGTTATGCTCTGAATAGAATAGTGAGGTACTTCAGGGATCAGTATATACATACACGTATAGATTTGGGCAAGGGAACTAAATGTAATATCTCCAAATTTACAGATGACACTAAGTTGAGTGGGAGGGTGAGTTGTGAGGAGGAAGTAGAGATGCTTCAGTGTGATCCAGACAAGCCACGTGTACAAATGTATGGAAGATGCAGTATAATATGGATAAATGTGAAGTTATCTGCTTTGGGAGCAAAAACAGGAAGGTGGATCACCATATGAATTACTATAAATTGAGAGGGGGGAATGTGCAATGAGGCCTGGGTGTCTTTGCCCAGCAGTCACTTACACACTTGCATGTGCATCTGACAGTGAAGAAGTCGTCAGCGTGGCTTTGTGCTTGGGAGATCATGCCTCACAAATTGTTAGAGTTCTTTGAAGAAGTGACCAGGAAGGTTGAGGAGGGCAGGGCACAGTATGTAGTCAATATGGATTTCAGTAAGGCCTTCGATAATATTCCACACGGCAGGCTGCTCTGGAAGGTTAGATCGCACAGAATTTAGGGACAGCTGGCAAATCGGATACACAATTGGCTTGATGATAGAACGCAGAGGGGAACAGTGGAAGGATGCTTGTCGGACTTGAAGCCTGTGACTTGTGGTGTGCCTCGGGGATGGTGCTGGGCCCATTGCTGTTGTTATCTATATCAATGATCTGGATGAGAACGCACAAGGCATGATTAGTAATTTTACGGATGACACTAAAATAGGTGGTATCATGGACAGTGAGGAAGGTTATCAGAAACTGCAGCAGGATCTTGATCAGCTGGGGAAGTGGGCTGAGAAATAGCAAATGGAGTTTAATACAGCTAAGTGTAAGGTGCAGTATTTTGGAAAGTCGAACCACAGCAGGAGTTTTATGGGGAATGATAGGGCCTTAAGGAGTGTAGTGGAAGAAAGGTCCTTGGAGTTCAGGTGCAAAGTGGAGTCACAGGTAGACAGAGCAGTGAAGGCAGCCTTTGGCACACTGGCCTTCACCAATTAGGGTGCCGAGTACAGAAGTTGGGAAGTTATGCTGTAGTTGTAGAGGATGCAGTGAGGCCGCACTTGGAGTATTGTGGTTAGTTTTGGTCACCTTGCTAATAGGAAGGATGTAACTAGAAAGAATGCAGAAGAAATTTACAAGGATGTTGCCAACACTCGAGGGATTGAGTTACAGAGAAAGGTTGGACAAGCTAGGTCTTTTCAATTTAGAGCACAGGAGACTGAGGGAGATCTTACTGAAGTGTGTAAGATCATGAAAGACATGGACAAGTTGAACGCACACAGTCTTTCCCCCCCCCAAGAGTTGGGGAATCAAGGACTAGAGGGCATCAGTTTAAGGTGCGACAGGAAAGAATACATGGGAAAGTGAGGGGCAACATTTTTTTATATCAAGGGTAATACGCATACGGAATGAACTGCCAATAGTTGAGGCAGGTACATTAACAAAATTTAGAAGGAATTTGCATGAACACACAGATAGGAAAGGTTTAGAAGGATATGGGCCGAGTGCAGGGAAATGGGGTTAGCATGGATGGATCAGTCTGGGCCTGTGTCTGTGCTGTAGGACTGACTCCAAACGGTCACATTGGCCTTCATAGCGACAAGATTCGACACAGGATCAGGAATACCTTACTGCAATTGCACAGGGCCTTGGTAAGACCACATACGTTGTAGCGTGTGCGGTTTTGAATTTCCTTGTCTGAAGAAAAGATGCTCTGGCTATTGAGGGAGTGCAGCAAAGGTTTACCAGATTGATTCCTGGACTGGCATGACTGATATACGGAGAGAGACTGTGCCACTTAGGGTTATATTCACTGGAATTTAGAAGTGTGAGGAGAGATTTCATAGAAGCTTGTAAAATTCAACAGGTAATTCATTCAGGATAAGCGCAAGAAGGATGTTCCCAATGACTGGGGATTCCAAAACCAAGAGTGACTGTTTAAGTTTACAGGTAGGCCATTTTAGGACTGAGATGACGAAAAATTTACTCAGTGTCAAGCATGTGGAATTTCCAGCCATAGAAAGCGGCTGAGGTCTAAACAATGTATATTTTCAGGAAAGAGTTGGGTATAGCTCTTGGAGCTGAAGGGATCAAAGAGTGTGGCGAGATAGGGGGAAACTGGACACTGAGTTCAACGATCAGTCACGATCATGCAGAATGGTGGAACAGGTTTGAAGGACTGAATGGCCTACTCCGGCTTTGTAAATTTCTAAGTCTGTTTGGTCAGCATAGAGGAGGTTTTAATCTGCATCTAGCTTTGTGCTGTCTTGTCTTGAAAGTGTTTGATGGGCAGAATGGACAAGGAAATTTCCTCAGTGTTCACACTGATGCACTGTGCTCAGCAACATATGATCACACTAAGGCGGAGAAGAGGCTCTTTTGTACATAACACCAATGACAGTGATATCAGAAGCTGCTGTTTGATCTCCATCAGCACCTGAGAAAGCCACGTCATCACTGCATGAGTTTATTCTGCCTCCCTGGCTCCAATTTCACTCCCCGTAAACACAAATGATTCAAACCCAGAACTCTCAGAAGATGATTCACAGCTGAAATGTATTACTAACCAGGCTCCCCACAGCACTCTGCTGAGTATTTCCAGCACTGACAGCAATCATTTTTTTCAAATATAAAAATTGTTGCTCTTGAGACTTACTCTTGTAGCTCCAGTGAATGCAGGTGACCTGGATCTCCTGTGTTGGAATGTACTGCTCCACAAACTTCTTGCCCTGTAGTCTGTGCCAAAGTGTAGTCTTTCCTGTGTTTCTGTCACCTCGAATCAGAATTTTCACTAAAAGTAAAGAAGAAATGTTCCAACGTATTAGAACCAATTTCATTCCTTTGCTGCAGGCCCTTTTCCCATACACCACTCCGTAAAATATTCAAGACCCTTAAAATGGAGAATATAGAGCAGAATCTTTTAGTGCTCGGAATCTCTTGCAGCACATTGTGCACATTTTTGAGATCATGGAGTGGGAAGTGGAAGTACACAGCTGAAACCTGAGTAAAGACAGGACTCGGTGGGGATGAAAATCACGGAAAGGTAGGGGTGAAGAACGGGGGACAGCAGAGGAGTTAAGGAAACTGGAGGCAAGAAACCCAGATGAGGAAATAGGTAATGCCACTAAAAACAGAAAGGCACAGTATTCCCAGGGCACATTCAACCATTCCGCTCCAACAATTCTTTTAGCTCAGTACTCACTGCAAAACCTCACAGCATCCCCTCTCCCCCACACCCAATAAGGATACACCTCACTAAAACAGGTAGCATGTATCACAAGGGAAATAATCCTGTGTTCCCCTATTCACACTCAGAGGCCAAATAATAAGTAAACCAATAGCCACTCACAAAATAGATGATCAGTGAGTGGTCAAAAAGGAAGGAAATCCTTTTTAAAAGTGTTAGAAAATTAGTGGTAATTTCACAAAGAAAGGTTGTACCCAAGGAGTCCAAGCACAGATGGAGTTCTGGTAAAGTTCAGCTGATTGCTGGCAACTGACAAAATTAAAAATTTTCAGTGTATGATCTCAATTTTTTTTTCAAGAATTGAGTTCAAATGCTAGCCTGTCAGCACTAAGATGTGGCAACTATCCTGCAAGAGCCTCATACAGGAATAACTGCGACCCAGATGTTACAGGTGAATGTGAGTAAGGGGTCTACTGTGCTGCTACACCCTTCTGATGGTGGATTCCATTCTGATGGATTACCTTTAGACCAATGCACATTCATTCAACAAGCACACATTGTCTGAATGCTGGGTGATTGTAGTTCTTGAAGCGTGAGGCAGCAGCCAGATTCAGCCTTGAGACCAAGGCAAAAGAGCAGAAAATAAAAGTCAATGAACCAACACTGCACTGTGGTTACACACTGTCACAGACTTTTTCCTACCATTACTTACCCTGGTATTAAACAGTGAGACTTATTCCCCCCTCCTGTACTGTAAACGTGTTACAGTGACAGGCCTGTCCCTACCACTGCACCCCACTGTTACACAGTGACCGACCTGTCCCCACCAGAATTACACACCAGTGTAATACAAGGACAGGTTTGTCCCAAACAGGACATCACCCCAGTGTTATATAGTGACAGACCCGTTCTGACCAGAAACGTACCCTAGTGTTATAGAGAGATGGACCTGTCCCTACCAACATCATACATGTTACAAAGTGACAAACTGCCCCGTCAGTACTGTATTCAGTGTTTTGCAGTGATAGACTGGTCCTGGCCTGTACCATACCCTGGTGTCATATGCTAACAGACACGCGCCCACCAGCACTGTACCCGTGTTATATGTTGACAGACCTGCTCTTAGCAGAACTGCACCTGTGTTACTTAGTGACAGACTGGTCGCCAGGAGTATCGTAACCCAACGTTACACAGTGACAGATTTGTGCCTAACAGTACAATAGCCCAGTGTTAGACAGTGAGGGACTTGTCCCCACCAGTACACTATGCCAGTGACAGTCCCTTCCCCTACAAGAACTGTACTCCAGTGTTATAGAGACAGACTATTCCCACCAGTACTGTACCCCAGTGTTAGTGATAAACCTGTATTCAAAAACATGCATTTAAGCAGCATTTGGATCATAACAGAATTTGGGCATCCACGAAAATATACATTTTGTGGCAAGATAATGAAATGTGAGGCTGGATGAACACAGCAGGCCCAGCAGCATCTCAGGAGGACAAAAGCTGACGTTTTGGGGTCTAGGCCCGAAACGTCAGCTTTTGTGCTCCTGAGATGCTGCTGGGCCTGCTGTGTTCATCCAGCCTCACATTTCATTATCTTGGATTCTCCAGCATCTGCAGTTCCCATTATCACTGATACATTTTGTGGCAGTTTTTTGGTTTGCACTCATTGCTCTCATCTTGGACAATATTAACGTCATGTTCCTTATGCACTGCAGTTGAAACATAGAAAAGGAATAGTCCATTCAGCACTTTGAGTCTGCTCTGCCATTCCATTTGATCACAGCTGGTCACTGATCATTCGATTCTACCCTATTCCCCCTATCCTTTGATCCCTTTAGTCCGAAGAACTAGGTCTGTCTTGAAAGTCTTTAATATCTTGGCTCAACAGTTTTTTGTGACAGAGAATTCTATCCAAGTTTTATACTGGGCTAGATCAAAAGCTAGGTCAACAACTTGCCTTCCAAAAGTCTCTTAATAGGAAGAAAGCGACATGGAGAGGTGCAGGGAAAAAGTTTCAAAGCCACCATTTGAGAGACAATTTAGACTGGAAATACACACGGTTAAAATGGTGGTTTATGGAGATACAGAGTGAATGACTTCATGGAGATTTTGAAAATAACGTGGGCAATTTTTAAGGTAGCTCAGCAAACTCTAAGGTGGTCGAGCAGGACAGGTGGGGATCAGACTGTGAGAAGCATTGTTTGGGTGCACTCTCTTCACAGAGGGCCAACTCGAGTGCATTTTGATCATGTTCAAAGACAGAAACGTCATAGGTAAGGGTTTCTGCAGTTCTCGAGCAGAAGCAAGGTGGAGTTTTTGCAAGTGCAAATGGGCTGTCTTAGTCATGGCATGGATATTGGTACGGAAGCACATTTTGGGATAAAATTTGAGATGATGGCTATGAATAGTCTGATTTAGCCTCAGACATTTCACCAGATGGATGAAATCGGGAGCTGAGAATGGAGTTTGTGGCAGGGATCAAAGCCAACAATGATTTTTGACCTCCCAGTGTTAATCGAGTAAAATTTCTCATGTACTACTGGATGCCAGACACACAGCAAATGACCTGCTCCATCCTTTTCGAATGGAGTCAAGGGGCAGTGGTGAGGCCAAATCTAATACTGCTTTCAAATGATGCCAGGAAGCAGCAGCATCTGTGTGGAAAGCAGTTGTCAATGATAATTCATTGGGAGGCACCCATGGTAAAGATGCAGGAACAAGATGAGAAATAAGCGCAAAGGATTCTTTTACTATGATTGGATAGATAAGAATGGAAAGAGTTGCAACAGTCCCACCCAGCTGGAATACAGTTGAGACGGGTTGGACGGAAATGGGGTGGTCACCGCGTCCAAGGGTGCTGACAGGTTGAGAAGAATGGAGAAGGAAAGTTTACTTTTGTCGGTGACATTACTGAAAGAATCTGGCACAAATGTGAGAGCGCTTACAAGATCGGGAGGTTGAGGATGGGTGAGGGGACAGGTATGTGAACCTTGACATATGGAAATTCCATCACCAGATCAGATGCTCATTTTGAGGCGAATTCCTTAGTGCGTTCACAGTTAATACAGCATTAGATGAGGGCAGGTTGTGCATCTCATTACCCACACAGGTATCATTTCATTGGCCTGAGAAGCAGCTCCAAACCTCAGGTTCGGCCAAAGGCACTGTTCTTGTCAGAACTAGTTCCTTCTGCCAATCATCTCCATCTTCCAAACCTTGGATTTGCCTCCTGCTGTCTCAGCACACACCTCTCCCCTTCCCCTGCCTCACTAACCCTGGTTTCAGTCACTGTGAGCCTGTTCTGATCATTTCTCTGCCCCTATCTGCGTCTCACCCAAACTCCTCTCCCCTTTAATCCTCCTCTTCCACTTTCCTACTCCACTCATCGTCAGACTACACTCTCTTTCCTCGCCCCCAGGCTTGCACCCTCCATCCCCTCAGCCCGACTCACCATCACAGTGCACTCTCACCTTGTCCACTCTCTCTGACCCCTATCTCTCTGCCTCCCCTCTCCAGCCCACGACACTCCTCACCCTCCTGCCTCCCCTCTCTGACCATCCCCCCCCCCAACCCATTGCAATCCTTCTCGCCTCATCCTCCTTCAACCCTCCTCCCACCCCTACCCCTCTGTAATCTCTCTCCCCCCGGCCCCGGCCCCACTCACTGTTGTACTGCACTCCTTTGGCGAACCTCCGCTGCAGGCTCTGGTTCATGCTCTGTAGCCCGGCGGGGATGATCCTGTCCCTGGTCGGGGCCTGTTCGGTGCCCACCAGCTTCTTCAGTGCTGAGAACATGTCTGTGCGGGGTGCGGCCTGCACTCAGGCCCCGGGAACAGGGGGAACTGACAGACAGAAAACAGCCTCCACAACGACACACCGTCCGGCTCCAGGCCGGCACACTGCGGCTGCGCGGACACGCCGCCCTTACTGCGGCTGCGCTCGTACAGAGACCATGTGATCGCCTGGCAAGGGAAGGCTGCTCAGTTCATTGAACCTCATCCGCCATTCAGTACCATCATGGCTGGCATTGCTGAATGCCACCTTTCTACCTGCTCCTCATATCTCTCGATTCCCCGAGAGCCCCCAAATGCTGCCTGGCCCAGACTTCAATGTTGGAGCATTCACAGTCCACTGGGATAGTCATAGTTGTTGAGTTGTACAGCGCGGACGTAAGTCTTTCAATCCAACTCGTCCATGCTGACTGGATGTCTTAATGTGGTCCCATTTGCTAGCATTTGGCCCATAGCCCCTAAACTGTTCCTGTTCATGTACGGATCCAGATGCCTTGTAAATATTGTAATTATACACACTTCACTCTCTGAGTGAAAAAGTTGGCCCTTAGTTACATTTTAAATCTTTCCCATCTCACCTCAAATGTATGTCCTCTAATTTTGAATGCCCCTACCCTGAGAAAAAGACTTTGTGTTTTCACCCAATCCATGCCCTTCATAATTTTATAAACCTCTATGCTGTACACCTCAGCCTCTGATTCTCCAGGGAAAGTAGCCCCAGCCTATTCTGCCTCTCCCTATAGCTCAAATCTTCCAACCCTGGCACCATCCTTGTAAATCTTTTCCACACACTTTGAAGTTTAACAACATCTTTCCAATGTCCGGAACTGAACACGGTATTCTAAATGTGGCCTAACCAATGTCCTGTATAGCCGAAACATGACATTCCCAACTCCTATACAATACATAGATCCTTAAAGGCAATCGTACCAAATGCTTTCTTCATCACCCTGTCTAACTACGGCTCCAACATCAAGGAACTAAGAACCTGAGAGAGAATTTAAAAGATTCACAGCCCTTTCAGAGATGTAATTTCACCTCATCTCAGTCTGAAA
This sequence comes from Stegostoma tigrinum, assembly GCF_030684315.1. Classification (NCBI taxonomy): domain Eukaryota; kingdom Metazoa; phylum Chordata; class Chondrichthyes; order Orectolobiformes; family Stegostomatidae; genus Stegostoma; species Stegostoma tigrinum. The sequence continues at coordinate 2,045,976 of NC_081382.1, read as the reverse complement.
TGATTGGGCCCTAATCCTGGGACTGTGCCCCACCATATTCTAGCTTCTCCAGCTTGTTGGGGAACCCTTCAGAGTCCTGTGTGTCTCAATGAGATCACCTCTTATTTATCTAAACACCAATTCACTCAGCCTCTCATCTGAAGACAAATGTCTCAGGCCAGGAGCCAATCTATGAACATTTGCGATATTCAAACCCAAGTACAGTCTTTCTTAAATAAGAGAACCAAACTGCACACAGTATTCCTGATGAGAATGAGAAGAATGTAGAAATCAGTTCCACTGTGAATTGAAGTAAATAGTCTGCATTTAAGGGGAAGCTAGATAAACATTTGATGGGGATGTGATGACATGGTTACAACAAATTTGATGAGACAAAATGGGAGGAATGCCAAGTACAGCATTAACCCCTGTGTTGACTGGTTGGACTGAATGGTCTGTTTCTGGACCACATATTCTGCGTAATAGAACATAGAACATTACAGCACAGTACAAGCCCTTCGGCCCTCGATGTTGTGCTGACCTGTCATACCAATCTCAAGCCCATCTAATCTACATCTTCTCAATATCAACCAAAGCAAGCCCTCTCAAAATCCTTTTGTATTTCAATAAGATCATCCCTCATTCTTCGTTAACATGCAAGTGCTGTAAGTGATTAGGAGAGTAAGTGGCTTGTTGGTCCTTGTTGTAAGTGCATTGGAATACAGGAATAAAGTTACTGTTAAGGTTAGGTTCCCAAAAGTCATTGGGAGAAGGAAATCTCTCATTCTTTCCTAGTTTGGCCTACCTGTCACTCCAGAGCAATGTGGTTGACTCTTAATTGCAGTTCAGAATAGGCAATAAATGCTGGTCTAGCTAGTGACACACACAACCATGAACACATTTTTATAATGTGGACTCACCAAAAAAAAGGCCTGGAAGCTACCTTCTTGAACTGCTATAGTTTGTGTGCTGTAGGTTGACCCACAGAGCTGTTGGGGAGGAAATTCCACGATTTTGACCCAGTGACAGTGAACAAACGATGATATATTTCCAAGTCAGGATGGTGAATGCTTGGAGGGGAACTTGCAGGTGGTAGCATTCCCATGTATCTGCTGCTTTTATCCTTCCAGGTGGTACAGTTCATTAGTTTGGAAGGTGCTACATAAGGAGTTTGAGTGAGTCACTGCAGTGTCTCTTGCATGTCATGCACTTTTATTACTATCAGTAGTGCAGGGAGTGAATGCTGTGGACATGCCAGTCAAATGTGCTGCTTTGTCTTGGATGGTATCAAGCATCTTAGGTGTTGCTGGAGTTGTATCCATGCATGTGAATTGAGTTACACATCACTAAGTCCCAGCTCGTGACTTATTCTTGTTGACACAGCATTTATATCTAGGTGCAGTTCAGATTCTGGTCAATGGTAAAATCTATGATGTGGATTGGTGGATTGTAGGTGGATTCAGTGCTGGCGACATCATTGAACATGAGGGTGCAATTGTTGGATTCTTTCTTGTTGGAGATGGTTAGCGACTGACACTTGTGTTGCATAACTGTTACTTGCCATTTGTCAGCTCAGCCCTTGATACTGTTGGGACTTTCTGCATTTGAACAAGGACTACTTCATAATCTGAAGATCTGCAAATGGTGCTGAACATGATGTGATCGCTGGTGAACATCCCCACCAATGACCTTCCAATGGAAGGAAGGTCATTGCTGAAAGAGCTGAAGATGGTTGGTCCTAGAATATTACCCTGAGGAACTCCTGCTGAGATGTCCTGAGCTGAGAAGACTGACCTACAGAACCACAACCATCTTTCTACATACCGGTTATGACTCCAAACAGAAGTGAGATTCCCACATCTTCTTCTGCACCCCCCCCCCCCCACCCCCCCGCAACAACCCAATTGCTATGGCTTCTTAATGCCCCATTTGGTCAAATGCAGCCTTGATATCAATGGCTGTCAGTCTCACCTCTCCTCTGGAATTCAGCTCTTTTGTCCATGTCTGACCCAAAACTGTAATTAGGTCAGGAACTGAATGACACTGGCAGAACCTAAACTAAGCAGGACGTGGACAGGTGGATAGCAGCTATTGCGCTCAGTTGAAGAATCAAGAACAGAAGGACACATTTTTAAAGTGAAAGGCAGCAGGTTTAGAGGGGGTTTGAGGAAAATGTTTTCACTGAAAAGATGGTAGTGGTCTGAAAGACTTTGCCTGGGAGGGTAGTTGAGGCCTGCTTCTGCACAGTATGGTTGCATGATTCTACAGTTTATTGCTGAGCATTATCAAGGACTCCTTCCATCACTTTCCAGATGATCAAGAGTATATTATTTGGGCGATAATTGGCCAGGTTGACACTGTCCTGCTTTTGGATGGGACATTCCTGGGCAATTTTTCACATTGTAGGGTAGATGCCAGTGTTGTATCTAATTCAGAACAGCAGCTAGTGGCTAGTGGAGTTCCACAGGGATCAGTGTCAGGACCACTAATATTCATGTTGTACATGAACGATCTGGATGAATGGCTGAGGATATTGTTGCTAAGTTTGCAGGTGATACAAACATAGGTGAAGGGACAGGTAGTATTGAGGAAGGAAAAAGATTTAGGAGGCTGGGAGAGAGGGCCAGCAAGTGACAGATAGAATACAATGTGGGACATTTGAGGTTGTGCACTTCGGTAGGATGAACAGATGTAGACTATTTTTAAATGGGCAAAAGCTTGGAAATCTGAAGCATACAGGGACTTAGGAGTCCACGTTCAGGATTCTCTCAAAGTTAACATTCAGGTTCAGTTGGCAGTTAGAAAGGCAAATGCAATGTTAGATCAGAGATGTACCGCTGAGGCTGTAGAAGGGTCTGGTCAGACCAAATTTGGAATATTGTGAGCAGTTTTAAGAAATATCTAAGGAAGAATGTACTGGCATAGGAGGGGTCCAGAGAAAGTTTATGAGAATTATCCTGGATATGAAGGGTTATCATATGAGGAGCAGTTGAGGATTCTGGGACTGTTGATGGAGTTTAAAAAGATGGGAGGAAATTTTATTTGAAACTTACAGAATATTGAGAGGCGTGGATAGAGTGAAGATGTTTCCACTGGTAGGAGAGACTAGGACTTGGAGAGAATGCACGACCATTTAGCTCTAGAAGGCATATGGTTAAAGTGAGAGGGGAAAGATTTAAAATGGACTTAACAGGAACTTTTTCACACGAAGAGTGCTGCATATATGGAATGAGCTGCCAGAGGAAATGGTAGAGGTGAGTTAAAGACATTTGAATAGGTACTTGGATAAGAAAGGTTTAGAGGATATGGGCCAAACAGGCAAACGGGACCAGTCTCGTTTAGGAAATCTTATCGGCATCAACAAGTTGGGCTGAAGGGCCTGTTTCCATGCCGTATGATTCTATATGTTATTTCTTTTAAAAACAAACCATGTTGGTCCATTGCCTTTCTTTGTACAACATCCCTGTTCAGAGAAAGGGTCACTGGACCTAAAACGTTTACTCTGATTTCTCTCGATAGATGCTGCCAGACATGCTGAGCTTTTCTGGCTATATCTGTTTTTGTTTCTGCTTTCCAGCATCTGCGATTTTTTTCATCCTTATTCTTTCCCTGGTGTCTGTGTCCAGAAGTGTTGCTGTGAATGAGTTGGTGATCGATGTCTGAGGCAGGGAGATGTGCAACAAACAGGAGAGAAATGCATGAGATAACAAGGTGTAGAGCTGGATGAACACAGCAGGCCAAGCAGCATCAGAGGACCAGGAATGACGTTTCAGGCCTGGGCCCCTCTTCAGAAAAAATGCATGAGGATGGCCACGGATTAGGGACTCTGCAGATCTGTGTGCTGTATAGTGTATGGGTCTGTGTGTGATGTGTTTCCTTTAAAAAGGTCTCACATGAGTGTGTGCTGCAGCGCCGTCCTTCACAGGTTGAAACACTTACCCTGCTTTGACTGTGGTCATAGCCATTCTCTTCTCCATTATGTCCATTCGATTTCCAGCATGATGGAAGGCCAGCGACATCCAGTTTCTCCCTTCATTCACAGAATGTGGGTGTCTCTGGCTGGGCCAGCATTTATCTCATACCCTTAATTGCCCAAAGGGCAGTTAAGAGTCAACAAAATTGCTGTGGGTCTGTAGTCTCATGTAGGTCAGACCCCCAGGCAAGGACGGAGTTTCCAGTTTCCTTCCCTAAAAGACATGTCAACCAGATGGGTATTTTCGTCTGACAATCGACAACAGTTGCTTGGTCATCATTAGACTTATAATTCCAGGTTTTTAAAAAGTACAAGTTCCACAATCTGCCATGGTAAGATTTGGACTTAGGCACCCCACAATATTACCTGGCTCTCTGGATTAATAATTCACTAATAATGCCATTAGGCCATTGCCTGCCCTAAAAGCTAGTGCTCCTGACAATGGGCAAACTCCTTTTCTGCATTACTCTCTTTACATCCATGATTTATCATATTCCTCCCTAGAGATACTGACCCCCACACTCACGTTCCCAATTTCATCTCCTCTTTCCACCCATCATAGCCTGCAGTGCTGAAGAATGACCTGGAAGTGTCAGCACAGGTAGACAGGGTGGTGAAGGCAGCAAATGGGATGTTTCTCTTCATTATCTAGGGCATAGAATATAGGAGGAAGGTAGTCTTGTTACAACATTACAAACCGTTGGTTAGGTACGGATGGAATACGGTGTGCAGTTCTGGTCGCTACACCATTGGATGGATGTGATTGTACTGGAGAAGGTGCAGAGGAGATTTGCAAGGATATTGCCTGGGATGAAAAGTCTAAGAGCAGAGGGCGCAACTTTAAGGTGAGGAGTAAGTGGTTTAGAGAAGATTGAGAAAAATCTTTTTCACCCAGAGGGCAATAAAAATATGGAATGTGCTGCCTGAGAGTCGAAAGATGTGCAGGTTAGGTGGATTGGCCATGGAAAATGTAGGGTTACAGGGATAGGGTAGGGGATTGGGTCTAGGTGAGATGATCTTCAGAGGGTCAGTGTGGATTCAATGGGCCGATGGCCTGCTTCCACACTGTAGGAACTCTATGATTCTATAAGTGGGTGGAGGAGGCATCTTAAAATTTCAGGTCACAGGCTATGGACCAAGTGCAGGGAAATGGGATTTGTTTGGTGTTCAATGGTCAGCACAGACATGGTCAGCCAAAGGATCTGTTTCTATGCTGTATGTCTCTATGACTCAATGGATTCCCGACTCTCCTTTCCATGGCAATAGGTTTAACCCTCGCTTTCCTGCTTTCCCTGTAGTTTCTCTCAACCAATCTGATGAACTGACTGTGGCCCACTTCCTTTAGCAAACTAACAAAACAGCCCTGAACTAGGAGTGCCCAAACCCCTGATTGGTGCCTGTACATCTCCCAGAGTGCAGTTAGATATAATTCTTAGAGCTAAAGGAATCAAGGGGTTTAGGGAGAAAGAAGGAACAGGGTACTATATTTCTATGTCCTCAGTCATTCCTACTCTCACCTGACTGGCCTTGGTCACTGACACTCTAATCTCACTGTCCTCAGTCACTCACACGCTCATCTCACTGACCTTAATCACTCACACTCTCATCTCATTGTCTTTAGTCAATCACACTTTCACCTCAGTGTCCTCATACTCTATCTAACCGTCCTCAGTCTTATTTTCCTGCTCTTCATGCCACTCAATTCATCGCTCAGCCTTCACTCTCTGATAGCCTCCTTTAGTGTTTTAATAAAGCTCAACGTAAACTTGAGGAACAGCTTTGTACCAGGCACTTCAACGGCATGTTGATTTGATGTTAAATTCAATTATTTCTGATTATAAACTGCAAATGCTACCATTTTTTGGTTGGCATCTTTTTGATGATGATGTGCCTTTCCATATACATCACCTCTGGAAAGAAATTTTTATCCTTTGCTTGTTCCAGTATCACCTCCTTTGGCCTTTACTATCAACTTTCCTATGAGTTAATCTCTCCCGCCTTCCACTGTATTATTGACCTCTCCTTTTGGTTTCTTTTCTCACCTCCTTCTCCCAGTTCTTTGGTTTAAACTTTATCACATCCCAAACATTACCCAGTTCTGGTGAAAGGTAATAGATATGAAACGTTAATTCTGTCTCTCCCTCCACTGCTGCTTCCTAATCTGCTGAGTATTTCAGATATTTCCTGTTTGGATTTCAGATTTCAGTCATCCACAGTCATTTGCTCTGGCAAAAATGAAGAACCATTTTCTTCTCAAAGTAAATAGACAGCTGTTTATTTCCAGTGATCAAGACTGAGCTGTTCTCACACACCCATATCACAAATGACTTTTTTCTTGCTGACATATCGTTTCCTGCCCTTTTTCTTCACTCTCCTCACTATTCGTGTCTTGTCTTGCACCAGAAGTTCACTCCGTCTTTTAATTTCTTCTCTTGTGAGAATACCATCAGTTCCTGCTGCCAAATAGTCTAAATCATCTGGAAGAGAAGAGCAGGAGAATTGGACACAATTCCCAATGTTGCTTGACTCTGGTCTGATTACGTGGTGGTAGTCTTCACTACTCACTGGGGAATAACCCCGGTCTCAGTGAATGGCACAAGCACCATTGTTTGTTATATAGAGAATACTGAGGCTATCATTTGCTGCAACTAATTAGCTCTAAATCTATCAGTAATAATGGGAACTGCAGATGCTGGAGAATCCAAGATAACAAAGTGTGGAGCTGGATGAACACAGCAGGCCAAGCAGTATCTCAGGAGCACAAAAGCTGACGTTTCGGGCCTCGACCCTTCATCAGACCCTTTCTGACGAAGGGTCGAGGCCCGAAACGTCAGCTTTTGTACTCCTGAGATGCTGCTTGGCCTGCTGTGTTCATCCAGCTCCACACTTTGTTAACTCTAAATCTATCCCAGGTTCTTGAAAGAGGCAAGGGAGAAAATATCAGGGGCAATGCAAAAATGTTCAATTCCTCTCTGGCCACAGGACAGGTGCTGGAGGACTGGAGGACAGCCAATTATTCATGAAGGAAGCAAGGGATAAATCAGGAAACTACAGTGAGTCGAACCTTGGTGGATTGGGAAACTACTGAAAGCAATTCTGAGGGACAGAATTAATCAGCATTTGGAGAAGCAGGGATTAATCACGGACAATTTTGTTAAGGGGAGGTCTTATCTGACCAACTTGACTGAATATTTTGAAGAGATGTTCAGGTGTGTACATGAGGGCGATACCTTTGATGCAGCCTACTTCCATTTCAGCAAGGCTTTTGATCAGGTCCCACACAGGAGACTGATTGCCCATGGGGTCCAAAGAAATTTGGCAAATTGGATCATAATTAGCTGAGTGGCAGGAAGCAGAGGGTGACAGTTATGGGGTGTTTTCTAACTTGAAACCTGTGCCCAGTGGGGATTCACAGGGGTCAGTGTTGGGCCCATAGCTGTTTGTGGTTTATATAAATGATTTAGACTTGAACGCTGGAGGGTTCATCAGTAAGCTTACAGATGATTTTTAAAAATTGGTGGAGTGGTAAATAGTGAGATGGATATCCTTAGATCCACAAGCATTAGAAGCAAATAGACTGATTAGCGATAATCAGCATGGTTTTGTGCAGAGGTGGTTGTGCCTCACTAACTTGATTTGAGATTTTGAGGTGGTGACAAAGATAATTGATGAGGGAAAAGCGATTGATGTTGTCTACGTGGGCTTCGGTAAAACCTTTGATAAGGTCCCTCAGACTGACACAAAAGGTGAAATCACATGTTATCAGGGGTGAGCTGACAAGATGAATACAGAACTGGCTGAGTCATCGAGGACAGAGGGTAGTGGTGGAAGGGTGTTTTTTTGGAATGGAGGGTTGTGACTAGTGGTGTTCCACAGGGATCAGTGCAAGGACCTGTGCTGTTTGTGACCGACATATATGATATGGAGCAAAATGTAGCTGGTACAGTAAGTTTGTAGAAGATACGAAGATTGGTGAAGTTGTGGATAGTGAGGAGGATTGTCAGAGGATACAGCAGGATATAGATCAGGTAGAGGAATGGGCGGAAAAATCGCGGATGGAGTTTAATCCAGACAGATGTGAAGTGATGCATTTTAGAAGGTCAAGTGCAGATGAAAGTTATACAGTGAATGGCAGAACTCTTACAAGTATTGATACGCAGACAGACCTGGGTGTACAGGTCCACAGATCACTGAAGGTGGCAGTGAAAGTAGATAAGGTAGTAAGAAAGGCCTATGGCATGCTTGCCTTCACTGGAAGGGGCATCAACTATAAGAATAGACAAGTTATGCTGTAGCTTTACAGAGCTTTAGTTAGGCCATACTTGGAATATTGTGTACAGTTCTGGTCACCACACTACCAGAAGGATGTGGATGCTTTGGAGAGGGTACAGAAAAGGTTTACCAGGACATTGCCTGGTAGGGGGGATTTTAGCTCTGAAGAAAGACTGGCTTTGTTTTCACTGGAATACAAGAGGTTGAGGAGTGACCTGACAGAAGTTTAGAAGATTATGAATGGCATGGATAAAGTGGAAAGATGAGTCACTTTCCCAGGGTTGAGGGGTCAATTATTATGGGACACAGGTCCTGTGCAAGGTACGTTTCTCATACAAAGGATGGTAAGTGCTTGGAACATGCTGCTAGAGGAGGTAGTGAAAGCAGACACAATAGCAGCATTTAAGAGCAACCTGGGCAAATACATGAATAGGAAGGGAATAGAGAGATATGGATCCTGTAAGTAAAGATAGTTTTAATATGGAAGGGCAAAATGTGTCAGTGCAGGATTGGAGGCCCCAAGTCCTGTTACTGCTCTGCATTGTTCTTTGTCCTTAGATTACGGGAGCACACAGACAAGTTGGTCAGATGGATTGATCAGTGGGAAATGAAATTCAATGCAGATAAATGTGAGGTGATGCACTTGGCAAGACAACCAGGCAAGGGAATACTTGATGGACTGTAGGAGCCTGGGATGCACCAAAATTTACAGAGACATTGGGGTATATGTATGTCAATCCCTTAAGGTATCAAAACAAGAGAATAATGTGGTTAAAACACATTTGGGATACTTGCATTTATTAGTTGAGGCACAGACTTTAGGAGTAGGGACGTTATGCCGGAACCGTATAAAATGTTGATTAGACAATGGCTAGAGTGTGCAGTTCTGGAATTCACCTTTTGGAAGGAATGTGATTGCGTTGGAGAGGCTATGGAGGAGAATTACCAGGATGTTGCCTGAACTGGAGGGTTTCAGTCACAAAGAGAAATTGGACACTCAGGGGTTGTTTTATTGGAGCAGAGGGGATTGAGAGGTGACGTGATTGAGATGTATAGAATTATGCAGGGTATAGATAAGGTAGACAGGAAGAAACCTGTCCACTTGTTGGAGAGATCAATGGCCAATGTAACAGATTTAAGGTAAGGGGCAGAAGGTTTTGAGGATCTTAAAAGAAAGTCTTTTTCATGTAGTGGGTGGTTTGATTCTGGAAGTCACTGCCTGTGAAGGTGGTAGAGGCAGAAAACCTTTATTTAAAAAGTATTTAAATGTGCATATGCAATGCCAAAGCACACAAGGCTACGGGCCAAGTGATGGAAAATGAGTAGAATATTCAGATGGTCGTTTTTGACTGGTGAAGATGGAATGGGCCAAAGGGCCTTTTTCTGTGCTGTAGATCTTTATGGCTCAGAGGTACCTGGGCATATACCTGCACAGAATAGTGAAGGTGGTGGGCAGGTGGAAAGAGCAAATAATAAGGCATACTCAGAGGGCTTCAGTGAACCAAACAGAAATTACAATCCTGCAAGATTCAAAATTTTATCTGATAATTTTTATTTTGGATTTAAGACCTAAATACATACTACATTTTTTGAAATCACCACCTTTGTGTGTGTGTGTGTGTGTGTGTGTGACTTTTTCACAGCACATTAAGTCTTAATTAATACTAAACAAACTCTCTGGCATCAAAAATGAATTTTTACAACTGTACAGATTCAGTCCTTCAGTAAAACAAAAGGGGTGACACAGTGGCTTAGTGGTCAGCGCTGCTGCCTCACAGCATCAGGGCCTGGGTTTGATTCCACCCTCAAGCAACTGTCTGTGTGGAGCTTGTACATTCTCCCCTTGTCTCTATGGGTTTCCTCAGGGTGCTATGGTTTCCTCCCAAAGTCTAAAATGTGCAGGTTAGACAGATTGGCTTTGCTAAATTGTCCATAGTGTCCAGGGATATACAGGGCAGGTGGGTTAGCCTTGGGAAATGCAGAGTTACAGGGACGGGGTGGGTCTGAGTGGGATGCTGTTCTGAGAGTCAGTATGGACTCAATGGGCTAAATGGCCTGCTTCCATCTGTAGTGATTCTATGAAGTGTTTTTATTATTTTAATTTCTTTTGTCCCACTCTTTGTCTCAACTGTCTCTCAACAAGCTATTCTTTGCACATTATCTGGAAATAGGAAATGTTTTAGAGCCATGAGCAGGCATGATACACATTTTATATGAAACATGAGCAAAGATGTTGCATTGTACCATCATGCCATTCTCTTGGAGAACAGTGTCAAGGACAAAGATTCAGAGTCTGATTATGTTTGTTAGGTGAAACACGAGCTCTCCTTCAATGGCTGAAACCACCTTTATCCCTTTAGTCCTGTACAGTGAAGATTTTCCATGAAAAATGACAGAAGTTGCTGGAAAAAGCTCAGCATGTCTGGTAGCATCTGTGAAGAAAAAGTCAGAGTTAATGTTTCGGGTCCGGTGACCCATCCTCAGAACCCAAGTCACCACACCCAAAATGTTAACTCTGATTTTTTCATCACAACTGCTGCCAGACCTGCTGAGCTTTTCCAGCAACTTTTGTTTTTGTTCCTGATTTACAGCACCTGCAGTGATTTTGGTTTTTATTTAGGATTTTCCATGGTCTCACAAGCCATACTTGAGGGATTCGGGATGAGGCAGGGGAGTGGATTCATTCAACCTCATTCCATGCTTCTTCATGAATGAAAAGAATAAAGGGACAGGTCCAATCCTACATCAGCACTCAGTCTGGGAGACCATGTGAAAGCTGAAGTTACTACAGATTTCTCAATTAACACTCACCTTGGATTTCAAAGTCATCTATGTCAACCATAACATTTCTATTCATTTCATTCTCACCGAATGTCTTCTCAATTAATTCTGTTAACTGAATTAGATAAGAGACAAGTTAATTCTTGACAACTTGACAAATTAACAAAGGTCAGACATGGATAGTTGGTTTATTTTGTAATTTGATGACTTTACAAACATTCATCTCCGCAGCTGAGAAAGGTAAACTGCATTTGACAACTAGGTGCTAAAACAGAGCCTCAGGCTGCATTAACCTGGAACTTTCTGGATCTTTGATGAAGGTCAGCTGAATATTGGCTGTTTTGTCACCCTCTCCAAAGGTCCAATATTGGATTTAGAGTTCCTGAAAGTTAGTTATTCAGGAACATCGCCTGGGTGTGGTCGTACAGCTAATTCTTAATACTAAAACCTCCTATTTGCCCACTCTCCTAAATTATTTCAAAATCTAACACACTTTTCCCCAACCCCCTTGCTCATCTTGTGTGAAATAGTTTAATCTAATTACTCTAGCCCCTTCCATTTTGGAGCTGTGTCCCAAAAATGTCAAACATGTCAGCAGAATCTAATTATCTATTTCCTTCAAAATCTTACATACTTCACTTGTCCTCTGGAATTCTTCACTTCCCCAACAATGACCAATAGCTGGCTGAGAGGAGATTCTCTGTCATTACTTTGGAATGTAGAGTTTGCATTTATACAGCTGAGGACAAATGAATTACCTTGACTGCCTACTCTGGAAGTCTTATGCCCTTCTACAACTTTTAAAGTTGCCTAATTTAGTGTATTCCTTATGCCTACCAAAACCTAAAGGCCTAAAGGCAGGACAAACCCCTCACTCACACATTGAAGACTGTTCAGACCATGGAGATGATGAGATGCATGGAAACACGATTGCACATTACCTTCTCTTGTTCGGTTAACATCCATTCATCAACAATGAAGTTTCTAACTTTGTTCTCCAAGAAAATTAATTTCTCCTCACAGATATGTAACTTCTCATAGGTGTCTTGTGGTTCGCCAGTAGAAATCTGAGACACAAAACACAGCCAGCTAGATTGTTTACTGTAGGTACAGGTCCATTTAACACAAGCAATGACCATCTCCGATAAGAGACGATCTAACCACTGCCCATTGCCATTCAGCGGTGTTACCATCACTGAATCCCCCACTATCAACATCCTGGGTGTTATCATTGATCAGAAACTCAACTGGACTTGCCATATAAATATAGTTGCTGTAACAACAGGAATACTGTAGCAAGTAACTCACCTCCAGTCCACTATCCACAAGGCACAAGTCAGGAGAGTGATGGAATACACCCCACTTGCCTGGTTGGGTGCAGCTCCAATAACACTCAAGAAGCATGACACCATCCAGCAGCCGCTTGATTGGCACCACATCCACAAAGATTCACTCCCTCCACCACTGACACTCAATAGCAGCAGCGTGTGCCATTGACACCGTGCACTGCAGAAATTTGCCAAGAATCTTCAGACAGCACCTTCCAAACCCATAATCATTTCCATCTAGAAGGACAAGGGCAGCAGATACACGGAAACACTACCACCTGCAAATTCCCCTGCAAGCTGCTCACCGTCCTGACTTGGAAATATTTCGCTGTTCCTTCACTATTGGTAGATCAAAATGCTGGAATTCCCTCCTTAATGGCATTGTGGGGTCAACCCACAGCAGGTGAAATGCAGTGGTTCAAAAAGGCAGCTCACCCTCACCTTCTAAAGGGCAACAACGGACAGGCCATAAATGCTGGGTCCAGTCAGCGACGCTCACGTCCCATGACTGAAGTAAATGAAATAGAAAATCCTGAGAATCATCCACTTCAGAAAATCATGCTTCCTGTTCAGGTATTATTCACCAAAACTAAACTGCAGTAAATGTTCCCTGCAGAAGAAATCAATTAAATGTACAATAAAATTTCTACACAAATAAGATGAGGGCTCTTGTGCGCAGAGTTAGTTTCCCTCCCTCTGGGACGGAAGATCTGCTGTAGAGGTGTATCATGACATGGATGAACAAATTGATTCAAAATGTCTTCAGGTCAAGGGTGTGGGATGGGCTGGGGTCAGGGAATGTATTTGCAAAACTGTACCCCAGTGAGAATCAGTGTATGTGGAACTGTACCCCAGTGAGAGTCAGTGTATGTGGAATTGTACCCCAGTGAGAATCAGTGTGTGTGGCACTGTACCCAGTGAGAGGCTGTGTGTGTGGGACTGCACCCCAGTGACAGTCAGTGTGTGTGGGACCCATACCCTAGTAAAATTCAGAGCGTGTGAAACTGAACCCCATTAAGCTCCTACCTGCATGAGGGTGAAAGGACCAGTAGTCAGGAATTTGACAAGGTAGGTGTGCAGAGTTTGTTACTCCTTGTGGCAGACTCTAGGACCAGGGGGTTATAATCTCAGAACCTCACCTATGTAAAACAGAGATGAGGAGGAATTTCTTCTTTCAGAATATAGTGAATCTGTGGAATTCTTTACTGCAGAGGTCTGTTGGGGCTGGGTTATTACATACGTTAAAAGCATAGATGGACAATCTTTTTCTTCAGCTAAGGGAATCAAGAGTCATAAGGCAAATGCAGGAAAGTGGCATTGAAGATTATCAAATCAGCTGTGATCTCATTGTATGGAGGAGCAGATTTGATGGGTTGAATGGCCTACCTCTGCTCCTATATCTTATGGTCTCACAACAGTAATTTGTGGGCAGTCCACTTACAATTTTCAACACTGTCATCACCTCAGCTTTAAATGGGCAGCAGCAAAAGTTCACCAATCACCATGCACTTTTCTACCAAAAGACTTTTAAATACCGGAGAGATATGGAACTTTAAAGACTGAAATAGATGGATGTTTGTTACAGAAGTTGCTGGAAAAGCTCAGCAGGTCTGGCAACATCTATGAAGAAAAAAGATCAGAGTACCGTTTCAGGCCAATTTTTTTTTTTGAAAGATGCTGCCAGACTTGCTGACCATTTCCAGCAACTTCTGTTTTTGTCCCTGATTTACAGCATTCACAGTTCATTTGATTTTTACTGTACATAAAGCATTTTAAAAAATTATTCATTTGTGGGATGTGGGTGTTGCTGGCTAACCCATATTTATCGCCTTGTTGCACCTGAGAAGGTGGTGGTGAACTGACCTCTTGAGTGCAGCAGTCCACCTGCTGTGGGTTGACCCACAATGCCATTAGGGAGGGAGTTGCAGGATTTTGGCCCAGTGCCAGCGAAGGAATGACAATGTATTTTCAAGTCAGGATGGTGAGCGACTTGGAGGGAACTTGAAGGTGGTGGGTTTCCCATGTATCTTGCTGCCCTTGTCCTTCCAGGTGGAAGTGATCGTGGGGTTTGAGGATTTTTGGTGAATTTCTGCAGTGCATTTTGTAGATAGTACACACTGCTGCGACTGAGCATTGGTGGTGAAGGGAGTGAATGCTTGTAGATGTCATGCCAATCAAGTGGGCTGCTTTGTCCCGGATGGTATCAAATGTCGAGTGTTGTTTAATCTGCATTCACCTTGGTAAGCGTTGTGCGTCAGTATTATGGTTGAAAGAATGTTAAATATAATGCTGAATGTTTTCTTTCACTATAAGAGAATGAAAATGATGTTACTCAGTGGTATAGTACAGACCTCAGTGGTACCAGGAATGCCATACAGGGAGTAGTACAAGTTGTCAATCCCACTCTCAATGGACAAGAGGAGACGTTCACTGTTACACAGCTGTGTTAACACCATCGCAAGCTTCTCCTTTTCAAGCTTCAACTGTTGTTCTGTACCCGCCTTTAAAATGGTCAGGCTGACAAGATGAAAACACAAAGAATAACACCAAATCAGTCAAAACCATCCGAGGCAACAATAACTGCTGGCTTCTCCCGGCTGCTACTGAATATAGGTTAGTACATTCTTTATAACAGAAACATTTTGTCACATAGCCTCTTCACATTAGAATGGGAAATTAGTAGTTATTGCAATGAAATAGAATTTGGGCTTTGAATTTGCTTTATTGTTGTCACATGTACTGAGGTACAGTGAAGAGTATTGCTTTGCGTGCCAATCAGACGATGCAAAGTGCATCAAGGTAGCAGAACTGAGAGCAGAACAGAGTATTACAGCTGCAGAAAGATCTATGAGTCAGTGTTTTCTGTCATTTCACTCTTAAGATCACCGATCTAACGTCTGCAGCAATGATCATGCATATGTGTGCATCTGAGGCTGTTGGGACAGGTGACATCACTTCATTGACCTTCTGTTCAAAGCAAGGTTTTAAGGTACTTAATTCTAGTGGACGCCTGCTCTGTGGTCTGTCAAGCCTGTACTCTGCCTGCACTCAGCCCATGGCTTGTTCTGTCCTGAATGACAGCCCTTAGTTTAACTGTTTCTCTGTTACCTGTAGCATTGCCATTTCTATATTCTCTGTTAGAAAACTCCAACTTTGAATCTGCATTCCTGAAAGCTTTGCTCATATATGAGTACATTTTCTTTTGTTACCTCAAGTAAAAGTGTAAAATTATATTTTAAGATACAAATCAATGATGACTAATTGATGGTGGAGCAGCTGAAGGTTCAGCAACTTTGTTCTGTTACTATACACAGGGGGGAGGGAAGCAAAGAATGAGGAACAGCTGTAGGGTAAAGAATATTATGTGGTTTGTGTAAAGGATATTTCTGGAGTCAGCGCTAAGGGTGAAGTTTTGGAAATTTTTTTATTCATTCATGGGAATATCAGCATCACTGGCTATGCCAGCATTTATTACCCATCCCTACTTGCCCCAGAGTCAACCACATTGCAGTGGGTCTGGAGTCAAATGTAGGCTAGACCAAGTAAGGATGGCAGATTTCCTTCCCTGAAGGACATGAGTGAACCAGGTGGGTTTTTCCAACAATTGACAGTGGTTTCAAGGTAGTAGCTAGATTCTTAATTTCAGATTTTTAATTGGATTCAAATTTCACCATCCACTGTGGCGACATTCAAACTCAGGTTCTCATTGCCTGGATTTAGCAATAATTCTGGGGGCAATTCCTGAAAGACATTTCAAAACAGGTGATGAGATAACAAAAGCTGTAAAACAAACTCTCAGAAAGGGTTGCAGTGAGCAGCTTGTACCTGGCTATCGTCTTGTTGGGGTCAAACTTTAGTTCAGCATGTTCTAGCATCAGATCCTCCAAGTCTTTGTTCAACTGATTCCGCTTCTCCTTCCGCTGACTGAGTTTCCACTGCAGGTAGTCACTGGTTGCACTCTGCATGTTTATTCTCTGTTCAATATCCTGTATAAAATAAGTTTCAAACCTTAGTACTGTCTGCCCTCAATCATATTGAATTTGGACTGCAACAGTTGCTAAGGAGATAACAAACTTTCATTGAAGGCACTCCATCTGATTGTGTCATGGGATGTGGATGTTGTTTACCAGGCCAGTATTTATTGCCTATCCCTAGAAGTCCTTGAGAAGGTTGTGGTGAACTGTTTTCTTGAACCGCTGTACCACATATGTTGTACATTGACGCATGATGCCTTGAAGGAGGGAGTCCCAGGATTTTAACCCAGTGACATTGAAGGAATGGTGATATATTTGCAAGTCAGGATAGTGAGCAGTCTAGTAAAAGTGCAGGCGCCGGTGTTCCTTTGCATCTGCTGCCCTAGTACTGAGGAAGTACCGCATTGTCACAGGGTCAGTCCTGAGAGCATGCTGCACTGTCAGAGATTCAGGACTGAGGAACTGCCACATTGTCAGAGGGTCACATTAGAGAGTATTGCACTGTCAGAGGGTAGTACTGAGGGAATGCCGCATTGTCAGAGGGTTATATTGAGAGAGTGTTGTACTGTTGGAAGATGAGTACTGAGGGAGCACTGCACTGTCAGATGGTCAGTGTTGAGGGAGTGCCACACTGTCGGAAGATCAGTACTGAGGGAGTGCTGCACTGACAGAGGGTCAGTGTTGAGGGGGTGCTGCACAGTCAGAGGGTCAGTGCTGAGGGAGTGCCACATTGTCGGAGGATCAGTACTGATGGAGTGCCGCACTGTCAGAGCGTCAGTGTTGAGGGAGTGCTGCACTATCAGAGGTTTCTATCAGGTAAAATATTCCACAGCACTATTAAGAAGAAGAACAGGGAGTTATGTCCAATTTGCTTACAACTACAATTTCAAAATGCCATTAAGCATAACATTTTTTCAGCAGGTGATCTTTCAATTACCTCCTCACCTTGACCTTTTATGCTCTAATTCACATTATAATGATTGCTCTCTCTGATCCTGGCCACTCCACCAGTACTGCCCTCAACTCTTGGCTGTTCACTTAAATCAAACATACGGCCTTGAAAGATTTAGTTATTCTTTCATATCTGGCTGGATTATTTCAAGTACTATTGTGTCCTCTTCTACCTGCCAAAGCAACTCACCACTGAGTTTCTTTTACAAAGTGAAAATGTTATGTATGTTGAAAATCTGAAATAAAAACAGAAAATGCTGAAAATACTCAGCAAGTCCAACAGTAGATGTGGATAGAGCCAGTTAATATTTCAGGTCTGCAACTCCAGCTTATCTTCTTGATTGCAAACCATCTTTTGAAACTACTCTTTTAACCTCTTCCACCCTCACTTCTAACATGTGAAAGGAACTACTCAGTAGGACTGAAACCCTGCGATCAGCAGCTTCGACCACATCCCTTCCTTCCCTGAGCTCACTGGGTCAAACATCCTCTCAGGATTCCATATGCCTGAGCACTGACCTCACACTTGTTTTTAATTTCTCTCCTACATTCCCACTTACCTCCTTCAGACTGATCTCTTGCAAATGACACATTTCTTGCTGCTTACCGCATTCTCACTATTTATCAGCTTCCAGAGAGGCACCTTGTCAAAGGCCTTCTGGAAATCCAAATAGATTCAGTCCACTGTCTCTCCTTTGTCTTACTTTCTCATTACCTCCGCAAAGAATTCTAACAGATTTACTAAATTTGACCTCCACTTGATGAAGCCGTGCTGACTAAGCCTTATTTGAAAGTTTTTGAGAAGATTTGTAGTTTGGGTTGTGGACGAGGTTATAGACTTGCTCACTGAGCTGGTGCATTTGAATGCAGATGTTTTGTGACCCTGATAGATAACATTGTCAGTGCACCTCTGGTGGAGCGTTGGTGTTCTGTCCCAACTGTTGTCTATATGCCTCAGTTTCCTGGGGTGCGTGGCATTACTTTCAGTTCAGTTTTTCAGTGGTTTGTATAACAGGTCCAGTTCAATGTGTTGATTGATGGAATTCTGGTTGGAATGACACACCTCCAGGTATTCCATGGCATGTCTCTGTTTAGCTTGTGCTATTATGCATGTGTTGACCCAGTCAAATTCGTGCCCTTCATTGTGTGTATATTGAGACCAGTAAGAATTGGTCACGTCTCTTGGTGGCCATTTGGTGTTTGTGGATTAAATTAAGAATTAAGTAAATAAAAGATGTTTTATTCACATGATGTGGGAACTACTGGACCCCATGGTAGTTTGCAGTAATCACATCTGTAGCAAGTGTTGGTTGTTCAGGAACTCTGGCTCAGTTAATGAGTAGCAGTCTGAGCTTCAAACACTGCAACTCATTAAAGATGGGGAGAGTTACTTGGATGTTGTGTTTTAGGGGCAGTCACAGCTCTTCGATTAACTACCTCAAATTCAGTCAGGTGTCAGGGACAGGAGGGTGTGACTATGATCAAGGGATTGAGGGATCCAGGAGGTAGTGCTGAAGAAGCCTCAGCCCTTGAGCTTATCTAACAGGCTTGAGATTCTTGCTCCAGTGGAGACTGTAGGGAGGGTGAGCCATTTGACCATAGCACTAAGGTACAGGGAGCCATTCAAGATAGGGGAGAAAAGAGAAATGTAGTTGTAACTAGGATAGTCTATTTAAGGGAATAGACACTTTTAGGTAGCTAAAAGGTAAGAGTGAAGCAAGAGTAGTCACTGGACCACAGGAAAATAACACTGGAGAAGTAGTAATGGGGGATCAAAGAAACAGCAGAAAAACTGAATAGATACTTTACATCAGTTTTCACAGAGGAAGATGCCAGCAGCATTCTAGAACTTCAAGAGGGTCAGGGAGCAGAGAGGAGTGTGTTGGTCATCACTAAGGAGAAGGTGCTATAGAAGCTGATAGGTCTGAAGGTGGATAACTCACCTGGACCAGATTGGGGGGGCACGGATAAGGCCTTTTCCCCAGGTTTGGAGAGTTTAAAACTAGTAGGTTTAAGGTGAGAGAGGAAAGATTTAAAAGGGAACTGAGGGACAGCTTTTTCACGCAGGGGATGTTGTATATGGAGTGAGCTGCCAGAGGAAGTGGTGGAGGCTGGTACAATAGAGCACTTAAAAGGCATCTGGATGGGTATATGAAGAGAAAGTGTTTGGTGGGATATGGGCCAAATGCTGGCAAATGGGACTAGATTAATTTAGGATATCTGGTCGGCATGGGCGAGTCAGATCGAAGGGCCTGTTTCAATGCTGTATATCTCTATGACTCTAGGACTACGCTCCAGAATTCTGAAGAAGATAGCTAAGGAGATTGTAGAGGCATTGGCGGTGATCTTTCAGAAATCATTGCATTCAGGAAGGGTCCCAGACAATTGGAAAATGGTTAATGTAATGCCCCTGTTTCAGAAGAAGGGAGACAAATGATTAAAAAAAAGGCCAATTAACTTGACCTTGGTCATAGGTAAGAGTCCACTATTAAGGATGAGATTGTGGAGTACATGCAAGTGTACCGTGTATCAATTGTAACACACTCAGCCAGCTGGACCTCAGAGAATATGAATTCCCTGATTGGGGCAGGTAATCTGGGAACCTGGCTGACGTAAAAGGTTGAATAGGGTATTGACTCTCTGGTGCCTGATTCTGTATTGGGCACCACTACAATCAAGGACTGTTCATTCATTAATAAAGGTGAGGGGATGCCCGCCTCTGTGGACTTATTTCAGTGGCAACAAGATTAAAGCATGGTCCTGAAGAAACTCATTGACAACAGTCATTTCTGAAGTGGGGGTTAGCATTTCTTACATCATGCCTTTGTTTGGGAAGCTTAATTTATTCGACCCTGTTGTTGAGGACTGGGCCCAGTACATGAAAAGAATGCTTTATTTTTTCCTGGACAAATGACATTGTGGTTGATGAGAAACAAGTAATTCTCCTGACAGCCTACGGGGCTGTAGCTTTTTCTGTCATTAGGAACCTCACCTTCCTTGAGGCACCAGATATGAAAACCTTTCAAGGATTGACTGACCAGATAAGGAACCCAAGCCTCCTCTATTTCTGAGATGATATTGCTTTTTCTCGGCAATTTGAGAGCCAGGGAACCTTTACAGATTAAGGGTACAACTTCCATCTGGTCCCTTATGAGAGGTAGCTGGTTCAGTTACCAGTGACAGTACTAAAAGGTTCAGGCCCAAGCTAAATGGTGCAGATTTGATTGCGATAGATTCACTTGGATTGGCTCAACATTTTTCAATTAGAAAATGGCTGCCTGTGCAAAGTCCTAACGAAATACCTAAAAGATTTCCAGGAAGATCTTGGGACTATCAGACAAGCCAATGCTACTTTGCATGTTGACCAGGAAGCAATTCCATGATATTACTCAGTGCCATTTTCCTTACCAGCAAAAGCAGAAACAGAAATCAGAAGGCTGGAAAGCAAATAAACCATCAAACAAGTCCAATTTGCTGAACAGGCAGCACCAATACTACTGACTTTGAAGCTCGATGGGTCAATTTGCCTTTGTGGGGACGTTAAACAAACAGTAAACTGTTTTTTTTCAGTTGGATAAATACACAATCCCTTAGAAAGAGGATTAATATGCAAAGCTGCCAGGAGATCTGTCTTTCATGAAGCTTGAATTGAGTCAAATGCAATTGCATTTAGACCAGGATTCCCAGAATTTTTGCTACAATTAAACCTATAAGAGTTTGCACCGATATATGAGACAGCCATTTGGGGTATCATCAATTTTTCATTGGATGAGAGAGAATACTTTGTAAGGTCTACCTCAGGTCTTCATTACCTAGATGACATCTGATAACCGGGAAAACTGCTAAAGAATCGAGAACTTTGATTTCTCCAAGTCTGCATACACCTAAGAAGAGAAAAATTTGTATTCCAGGCCCCCCAAGTGACTTGCTTGGGCTACAGAGTTGACAAGTCTGGGTTACTCCAGTTAGAAGATAAAGTGAAGGCAATCAAAGGTGCCCTAGCTCCCAAGTCTGTCCACGTGCTTAGGTCATTTCTTGGGCCAGTAAATTATTAAGGAATGGCTCATACATAACTTGGCCTCCATCCTAGCACCTTTGCATCAATTCCTAAAAGAGGATCAGCTTTGGAAATGGTGTCATAGAAAAGCCATAGCTTTCAATGAAGTAAAGAAAGAGCAATTATTCTCAGAGATAGTCGGAACTGCTGATGCTGCAGAATCTGAGATAAAAAGGTGTAGAGCTGGATGAACACAACAGGCCAGGCAGCATCAGAGGAGCAGGAAAGCTGACATTTTGGGTCTGGACCTTTCTTCAGAAATGGGCATTTTGCCATTTCTGAAGAAGGCTCCAGACACGAAACGTCAGCTTTCCTGTTCCTCTGATGCTGCCTGGCCTGCTGTGTTCATCCAGCTCTACAACTTATCTCAGCTATCATCCTCAAACGTGTTGGCATACTAGGATTCCAAGAAAGATCCGGTATTGTCATCTGATGCCTCCTCAAATGGAATTAGGGTGATATTAGCTCATAAATGGCCCAATGGTGATGAACGCCCAACAGCTTATGCTTCCAGGACTTTGGCTACGCCCAGATAGAGAAAGGAGGATTGGTGGTCATATTTGAAGGGTAATCTGAAGCATAAAGGAGTTTAGGAGTCCTAGTTCAGATTCTCTTAAGGTTAACATGCAGGTTCAGTTGTCAGTTACAAGGTAAATGCAATGTTAGCATTCATTTCAAGAGGGCTAGAATACAAGAACAGAGATCTACTGCTGAGGCTGTATAATCTCTAGTCAGACAACATTTGGAAATAATGAGGAGTTTTAAGCCCTGTGCTGACATGGAAGGAGGTTCCAGAGGAGATCTACAATATTGATCGCGGAGATGAGGAGTGGTTGTGGACTCTTGGTCTGTACTTGCTGGAATTTAGAAAGATGAGGGAGGATCTCATTGAAACTTATAGAATACGGAGAGACCTAGATAGAGTGGCTGTGGAGATGATGTTTCCACTAGAAGGAGAGACTAGGACCCACAGACACAGCCTCAAGGTGAAGGGATAGTGCTTTTGAACTGAGATAAAGAGGAATTTTCATAGAACATAGAACATTACAGCACAGTACAGGCCCTTCGGCCCTCAATGTTGTGCCGACCTGTCATACCGATCTCAAGCCCATCTAACCTACACTATTCCAAGTACGTCCATATGCTCATCCAATGACGACTTAAATGTACGTAAAGTTGGCGTTCTACTACCGTTGCAGGCAAAGCGTTCCATTCCCTTACTACTCTCTGAGTAAAGAAACCACCTCTGACATCTGTCCTATATCTTTCACCCCTCAATTTAAAGCTATGTTCCCTCGTGCTCGCCGTCACCATCCTAGGAAAAAGGCTCTCCCTATCCACCCCATCTAACCCTCTGATTATTTTATATGTGTCAATTAAGTCACCTCTCAACCTTCTTCTCTCTAATGAAAACAGCCTCAAGTCCCTCAGCCTTTCCTCGTAAGACCTTCCCTCCATACCAATCAGATGGCAATGGACTGTGGAACTCTGCTACAGAAGGCTGTGTAGGCCAAGTTAATGTATACTTAAGTCAGAAATTGATAGATTTTTAATTACTAAGAGTATCAAAGATTCCAGGGAGAAGGCAAGAAAATAGGGCTGAAAAACATATCAGCCATGATCAGTTGGCCATGTGCAGATTCAATGGACTGAATGGCCTGATTTAGCTCCCATATCTTAAGGTCTTAATGCTCAAACATCGCTTGCCTCCCCCCAAATTCAAATTAACTTTGCAATAACTTCACATTTCTGAAGAAGAGTCACTGGACCTAAAAGGTTAACCTGTTTTCACTCCATAGATGTTGCCAGATCTGATAAGTTTTTCCACTCATTTCTATATCTTTATCAATATACTGTACCTTCTACTGACAGGGCTTTAGTCCTATTGCTGATACTGACTTTATTTCCCAGTGGAGATAGTGACTTTACTTACTTTCCAGTCGGAGTGAGTATATTTCCCAGTACGGACAAGTGGGCGTGTTTCCCTTTCCTGGGACTTGATTTGGCAGGGATGGGGAGAGAGGAGTTTTCCCAACCCCGAATGATGAGGGCAATGGCAAGCAGAGTTGGCAAAATGCAGTGAGATTGCAAAATGCAATCCTGAGTGTCAAGAAAATGTCCGATTTTCCACCAAAGGTTTCAATGGTGAGATAAGAATCTCAGTCATGAGCAGCAAGGGGTCCACAGGCATGCAAACACATCTCTTATTCTCTTTCCTCACTGATGTGAAGAATGTGATTTGTGAATAAGGACATTGAATAGAAGGGATATCACATTCATGTCCTACAGCACTGCTGCAACAGTCACAGCAACACAAAGGACATCTTTAGTAACCAATTGCATTGGAGCTGAGTTGGGTGAAGTCCTCAGTCATTGACTGTTTGTCGCTGGAAAGGTCAGCAGCCTCTGTTTATTTCCAATGCAAATGCAGCTTAACTGTTTTTTTGCCCCACCTTTCCCTGTTGTTCGATGAAAGTTAATGTTACAAACTGATAGGCACCTTCACAACATCCAATGCTCCTTCATTCAAACATGACATACAGAGTGAAGGGGCAGATACACGACAGAGGCAGTCTAATATTGATAAATGTGAGGTTATTCATTTTGGGAGTAAAAACAGGAAAGTGGATTATTTTTTGGAATGACTATAAATTGAGAGAGGGAAATGTGCAACAAGACCCAGGTGTCCCCATACACTAGTCACTGAGGATAAGAATGCAGGTGAGGTTGCATCTGAAACACCGTATGTTTTAGTCTCCTTAACTGAGGAAAGGTGTTATTGCTATCGAGGGAGTGCAACAAAGGTTACCAGACTAATTCCTGGGGCGGCAGTATAAAGAGAGTTTAAACTGGTTAAGATTACATTCACTGGAGTTCAGAACAGTAAGGGGAATCTCACAGAATCCTATTAAATTCTAACAGGACAAGTCAAGACGGATGCAGGAAGGAGGCATCCAGAACCAGGGGTTGCAGTCTAAAATACACGGTAAGTCATTTAGAACTGAGATGAGGAGAAATTTCTTCTCTCAGCAAGTAGCGAGCCTGTAGAATCTGCTTCCACAGAAATCAGTCAGTCATAACATTGCAAGCTTTCAAGAAGATGTTGGATGCAGCAGTTGAGGCTAAAAGGGTGCGAGGGAAAAGCAGGAACAGGCTATTCAGTTGGATGATCAGCCATGATCATAATGATTGATGGAGCAGGCTCATAGTGCTGAGTGGCCTACTCCTGCTCCTATTTTCTATATTTCTGTGATGCTTTACGCTAATATTGGTGCTAGGTAAAGAATGGCTTTCCTTCAGGTAGCCACATAGCATTGTGTGGTACATAGGATGGCTATCCTCTCTGCCTTCAATCTTGCGGATGCAGCTAACATGACAATTGCTCACACAGGTGACCAGGTTTCTGTATTTATCAAGCAAACAACTATTAATTGCAACTAAATTATTTTTAACCAATAGCAGAAAAGAAACATAATCACTAACTTAACTTCCGAGAAGTCAAACTTCACCCTGTTTAAAAAATTTTTAAAAAACTTTCATTAATAGAGGGAGTGAGTTCAAGAGCTGTTAAGTTATACTCCAGCTTTACAAAAGCCTGGTTTGGCCACATCTGGAGTATTGTGTCCAGTTCTGGTCGCCTCATTACAGGAAAGATGTGGAAGTGTTGGAAAAGGTGCAGAGGAGATTCACCAGGATGTTGCCTGGAATGGAGGGCAGGTCTTACGAGGAAAGGTTGAGAGAGCTCAGGCTTTTCTCTTTAGAACGACGAAGGATGAGAGGTGACTTGATAGATGTGTACAAAATGATTAGAGGTATAGATAGAATATACAGCCAGAGACTTTTTCCTAGGGTGGAGGTAGCTTTTATGAGTGGACATAGTTTTAAAGTGAAAGGAGGTAGATATCGGGGAGGCGTCAGAGATAGGTTCTTTATTCAGAGTGGTCGGGGCGTGGAATGCATTTCTGGAGAGGGTAGTGGAGTTGGCTCCATTAGGGGCATTTAAGCGCCTAATAGATAGGCATATGGATGATAGTATAAGGTAGTGGTGGAGGTTAGATAGACCTTAGGTTTACGGTAAAAGTTTGGCACGACATCGTGGGCCGAAGGGCCTGTACTGTGCTGTACTGTTCTATGTACAATGTTCGAAAACCCTCAAAATAATCAAAATACAAACAGACACAGAAAAAAACAAATATTATGGATGAGGAAGAAACAAAATGTCAGTGAAGCACAGTTCTGGCACCAGTCCAGATTACAGACATCAATAAGAGGTTTTCCATCATGTCCTTTCCAGTTGCTCATGACTTTTTGAGGAAGACAAAAGACTATGGACACAGGATTCATCTTACAGTAATACCAAGGTTAGAGCTGGATGAACACAGCAGGCCAAGCAGCATCAGAGGAGCAGGAAGGCTGACGTTTTAGGCCTAGACCCTTCTCCAAAATGTCAGCCTTTCTGCTCCTCTGATGCTGCTTGGCCTGCTGTGTTCATCCAGCTCTACACCTTGGTATCTCAGATTCTCCAGCATCATGTATGAAAAAGAGGAGGGGGTGTAGCACTACTAATCAGAGAGGGTATCACAGCTACAGAAGCTTCCTTTGTCGAGGAAGATCTGCCTACTGAGTCAGTATGGGTGGAAATTAGGAACAGCAAGGGAGTAGTCACCTCGTTAGGGGTTTACTACAGGCCCCCCAATAGCAGCAGGGAGATTGAAGAAAGCATAGGTCGACAGATTTTGGAAGAGTGTGCACGCAGTAGGGTTGTTGTAATGGGTGACTTTAACTTTCCTAATATTGATTGGAACCTCCTTAGAGCAGAAGATTTGAATGGAGCTGTTTTTGTAAGGTGTGTTCAGGAGGGTTTCCTAACGCAGTACGTTGACAGGCCGACGAGGGGAGAGGCCATTCTAGACTTGGTGCTCAGAAACGAGCCAGGGCAGGTATCAGATCTTGTGGTGGGAGAGCATTTTGGTGATAGTGACCATAACTGCCTCACATTCTACATAGCTATGGAGAAGGAGAGGATTAGGCAGAATGGGAGGATATTTAATTGGGGAAGAGGAAACTATGATGCGATTAGACATGAGTTAGGAAGCATGGACTGGGAGCAGTTGTTCCATGGTAAGGGAACTATCGACATGTGGAGACGGTTTAAGGAACAGTTGTTGGGAGTGATGAGTAAATATGTCCCTCTGAGACAGGCAAGAAGGGGTAAGATTAGGGAACCTTGGATGACGAGAGCGGTGGAGCTTCTAGTGAAAAGGAAGAAGGTAGCTTACATAAGGTGGAGGAAGCTAGGGTCAAGTTCAGCTAGGGTCAAGTTCAGCTAGAGAGGATTACATGCAGGCAAGGAAGGAGCTCAAAAATGGTCTGAGGAGAGCCAGGAGGGGGCACGAGAAAGGCTTGGCAGAAGGAATCCGGGAAAACACAAAGGCATTTTACACTTACGTGAGGAATAAGAGAATGGTCAAAGAAAGAGTAGGGCCGATCAGGGATAGCATAGGGAACTTGTGTGTGGAGCCTGAGGAGGTAGGGGAAGCCCTAAATGAGTTTTTTGCTTCTGTCTTTACGAAAGAAACGAACTTTGTAGTGAATGAAACCTTTGAAGAGCAGGTGTGCATGCTGGAATGGATAGAGATAGACGAAGCTGATGTGCTGAAAATTTTGTCAAACATTAAGATTGACAAGTCGCCAGGCCCGGATCTGATTTGTCCTCGGCTGCTTTGGGAAGCGAGAAATGCAATTGCTTCGCCACTTGCGAAGATCTTTGCATCCTCGCTCTCCACTGGAGTCGTACCTGAGGACTGGAGAGAGGCAAATGTAATTCCTCTCTTCAAGAAAGGAAATAGGGAAATCCCCGGCAATTATAGACCGGTAAGTCTCACGTCTGTCGTCTGCAAGGTGTTAGAAAGGATTCTGAGGGATAAGATTTATGACCATCTGGAAGAGCATGGCTTGATCAAATACAGTCAACACGGCTTTGTGAGGGGTAGGTCATGCCTTACAAACCTTATTGAGTTTTTTGAGGATGTGACTAGAAAAGTTGATGAGGGTCGAGCTGTGGATGTGGTGTATATGGACTTCAGTAAGGCATTTGATAAGGTTCCCCATGGTAGGCTCATTCAGAAGGTCAGGAGGAATGGGATACAGGGGAACTTAGCTGCTTGGATACAGAATTGGCTGGCCAACAGAAGACAGCGAGTGGTTGTAGAAGGAAAATATTCTGCCTGGAAGTCAGTGGTGAGTGGAGTTCCACAGGGCTCTGTCCTTGGGCCTCTACTGTTTGTAATTTTTATTAATGACTTGGACGAGGGGATTGAAGGATGGGTCAGCAAGTTTGCAGACGACACAAAGGTCGGAGGTGTCGTTGACAGTGTAGAGGGCTGTTGTAGGCTGCAGCAGGACATTGACAGGATGCAGAGATGGGCTGAGAGGTGGCAGATGGAGTTCAACCTGGATAAATGCGAGGTGATGCATTTTGGAAGGTCGAATTTGAAAGCTGAGTACAGGATTAAGGATAGGATTCTTGGCAGCGTGGAGGAACAGAGGGATCTTGGTGTGCAGATACATAGATCCCTTAAAATGGCCACCCAAGTGGACAGGGTTGTTAAGAAAGCATATGGTGTTTTGGCTTTCATTAACAGGGGGATTGAGTTTAAGAGTCGTGAGATCTTGTTGCAGCTCTATAAAACTTTGGTTAGACCGCACTTGGAATACTGCATCCAGTTCTGGGCGCCCTATTATAGGAAAGATGTGGATGCTTTGGAGAGGGTTCAGAGGAGGTTTACCAGGATGCTGCCTGGACTGGAGGGCTTATCTTATGAAGAGAGGTTGACTGAGCTCGGTCTCTTTTCATTGGAGAAAAGGAGGAGGAGAGGGGACCTAATTGAGGTATACAAGATAATGAGAGGCATAGATAGAGTTGATAGCCAGAGACTATTTCCCAGGGCAGAAATGGCTAGCACGAGGGGTCATAGTTTTAAGCTGGTTGGAGGAAAGTATAGAGGGGATGTCAGAGGCAGGTTCTTTACGCAGAGAGTTGTGGGAGCATGGAATGCGTTGCCAGCAGCAGTTGTGGAAGCAAGGTCATTGGGGTCATTTAAGAGACTGCTGGACATGTATATGGTCACAGAAATTTGAGGGTGCATACATGAGGATCAATGGTCAGCACAACATTGTGGGCTGAAGGGCCTGTTCTGTGCTGTACTGTTCTATGTTCTATGTTCTATGTTCTATCTGCAGTTCCTACTATCTCTTCATCTTACAGTCACTGGTTGAGGATCCACCCTTTCAGCATCTCTGAAGGTTTTGTTTTCCTCTTTTCCCTTTAAGAAGGGAATTTGCAGACAGAGAGAATAGCTAACTGCTTGTAATACTCATAGGTCGTAGAATCCCTACAGTGTTGAAACAGACCTCGGTCCAACAAGTCCACACCGACCCACAGAGCATCCCACCCAGACCCATACCCCAATAAACCCACTTCACCTACACATCCCTTAACACTACGGGTAATTTAGCATGGTCAATCCACCTAACCTGCACATCTTTGGACTATGGGTGGAAACCGGAGCACTCGGAGTTAACCCACGCAGACATGGAGAGGATGTGCAAACTTCACACAGTCGCCCAAAAGTGGAACCCTGACTCTGTGAAGCAGCAGTGCTAACCACTGAGCCACCATGCCACCAAATACTATTTTACTTCTTCGCTCATAAAAGGGCAAAAGAGAGATGTTTTCTCTTTTGTAGGCTGGATGTTTTTGCTGTATTGTCCAAGCACAAAGCTGCATCCAAGCACACAGGAATTAATCAATAAGTTCTTACTAAGATAGATTTCTGGTCCTGATTTAAAAACCAAATCAGAAGTCTGTCATTGGGCAAAACTGCCCTGAACACACAGTCACCGATGGAGCAGGTACCTAGCATCCTACCCCGCTGTTTGAACAAAAGGACCATGTAGATACAAAGCACAAGTATTTTATAAAACTGCAACATCATTCATAGTCAATTGTTTTAAATTGGTAATTTTTTACATTTTTCAGCCCACAGTCGAGGCAAAATAAAAGTGGTCTTTACAATATTTCATAAGGTAAGCAATGTAAATTTGCACAAGAATATTCGCCATAGCTCACAGAGAGCAAATGTTCAAAGAATTACACAAAATTGTCACTGCCAAACTTGGGAACATTCAGCCTTGAGTCCATTTCAGTTGATGAATTTCTCTGCATTGACAGTGGGTATGTTTCAGTACAGTGGGCTTATACCACTACAGTACTGTGGGAATATTATCCTGCACCTACAGCAGGTTTATTGCCTAGTGTCAACTGTTTTTTTTGCCAACTGCCAGGAGAGGGTTTACTATCTTGTGCCTGGAATGGAATTATTGCCTGGTTCTAACAACAAGTTCACTGCCCTGTGCCAACTGTTGTTTGATTGTTCAGTGCTGGGAGTAGGTTTACCGCCCAGTAATAATAATTAGAAGAAATTAGATAAATATGCGTGTGTTACTGTGGCCAAAGAAACCCGGCTGAAGCAGACAAGTTACATGTCCCTGAGCTCCGAAGTAAAGTCTGAAGGGTGAACATGGTGTGAGAGTTGGTGAGAAAGAAGCCCTGAAGATGTGGTGAGGCTGGTGATGTGCTGATGCCAAATTACATGAAGTGTTGTGTATCTGACTTTTCCATTTTCACCATATTTTCCCATTATATTCAATTTGTCCGATGCTCAACAGAGTTGGACATTCCACCCTAACTATCTCTCCTTGACCATCACCACTGCCAACTCAAATCTTCTGATACAATGATTACTGTCCCCTAAATGATCCCCTTATTGACATCATCTTAACCCACTTCATTCCCAAGATCCAGACTGAGAATGCTAAACATTGTAACTGCTGAGATAATCGGGCATGGGTATGGATATAGTCCGAGTAAGAATGAGGAATATTACCTGAAGTACATATTTAAGGGTTATTTCTGGGGAGCTTTTGTGTTGTACTGGTAGTGTACCTACCTCTGTACCAGAGGGCTGTGATCAAGTCCTGCTTACTCTGGAGGTGTGCCATACCATGCATTAATATCATAGGCTGATTAAAAATGTATACAACCAACCAGAGCTGGTACCTGTGGATGGCTGTTGTTCAAAATCTGGAGGCTGGTGGGGACTCTCAGTTCATACTGGTACCCTAGGGTGCACTGTAGATTCCCTCAGCCCACGGCCTGCAACAGGCATTTTTGATAAAAGAGCTAATTTCTAAAGGATCTTAGGGTGTTGGTAGCTCCATACCTCTATGCTAGTAGGTCCACTTGTCACAGGGGTGTGTTATAACATGTCCAAACAGGGCTATTAATAAAAATATGAACTGATTTCTTTCTGGGAAGGGGGCTGATCTGTAGGCGAGCAGAATTATCCAGGTTGGCATTAGTTTATTACAGTTATGCTGGACCGTGAAGTGTAAACAAACTGCTGTGAAAGACACACCGGCTCCTGCTTCACGCAGTAGAATTAGAATTAGAATTGGCTTTAGTGTCACATGTACTAACATGGATACAGTGAAAAGTTTACAAGTCACCACTTACAGCACCATCTTGGGCATTAAGGTACAGGCACAGATTCTTCAGTACAAATTCTTAGGGAAGAAAAAATTAGAAAAATAAAGAAATAAAGAGTTCAGCATTACAGATCATAGGAATAAATTAGAAAAATAAAGAAATAAGAAGTCCAGAATAACAGTCCTTCCAACCGAGTCTAAGCTGGCACCTGGCCTTTCGTTTGTGCAGGGCCTTGACTGTCCAGAACATGCCAGGCTTCACTGTGACACCAGGAGACTGCTCTAGAATCAGTTAGAGGCTGTAAGTCCACACAGGGCTGAGAGGCCACCACGCCAAGAGATTGCCACAATGGGTCCACGCTGAGACCAACGCCTCCTTTCTCATTGAGCTGGAAACATCCTGATGTAGTAAGTTCTCCTGAATGTATTCTAAAAATTCTTGCTGCTCCCTGCTATTTATACTATAATTATCTGAATATAGACTGGACTGATACAAGTCTCCCATTATAAGTACTCTATAATTCAAACACTTTTGTGCAAATTCAGTCCTGTTTTGCATCCTTCCCACCAGTCAATGGCGTACAGAATACATGCAGCAACATGATGCCATCTTTATTGCTTCTTCAATTTTGTCACTAATTTTTAAGATATTCTCTCTCTTCAATTTTCCCCTTAATAAATAACTGCAACTCCTTCTCCTTTCATTCCTTCTCTACCTTTCCTGAAAACCTATCCAGAAGTATTTTGTACCCAATCCTGCCCATTTTTGATCAGGTCTGTTACTGCCACAGCATCATGTTTCCATGTGGCTACTTGTGCCTTCAATTCAGATACTTATTTACCACTTATACTGAAACGCTGAGGCTGACAAGTGAGGCAGTGTGTGCGAAAGCTGAAAGCAGAAAGAAATACCAGCGGCTGCAATTGTCCAGCAGATTGTCAGTTTGCAAGTGAGAGAGGCCCGCAAGCAGCACTTCCCTTCGGTGACTATGATGGGTTACAGCAAGGCTGCCACTCAATGGCACATTTGAAAAAGTTGACCAGAACTCAAGAGCAATGCCTTGCACTGCCCAAAGCACTGTGGTTGCTGTGGCGTAACGGTGAGCACGCGGGTTTCTGGCTGCTGTGATTTGAGTTCAAGTCCCGGGGCAGCCTACTTCCTGGTCACTTTAGTGCTCAGCCTGGGCGAGTCACTTTTTTGTCATAACAAATCCTACAATTGAAGAGGGCTGATTTTAACAAATGTACTTTGTCTGCTTTTGCTGTCCCCATGAGCCAGGGACATGTTTCCTTCTTAGGGCACTGCAGCCAGTCTGCAGCTTTCGTCTGCAGGCTTGTAGCAGTTTAACTGCTTGTTTGAAACCAGGGCCTAGTTTGAATCCTGCCCATTTTTGATTAGGACTGTTACTGCCACAGCATCATGTTTCCATGTGGCTACTTGTGCCTTCAACTCACATACTTATTTACCACTTGTACGCACTTGAAGATCCTAATTTAGACTTTGTTATGCTCCTTCTTACTCTAATCCCATGTAATTCCTTACTATTTTCTATTCTAGAGCTAATTGACACTCCCAATCCCTTGTGTAAATTGTTTCACCCCCCTGACATTAATTTTTGCACCTCAAACCCTTCCTAAATTAGTTTAAACCCTCTTCAACAGCATTTGCAAACTGTTTTGCAATTGTTCTGTTCCCCTCCCTCTATCCTGAACAGGAACCCCACACCCATCCGCAAACCCCAAGTCTCACTTGTCTCTGGAATTTAAAGTTCCCTCTTGCTCACCACTTTCTTGGTTATGCATTCACTGCTTTATATGTACTTGTGCATGGCACCGTAAGCAATCTGGAGATTATTAATGTTCATGTCCTGCTTTCTTGTTACCTTCTTAGTTCCCTCAACTCTGAACTGCAGGACTACATTGTGATACAAATAACATAGGTAGCGAGAACAATATCTGGCTGTTCATTTTCCCGTTATCACCAGTCGCTCAGGATGCCCTGCAACTTAGTAATATCCTTGATTCAGGCATCAGGAAATCAACATGCCATGTCCAGTTCATGTGCTCCTTAACAGAAACACTGATCTAATCACAATTAAATCCCCTTTCACTATTCTGTTTGAAATCTTCCTCCTGCACAGCTGCAATGCCATGGGCTTGCCACTCACTTTTCAGAGGAACCATCACTCTTTTTCAGAACTGAATAATGGTTTGATAGCAAGATTTGCTTGGGGGTTACCTGTTTGGTCCTTCTAGACAGGCTGGAAGTCACCCATTCGATCTCCTGCTACATACCATTAAGCTACGGAGTGACCACATCTATTAACAGGCTATCCAAAAATCTCCATGTCCTGGATTACCATATGTGCAGGAAGTGTAATCAACTGCAGCAGTGTGAGCTCCAAGTTTGGTTATCACTGCAGGAGGTCTACGAGGCTAAGGGTGATCGAATGAAACGGATCACGCCCTCCATGGCTCTTCTCATTAGACAACAAAACTTACTAAATTACTACAGACTTACCAACTGGCTGCTTCTCTCCTGCAAACATCAATACTTTATATAAAGTTACTGGAAAGTTAGTGTTTTGGCAAAGATCCGTAGCTGGGGTTGTGGGTGAGGTTGTTGACTTGCTCACCGAGCTGGCTTGTTCTCGTTCAGGTGTTTCATCATCGTGCTAGTGATGTCATCAGTGAAGCCTCCGATGAATTGATGTTATTCTACTCCGCTTGGAATTTATACTGTTTGGTCCATTGTGGAGATTACTGTCATTTCTGGTTTTGATCTGTTTGGATTTGTATAAGGGGTCCAATCCTACATGACTGTTGATTCTATTCCAGGTGGAGAACCATGCCTCTAGGCATTCCCATGTGTGTCTATGTTTGGCTAGGGCTACTATGGTTATCTTGTCCCAGTTAAACCGATGGTCTTCATTGTCTGAGTGTACTGATATTAGGAGAGTTCATCATGTCGTTTGCTGCTAGCTGATGCCCATGTATTCTGACGGCTAGTTTCCTTCCAGTCTGTCCGATGTAATATTTGTGGCAGTCATTGCATGGTATTTTGTAAACCACATTGGTTCTCCATGTTGTGGGAATAGGGTCTTTAATCCTTGTGTTTGTTGTAGAGTGGCTGTGGACTTGTGGGCCCCATGATTCCTAGTGTTCTTAGGACTTTTGTTGTCCGTTCTGATATGTTCTTGATGTAGGGCTGTGTGGCCAGTGTGTTAGGGCATACTGTGTCCTTCTGTTGTTTTATGTTTAGTAGGCACCTGTGGATGAAATTGCGGGGATATCTGTCTATAGCGAGGATTTTGCGGAGGTGCTCTTCCCCTTTCCTGCACAGTTCCACAGTGTTGCAGAGTGTCCTGGCCCATGTAAATAGTGGCCTAATACAGCTTTGTTTGTGGACATTGAAGTGGTTGCTGTGAAAGCTGAGGATTTGATCAGTAGGTGTTGCTTTTGTGTATACTGGGGTTTGGAAGTCCGCGTTGGTCATACGTGCAATTTTAACATCCAGAAACGGAGGTTGATTGTTGGTTTCTTCTTCCCTTGTGAATTTAATCCCTGTCAATACGCTGTTAATGAGGTGGTATGTCTCATCAACTTCACCAGCAGCGCAACGACCGCCACAAACATTACATCAGACAGACAGGAAGGAAACTAGCCATCAGAATACATGAGCATCAACTAACAGCAATATGGCACGATGAGCTCCCCTCAATATCAGTACACTCAAACAATGAAGGCCATCAGTTTAACTGGGACAAGGTAACCATAGTAGCCCAAGCCAAACATAGACACACACGGGAATTCCTGGAGGCATGATTCTCCATCCATAACGTAATCAACAAACATACAGAATTGGATCCCATATACAAACCCATATAGACCAAAATCGGAAATGATGGTAATCACCATAAAAGAACAGACAGTATAAATACTAAGCGGAGTAGAACAACATCGCTTCATTGGAGGCTCCACTGATGACGTCTTCTAACCTGGTGACAAAACATCTGAGAACAAGCCAGCTCAGTGAGCAAGTCAACAACCTCAGTTACTGGCAACATTTTCCATTAACTTGCATCATCTAAAAACTTGAAATTTGAGTCTACTAAAAATATCCAAACTCTTTGGTGGTGTTATTCCTTTTCATTTGATTATGACCTTATCCACTAGATTGATTGATTGAGCACTGAAAATTGGTGTCAGTTTTTAGCATATTCACTAATTCAGCAATCAATTATCAGTTGATTAAGTTAAATGAAAATCTTTCTAGAAAGCTTACCCTACATGACTGCTCATCTTGTGACGTGAATTAGTTCCAGAATAGCATGATCCCACAAGATCGGGCTCTCTGCTTTCATTTTTTTTTAATGTCCAGTCTGGATCTCAGCTCCCACTTACTTGAAAACTCCAATTTTTAAAAAAATTTCTCAGCTCCTAGATTAACTAGTAGCCTATTTCAGAAAAAGAGAAAAAATACCAACTATCACTCACCCACTTTCCTCTCACGTCACACCAGACTATATTTTTCTGCTTTTCAAACTCACTTGTGCTAAGTTATAGAATCATGCAGTGCAGAACAGGCCCCTTGGTACATCGAGTCTACACAGACGTGAGAACCTCCTGACTCTCAACCGAACCCCATTTACCAGCACTTGGCGGATTGCCTTTTGAATGTTATGTTGTGCCAAGTACTCATTCAGGTACTTTTTAAAAGGATGTACACTAACTCACTTCTATTACCTTCCTAGGTACTGCATTCCAGACTGTCACCACCTTCTAGGTCAAAACCTTTTTCCTCACATCCTCCTAAACCTCCTGTCCCTCATTTTCAACATGAGTTTTGTCATGCCTGACCCTTCAACGTAGAACAGCTGCTCCTTTATCTACTCTGTCTATGCGCCTCATAGTCTTGAACACCTCAACCAGATTGCCTCTCAGTCTTCTTTGCTCCAATGAAAACAACCCAAGCCTATCAATCTTTCCTCATAATGTGAATTTTCCATCCTAGGCAGCATCCTGGGATCTCCACTGCACCCCCTCCATTGCAATCACGTCCTTACTGTAATGTGACAACCAGAACTGCACACAGTACTCTAGCTGTGGTCAATACCGTGTGGAGCTGGAGGAGCACAGCAGGTCGGGCAGCATTAAGGGAACAGGAAAGTCTACATTTTGGGTTTACACATTACAAGTTCTATACAATTCCATCATGACTTCCCTGCTTTTGTAATCTATGCCCCAACTGATAAAGGCAAGAGTCTCATATGCCTTTTTTACCACCCTACTAACATGCCATTTCACCTTCAGAGAGACCTATGGACAAACATGCCAAGGTCCCTTTGTTCCACAGAACTTCCTGGATTCATGCTGTTCATTAAATATTTTCTTGTCAAATTTCTCCTTTCAAAATGTTATTCCCTCACACTTTCAGGTTTGAATTCCATCTGCCATCTATCTGCCTATTTGACCATCACATTTATATCTTCTTGTAGCCCAAGTCACACAACCTCACTGTTAAATCGCCCATCCAACCTTTTCTGATGAAGGGTCTAGGCCTGAAACATCAGCTTTTGTGGTCCTAAGACGCTGCTTGGCCTGCTGTGTTCATCCAGCTGCACACTTTGTTAGCTCGGATTCTCCAGCATCTGCAGTTCCTATTATCTCTTAGTATAGTTTGGTGTTTGTTGGTCAGCACAGACATGGTGCATCAAAGGACCTTCTATGCTGATTAAATCTTCTGATTCTAATCAATCATTTCATCACCTTGTGCCTCTTGTCCACAATTCAGCTCAGTAACACTGGTATCTTCTGGTACCTCACTAATAATCACTAAGCTTCATGGCCTTTGCTAAACCCCAAGGTTCCAGTCTTGAATACTTCATCTTTAGTATTTACATCCAAGAACATAGAACATAGAACAATACAGCGCAGAACAGGCCCTTTGGCCCTCAATGTTACACCGACCTGTGAACTAATCTAAGCCCATCCCCCTACACTATCCCATCATTATCCATATGCTTATCCAAGGTCTGTTTAAATGCCCCTAATGTGGCTGACTTAACTACATTGGCAGGCAGGGCGTTCCACATCCTTACCACTCTCTGAGTGAAGAACCTGCCTCTGACATCTGTCCTAAATCTATCACCCCTCAATTTGTAACTATGTCCCCTTGTACAAGCTGAAGTCATCATCCTTGGAAAAAGACTCTGACAGTCCACCCTATCTAATCCTGACAATCATCTTGTATGTCTCTATTAAATCCCCTCTTAGCCTTCTTCTCTCCAATGAGAACAGACCCAAGTCCCTCAGCCTTTCTTCATAGGGCCTGCGCTCCAGACCAGGCAACATCCTGATAAATCTCCTCTGCACCTTTTCCAATGCTTCCACATCCTTCCTGTAATGGGGTGACCAGAACTGCACGCAATATTCCAAATGAGGCCGCACTAGCGTTTTGTGATGTTCATCCAGAAGGATGAAGGGGTTTTTCACTAAGTCCCTGTTGAACCTCAGATCAATCTCACCTCCTCTATTAACCCCCAGGTTATTTATCAAAGTCTTTCAAACTGCCTCTCCAACATTCCTTACCTGAATCACTTCAAGCCAGCAGGAGCAAAGCCATTCACTGCCCACAAGCCCCTATGAACCCTTATTTCACCTCTCCCATGCTGCTGTCTCTTTTTCACTACAGGGGTACACAACCTTGATGTATTATTCAACCATTTCTCAGCCATTGTATCATCAAACCTGCTTCCTTTCACATTGAAAACACTGAGCACTTACAGTCCAGACCTCTACTGCTCCCTAAATCATAATTTTATGGACTACGGTTGGCATTCTGTAAAGGCCTCTTGGCTAGTCTCTCTAATTCATTTCCCATAAACAACAGATGTCCTCTCCCACAATCACATCAATCAGGTCACTGTCATCAATAAACTCCACTGACTTCCTGACAATTGACATTCAGATTGTTATTCTCTCCTTCAGAACTCTCAATGGTCTTCTCCTCTCTCAATCCTTAAACCTGCCATCAGATTCTCTTGCCTTCTGTCCACAATTGAAAATGTGCTCTCAGGTCCTACCTATACCCCATCCCTGCCATCTGCAACTCTACAATCCCCCTTTCTTGACTCCATTCCTTCTTACAAATACCTCCTCCTCTACTTGTTTATTCACTTGTCATCTTATCATTATCCAAGAATTAGAACTTGTTCACCCTACTTGGGCACTTTCCTCATAGTTTCATCACATCACTTCCACCTCATCCTACCCAGGCCCATCCCCCTATAACTCACCTAAACTACACATCCCTGAACACTACTGGGAATTTAGCATGGCAAATCCATCCTAAACTGAACATCTTTGGACTGCGGGAGGAAACCAGAGTACCCAGAGGAAACCCACGCAGACACGAGGAGAACGTGCAAACTCCACACACAGACAGTTGCCTGAGGGTGGAATTGAACCTGGGTTCCTGGGGCTGTGAGGCAGCAGTGCTAACCACTGAGCCACCATGCCTTTTCATGTACTGCGAGCCAGTTCAGTTTCTTGTAGCAGGGGTTGTTTTTGTTATCTGTACTTGGAGCTAGTTTTGTTACTTGTACCTGGAGGCTGATTTAATTACTTGTATCAAGAGTTTGTTTTGTTACTTGTCCTTTACATTCATCTATTTACCTGTATCTTTGAGCAAGTCATTAGTTCTTTAAGCTTGTTGATTTCACTGACAATTGTAATTTCAGATCCACTATGTACGCGACTTCCATATTCTGTGGAACAAAGAAACCATGAATAACATTGGACGCCCAATGATAACTGTTTTCCCTCCACAGATGCTACAGGCCTACTGAATTTCTCCAGCAATTTTGTTTTTGTTTGTTTGAGCAATTACTTTTGTTATGGCTGTCTCAATTCTACTGTACAAACATTTCTATTTCATTAAAATGCACAGATGTTGTCTGTTGTGAAATTACTTCGGAAACGAGATCCCAAAGGGGCTCTTGTGGTACAGTGTCCATACCTCTGAGCCATGAGGCCTGGGTCAAGACCCACCTGATCCAGGGATGTGAAATAACATCTCTAACACGTTGCTTAGGAAATAATAGGCTAAAATCCCAATAGAATGGAACCTGGATACTTGTAGGAGAAGATTGGTAAGTCTTTAGTAATTTAAAATAAGTTTTATTGTCTAATAGGTAGATCCACTCAGACCGACGGAGAGCATGACTTGTTCCATTCAAGAACACAGACGTGGTTCAGTGATATCAAAACCTAGAGCTTTAGTACAATCACGAGACTATTGATACAGAGACCAAGATAATATTTTGGAGCTGGGTTCAAATCCCATGGCAGATGGTAGACATTTCATTCAACAAAATCTTGACTGATGAGTCTAATGATGACCATGGAAGTGTTATCGGCGGTTGGACAAACCTATCTGGTTCATTAATGTCCTTTTGGAAAGGAAATGCTGCCCTCATCTGGTCTGGCCTACATGTGACTCCTGACCCATGGCAACGTGGTTGACTCTTACTCGCCTTCTGAGGAATTCAGGATGGGCAATACATGATGGCCTAGCCAGCAACACCCACAGCCTGTGAATGAATAGATTAATCATAAATCAACGTCCAAGTTTAAGGCCATTAACTGTGTCTAAATATTAGGGCTCACTCTACTGGGGTGAGAAGGGATCCTGTAACAAAGGATCCCACAGTAAAAGAGAAGGTGAGCCGTCAAAATCTGGAACTGTTGGCACAACATGGGAAAATTTCTTCAACATGATGAGTGATCACCCTTATAATCATTACAACCAGTGGTGACCCTGAAGCCACAGGTTCATCCATTACAGTATCTTTCCCATTTCTCAAGGAAGGGCATTGTACAAAGGACAAACTGCCTCTTTGCAATTGTAGCAGCCTAGAACTAAAGTTGACAAAATGTCCACTGGGGCTTTTTAGCTGACACAACATGGCCAAAAGAGGTTGGCAGGTACGTCTAGCAGACTTGCTCGCTGAGCTGGCTTGTTCTCATTCAGACATTTTGTCACCATGCTAGGTGACATCATCAGTAGAGCCTCCGATGAAGCAATGTTAATCAGGTCTGTTATGGTGAGCAGTGTCATTTCTGGTTTTGATCTGTATGGGTTTGTATATGGGATCCAATTCTATATGTTTGTTGATTGAAGTATGGGTGGAGAACCATGCCTCTAGGAATTCCCGTGCATGTCTATGTTTGGCTTGGGCTACTATGGTTACTTTGTCCAAGTTAAGTTGATGGTCTTCTCTGTCTGAGTGTACCGATTGTTGTCAATCAATACAAGAATTTCTGGATGCTAAGGTAGAGCAATTGACAAATGGGGAGTTCCAAACATCAGTGTACAGAAAAGCAACCCATACAGGGCACAGGAGGACACAGTACGGCCTAACACATTGGCCAAACTGCCCTACATCAGGAACGTATCAGAATTGACAACTAGACTCCTAAGACCATGAGGAATCGTGGTGGCCCACAAGCCCACAGCAACTCTACTACAAACACTCACAAGGATTAAAGACCCCATTCCCACAACATGCAGAACCAATGTGGTTTACAAAATACCATGCAACAACTGCCACAAAGACTACATCGGACAGACAGGAAGGAAACTAGCCATCTGAATACAAGAACATCAGTTAGCAGCAAAACAGCATGACAAATTCTTCTTAATATCAGTACAGTCAGATAAGGCCATCAGTTTAACTGAGACAAGGTAACCATAGTAGCCCAATCCAAACATACATACACACAGGAATTCCTAGAGGCATGGTTCTCCAACCATACTTCAATCAACAAACATGTAGAATTGGACCCCATATACAAATCCATACAGATCAAAACCAGAAATGACATTATTCACCATAATGGACCTGACAGTATAAATTCCAAGCTGAGGAGAATAACAGGCTCCACTGATGATGTCACCTAGCATGGTGATGAAACGTCTGAATGAGAACAAGCCAGTTCGGTGAACAAGTCAACAACTTGAGGTACAGATCTTTTCCAAAATTTTAGACTTTCACAGCCAGACTTACAGTCTCCATTCAGAGTTACTGGATAAGATAACGAAAGGTCCCATGGGAGTCATAAAGGGTCCCGGTGTAAAAAAAGGCAAGAAAATGACAGGGCTGTTAAGAAGGCCTACAGTGCTTTAGCTTTTATTAATAGAGGGATCGAGTTCTGGAACCAAGAGGTTATGGTGAAGCTGTGCAAAACTCTGGTGCGGCCGCACTTGGAGTATTGTGTACAGTTCCGGTCACCGCATTATAAGAAGGATGTGGAAGCTTTGGAAAGGGTGCAGAGGAGATTTACTAGGATGTTGCCTGGTATGGAGGGAAGGTCTTACGAGGATAGGCTGAGGGACTTGAGGCTGTTTTCATTAGAGAGAAGAAGGTTGAGAGGTGACTTAATTGAAACATATAAAATAATCAGAGGGTTAGATAGGGGGGATAGGGAGAGCCTTTTTCCTAGGATGGTGACGGCGAGCACGAGGGGGCATAGCTTTAAATTGAGGGGTGAAAGATATAGGACAGATGTCAGAGGTAGTTTCTTTATTCAGAGAGTAGTAAGGGAATGGAAAGCTTTGCCTGCAATGGCAGTAGATTCACCAACTTTGGGTACATTTAAGTCGTCATTGGACAAGCATATGGACGTACATGGAATAGTGTAGGTTAGATGGGCTTGAGATCGGTATGACAGGTCGGCAGAACATCGAGGGCCGAAGGGCCTGTACTGTGCTGTAATGTTCTATGTTCTAAATGTTATTAAACTTCTGTAGACAGGCAGATCTAAACATTTAAGCATTATCATAAAGATTATTCATGAAAGGATAAAAAGATGCTTGGACAATAAAGAAAATTCCTGCTCTGTCAACTGGAGTAGAAACAGTAAATTGTGTAAACAGAAAAGAGAGCAAAAGAGGTTGTAAAACATAGAAAATAAACAACTGCAGCTTAAGTGCAGATCTTTGTATCTGAAGTTCAAGGGAAATTAGGCAGAGACAAGTTATAAGATAATGGTGACAGTACGATCATGTCCTGTTATAGCTTGAAAACTGAATTTCACCCTCATCAATGGAATTCGAATAAATGCTGTCTTATTTAGTAAAAAGATCTAGCTTAGAGACAGTAAGATTTATCAAGAATTAACCTTCTGGTTTAAAACCAATTTACAGTATGCAAATAGCAGGAGTCATAAAATGCAGCTGCAAGACAGAGAAACTGTGTTTGTTTGATCTGCCAGGGTCCAGTGAAAGAGGAGCTGTCCCCAATTTGTTAGCCTTCTTAAAGAACTATGACATTAGGTGTGACTATATAACTTTATATTGAAACAGATTACAAATTTTATTACAATTCATAGAAATCAGCATCTTTTAAACATCCAGTTTATTGTCAATAAACACGATGCAGCTGGCAAATGTCAGGAAAGGTGTATTATAGTTGGGT
Source organism: Stegostoma tigrinum (assembly GCF_030684315.1). NCBI lineage: Eukaryota > Metazoa > Chordata > Chondrichthyes > Orectolobiformes > Stegostomatidae > Stegostoma > Stegostoma tigrinum. The sequence continues at coordinate 2,003,632 of NC_081382.1, read as the reverse complement.
GCATTGTAAGATCCCAAAGACCGATGATTGAGGTATCTGGTAAATATCATTAAATTACAGGATGACCTAGGGCAGTCCAGAGAGTTGTCTATCAGTGATTGTGTGTTGACAGAACTGAATGTATAGGTTAGGGGGAAGTGGCTCACAGTGAAATCAATGTTGCAAGCAATTATTGTAATGCAAAATGTGTAAAAATGTTAGATAGTAAGAACTGCCGATGCTGGTGTCTGAGATAACACAGTGTGGAGCTAGAGGAACTCAGCAGGCCAGGCAGTATCAGAGGAACAGGAAAGCTGATGTTTCAGGTCGGACGCTTCTTCAGAAATGGGTGACAGATAGGGGGCCCTGAAATAAATAGACAGAGGATATGTGGAGCTGGGGAAGGTAGAAGGGTTGGTGATAGTGAGTGCAGGTAGGGGTTGGTCAGTGAGGTGGTGGGTGGGGGTGCGAATGGGTTGGAGCAGATAGGGTGGATAGGTGTTATATTTGGTTCAGGGAACCAGTGTCTTATAGAGGGAACTCTCCCCCTCTGCGTGGTAAAGAGCTCTGAAAAAAACGCCAATTTGTTTGATGAAATGCGGGACACAACATTCCTCTTTAATTTCTCCCTCTGACATTGCAAATGGTGGATTCTGTTGGATCAAGTCAAAAGTAACAGCAACACAGTAGGGAAAAGAAGATTTCAGGGATGTGTCTCTTTGAGTGACTAAGATATTATTTCACATGCATCTTCATAATTACATTATTCAGTATTAATGTGCTTCCACTTGTATTCTGGTGCTCAATAAAATAACAAACATAGTTTGTCTGATATTTATTAAAATTCCAGATCTTTTGTTACCTGTAAAACTTCTTCTTGTTCTTAATCCACCAGCTGATGACTGTCCAGATCTGAGCGAGGAAGCATCAATCTAAATGGGATCAGATTATTCATGAGAAATATTTATAATATCTTAAATTTGTGACTTCAGAGAACCACAGACTGGGGTGAATTTGCTGCCCTGCTACCATCTAACTCGTACCTCAAATACATTTTTTCCAACTTCCCTCTATTGTCCTTGATACCCACATACAAGATGCTATATTGTCAGTGTTTATATTGTATTTGTCCACAGCACCCTTTGCCTTCAGGGAAGTAGTTGTTGGAGGCCACTCAGCTCCTTCAGCCCTATCTGTCACAGAGTCATACAGCATGGAAACAGACACTTCGGTCCAAATAATCCATGCCGACCATATTCTCAAACTAAACTAGTCCCACCTGCCTGCGCTTGGCCCACGGTCCACCTTTCCTATTCATGAACTTATCTAAATGTCATGAAACTTTGTAACTGTGCCTGCAGCCAACACTTTCTCTGACAGTTCATTCTACACACAAACCAGTTTCTGTATAAAAAGGCTGCCCCTCATGTCCTTTTTACATCTTTCACCTCTCACCTTAAAAATATGCCCCTGGTTGGGAACTCCTCCAGCCACAGGAAAAGACCCTTGTCATTCACCCTATTTATGTTCTTCATGATTTTATAAACCTCAGTAAGGTTACCTCTCAAAATCCTACATTCCATTGAAAGAAGTCCGAGTCTATTTTTATATCTGAAACCCTGCATTCCCAGTTCCGTCCTGGTAAATCTTTTCTGAATCCTTTCCAATTTAATAATATCCTTCCGATTACAGAGTGACCAGAATTGCACACAGAACACCAGAAGAGGACTTAACAATGTCCTGTGCAACCTCAACGTAATGTCTCAACTCCTATACTCAAAGGTCTGGTCAATGAAGGCAAGCATGCTAAATTCCTTCTTAAACACCCTCTCTAACTGTGATGCAAATTTCAAAGAATTATGTATCTGAGCCCCACCAAGTGTCTCTGTTCTATCACACTACCCATGACCCTAACATTAACTGTATAAGTTATGACCTTAATTGTATTATCAAAATGTAGCACCTCATATTTATCCAAATTAATCTGCCACTCCTCAGCCCATTGACCTAACTGATCAAGATCTCTTTGTATTCTTAATAATTCTTCACTGTCCAAGATACACCAATTTTGGTGTTATCCGCAAACTTACTCACCATGGCTCCATATTTTCATCCAAGTCATTTATATAAACGACAAACAAAAGTGAACCCATTACTGATCCCTGTGGAACATCACTGGTCACAGGCCTCAAGTCCAAAAAATCAACCCTCCACTACTACCCTCTGTCTCCCACTATAAAACCAATTTTGTATCCAATTGGCAAGCTCACACTGAATCCTATGTGAACTAACTTTATTAATTAGTCTACCATGCGAAACCTTGTCAAAGGGTTTACTAAAGTCCAAGTAAACAACTTCTACTGTTCTGCCTTCATCTACCATTTATTTGGATTATGGCTAATTTGTATCTCAAGACCATCATTCCTCTTGATTCTATAACTTTAAATATGCCTGTTTAACAAAAAATGACCACTCAATATTAAAATTTTCAATGAACTCTCACCTTAAATAGTGTTTTTTTTACTATATACACTATCAGATCACTGTCATTTTAAATGTCCTGGTGCATTTGCTCCTCCAACTGTCTGAACTCAAGTGATGGATGACAGGTAGCACTGAAGGTTATAGGAAGGGATCAGTGATTAGAGTTTTTCCTGCCGCTAAACAAAGATTAATAATGTGCCTGTGACAACAATCCATCTAAAAATAGGCATGGGTCTCTTGTAAGGCAATGTCGTGTCCTTACCCCTGAACCAGGAGGCATGGGTTCAACTCTTACCTGCTGCCGTGACGTGCGCAATAACATCCTTGAACAAGTTGATTTTAAAAATTGTCAGACACAACAGCAGAAGCAAACTGGTATTGTCCTTACACGTTTCAGCGCATATTTCTCTAAGTTCAGTAGCTTCCTCCTGTTGGAAAGTATTGTTTCTCGTTCCTTCTTCTCCGTGCTGTACGACTTCTCGAGAGCATCCAACTCAATCTAGACAGCAGAAATAAAATCAACCAACTTCAGCTTAACATGGCTGCTGAAGATTATTGGGAATATCTGTTATATTAGGAAAATTATACAATCTATTGTAAGAGATGAGGTAGCAGCACATTTATGAATTGCATAGATGATCAAGTAGAGTCAGCATGGTTTCATGAAGGGCAAATAATGCCTAAAAAACTTACTGGAATTCTTTAGAGCAAGCGGAGTAGATGAAGAAGATGCATTGGATGTAATATACTTTGATTTTCGGAAAGCATTTGATAAGGTACCATACATTAGGCTACTTAATAACGTAACAGTGCATAATATTGGAAGTAGTACATTAGCATGTATAGAGTACTGGCTAACTGATAAAAGATGGAGAGTTGGGAGAAGTAAGCAATTTGAAAATGGCAACCTGTAGCTAGTGGTGTGCCACAGGAATCAGTGCTAGGCCACAATTGTTTACAATATGTGTTAATGACTTGAATGAGGAAAGTGAATGTACTGTAGCTAGATTTGCAAAGACACAAAAATAGATGGGAAAGCAAGTGGTGAGAATGATATAAAGAGTCTGCAGAGGAATGCAGAGAGGTTAATCGAGTAGACAAAAAATTGGCAGATGGAATATAATGTGGGAACAGGTTATGCCCTTTACAGGAAGAACAGAGGAGTAGGACATTACTTAAAAGCACAAAAGCTGTAGAAAACTACAGAACAAAGGGCTTTGGGCATGAATCACAAAAGCTAACATCCAAGTTCAGCAGGTAATAGGGAAGGTAAATGAAATGTTAGCCTTCAAATTTCAAAAGGAATGAAATATAAAAGGTGGGCAAGTTCTGCTAAAGCTATAACAGGCACTAGTCAGATTAGAACTAGAATACTGTGAACTGTTTTGGTCCCTTTATCAAAGGAAGGATATACTGACATTGGACATGGTCCAGACGAGGTTCACTAGGAAGATTTCTGGTATGAAGGGGCTGTCTTATGAAGAGTGCTTGAGTAGGTTGGGCCTGTAACTGTTGGGATTTAGATGAATGAGAGGTAACCTTACTAAAACATACAAGATTCTTAGGGGATATGATAATGTAGATGTCGCAAAGGTGTTTCCTCTTGTAGGAGTGCATAGGGCCAGAGGGCATAGTTTCAGAATAAGGGGGGAATCACCTTAGTAAGACAGAGATCAGAAGGACTTTCTTCTCTCAGGCAAGGGTGAATTTGTGCAATTGTCTAGCATAGGGGCCATTAAGGGTGGGTTTTTAAGTATATTCAGTTTATTAGTGTATTTAGAGTTGAGACTGACACATTTTTAATCAGTAAAGGAATCAAGGGTTACAGGAAAAGGCAAGAAAGTGGAGTTGAGAATTATCAGTTCTCATTAAGTGGTGGAGCTGACTTGTGAGCTCAAAGGCCTATTCTTACCTTCTGTCATTGTAAATGGAAGACAGTAATTTTGGAAATTGAGGCTAATGGTATTAACGGCAACGTGTAAAAGATGTGTATCTGGGCTTTAGCCCAGAAATCTTGGCCCGGATCCCATTTCATTTTCCATTTATGCAACTGTTTGGACAGAGCCATTTGAGATGCATATCAAAGTCTGCTATATCAAAGTCTGCACATCAAAGGCACCCGGTGAGGAAGGAGGCAGGAAGATCACGATTGACAGACATACTGGTGAGCCGAAGGCACATGTAGTCTAAAGCACAACAATGTGAGACGGTCCATTCTTGGGAAAGGGAACAGGGCAGAAAGTACATCCAAAGTCTAAATAGTTAACAGAGAAACAGAAGAGCGACTTGGGCCATTGGAACATTGGCACAAGAAGGAAATGGAAATCAAAGTTCTTAGATAAAACATAAAAGCAAAGAGACAAAGTAAAATTGGCTGAAGACATTGATGAGATTCGAATATTGTGCACAATCCTGGGCATCAAGTTCAATAGAACTCTGTTATCTAACTGTGTCATAGTTATCTGTCCTTAAGAGTGTTTGACAGAGCCAGTGTAGTGAAAACTTTAGTGTTTAACTCTGTTCTGTCCCTGTCCTGGTGAGTTTGATGGGGATAGAGTATAAGATGTTTTACTCTGTATCTAACCTTGTGCTGTCATTGCCCTCTGAGTATTTGATGGGGACAGTGTAAAGGAGCTTTACTTTGTATCTAACCCCATGCTGTACCTGTGAGAGTGTTTGATGGGGACAATTTAGAAGAAGCTTCACTCTGGGGAAGAAGACAGTGGCGTATTAGCAACATCACTGGATTAGTAATCAGAGGACCAGGTTAATGCTCTGGGAACACATGCTCGAGCCACATCACAGTAGTTTGTCAAATTTAAATTCAATTAATTAATCTAGAAGAGAAAGCAAGGCTCGTGATGATTGAACATGGCAATTATCAACAGTTGTTGTAAAATCTTATCTGGCTCACTAATGTCCTTTAGGGAAGGAAATCTGCCATCCTTATTTTTTCCAGGCTACGCATGACTCCAGATCCACATCTATATGGTTCGTCCTTAAATACAACATGCAAGGCACTTAGTTCAAGGGCAATTAGGAATGAGCATGAAATACTGACTTTTCCAGTGATGCCAAAGTCCACTGAAAGAATCGTAACAGCATGCCTATTGCGTAGTAGGATTTCTGGTCCTTACCCACATGTTCTTCCGTGCTTCTGCAGCTTCCCGTGACACTTGGGCTAACGCAGTGAGCTCAGCTTTGTGCGCGTCCACAATTGCACTGAAGCTGTCCACTCTCTGAGGTATATATGCTGCATCCTGAAACCATACATAATTAATACACAAAATTTGCAGTGATAAATAGGCACTGAATCCAACATTTCTCCTAGAATAACAAATGACTGCAGAGTAAAAGAACAAAAGTAGAATCCACATAATAGAGGATTAATGATACTGATAGGTGTAGCCTACAGTGTGTTCAGGGTCAGGCTGGCAAGGAAATTGTAGAGTCTCAGTCATGAATTGGAGATGGGGGAAGGCTTCGTTCAGACATTGTCTATGCATGGGGAGGTGGGGTGGAGAGGACAGCTGTCAGGTTGGGAGGGGGCAGTCAGGAGATTAGAGAGTGGGGGAATAGGTTTTATAGTTAGTCAGTAGTTACAGCAGGTTTTAATTTCTCTGCATTTCCCTGACTAACCATTAAGGTCAGTCAGTCAGAAGTATCTGAAGGGTCAGATTTGAACACACAGTTGGGGATGCTTTCATAACTGTCTGAGAACCAAATAATTGCCCATCAGAAATTCAACATGCTGCGCAATTCGATTCATTCCACATGATATCAAAAAATGGTTGAAGATACTGGAACTGACAAGGCTACAGGCCCTGACAACATTGCAGCAATAGTATTGAAGATTTGTGCTCCAGAACCTGCTGTGAACCGAGCCAAGCTGTTTTAGTACAGCTGCAACAGTTGCATCTATGAGGAAGATTCCTCATGAATGTCCTGTGAACAAAATGTGCGGGACAAATTCAACCCGGCAATTACCGCCCCATTGGTCTACTCTTGAACATCAGCAAACTGATAGAAAGTGTCAACAATAGTCCCATCAAATGGCAATAACCTCCTCACTGGTGTACAGTTTGGCCGCTTAGCTCCTGACCTCATTACTTCCTTGGTTCAAGCATAAACAAAAGAACTGAAATCCAGAGATGAGGTGAGAATGACTGCCTTTAACTTCAAACCTGTAGATGGAGTGTAAATTACCTTAATCCCAGGAAATCTCTGCAGGTGTTCCTCAGGGTGGTCCCCTGGGTCCAACTATCTTCAGCTTCTTGAATGATATTTCCTCCATCATAATGTCAAAAGTGGAGATAGTTGCCGATAATTGCACAATATTCAGCTCCATTCAGAACTCCTGGCACTGAAACAATCCATTTCCAAATTCAGCAAAACTGGGACAACATCCACTCTTGGGCTGATTAGTAGCAAGTAACATGCTCACCATGCAAGTGTCAGACCATGACCATCCACCATCTCCAATAAGAGAGAATCTACTCATTATTCTTTGGTGTTCATTTGGCGTTGCCATTGCTGAGACCCCACTATCAACATTCTGTGGGTTACCATTGAGCATATTTATTACCACATAAATACGAGCTACAGGAGCAAGTCGGAGGGCTGAGAGATCTGTGGCAGTTAAGTCACTTCCTAATTCTCTAAAACGTATCCACCATCCCCAAGGTACAAGTTAGGAATATGATGAAATACTGTACACTTGTCTGATAGTAGATTGTAGCAACGTAGCACTCAAGAATTTTGACATAATTCAGGACAAAGATATCTGTCTGATGGGCACACCATTAACCACTTCAACATTTATTCCCTCCACACTGACACCCAGTGTATACTATCTGCAAGATGCACAACAGAAATTCAGCGAGACTCCTCAGACAGCACCTTCCATGACCTCTGTCACCTAAAATGACAAGGCCTGCAAATGCATGGAAATACCATCAAGCTACACGACATCCTAACTTAGAAATATATCACCACTTCTTCAGTGTCATTGGGTTAAACTCCTGAAACTTCATTCGTAACAAGCACTATGGGTGTTTATACAGCAGAGTTAGGGATGGGCAATAAATGTGAACCAACCTAGCGACACACGTATCACATGGAGAAATAAAAATAAAGACACTAACTAATATTGGGAATGGTCAATGTGGTTTTCTAAATTAATTTTTATCACCAAGACGAATTGCAGAGCAATTTTTCTTATTTCTTCCCCTGATTGGCCTTGAGCATTTCATCAGCTTCTTCACCTTTCCCATAGCACCTAGAGGTTAGAATGTATTTTGATATAATCTATGAGGCAACATTACGGTACCTAAGTACTGAAGCTTTCTCCCTATTTGAGATCAACTGAATGAGCCACACTATCGCATATTGCTGCTGTCTTCAAGACGTCACATGGAAGAGTTGATCTAAAGTATTTACTAAGTAAATTTTAAATACATTTGTCGACATGTTGGAGACATCCAATTATGATCAAGATCAGATATCAATCAAACACATTGAAGTCTGGAGGTCAAGAATACCTAAGTCACTCTCACCTGCCTGTCTCACTTCAGTTTATCTTGGTATTTTTGACCAGTCATGATAGGGTTATAGAGTCTTCAGGACAGAAAAAGCCCTTGACCCATTGAGTATGTGCAACTTGCAACACAAACTTGTTACCTGACTGTCTTAGGTCTGATTCTTGCTAATGTCACTCCTAGCCTTTTGGAGATGAAATGGAGGAAGCTGTCTTTTCAAAGTGACTTTAACCAATTTGCCAAAACAACAATAATTATCATGGAATCACATATAGTTCATTTTATCTTTTAAATGGATTGATAGCCTTTGGTATTTTCCAAATGCTGGGACATGTGGGACAATGTTAATCATTTGGAAGAGAAACTGCATAAAGGAATCACATGAATTATGCTGAATATCTCATTATCTTAGTAGAGATCCACAAATTTAAAAAAATAAGGCTGGTGGGGGGTCGGGGGTGGAAACAAGCTGTAACCTACAAATGAATAGTATCATCTCAGAAGTTTAGTCCGGAAATAGTAAGAAGTGATGGTAGGAAGACGAACAACAGCTGAAAGAAATCACTCATAAATTGGGCACAGAGTATCTAGCTAACCAAAGATTGTTTTTTTTTTGAGATGAGACGGCAAGTTATATAATGAAAGATCAGACCTAACCAGTATCATACCCCAGTGTTACAGCAACAGACTTGTCCCCACAAGTACTGTGCCCCAGTGTTATACAGTTACAGACCAGACCAGACCCCACAAGTACTGTACCCCAGTGTTATACAGTTACAGACCAGACCCCACAAGTACTGTACCCCAGCGTTATACAGTGACAGACCAGTCCCCACCAGTACTGTACCCCAGTGTTGTACAGTGACAGACCTGTTCCCACTAGTACTGTACCCTAGTGTTATACAGTTACAGACCTGTTCCCACCAGCACTGTACCCTAGTGTTATACAGTGTCAGACCTGTTCCCACCAGTACTGTACGCTAGTGTTATAGTGTCAGACCTGTCTTTCCAGTGCCATGCCCCAGTGTTAGACAATGGCAGTCCTGTCCCCACCAGTGCTGTATTCCTGTGTTACACAATTCACAGACCTGTTCCCACCAGAACCATACCCCAGTGTTATACAGTGACAGACTGATCCCCACCAGTACAGCAATCCATGCTATTTTGGTCAAGTCCTAAATTTGGAGGGACAAAATATTTAATTATTCTTGTTTTTTTCCCTCATGCTGAGTGAACCTGGGTTGAAAGTTGCAACAACCCTTTGTTAGTATGCAGTGAAGAGATGGAGATGTTTAACTGCCTGCAGCTGACCCAGGCTACTGCAGGCATTGGAAATGTGCTGAAATTCCAGGCTGCACTGTGGTTTACTCACCCTCTGCAGACATTCCAGTATGTTTTGATACATCTGATAGATCTGTTTTGCAACCTGCACTTTGGTATCCATTTTCTCTATTTTATTTTCAATCTGCCGAATGATCTATAAACATAAACAGGTTTTAGTGTTTCTTATACAGAGAAAAGAAGCGACTGGAAATAGTGAGGGAAAGAAAGGCAGTTTGAAGTGTGATAAGGGAGATTCTGGGTATCAGCTGAGAAGATTGAAAAATTGAAGAGTTATCCTTTTGATACTTTGGCAATCAGGATTCAGAATAGTTTTTGCTGAGCAAGGCTTTCGGGATCACAGTGCCAAAGCAGGTGGACTAACCCTATCTGACACCACCACCCAAGACATTTTTCCATCCGCACCATTGTTTGCCTTCCGGAGAGACCACTCTCTCTGTGACTCCCTTGTCCGCTCCACACTGCCCTCCAATCCCACCACAATCCTGCAACCACAGAAAGTGCTACACTTGCCCCACACCTCCTCCCTCACCCCCATCCCAGGCCCAAGATGACTTTCCATATTAAGCAGATGTTCACCTGCACATCTGACAATGTGGTATACTGTATCCACTGTACCTGGTGTGGCTTCCTCTACATTGGGGAAACCAAGCGGAGGCTTGGGGATCGCTTTGCAGAACACCTCCACTCGGTTCGCAATAAACAACTGCACCTCCCCGTCACGAACCATTTTAACTCCCCCTCCCATTCTTTAGATGACATGTCCATCATGGGCCTCCTGCAGTGCCACAATGATGCCACCTGAAGGTTGCAGGAACAGCAACTCATATTTTGCTTGGGAACCCTGCAGCCCAATGGTATCAATGTGGACTTCACAAGCTTCAAAATCTCCCCTTCCCCCACTGCATCCCAAAACCAGCCCAGCTCATCCTATCCCCCCAGTGCATCCCAAAACCAGCCCAGCTTGTCCCCACCTCCCTAACCTGTTCTTCCTCTCACCTATCCTCTCCTCCCACCTCGAGCCGCACCTCCATTTCCCACCTACTAACCTCATCCCGCCTCCTTGACCTGTCCGTCCTCCCCGGACTGAGCTATCCCCTCTCCAGATCCCCACCTATACACTCCTCTCCACCTATCTTCTCCTCTATCTATCTTCGGTCCGCCTTCCCCTCTCTCCTTATTTGTCTCAGAACCCTCTCCCCAAGCCCCTCGCTGATGAAGGGTCTAAGCCCGAAACATCAGCTTTTGTGCTCCTGAGATGCTGCTTGGCCTGCTTGTTCATCCAGCTTCACATTTTGTTACCTTGGATTCTCCAGCATCTGCAGTTCCCATTATCTTGGATTAACAATACAAATTAGCCTGATCTCTGTAAATGGCAGACCGGGCTAGGGAGCTGAATGAAAAAATTCTGATGTTAACATTATCACATGTCTACCAGTTATCAGTACCTGAACTTGAAAATACAAAGGATAGAATGCCAGGCATTAACACCATTACGGCAGGTAGCATGGGCAGCAGCAGCCAGCAGTGGACATTCAGGATGGTTGTATTTCAGGTTTGCAATTCATGTTCTTTGTTGTGAGAATGGGTATATACTGGAATGCATACAGACATATTAAATCTTTAAGCACAGCATTTTTCAAAACAAAAAGGACGTACAAGCCAAAAAATGACTGACAGTATGAATTCAGTGACTGTCTAGGAAATCCCTGTGCAGATTATTCACATTCCATTGGAATATTGCACCTGAAGAGGGACAAAGAATCTTCAGACAGAAACACTTGAAAGGGAGAAATGCCATTCAAAAACAAGACAGTGACCTCCTGTGGCTACTGAGATTATTAGGGATTAATAAATCATAGTAAGAATAGTGTGTGCAGATGTGGAATCCCACATTATGAAAATTATGTGATGGCACTGGACAGGGTGCAGAGGAGTTTTATCAGGATGTTGCAGGACTTCAGAGTTTTAGTTATGAGGAGAAATTTGATCGACTTGGGTTACTTTCCTTGGAGCAGAGAAGAGGGAGAGACATGATTGGAATGTTTAAAATGATGAGGTGCGTGAACAGGGTAGATGGGAGGAAACTCTTCCTCTTTGTGAAAAGGTCAATGATTAGATTCCCTACAGTGTGGAAACAGGCCCTTTGGCACAACAAGTCCACACCACCTCTTGAAGCATCCCACCTAGACCCATCCCCCTATAAACCACACACCCCTGAACACTATGGGCAATTTAGCTTGGCTGATCCACCTAGCCTGCACATCTTTCGACTGTGGGAGGAAACCAGAGCACCTGGAGGAAGCCCACACCAACACAGGGGGAATGTGCAAACTCCGCACAGACAGTTGTCCGAGGCTAGAATCGAACCCGGGTCCCTGGCGCTGTGAGGCTGCAGTGCTAATCACTGAGCCACCATGCTGCCCCAAAATGACTGGGGGCACAGATTTAAGATAAGGGGAAGAAGGTTTAGTGGAGATGCCAGGAAACATTTCTTCTCCCAGAGGGTGATGGGAATCTGGAACTCACTGCCTGTAAAGGTGGCGGAGGCAGAAACCCTCATAACATTTATGATGTATTTAGGATGTGCACTTGCAACGCCAAAGCATACACAGTTTTGGTCAAGTGCTGGAAAATGGGATTAGAATAGTTAGGTAGTTGATTTTGGTTAGCACTGATTTGATGAGCCAAGGGACCTTTTCCTGTGCTGTAGACGTCTGTGACTATGAAAGACTCTCTCAGCAGAAAGTCAACTTCTATAGTTTGTTTCCCAGACTGTAGACATGAGAAAGGTAGATCAGTGCAAAAGGTATCTTTGTGTTTTCCTTTTCCAAGAATACACAAGAAACAGAACTTAATACCATTTGCAATTCCTGGTTTTGGTATGTTAGAGCTGTTTTTCCCAACCTTTGCAGTATCAAGGCACACTTCAGTGAGACAAACAATTTCATGGCACAACCACTTTTCTGAGCTAAAGTGATTGCTCCCAAACATTACACTGACTGTAGTTATTATGGCTGGAGTCTTTCTAAAGAAGTTTGCAATGTAATTCATAAATAAGTGAAAAAAGGACCAAAGCATTAATATTTTAAATCCACAGCAAGGTGGTAATCTACAGAAAGGCTTGAGTGTTCCATTGATCCCGAGAATAATGCTGTCTGGAGTTCTCAATTCCTAGCAAGGCCACCTATGGCCATAAGATCAGAAGGGAGGAACCAGACAAAACGCAATTCGAAACAAGCCCTCAATGGTGATCCATGTGGAAGATATTTGCATGATACCAATGGCTGCAAAGATGGATGAAGACTGCAGCAGTTTGGAAATCACCAGTATCAATACTTCCTTGCCAGTGGAGCTGGATTGATCTTCTGCCAAGGGCCGAGTAGCCCTACAGTAACTGGCCAGAGGTGACAGGAACAGGATTGACAGATGTGGAAGTTCCTAACTTTGGACCAGCACGTAGGCAACAGAGTTTAGCTCAGTTTCATTCTTGAACAAGAGCAGGAGAAGAATGTTACGGCAGCTTTCTTTACAACTGAGCAGCCCTCTTCAGAGTCCACTCTGCTCGCCCTGCATGCGAAAAGGTCTAGAAGAGGTTCTGTAAAAATAATTTGTTCCATCACCAATCTGTCTTGAAAACGACATCCAGCGGGATCCTCTACCTGCAGTCTGAAAACCAAAGTCAAATTCATCCTCAAAACCTGGAATATACAAACCATCATGTGTAATGAGTGAAACAATCATCTGGAATGAAGAACTACACTTGTAGACCGTGAACGCAAGTACTTCAACAGTGATATCACCGTCCTGCAGGAGACTTGAACAGCAGGTGATGGACAGCAGAGAGAAAAAGGTGGTGGTTACATCTTTTTTGGGAGAGGAAAAGCCAAGGATCAAACAGGACATGTGGAATTGGTTCACTATCAAGAATGAACTCATGAACCAACTCTCATACTCCCTGTCGGCATCAATAATCGCCTCATGGGTTTGTCTACAATTTGCCAAGAACCAACAGGCAACAGCTGTGACTGTCTGTGCACCTGTGCTTGGTGCTACAGTTGAATCCAAAGAAGGCTTCTACTCCACGCTATGGAGGCTTCTACTCCACCGGCATCCCACAACGAAGATAAAATTATTTTCCTTGAACACTTCAGCTCCAGAGTTGGAAAGTACCTGTAAAGGAATCCTCAGAAAGAAAGGACACCGAATTGCAACTCCAACGGGATTCTCTAAATCACAAAATGCACCGAACACCAGCTGATCATCACCAATATACTGTTCCATCAAAAAAAAATCAAGTTCAAGACTCCATGGAGGCAGCCATGATTGAAGCATTGGCACAATGAAGGCAGTGTTTGATATGCTTGCCTTTATTAGTCAGTGCACTGAGTATTGGAGTTGGGAGATCATGTTGCAGCTGTATGGGTCATTGGTTAGGCCACTTTTGGAATACTGTATGCAATTCTGGTCTCCCTGTTGTAAGAAGGATGTTGTGAGACTTGAAAGGGTTCAGAAAAGAATTAAAAGGACGTCACCATGGTTGGAGGGTGTGAGCTATGGGGAGAGGCTGAATAGGGTTGGGACTATTTTTGCCTAGAGTGTGGGAAGCTGAGGGATGGCCTTATAGAGGTTTATAAAATCACAAGGGGACTGGATAGGGTAAATAGACAAGGTGTTTTCCCCAGGGTGAGGGAGTTCAAAAACTACAGGACGTAGGTTTAAGGTGAGAGGGGAAAGATTTAAAAGGGACTGAAGGCGCAACCTTTTCACGCAGAGGGTGGTGCGTGTATGGAATAAGCTGCCAGAGAAAGTGGTGGAGGCTGGTACAATTGCAGCATTTAAAGAGCATCTGGGTGGGTATATGAATAGAAAGGGTTTAGAGGGATATGGGCCAAATGCTGGCAAAAGGGACTAAATTTATCTAGGGTATCTGGTCAGTATGGATGAATTGGACTGAAGGGTCTGTTTCCATGCAGTACAGCTCTATGACATGATCAACTACATCATCATTCAACACTGAAACTGAAAGGATAACCTCATTACCAAAACAAAGACCAGTGCAGATGACTGCTGCAGAAACCGTCAACTCATCCACTCCTCAATGTCCATCAAATGTTACCAAAAGCAGCTAAAAACAAAGACATTGTTTAGAATCAAGCTCAACATTGAGGGTCTTCAAGAGCAGAACTGACTAGTGAGCGTCCAATAGTGCCTCCACTAAAATCTCCAAAGAGTTTATTTTAATGGAGTGGAAGAAATCTGGAAAGACCCGAAGACAGTCATCATCTAATGACATACGGAAACCGTTGGCTACAGGACCAGGAAACACTGAGACTGGCTCAACAACAATGGCCACATCATCCAAAACCTCATTCACAAGAGCAGGAAAGCTCTTCTTGCCTGGTAAAACAAAAACACAAGTGTGGTAAAGGGGAGAACTCAGCACATAACAAAGCCATTGTTACAAACAAAAAGGAAATCAAGAACCAATAGTGGACTGAGAAGGCTAATGATCTGCAACTTCTTGCTGATAAGCACAACACCTAGGGTTTCTTTAGTACCACTAACGCAGTATATAGACCCAACATTTTTGGCCTCAAACTGGTGCAGAGTAAGGATCACACCCTTTTGAGAGACAGAAAAAAACCTCAGCTTCCGACAAAGGGAACATCTCAAAGAACTTATAAACTGCAATACAATGGTTGTTGAGAATGATGTTGAGGAAATCTCCTAACACCCCTTGAAAAGTGATCTTGGACTCCCACCTACTGTGGCAGTAATTGAAGCCCCCATTAGACACATGACGAATGGAAAAGCTGCAGCTGTAGTTGGAGATTTTCAAACTTGGAACAATAGAGCTTAACTATCATCTTCATCAACTGTTCCGGAACTGGGACAAATAAGAAACCCCTGATGATATCAGGGATGCTAATATCTCCAAGAAAGAAGACAAACTGGACGGTGGGGAAATACTGAGGAATCTCCCTACTGTCCATCACTGGGAAGATCATTCCCTGAATCCTTGGTCAGCACCTGCTCACTGTCTCAGAGAAAATTCTTCCAGAAAGCTAATGAGGCTTCTGACCAAACCATTACACTATGGCGATAATTTTCACTGCTTGGCAACTCCAAGAGAAATGTCAGGAACAACACCAAACAAACTACATGGCCTTCATTAATCTGACCAAGGCTTTAGACTCAATCAATCACGAAGTGCTAAGAGATAATGGGAACTGCAGATGCTGGAGAATCCAAGATAACAGAGTGTGAAACTGGATGAGCACAGCAGGCCGAGCAGCATCTCAGGAGCACAAAAGCTGACGTTTCGGGCCTAGGCCCATCTCTGATGAAGGGTCTAGGCCTGAAACATCAGCTTTTGTGCTCCTAAGATGCTGCTTGGCCAGGAAGTGCTAAGACCCTGTCAAAGACCAGCTGTCCAGTGAAATTCATCAACATTCTCCATCTCCTCCACGATGTTGAAAATGGTCCTCAATTAATATACTTGCTATCACAAGACCCTTGAGGAATGCCATCAACTCTGATTGAGATGGATTCTCTGCATCATCTGGGAGGACAAGCATACTAGCATCCATGTTCTTGTAACAGCACCAACCAATAATAGCTAATAGCACCAGCATTGAGGCCATAATCACCCAAATCCACCTTCACTGGGCTGATCATGTTCTCAGTATATCCAAGTTCCAATTGTCAAAGCAAATCTTCACCCAACTCAGGCAGGCTCTCAAATGAGAGGAATATGAAGGAAATATTTCTAAGACTCCCCAAAGACTTCCCTCAAGAAACGTATGGGAAATCCTTGTTCGAAAGGCACCAACTTGGAGGAAACACCTGTATAAACAGGTACAATTCTTTGAGAACATCTGGTGGCAAGAGGAAGTGAAGAAAAGAACTGAAGAAAGAAATGCTGATGATCTCAAGGTCAAGGACTAGTTTCACCTCCAGGAAACACCTGCCAAATGTTTTGATGGAACTACAGCTCTAGGATCACATTCAACCTCCGCACAAAGACCGACAGAACAGTGACACAGAGTTACCTCAGTGGACAATCAAAATCATGAGTAAGTGATTGTGAAGATGATTTCAAATCCATTGGCAAAAACACACCATCTTTGACTGCGAGCAGACATTTTCCAAATCTGCTCAACTCAACTATTTCTAACTGTTCATGAATAGTGGATCATTGCAAAACACAACATAGAGTAAACTGCAATTTACTGGGTCAGTAAAAATCCCGCTCCTGCTGGTGTGCAGAGCCTTTTAATCTGGATAGGAATTGCTGAGACGACCATCCGCAAATCTTGGTCCTCTAACAAGCGCTTCTTGCTGTTGTTTTTCATGTACAACAATGCTGAAAATGTTTGCTTGCAGATGTTTACTTTTACAACAGTAAGAGTACAGGAATGGCACAATATTTGAATATTCATGCACCACAGTCAGCCAAACCACGTACAAAGATACCTCTCCAAATTTCAGCTTCACCATGTAGTCCACCCGTAGCTCTGTGTATTCCTCTTTTTCTTTTAACATCAGCTTTTGTGTTGAATCAGACAACGCTGAACCAAATGGGCCAAATGAACCAAATATCTAATCAAAGTCTCCTACTCTGAATCTCTGAAGTAGAATTTGAAGTTCTTTTGCAGTGCTTTGATTTGATTTGATTTATTATTGTCACATCTACCGAGGTGCAGTGAAAGTGTTGTTTTGTATGCATTACAGGCAGTTCACACCAAATAACAGAATGAGAAATACAAGGTGATGGCTGTAGAGAAGCACAATAAGTGAAATCAATATTAAATCTGAAATTTGAGAGGTCCATTCAGAAGTCTAACAACAGTGGGGAAAAAGTTGTTCTTGAACCTGTTGTTATTTGTGTTCATGCTTTCGTATCTTCTGCCTGACAGAAGAGGTTGGAGAGATTATAACTGGAGTGGGACGGGTCTTTGATTATTTCTAAGGCAGCTGGGAGTATAGACTGAGTCAATGGATGGAAGATTGGCTTGCGTGATGGACTGGGCTGTGTTGGCAACTCTCTGTAATTTCTTACAGTCCTGGAGAGACCAGCTGCCATACTAAGCTGTGATGAATCTGGATAGAGCTGGATGAACACAGCAGGCCAAGCTACATCAGAGGAGCAGGAAAGCTGGTGTTCTGGGCCTAGACCCTTCTTCAGAAATTGGGGGGGGGGGGGGGGGAGGGGGTTCTGAAATAAATAGGGAGAGAGGGGGAGGCAGATAGAAGATGGATAGAGGAGAAGATAGGTGGAGAGGCTGAAGAGATTACCAGCGAGTTGCAGTGGGAGAGAGATCCGCCGAGGTCTTTCTGGAAGGAGGAGGGTAACTTCTTCAAGGTAGACATCCTTAGAAGCGGCTTTGCAATGGGGTTAAAATTGTTTCAGAAATAGTAGGAACTGCAGATGCTGGAGAATCTGAGATAATGAAGTGTGGAGCTGGATGAACACAGTAGGCCAAGCAGCATCAGTGGAACAGAAAAGCTGACGTTTCGGGCCTAGGCTACAAGAGAGTTGCAGTGGGAGAGACATCCACTGAGGTCTTTCCGCAGGGAGGAGGGGAGGAGTTCCTACTATCTTCCCCTTCCCCGTAATAACCATTGCACCTCACTGTATAACCATAAACCACAACCGTAGGCTCTACTCCTATCTCTGCATACAAAAAAAATGAACAAACCTGATTTCAATGGCCATGGTTTTATGTAAATTTCCACAGCTTGCTTGAACACTGCACCGAACTCTGGTGTGATTATTTTGGCTACAAGAACTTCATGGTGGAGGATGCAATGGGTGATCTGAATGTCAGGATTTTGCTACTTCAACTTACTGACAAATCCATTATTTTCTCCATAATGGAGGCTGCTCCACCGGGGAAAATGCTCCAACACGGGTAAAATTTGTTTTACTCAAGAAATTATCTGTTCCCCAAACTACGTTTTCATTGGTCATATGACTTGGAAGCTCCTTACAAAAAGGAAGAAATTTCTGAATGTAGTTGCCATCTACATCCCATTAGCTGGCTCCACCAACAAGTAACTAACCTCTTGACCTTAAAGCGATACCTGCTCACACATGGGATCTACTTGATGTTTTGTTCTCTTGAAGTCCTGAAGTACTGTGTGTCTGTTCACAAGAGATGTATAAAAACCGAAAGAACTGTGGATGATGTAAATCAGGATCAAAAACAACTTTGCTAGAAAAGCTCAGCAGGTCTGGCAGCATCTGTGGAGGAAATAACAGAGTTAACGCTTCGGGTCCAGTGGCCCTTCCTCAGAAGATGTATGTCTCAAGAGATGTATGTTTTGTCCGTGAATAGCATCTTAATGTACTTGATGCCATTGCAGTGTTTGACAACTTCTCTCAGCAGATGACACATTCAGGTAAAGGGCAAACGGAATCTCGTCTCCGTGAGAATTCAAAGGTCAGACAGTTCTCACTGTTCTGTCTCTGAACAGTTTTTGTTTTTTTTAAGCTTTGGGTTCAGATGTTTCATAACTGGCTTAGCAGAACGATTGCCTCTTTTGACAATAAATGTATCCATTTCCCCTTAAAATCTAAGGCTTAAATAAGTGGTGTAAGTTAAAAGAATTCCAAAATATTCACATTAAAATCAGTGCTAATGTGGAAATGCGTTCAGGCAGGCAAGCTAGTTCAACAGCTGTTTCCCGAAACATCAGCTTTTGTGCTCCTGAGATGCTGCTTGGCCTGCTGTGTTCATCCAGCTTCACACTTTGTTATCTTGGATTCTCCAGCATCTGCAGTTCCCGTTACCTCTCTCAACAGCTGTTTCGGTTGCCTGGCTCCTTACAGCAAACTTGCAGTTTCTTCTCATTGTTGTCATGGACAATTACTCACTAACGAGAATGACTGTCCACTGAGGAAATGTCTTCTCATAATGAATGTTTGATCTTGCTTACGCGCGGGTACCAAATCCCCACTGCAAACTGGTTGAAAACCTCTGTGTTAGAATGCTGATGTTAGGCCACACTTGGGATATTGTGTATAGTTCTAGTCACCACACTACCAGAAGGATGTGGATGCTTTGGAGCGGGTACAGAAAAAGTTTACCAGGATGTTGCATGGTATGGGGGATTTTAGCTATGAAGAAAGGTTGGCTAACTGGGTTTGTTTTCACTGGAATGCAAGAGGTTGAGGGGTCACCTGATAGAAGTTTAGAAGATTGTGAATGGCATGGATAGAGTGGGGAACACGTGAGGCTTTTTCCCAGGGTGGAGGGTCAATTACTATGGGACACAGGTTTAAGGTGCAAGGGGCAAGTTTAAAAGAGATGTGTGAGGCATGTTTTTCACACAAAGAGTCATGAGTGCCTGGAATGCGCTGTCAGAGGAGGTGGTAGAAGCAGACTCAATTGCAGCATTCAAGAAGCACCTGGACAAATACACAAATAAGAAGGGAATAAAGGAATATAGATTCTGTAAATGAAGACAGCTTTACTATGGAAGAACAAAATGTGTCGGATCAGGCTTGGTTTGCCAAAGGGCCTGTTCCTGTGTTGTTTTGTTCCTTGTTCTCATCAAAGCATAAGAAAGTTTCTGTTGGCTTGGACATGAAATGAGGATTTACTAGAAATTTTCAATATTACATATGTTCCTGAGAAATAAGAAGTGAAGGATAGTTTCAACTGTCAGGTTCAGTCATAACGGGCACATAAATTGAACAATAGTCACAAGGGTCAACAGCTCAGTGAGAAACAGCCATTTGAGACAAACTGACTGAGAAACAGTCACAAGGGGCAACAGCCCAGTGAGTAACAAGCATAAAGAGACACAGACTGAATGTGATTCAGTCACAGGGGTTGTGTAGACAGAGCCTCAGTAACTTATGCCCCTTCCCGTCACCCTCCAAGATTCCCTTGTGTGGGCAGCAGCGACCTTAACTCATACATTAATGAGGTCAAAAACATCACTTCAATGGGAACTGGCCGAAGTATTTAAAATGAGGAAAATGAAATACAGTGGAGAAAGGGGAAAGAACGGGATCTGAGCATACCTGCTGTAATTGAAAAGCATGAACTAAAGCCTCCCTCCTGTGCTGACATATTCATTAGTAACTGTTCTATTGTGAACTATAGAACCAGGTAACTGGGCATGCATTTTCCAATTTCAGAAGGCATATTGGTTTCAAAATTAATTGACCACTTCACATTCTCTCCAATACCACCTCATCTCTTCCCAAAATTTTTTAACAGCCCCAAGCTATCCCAGCAATCCCTGTATGAAATTCTTCCATTATGCTTCCGTCACTGAACCAAATCCACATGAATCAAAGTCACAGAACAGTGTCTGTGCTAGTTGTGACGCTCTGTCCCCCTTTCATTCTCCTTGCTTTCAATACCAACAGTCAAGTGTGTGGCATCATGGTTGGCTCTGCTGCAAAGCAGGAGAGGAAAAAGACTATGAGAACTCTGATGAATGGGGACTCAGTTGCAAGGTTGGCTATAAATGAGACTCTTGAATGGTATGTTGCCTCTCTGGTTTGGGATGCCTCAGGCTGGCTGCAGGGCATTCTGAAGGAGTAAGGTGAACAGCCAGCAGCCCTGGTACATATCAGTATCATTAGAAACACACTAAAAACAGGCGAGGCTGTTCAAAAGGATTGTGTCAGAGATTGCTTCAAAAAGAAATTAGGAAGGCAAACAGGGGCCATGAAATGTCTTTGGCAAATAGGATTAAGGACAATCCTAAGGCTTTCTATAAGTACATTGAGAGGAAATCGATTACTAAAGAAGGGAAAGATTGGGATCTATCAGAGACCAAAGAGGCAACCTGTAGGTGGAGCCAGAGGATATGGGTGAAGTATTAAATGAATATTTCTCAACTGTATTCACAAAGGAAAAAGACATTACAATGGAGATTTCAGTTGGGATGGTGAGATTCTAGAGGGTATTAAGATTAATAAAGCTGGAGGTATTAAATGTTTTAGTGGGTACAGAGTGCATAAATGGGCCTGCTGAGATTTGCCTGCTAAAGGAGGGAAGGGAGGAAACTGTTGGCACCCTAGCAGAGATATTTAATACTTTGCTGGCCACAGCTGAAGTGGCAGAAACCTGCAGGATTCTTAAAGTGCTTCCTTTGTTCAAGAAGGGCAATAGGAATGGGCCAGGTAGACCAATTAGTCTGACAGCAATTGTAGGGAAATTATTAGGCAAATTTTGAGGGACAGGCTTAATTAACACTTGGAAAGGCAGGGATTGAACAGGGATAGTCAGCATGGATTTGTTACAGGGAGATTGTATCTGAGAAATTTAATTCTGTTTTTTGAAAAGGTGACTAAATAAACTCATGGCAGCAATCAGTTGATATGGTTTATATGGACTTCAGGAAGGCCTTTAACAAAGTCCTACATGTAAGGCTGGTTGGGAAACTCTATCCTAAATTGGCTTACAAATAGAAAGAAAAGGATTATGTTGTAGGGTTGTTTTTGTGATTGGAAGCCTGTAACCAATGGTGTACCACTGGGGCCCTTGCTGTTTGTCTTGTACACTAATGATTTGGATGTGAATATAGAAGGTAATAATTATTACATTTGCACATGATTCGAAAATTTATGGCATTGTTGATAGTGAGGGCGGTTGTCTGAAACTACAGTTTAATATTGATCAGTTTGTAAATTGGGTACAGCAATGACAGATGAAATTTAATTCTGGTAAGTGCAAAATGATGCATTTTGGGAGGTCTAATAAGGGAAGGATATCCACAATGACTGGTAGGTTCCTTGGGAATACAGAGGAACAAAGAGAGGTTGGTGTACAACTCCATAGAACCTTGAAGGTGTCAGCACAGGTACATACAAAGAAGCCATACAGAATGCTTGCCTGCAATTGTCAAGGCATTGAATATAGGACCAAGGAAGTCTTGTTACAACTTTACAACACATTGGTTCATCCACAGCCGGAATACTGAGTGTAGTTGTGGTCACCACATTATAAGAAGGATGGGATTGCACTGGAGAGGGTGCAGAGGAGATTCACCAGGATTTTACCTGCGTTTGAAAATCTTAGTCATGAAGATGTACTGGATAGGCTGGATTTGTTTTCCTTGGAGCAGGGAAAGATGAAAGGAGATCTGATTGAAGTACATAAAATGATGAAGGGCATAGACAGGGTAGATGGTGAGAATCTTTTGCCCATGGCGGATGTGTCTGAGACGGAGGGAATAAGTTTAAGGTGAGAAGGTGGATTAGAGTAGACACAGGAAAAAATCTTTTAACCCAGAGAATGGTAGAGTTAAGGAACATGCTGCCTGAGACGGCGATGGAGGCAGATACTCTTGCAACACTTATGAAATATCTGGATGTGCACTTAAAATGCCAGGTCATAGTAGGCTATGGACCAAGAACAGATGAATGGTATTAGTATAGTTTGGGATAATAAAGTGTGGAGCTGGAGGAACACAGTAGGCCAGGCGGCATCCTAGGAGCACAACAGCTGACGTTTTGGGCCTAGACCCTTGATGAAGGGTCTAGGCCCAAAACGTCAGCTTTTGTGCTCCTAAGATGCTGCTTGGCCTGCTGTGTTCATCCAGCTCCACACTTTGTTAGCTCGGATTTTCCAGCATCTGCAGTTCCTATTATCTCTTAGTATAGTTTGGTGTTTGTTCGTCAGCACAGACATGGTGCATCTAAGGACCTTCTATGCTGATTAAATCTTCTGATTCTAATCAATCATTTCATCACCTTGTGCCTCTTGTCCACAATTCAGCTCAGTAACACTGGTGTCTTCTGGTACCACACTAATAATCACTAAGCTTCATGGCCTTTGCTAAACCCCAAGGTTCCAGTCTTGAATACGCCATCTTTAGCATTTACATCTGAGAAGAAGGCAATGTCATTCAGAAGGATGAAGGGATTTTTCACTAAGTCCCTGTTGAACCTCAGATCAATCTCACCTCCTCTATTAACCCCCAGGTTGTTTATCGAAGTCTTTCAAACTGCCTCTCCAACATTCCTTACCTGAATCACTTCAAGCCAGCAGGAGCAAAGCCATTAACTGCCCACAAGCCCCTACGAACCCTTATTTCACCTCTCCCATGCTGCTGTCTCTTTTTCACTACAGGGGTACACAACCTTGATGTATTATTCAACCATTTCTCAGCCATTGTATCATCAAACCTGCTTCCTTTCACACTGAAAACATTGAGCACTTACAGTCCAGACCTCTACTGCTCCCTAAATCATAATTTTATGGACTACGGTTGGCATTCTGTAAAGGCCTCTTGGCTAGTCGCTCTAATTCATTTCCCATAAACAACAAATGTCCTCTCCCACAATCACATCAATCAGGTCACTGTCATCAATAAACTCCACTGACTTCCTGGCAATTGACATTCAAATTGTTATTCTCTCCTTCAGAACTCTCAATGGTCTTCTCCTCTCTCCAATCCTTAAACCTGCCATCAGATTCTCTTGCCTTCTGTCCACAATTGAAAATGTGCTCTCAGGTCCTACCTATACCCCATCCCTGCCATCTGCAACTCCCCCTTTCTTGACTCCCTTCCTTCTTACAAATACCTCCTCCTCTACTTGTTTATTCACTTGTCATCTTATCATCTTCCAAGAATTAGAACTTGTTCACCCTACTTGGGCATTTTCCTCACAGTTTCATCACATCACTTCCACCTCCAAAATAGCTGACACTCCTGCCATATGAAATAGCTGCCCAGAGGTTGGTATCCTGTCACCCAGTCATTATTTACCTTTATTTACATGTGGACAATCCATCAAGCCTGCACATTCCTGGACGCTAGGGGCAATTTGGCATGGGCTGTCCACTTAACCTGCACATCTTTGGACTGATACTTGATATTTTTATAAAAGAAAGCTTTTGTCCAAGTGGGTGAGAATGCATGCAAAACAGCAGCAGTGGGTGACACAGTGGACTTGTTGGGCCGAAGGGCCTGTTTACACACTGTGGGGATTCTATGATGATCTCTCATAAATATTTAATCAAAGATTGAGAATTACCAAAAAGAAAAACTATAAATTGAAAAAAACGTATATCATGTAAGAAAAATACAACTTTAAACTGAGTAGGACTTTTATTTCATTTTTTGAAAATCAGCTTATTATTGTGCTTGCACATTCGATTGTTCAGATTGCTGGTAACAGTAAACATTGTTTCTTAAAACTGTGATAATTTTAAATTACAATAGTATCCTTGAAATTAGTGTTCAATTCTAGAATAATTCTTCAGTATTATATTAGTGTTAGCAATTGTCTGATACATATATCATGCTGTACCTAACATTCTTCACTTTGTAAAGATACATCTCTATTCCTAATATATATGCCTCCGTACCTAACATTCACTATAAACATACACCACTCCATAAATATACATGCCTCTGTACTTAACATACATCACTCTGTTCTTGACCAGCAGTTTTTCCAGGTGATGTTAATTTGTACCTTTTGAAATTGTGATACAGACAAGGGGGATGAAGGAGGCAACTTTAAAAATATAAAGGGAAGCATACCTGAAGATCATTGTGCTCTCCTGCATCAAACTGTGTCTCCTTTCTAACTGATCTCAAGGTTTGCATAAGGTCCATCAAAATCTTCTGACGTTTCTTAACCTCATAGCAGTTCAGATTGTAATGGTTCACTGCGTCATAAAGATGTTTACTCAGCAACTCTTTGGAACCCTAGAAGATCAAAAATGCAGCAGTGATGGAATAGTGAGTTAGAGATCCAGGAATTGATATGGTGCCAACTTTAAGAGTTAAAAATTAAATAAACCTCATCATCATCACTCTGCAACCATCCCACCCACCATCCTTGCCAGTTATACAACCATGTGGCCATTTCATTTCATTGATTGTGCTCAGCTCTGGCATTACTCAGCACTTCAAAGCCAACACACAAGAGTCAGAATATCACTAGGAGGCTGAGTAAAGAATGGCTGTATCACTGAAATGTGTCCTCTTGAATTTGGTTCAAGCACAGAAGATCAATATCTGGAATTTCCTTGGCAAATGTAATGGGAAGTTGAGGTTGATTTCAGGTTGTTAGACACTGAATTGGGTGCATTCTTGAGGTTTAATCACATGACCTCTTACCTCAAACTGCCATAACATGCACAATCCCTACACTGGCAGATTTGCTTTGGGGGAAAACAGTTGGCCAATATTACTTAATTCTTGCAGGTAAAAATGGATCAAGGTAGAATATTCAGATGACTGTTGATCTGGCATTCTGCTAGTTGTCTTTGGAGTCTTGGCAGAAACAGCTGCCTCAGGATACTTAATATCAAGTAGTAGTCCAGACGCTTTTTTAAAAAAGTGTTACATTTTCCAATCCAATGGACCCTTTCCAGAATTGAAGGAATTTTCTTCCTGCCCTGAACTATATAAACATAGAAACATAGAAAATAAAAGCATAACAGGCCATTCAGCGTTTTGAGTCTTTTCAACCTCTTATTATGATCATAGCCGATCATGCAGCTCAATAGCCTGTTCTCATTTTCCCTCATAACCTTTGATTCCTTTAGCCCCAAATGCTATACCGAACTCCAATGCAATTACATCCCTGCTAAAGTAAGGGGAGCTAAATTGTATGCAGTACTCCAGATGCAGACTCACTAATGCCTTGTACAGTTGTAAACACTTCCCTAAACACCATTCCTTTAGCAATGTGACAAAATTCCATTGCTGCACCTGCATGCTAGCTTTCTGCAACTCATGTACCTCACACCTATCCACATTAAACTCCATCTGCCAAATTCTGGCCTATTCATCAAACCTATCCATTTTAAACTGCTTATTTCTTCATTACAATTGTTCTATTTTAGTATCACCTGCAAATTTGGCTGTAGTACTTTCTCTTTCTACATCCAAGTTATTAAAATACATTGTAAGAAGTTGGGGCCCAGGACCAAACCCACTGGCACCCACTACTTATTGCTGGCCAACCAGAAAAAGATCCATTTGTCTCAACTCTCTGCTTTCTGCTAGTTAGCCAATTCTTTATCCAAACTAATATATTGCCCATAATCTCATGTGATCTTACATAATGTGTAAACCTTTTGAGTGACACCTAATACAGATAGTCAGGAAAATAGAATGTCAGGGAAGGCCACGGTCCAGTGGTATTATCACTGGACAATTAATCAAGAGACCCAGGTAAAGTTCTGGGGACCTGGATTGAAATCTGCTGTGGCAGATAAAGTATGTGGAATTAGAAAATCTGACCGTGAATCCATTGCTGATTGTCAGAAGACCCCATCTGATTCAGTAATGTCATTGAGGGAAGGAAGCTGCCATTCTTACCTGGTTTGGACTATACGTGACTCCAAAACCACAGCAATGTGAATGACTTTTATTTGCCCTTTGGGGTGGGCAATAAATGCTGGACCAGCCAGCAATGCCCTCACCCCATGAATGAATAGAAAGACATACCCCATTATCTGTTTTGTTTGTTGCATCTTCAAAGAACTCTAGCAAATTAGCCAAATATGATTTACCCTTCATACAACAGAGCCAGCTCCAATGGGTTGCATTTTGACTTTCTAAACGTCAGGTTACGACTTCCTTAAAAATGGATTTCAACAATTTCCCAATGACAGAAATTAAACTAACTGGTCTATAGTTTCCTGCTTTTTGCTTTCCTCCTCCCTTGAATGACAGTGTTATATTAGCATTATTCGAATCCACTAGAACCTTTCCAGAATCCAGAAAATTTTGAAATATTATAACCAATGCATATACTATTCTCTGCTATCAATTCCTTTCAGATCCAAGTATACTGGCATCGGGCCCTGGGATTTATCTGCCTTTCATCTCAATAGTTTACTTAATATGTTTTCTCTAGTGATAGCAAGTGTTTTTTATGTTTCTTTTTTCTCTGCATTACCTGTAACGTTTGGGATTTCAATGTGAAAACTGAGGCAAAATATTGATAACATCTACCATTTCTGTGCTCCCATTAACAACTCACCAGTCTCATCCTCTAAGGGACCAACATTCACTTAAGCTGCACTCTTCCTTTTCATATACTTACAGAAGCTTTTGCTATCCGTTTATATGTTTTACTATAGTTTTATTTCACAATTTCCCTTTTTATTACCTTTTCTCAGTAACCCTTGGTTGATCTTTAAATGTTTCCCAATCCCCCAGCCTGCCACTTTGCAATATGGTAAGCCATGCCTTAGTTTTTGCCTTTATCTTACACCCTCGTTTAGCCAGAGATACATTTTCCCCTAATGTATTTTTCCCCCAGTTCAGTTGTCCTACTTTCATTAGTCTTCCTGACTAGACCACTTTGGCCAAATCTGTTCTCTTGCCTTTGTTTAACAACAGAATACTGGATGGACTCCAGTTTCTGATCCTCAAATTAAATTTGAAATTCAGTATTCTATGGTCACTATTCCCCAGAGGATCCATGGCCATGAGATTACTAATTAATCCCATTTCATTACACAATATTAATCTGTAATAGCTTTTTCCTGGCGGGTTGCCGAACAATTCTTAGAATCCCTAGAGTGTGGAAACAGGCCCTTTGGCCCAACAAGTCCACACTGACCCTCAGAGCATCCCACCCAGACCCATCCCCCTATAAGCTACACATCCCTGAACACTATGGGCAATTTAGCATGGCCGATCCGCCTAACCTGCACATCTTTGGCCTGTGGGAGGAAACTGGAGCCCCAGAGGAAACTCACACAGACACAGGAGAATGTACAAACTCCACATAGACAGTCAACCAAGAGTGGAATTGAAACTGGGCCCTTGGTGCTGTGAGGCAACAGTACTAACTGTGCCACCCTTTTTTTTAAGCTTACTGCAGCTGGTATGCCCAGGCAGTATCCCATGCAAGTACTAACCAAGCCTGAATCTGCTTAGCTTCCAAGATCAGACAAGATCAGGCATTTTCAGACTAGGATGGCCTTTGATGCAGCTCCAAAAATACTTTCTCTGTACTGTCTATGAACTTTCCCTTGAGGCTACCCTTGCTGATTTGGTTAATCCAGTCTGTGTGCATTTTAAAATTGCTCATGATTGTTGTATCTGTTTTACAAGCCCCCAGTATTTCTTGGCTTATACTCTGCTCTACTGTGGAACTATACTAACAAGGAACTTATGGATTATTTCCACCTGGGAAATTGTAACACCTGCTTTATCCATTCTGGACATCTTTCCAAACACTGAATGCCTCCCAAACCTGGTTTCCTTGTGACCATGTTTCACTAATTGCCACCGATTAAACCTATTTGTCTCTGTTTGTGCTGTTAACTCCTTAATTTTAATCGGTATGCTGCATGCATTCAGATATAAAGCTTTACATTTGTCCTTTTATCAATCTTCCCCAGTCTTGTACAATTTCTAGATGC
The DNA here is from genome assembly GCF_030684315.1 of Stegostoma tigrinum. Classification (NCBI taxonomy): domain Eukaryota; kingdom Metazoa; phylum Chordata; class Chondrichthyes; order Orectolobiformes; family Stegostomatidae; genus Stegostoma; species Stegostoma tigrinum. Next base: position 1,974,918 of record NC_081382.1, on the reverse strand, counting down.
AAGATAACATCTACATCCTCGCTTCCTTCCTTTCTTTAATAACCAACCACAATTATTGTGGTTAACAAGGTGTGGAACTGGATGAACACAGCAGGCCAAGCAGATCTCAGGAGCACAAAAGCTGACGTTTCGGGCCTAGACCCTTCATCAGAGAGGGGGATGGGGAGAGGGAACTGGAATAAATAGGGAGAGAGGGGGAGGCGGACCGAAGATGGAGAGAAAAGAAGATAGGTAGAGAGGAGAGTATAGGTGAGGAGGTAGGGAGGGGATAGGTCAGTCCAGGGAAGATGGACAGATCAAGGAGGCGGGATGAGGTGGTAGGTAGGAAATGGAGGTGCAGCTTGAGGTGGGAGAAAGGGATGGGTGAGAGGAAGAACAGGTTAGGGAAGCAGAGACAGGCTGGGCTGGTTTTGGGATGCAGTGGTGGGGAGGGGACGAGCTGGGCTGGTTTTGTGATGCAATGGGGGGAGGGGAAGAACTGGGCTGGTTTTGGGATGCAGTAGGGGAAGGGGAGATTTTGAAGCTTGTGAAGTCCACGTTGATACCATTGGGCTGCAGGGTTCCCAAGCCGAATATGAGTTGCTGTTCCTGAGATGCTGCTTGGCCTGCTGTGTTCATCCATCTCCACGCTTTGTTATCTTGGGATTCTCCAGCATCTGCAGTTCCCATTATCACTGATACAATTATTGTAGTTATTTAGGAGTAATAGAAGAGCAAACCTAGAACAGAAGAATGGTGAACAAAGAAACGTCCAGACTACGAGCTAACACATGAGGAAGAACAGCTATGTGTATATGGGTCAAACTATGTCTGTAATCTTTGTAGATACTGTAGATTCTCCAGTTGCTTTGACAGAGGAGCATTTAGCAAAAATGAAAAAGGAAACGATCTGTCTACAGTCTAGGTTGATATGATCTCATATGATGGATAGCACATATAGAGAGGTGGTCACACTGCAGGCTCAGACTCCACAGGCAGGAAGGGAATAGGTGACCATTGAGCAGAGCAGGGTGGGCTCAGCAGGCAGTACAGGAATCTCCTGTGGCTATTCCCCTGCAAGACAGATATATTGTCTTGGATACCGTTGAGGGGAATGGCCTCTGCTCTGCTAGAGAGGGATGGAGAAATAGGCATAGAAATGCAATAGTTATAGGGGATTCAATTATAAGGAGAATAAATAGGGATTTCTGTGGCCACAAATGAGAGTCTAGAATGGCGTGTTGCCTCTGTGGTGCTCGAGTCCTGGACATCTTGGAGCAGTTGCAGGACATTCTGAAGGGGCTGGGCGAACAGCCAGTGGTTGTGTTACTCATTGATACTAACAACAGAGGTGGGGGTGAGCTCCAAATGCAGAATATAGAGAACTCGAAAGAAAGTTAAAATGTGGGACCTCAAAGGTAGTTATCTCAGGATTACTACCAGTGCCACAAGCTAGTCAGAGTAGAAATGACAGGACATATGGGATGAACACGTGGCTGAAAAGATGTTATGAGAGGGAGAGTTTCAGATTCGGGGGGGTCATTGGGACCAGTCCTGGGGATGGTGGGACCTGTACAAACTGGACGGATTATAAAAACCAAAAGAACTGCGGATGCTGTAAATCTGGAACAAAAACAAATTTTCTGGAAAAAGCTCAGCAGGTCTGGCAGCATCTGTGGAGGAAAAACCGGAATTAACATTTCAGGTTCTGAGGAAGGGTCACCGGAACCAAAACGTTAACTCTGTTTTCTTCTCCACAGATGCTGCCAGACCTGCTGAGCTTTTCCAGCAACTTTGTTTTTGTTCTTGGATGGATTATACCTGGGCAGGATCTGGACTGATGCCCTGGGAGGGGTGGCAGCGGACTTGGTTGAGTGGTTGGGGAGGGTTTAAACTAGTGTGGCAGGGGAATGGGAACGGGAACCAGGGGAGTAAGGCAGTAGATGCAGAAATTGAGGGAGATGTAGATACCAAGGTAAACATGATTAAGAACAAAAACAGGCAGGGAAATGCTGCTGAAAAGAGATGGGGATGTGGTCTGAAATGCATGTGTTTCAATGTGAAAAGTATAAAAACGCAAAGTAGATGAACTCAGAGCTTTGTTAGTACTTGAAACTATGACATTATTGCGATCATGGAGACGACTGAAAGAGGGACAGGGCTGGCAGATGAATGTACCAGGATTTAGATGTTTCAGGTGTGATAGAAATGGATATAAAAGGAGCTGGGGAGCTGCATTACTTGGTAAAGGAGTATCTCAGACTGAAACTGAGGGATGATACATCAGAGTACTCATGAAACAAGGTAATATGGGTAGAACTGAGGAATAGGAAAGGTGAAATCACAAGGCCGGGGGTATTCTACAGGCTTCCCAACAGCCAGCAGGAGATGTAGGACAGAACATATAGACAGACTTTGGAAAGACGTAAAAACAGCAGGGTTGTCAGCCTGGGTGACTTTAACGTCCCCCTGCAAAATTGACTAGGACTCACTTTGGATGGAGCAGAATTTATAACGACCATTCAGGAGGGTTTCTTGACACAATATGTAAACAATTCAGCCAGGGAAGGGGTTATACTGGACCTGATTTTGGGAAAGGAGCCCGGCCAGATGAGTGAAGTTTCAGTGGGGGAATATTTTGGGAGCAGCGACCATAATACCATGAGTTTTAAGATACTCATGGATAAGGATAACAACAGTCCAAGGGTAAAGCTGTTAAACTGTGGGAAGGCGAACTACAACAATATTAGACAGGAACTGGAGAGAGTTGATTGGAGACAGCCGTTTGAGCGTAAACCCACATCGGACATGTGGGAATATTTTAAACGCCAGTTGGTAAGAGTTCAGGAGTGGCGGGTTCCTGCGAGAATGAAGGATAGATATGGCAAGTTATGTGAATCTTGGATGACAAAAGATGTTATGATCTTGGTTCAAAAGTAAAGGGAAGATCTGCAAGATCTAGGGGGACGGGACCTAGCAAAGGCCTTGAAGTACAGAAAGAAAGTAGGAAAGAATACGGAATTAGAAGGGCCAAAAAAGGGGCATGAAAATTCATAGCAAATAATATTAAGAAGAATCCCAAAGCTTTTTATACATATCTAAAAAACAAAATGGTAGCCAGGGAAAGGGTTGTACCACTCAAAGACAAACGAGGAAATCTATGTGTGGAGCCAGAAGAGGTAGGTGAGTAAACAAACACTTTGTGTCAGTATTCACCAAAGAGAAGGAATTGATGGAGGATGATCTCAGGCAAGGGAGTATCAAACTCTAGGCCAAGTTAAAAGTCAAAGAAAAAGGTGTTGTGTGTTTTAAAAAGTATTAAGGTAGATACATCCCTGGGTCCTGATGGGATCTATCCCGGAATATTGAGGGAGACAAGAGAACAAATCGCTGGAGCATTGACAGGGACATCTTTATATCCTCTTTGGCCAAGGTTGAGGTCCAGGAGGACTGGAGAATAGCCAAAATTGGCTGACTATTTAAGAAAGGTGACAGGGATAACACTGGAAATTACATGCCTGAGAGTCTCACGTTGGTGGTAGGAAAATTATTGGAAAAGATTCTCAGTGACAAGATCTGTATGCATTTAGAAGCAACTGGGCTTATTAGCGATAGACAGCGTGATTTTTGACAGGGGCAGGTCCTGCCTCACTAACATGATCTAGTTTTTTGAGGAGGTAGTGAAGATGATGGACGAGGGAAAACATTTGATGCTGTCTATACGGACGTCAGTAAAGTCTTTGATGAGGCCCCTTATGGCGTACTAGTACAAAAGGTGAAATCACAAGGTATTGAAGTGAACTAACAAGATGGATACAGAACTGACTGAGTCACAGGAGACAGAGGGTAGCAGTGAAACGATGCTTTCTGGAATGGAGGGTTGTGACTAGTGGTGTTTCACAAGGATCAGTGCTGGGACCTAAGCTGTTTGTGGTCAACAGAAATGATTTGGAGGAAAATGTGACTAGTCTAAGGAGTACGTTTGCACCTGATATAAAGATTCGTGGAGTTGCGGACAGTGAGGAGAACTGTCAGAGGATACAGCAGGATATAGATCAGTTGTAAACATGGACAGAAAAGTGGTGGAGGAGTGTAATCTGGACAAATGTGAGGTGATGTATTTTGGAAGATTAGGTCCAGGTGGAAATTATAGTGAATGGCAGGATCCTTTGGAGTATTGATTTCCAGAGTGATCTGGGTATGCAGATCCACATATCACAGAAGCTGGCAGCTTAGGCAATAAGACAGTGAAAAAGGCCGATGGCATGATTGCCTTCATTGCAAGGAGCACTGAATATAAGAATAGCCAAGTTATGCTGCAGCTTTATAGAATTTTCATTAGGCCACAATTGGCATATTGTGTATTGTTCCAGTCAACACACTACCAAAAGGATGTGGATGTTTTGGAGAGAATACAGGAAAGTTTTACCAGAATGGTAACCAGGAATTTAGCTGTGAAGAAAGGTTGGATAAACTGGGCTTGTTTTCACTGGAATGCAGAAAGTTGAGGGGTGGCCTGAAAATGTATAAGATTGTGAATGGCATGGAAACAGTGGAAAGTATGAGTCTTTTTCCCAGGGTGGAGGGTTCAATTATTACGGGGCACAGATTTAAGGTGTGAGGTGCTGGGGGAAGAGATGCTGTGTGAGGTAAGTTTTCAACACAAAGGGTGGTGAGTGCCTGGAACGAGATGCCAGAGGTGGGGTGGTGGAAGCAGACACAATAGCAGCATTCAAAATGCACCTGGACACATACATAAATAGGAAAGGAATAGAGGGATATGGATTGTGTAAGTGAAGACAGTTTTCGTATGGAAAGGCGAAAGCTTTGATACAGGTGTGGAGAGCCAAAGGACCTGTTCCTGTGTTATATTGTTCTTTGTTCTTCTTTGTTAGGGCCAGGTCTTAATTTTACAGAACCATTTGCAAATATTGTATTGTGCAGTCAGTGTTAGAAGTTTGGGTGAAGGCATCAACTGTAGCAGGTTTATTCATCCTGAAGATACTTGACTCTGTCCCGTCGAAAGTCAAAATCATCTGATAACAAAGACTCCTCCACTTGACTCTGTCCGAAATTGTTTTTGTTTTCCTGCGTATCCAGCTTACACGCTCTGAAATTGGCTTCCAGCTTGTGTTTATATCTCAGTTTTGGGATGTCCTGTGATCTGGATTTCTGTGCTCAGTTGGCTGCAGAGCACTGTCCATTAATGTCTAGGAATCCTCCGTGTGAGTCAGGTTACTGTGCCGACAAAGCTGAACTCTGATAGTCATATTCTTGATGGCAGGAATGCAGCACTTAGCTGGAACCTCGATCTTGAGGATTTTGTCCTGCCAGCTGGTATCACAGTCAGATCACAGACAGCAAAGTTGGAATGCATCAAAGATAAGAGATAATGGGAACTGCAGATGCTGGAGAATCCAAGATAATAAAGTGTGGAGCTGGATGAACATAGCGGGCGAAGCAGCATCTCAGGAGCACAAAAGCTGATGTTTTGGGCCTAGACCCTTCATCAGAGGCTCTCTCATGAAGGGTCTAGGCCCGAAACGTCAGCTTTTGTGCTCCTGAGATGCTGCTTGGCCCACTGTGTTCATCCAGCTCCACGCTTTGTTATCTTGGAATGCATCAAGTTGCTTTATGTTATGCCGAAATGTTTTCCAAATATTTCACACAGAAAAAAAATGATGGAAAGATTCACTGCCTGCTGTACTTTGATCTTCGTTCTGAGCCAAACTCCATGATCTTTCCAAAGTCCAGGAACTCTACCAAACAGTGAGCTTGTAATGGTTGTTTTTGTTTCTTAGGGCTGTTACATGACAGAGAGGATACTCCCAAGAGAGCAAAACACCCTTCCGAGTGAAAGAGTGCCTTCATAAAAGCAACTATGGGGTCTTTGAGTATACATCAAAGGGAGGGTTCATATAAGTCTGAGGAAGACAAAGATCTTATTATCAGGTCAAAGTGTTTGAAAGGTGTACAAAGTGATTCACAAGCATCTGAATTTCCACTGAAATGTATGTTATGAAGCACAATCAAGCAGCTATTCATTAATTTTGTAAAAGCTTTGAACCACTTCAAGATGCTGCGGTCCGTCCTGAACTGAGTGCATACTACAAGTCCAGATCTTTGAGTACATCCTGGAGCCTGGCCAAGAAGCAGAAAGAGTAAACAAGTTCTTTTGTGACATTCAGCACAGAATGTCAATGGCTGGAAAATTCTGAGAAGGATTATTCCTAATCAAATTGTCACTTCCGTGACCCTTCTTTAGAATTGGACTTGAAACAGGAACTCTTTCTTTTTCTCTACACCCAAATGTGCTGAGTTTCTCCAACAATTTCATTTTCAGATCTTCAGCAGCCAGAGTTCTCTGCTTTATTAAAGTCTGAGGAAGTTTCTGACCAAATAGATACTGCAGGAGTTAATAAGAATGAAATTAATCTCTGAATGTTGTAAACAATGAAGAATAAGCAAGGATGAATGTGAGAAGATTTAGGAAAGGAATTTCAATGGGTGGGAATGCTGTTCGAAAGTCTGGGTGTAGATAGGGGCTGCAAGGTAAATTGATCTCCTCCTGACAAATATCAGAGAGAAAAGTGTCAGGGGAGCATGAATCAGCTCACACCCAAATAGAAAACTATTAACATCAGAATGCTGAAAGTTTTGGGAAAATAAAAGCCACCTCATTTGCTTACATGCATATCAAGAAAACATACCTACATATTAACCACACATATCACAGTAGTGACAAGTAATTCAGATGTAATCAACCTGATAGATACACTGACAGCAAACCTCCTTTGGGACTTTTACCAGTTTTGCTGAAGCTACTGTGATAAGTTAAGATGACATACCTACACAATTCAATAGAGTCACCGTTCATGAGATAACCTTTGCAACTAACTCATAGGCTTGCATTGAATGGGTTACATTAATATTCTGGTCAAAAGAGACCATTAATCAGTCACACGTCTCAGCGTATCCTGGCTCTCTAACATGTATTAGGTGAAATAACAAACCAGGAGCCCACAAAATGAAACAGAGTCTGCGGAAATTTTAACTGAAGTGGTCCATGATCCCTCAGACCAATTCTGAAATATGAGCCAATGAATTAAATCACCTCAGCTGTCTTTGATATCAGCAAAGTTCTGTCTCAATCCATTACTCAAAACAAGTTGAAACACTCAATTCTTCCTCATTGTAAAGGACTGTACTGATCAGCAGTATGACACTAAGTGCTCTGAGGTTTCTATTGTAGTAAGTTGGCTAGTCAAAACGTTAGAAGGAGCTTTACAGTTGTCTCTGAAATTATCCATGTTTGACATAATCACCTGTAGTAACAAAGTCATAGGTGACAGACTTTCTATCGGCTTTGCCGTTGCACAAAATGACAGCAAATTTGTTCCATTTCAAATACTCAGCTTCATTTACATGCATGTCACTTGGTGGTGCAAACCACGAATGAAATAATATAGTCACAAAAACTTCAACTTACTGGACAACCTCAAGTTACTACATGATGATAATAGCAAATCTTTTTCTTGTCAAAACGATAAAGGTTCAGCAACTCAGGAATATTTAGGTGTTACATGTATCATTACAAAAGTTCTTGGACTCTGACTCACAAACAGTATTAAACCTTCTCAATGTTCTGTAATTCAGCACGCTGATTCACTGTAGCCTCAGTGTGTGCATCCAGCTGCTTCGGAGTTTCCTCAATTCCATAAGGATGGAGAACTTATCTTCTGAAATATTTCAAGCTGTCCTGACACTAGGCAGACAATATAATGCAAATATGGAAGGGAAGTTGTAAGCTGATTGAGGGTTGAGGAAAGCACCAGGAGAGGGAGCTGTTGCAAAGTTGAGTTAATAACAGCACGTAGCATTCCTCACCTAATCAGCACTGCACAGCAACTCCCTCCAGCCTTCAACACACAAGACAGACTGACTTTGTCAGAGAAATCATTGAGTGCTGTCAGAGCTGTCACTCATGGAGCCTTTTCTGGTCAACTCATTTTGACTCTTGATGGATGTCACTGTGATTCCTTGGGGAAAACAGCAGAAAAGTTGCAGCTGGGGAATATACAGGATGACAAATTGAGCCTTCCTATAAAAAGTGGCAAGCTGATTGGATTTCGAAATGCATGCACCATCACCTACTCAAGGGCAATTAGAAATAGGCAACAAATGCTCTCCTTGCCCTCATCCCAAAAAGGAGAACAAAACTCCAATTTCAGACCAGTCTGACCCAGCGTTCCCTCCAAATTTTCTGTGACCTGTGTGAATCTGGAGTAGTTCAGCAGCTCAGTGCACAACTGAGAGAAGTCATATCGCAATTTTTTTATGTTTATTACCTATTGAAACTGAGCATTAATATTATTTTTACAGTTACAGGTATTCTATCTGCTAAAATAACAAAATTGTTTGCTCGGCTCAGCAGTCTGGGGGCCTGTTTAGTGGCAGCAATATGAATATAACGTAGATTACATCACCAGAGGACACGTAATTTATTCTTTCCTTTGTTGGCCACTTTTTTCACCTATCTTTATTTCCATCCACAAATATACTACATTTGATATTTTGTCCAGATGAAATGCACAACTTAATTTGCATCAAGTTGTCGATGTGATCTATTTCTAATCTGTTCCTAGATTCACACATTCGATTTCATCAGGCTAAGCCCATGCTTACATTCAGCACTTGATGCTTGAAAGATTGCACAAAGATCCTGTTGAGGCTTCTTGTACCACAAACTGGAGTGAGAGACAGAGAAACAGTAAAATGGCCTTCAGTTGTCTTTATTCAGACAGCTTGTTATATGCATCTGGGCTTAAGCTCAAGCTGGAACTTTCTCTGTTCTTTTTCTCTTCTTACATTAAGTAGATGTGGCTTCTTTTTGTACCAGACTATACCAGATACAAAGTACTACAGTGATCAGATCCTTGATATAATCAATAGAGGTTTCTTTTTTACAGGGTGCTCATATTGTAATTCTTTAAAAAGGCATTTGGACGGGTATATAAATAGGAAGGGTTTAGTGGGATATGGGCCAAATGTTGGCAAATGGGTCTACATTAATTTAGGTTATCTGGTTGGCATGGATGAGTTGAACCGCGGGATCTGTTAGCATGCTGCACATCTCCATGCCTGTATATGTGTGATGTTGTAGTTGTTACAGAGGCCTGGTTGAGACAGGGACAAGAGTGGCAGCTTAATGCTCCAGGATTTCAGGCATGATAGAGTGGGATGTAAAAGAAGTGGACAACTGTGTTATTGATCAGGAAGAATATCACAGCTGGACTGAGGGAAGATACTTTGGAGGGCTCATTCAGCGACACCCTATTGGTTGAGGCCAGAACAAAAATACAAATCACTTTGATGGTATTGTACTACAGCCAACAGCAAACAGAGAAACACATACATGGGCCAATTATTTATGCTGTAGTGCATGTATCAGCCTGGCCACATTAACTATATCATGTGCCATGTGTTTTATGCGCCAGACACTGTCAGAACAAAATGAACCTGAAGTTGTATAATAGTGATAGCTGAAAATTCCTGAAATGTTGAGACTCTGGTCATGAACAAGCTCCTCAGTCAATCAGTGACAGAGAATTAGATACATCCTTGAAAAGCAAACCTTTTCAAAGATATGTCGGGGTGGAAGGATTGGGGGTCTTCAGATAGCTCTCTCAAAGGCCTGACACCGGCACAAGGGGTTGAGTGGCCATTCCCTCTACTGCATGATTCTATGAGGGTACAGGCTGAAGTAGTGAATATGGACAGCATCATATCTTATTTTTAGTACTCCCCTTGCCTAAATACTTAATTTGAGAATAGAGTTTTCAGTTTATCAACAAATCCCACTGGTATGTCAATTGTGCAGCATAAGCAGGAACTGAAATAGGAACCATCTTAAGCCTATAAGAAGACTGTACACCAAGTTTAAATGAAGTGCTTGCCCATGTTCTATTAGGAATCTACTCGGAGTAAGATTGGCACTGATGTGTGGAATCAAATGATCTTATTTTAATACCTCAATGGTTGCTTTTGCTAAGCAAAGTTTCAATTCCTTTCGATCCTCACATTCTCGACTAATGATGTTTTCGACCACCTGCAGGAAAAGTAGATTGTGAGAGAAGGAGCAAACACATGCTTAAAACTGCCTCAATCTTAATCAAACTGTACCAGACCTCGAAATTTTTTATTCAGTAAAAGAGAGGAAATCCACAGAGCCTATTAAGTCTCCTAGATCACAGCACTGAAATAACATTTTTGCTCTGCACGAACCCACAGTTTCAATTTTCAATAGCACACTGCAACTTTGAGGGCTCAGCTCACAAGCTAATGACATTGCCCTCACTTACAGTGGTTGAATAATTCCAACAGCTGGAAGATTGACAAGTATGAAAAGGCAAGCAGTGCAGTGGAGAAAATCCAATGTAGGGATGCTCCTGACTTGCCGTACTGAAGCACAGGTTGACTGGAGGTGAGTTTTCCCATAAGAGAGGGCACAGTATGTAATGCTTTTAATTGACAAGTGCTACTCACTGATTGGCTGCAGTGGTTAGTGACAACAAATTTACTGTTCTTGCCTACACTATGTAGAAAGAGACGGCAAGAAGGTCACAATGGGTGAGACAATGGGTCTTTGATTGCAGTGCCATGACAAGTGAGAGATTGTCCATTGGGCTATCTACCACATTTGTACACTATAAGTTCAACATGACCTTCTTTTTTCAGAAATACACTTCATTAATAAAAGTTATGGCTATTTATGTGGCAATTTCACTCACACGATCAGCTTTCTGGAATTTAATGTTCTCCTGCAGGACCTCCTTGCGCATTTGCCCAATTTTATCAGCATTTTGCGCGATCTCCTTTTCTGCCGTTTGGTAATAAGCATTCTTGTACTTTTCTGAAAATTAATTCAAAAGCATTAATGGATCACCTCACTGTTTGTGGGGAATCGACAATGTTCTGCTGCACAATATTCAGTTTAATTCAACCATTGCATGCATCTCACAGGTAAATCAGAGAATTTGGTTCTGTTCACAAGGCACGGAATACTCAGTGAATATGTGGAAAAAAAAACTGACTGCAAGCAGAGGAGACAGTGAGGATTCAGTCTTAAGTGCGTGAATTGGAGTGGGGGAGCAGTAGAATATGGCCAGCAGAAAGAGTAAAGAGTCATCGAGATTTAAATTTGGCAGTGTGACCAGTAGAAAAACTTGTGATAATGGGAACTGCAGATGCTGGAGAATCCAAGATAATAAAATGTGAGGCTGGATGAACACAGCAGGCCAAGCAGCATCTCAGCAGCACAAAAGCTGACGTTTCGGGCCTAGACACTTCATCAGAGAGGGGGATGGGGCGAGGGTTCTGGAATAAATAGGGAGAGGGGGGAGGCGGACCAAAGATGGAGAGAAAAGAAGATAGGTGGAGAGGAGAGTATAGGTGGGGAGGTAGGGAGGGGATAGGTCAGTCCAGGGAAGACGGACAGGTCAATGAGGTGGGATGAGGTTTGTAGGTAGGAGATGGAGGTGCGGCTTGGGGTGGGAGGAAGGGATGGGTGAGAGGAAGAACAGGTCAGGGAGGCAGAGACAGGTTGGACTGGTTTTGGGCTGCAGTGGGTGGAGGGGAAAAACTTGTGAGGTGTTAGAGTGACAATAAGATGATTTAAACACCCCTTTTTCTGTCTGCAGTGGCCAATGTGCTGACCATGCTCAACCATCCTTGCTTGCAAATGTCACCTACCATGCCTAACATTAGATGCAATTCTGATATTGGACAACATCTACCAAATAATCTTTACTGTGCTAAGAATTATACCAGAAATCAATTTAGAACAATCCATTAGGCTCACTGCGTGACTCATTTACACAAAGTTACATATATTAAAACACAGGGCCCTGTTGTTCTTACACAAAGCAAAAATATTACTCCAGTCTTTAAAAACACATTGTACCCTTTAAGAGTCTATTAGGTTTGTAAACAAATAAATTTCTTGAGTGACTGGCTCCAATGACAGATTCCATCACACTGATGTAAACCTTCAATCAGTTAGTGTTTTTTTAGAGATAGTAGAAACTGTCGATGCTGGAGTCTGAGATAACAAGGTGTGAAGCTGGATAAACACAGCAGGCCAGGCAGCATCAGAGGAGCAGGAAAGTTGATGTTTCGGGTCTGGACCTTTCTTCAGAAATGGGGGAGGGGAAGGTGGCTCTGAAATAAATAGGGGGAGGTGATCATAGAAGGTGGATAGAGGTGCAGATAGGTGGAGGGAAGACGGACAGGTCAAGGAGGTACAAGTGAGTGTAGGTAGGGAGTTGGGGTGGGGGGGGATTGGTCAGTGAGGTGGGAGGGGCGGGTAGGTGGGAGAGAAGACAGACAGGTTTAGGAGGCGGGGATGAGGCTACTGGTAGGAAGTGGGGATTGGGATTGGTCAGTGAGGTGGGAGAAGCAGATAGGTGGGAGAAAAGATGGACAGTCAAGGAGCAGGGACAAAATGGGCTGGTCTTGGGATGAGGTCGGGGGTGGGGAGATTTTCAAGCTTGTAAAGTCCACATTGAAACCATTGCGCTACAGGGTTCCCAGGTGGAATATGCGGTGCTGTTCCTGCAGCCTTCGGGTGGCATCGTTGTGGCACTGGAGAGGTCCTGCATGTTGACTGCATGGGATTATACAGGGACCTTCAAGTAAATTTCACTTCACTTCTGCTCACAGTATGGGAATGCCAGAGATCATCTGTCTTTTCTCTTTATTCATTTACAGGATGAGGGCGTTGCTAACTAGGCTGCATTTATTGCACATCCCTAATTGCCCAGATGGGTTTTTCCAACTATCGGCGATGGTTTCATGGTCATCATTAGATTCTTCATTCCAGATATTTTACTGAATTCAAATTCCACCAGCTGCCATGGCAGGACTCCAAGCCCGGTCTCCAGAATGTTAATTGGGTCTCTGGATTAATAGCCTAGCGATAATAGAACTAGGCCATCATCTCGCTCTGTTTAATCAGGTCAAGGAACTGCTGTCCGTGTCTGGGCAGGGAATGTGCCTGATGCTGGTATTTGAGCCAAGAATGAAAAAACTTCTAGTGTTGTATCCTAACCCTGGTGGACACTGGAGAATGAACTGTATCAAAGTTAGCACGATGGCAGCTGCTTGTTTCAAGAATGCTGTTCAGACAGACATGCCTGGTGATAGTCAGATCCAGCTAGTTCCAATGTCCTGAAGTTCAAGGTCCCCAGAACACCTTGTTGCACCTTCCAAAACAAGGTTCTAGTTACACCAAGCTCATGGTAGCAGCAAAGCTCAAACTGCCTCAGTTTCTATTTATATTTCCAAGATTATGATGTCAGAGGCAGGAGCTCCATGTTCCTCTCTGGCTCTTACGCTGAAATCTCCTGATTGTTAAGGCTGCTTACTAGATAAGGATTCTGCTGATAGCAGTGTCAAACTGCCCCGTATTTCTTTCTAAACCACAATTTTTTTTTCATGGAGGAAATGATTATGGAAACTGCCAATATCTACTGTATGACCATAGCAACGCCCTGACCATTCCGAATCTGTCTGTTTGGTCGGACATTTTTCAGTTATCTAAAATTGACAGGTATCAGTTCCTGCTTTCCCTACACCAACCCAGCACCTACTTCTCACGCTGCACGAAGTGTGTTCCCTTTCCAACACTGAGAATGTCTGCTGACACCCTGAACAGATTCTCAGCACGTCCGTGCAAAACACAATTGTGGATTACCCCTGCTTGTACTAATAGTGACATCATTCCATCTGTTCACTTGTACTTATTGTGCTTTTCTCTGGGGGGAGGCGTTGGCATAGGCATTTTTTTTTAACTGGTAGAGCATTTCACAAATTTCCATGCGAGAACCATCTGCATTTGTAATGTGAACCCTTCAGGGTGTGATCTTGCATTCCAGTCCTGATGAATGGGAGACTGAAAGTTTCAACTTTATGATTTTTTTAAGCAAAAGACTTCAGTGCTACCAAGCAGTTAAAGATTACTGAGGTGGTGAGCATCTACACAGTTAGGTAACCATGCGCAGAGAGCCTGAGGCTTTGAGGAGATGATCACTGGGAGCACCCTGCCAATGACATGCATTTGAAAACTGGACCCATGGCATAAAGTGTACTTTATCAGCAATGGTGCCCTGTCAAAGGTAATGGGGCACAACAGCAACCAGAGCATGAACATGAACCAGCATGAGGCAATAGTTCACTGCCATTTCCAGTCATCTCCAAATTATCCAAACAGATTATCATGGAAAAATGGAGAAACGAATCACATACAAAACTGTATGGAGTTTCTTTGTTCAGGAATATTAATTTCCTTCTGTCTTCCTGACTCCACACCATTTTCAGGTGGTTCTCTTCTGGTTCTGGAAGACCACTGGTGCAAAACACATGCAAAATCTTTTTCAGGGCCTTCCAAATCCCCACTGTGAGGGCCACTGGAGAAAGTATCTTTTGTGAGCCCTTAAAAAGGGCAGCAGGAAGAGGTTGTGGTCACTTGGGAAGCCTCTTCAGGGGCCAGGAACATTCTGTAAATAGGTGTAAAATGTCGGTGTTAGATTCTGAGTTGTAATGCATATGTATTTTACTGCAGTGATTCAGAATTGGGATCTATTCTGAGAAAGCAACTTGACCTTTACATCGGTCAGCATTGTCTTACTGTCATGCACTACAGCACTTTACATTTGTCTGAGGTGTGATCATTCATTTAAAAAAGTTTTTAAAAGTCATTTCAGCCTCTACTAGTAGGTTTTATGCTGTGATTTAAATTAACAGGCAGCTCCAACTGGTTAAAACAACCCTGCTTCTGAAAGTGAACAAAAGCTTGCTTGTCTTCATTAACTTGCAGGCACACTACTTTGAATTAGAAGTGGATACCATTCTGCCAGTCAGTTTCAAGCAACACAGCTGTAACTTTTCTTTTATAACCGTAGTCACTATGAATGCTCAAATCCATTTCAAAGTTACCATTAGGTTCAGCTCAGTAGGTGTGCCATTGCCAATGTAATATGATTTGTCTACTGGTTGGGTGAAGACAGTTAGTATGTTTTTTGCCTTTCTGCTAATTTGTTTCTCATGTTCATGAAGGTTAGATAAAATGAAGACAGCCAATGTGCAAGTTTCTCCCTATCAGTACACAGTTTCTCCATCAACTGTGCTTCCTTATGACATGACAGAGCAATTGTGTTCCTTGCTAAGAGCTCCATAATGTAGGAGAGTTGAAGGGAAAGGGTGTAAACCTTGACTAAAGATATGGAATGGGTCCCAAAAGGTGCCCAATATCCAAATACCTCATTTCTCCGACAATGTCTGCAACCTGTTCAGTGCCAAATAGTGCTTTGCATTCCTTTAGCTTGAGGAGGTTGAGGGATGACACCGATGTTTGGACAGTCCAAAGGAGAGGACGCTCCAGGTTTTCTGCACAGCACCAAAATATAGGAGTCCACAGTTAAGTGTGAGAACAGATATTGAGAATAGCCTGTCCCCGGTGGCAAACAGGACCTTCACCTCCTACGGGTCAGTCAGCACCTTTCTTGCATCAGATAGCCCCTGGTGAATGGCCAATGACTTCAATGAATGCTTGAAGTGAGTCTTGGTTCAACAAGAGGAAGGAATACATCACACCAAACAAAGAGAAAGATGCTGACACTTGCTGGTGAAAATGGGTATGATCAACATGGAACTTGATGAGAAGAGCTGTCAGAGTTTCTTCCTAACTGCAGACCAGGCACATCAACATCAGATACAGCAAAACATTCCATGTGCATTTGGCAGGAGGAGAGTTTAGAGAAAACGTGGAGACCTGGCTGCAAGGAGCTTGCTACTCCCAGTTATAGAACCACCCCTCACAAATGGTTCAAAACATGTTCTGTCCATCTGCCTCTTAAGCAGTTAGCTTCATGGGTATCTCTGCTTCAATATGTTGTATACCCTTCAACCCTGCTTCACCACCACAGAGGTGACAGACCAGCTTGCAAGCAGTTTGACACTGCTATCAGCAGAATCCCTAAACAAGTAAGCAGCCTTAACTACAGGGAATTTCAATGTAGGAATGAGAGAGGAACATGGGGCCTGACCCTCCTGCCTCTGACATCACAGCCTTGGAAAGATAAATGAAAACTGAGGCAATTTAGGTTTGCTGCCACCGTGAGCTTGGCAGAAATACACAGTCTTCATATCAGCATCTTGCACACTGCTAGCCCAGACAGTTGTTCAACTTGATTGAACAGATGATTTATGGCTTTCCCATGCAGAAGTGAAATGAGACTTATTTGAAGACACCAGCTACAACTCCGCACTCTCAATATGCATGAAACTAGAGTCAAAAAACACTGACAGAGTGAAGGTTAACATGGCTGTGATGGAATCTGCCATTGGAGTCAAACAATCAAGCAGTTTCTTATTTGTTCACAAACCTAATAGGCGCTTTCAGGAGCACTTTTTTTTAAAAGACTGGAGCAGTATTTTTACTTTGCACAAAAAGAACAGGGTCCTGTGTTTTAATATACGTAGCTTCTAGCATGAGTAAATGAGTCATGCTGCGAACCTAACTGATTATCTTAAATTGGTTTCTAGTATAATTCTTAGAATGGGCGGGCACAAGAGTTGGGAGTGGGGGATGGTGACAGAGAGAAAAGAATGCATTCAGAGGTAATAGGAACTGCAGCTGCTGGAGAATCTGAGACAACAAGGCGTAGAGCTGGATGAACACAGCGGGCCAAGCAGCATCTTAGGAGCAGGAAAGCTGATGTTTCAGGCCTAGGCCCTTCATCAGAAGAAACAAAGAGGAGCACGCCATCTAAATGACTGACACTGTTTCAAGCTATTCAGTCTATCTCCGACTAGCCAGAACTATAAAAGTTCCAGAAAAATCATCTAAAAGGTATAGAAAATAGGGTTGACCTGCAGACCTCCTTCTTGAATCATCTGAGACTGTCTGAGGAGACCAGCAATGGCAAGAGGCAGAGATCAGCAGACCATCCAGAAAGAGAGAGAAGAAAGGCAGCTTTGCAGACCCAGAGACAAAGCCAGAGATTGAACCACTGGGTAAAGCTGCAGAGACTCAGGAAGTGTTGTAAACTTAAGGGGCTAAATAGGATTACTGACAGTATGTTTAGTATTAAAGTATACTGTACTTTGTTCCTAATAAAGTCGGGACTATTTTGCATTGTTATCAGCTTGTGTTCGTATTGATTTGACTGCTTTGATATTATCGGACATCCGGGCAAATTCGTTCTGGTCAGAGTTATCTACCTTGTCTACTTAGGCAACAAAGTTTACAAAATGCTAACGTTACAAGAAGTTCTCAGGCACGGTTCCTGAGTTATTATGGTTCCAGACAAAATATTCCAAATTACCAAGCTCCCAGGTGAAGAGGAACGAACAGGCTCCCCTTCTTTCTCACCTGCCTCTCTTGATTGGTCGCAACAATGTTAGTTTAAAAGGTATCCCCTCCCTTGTCAGTACTTTTGCTTCGACCCAAATGAATTTATGTGCTGAAAGGAGATAATTGAACCAAAAACTGAAATTGTTGGAGAAACTCAGCAGATCTAGCAATATCTGTAGAGAGGAAACAAAGTTAATGTCTTAAATCCAGTGACCCTTCTTCAAAACACAACTTAACCAGGCTTTCATGAGTCAAAAAAGTGTGAATTTTTAGTTATTAAATGCAAGAAGAAATAACGCAAAAGACAGGCACACAGATTCAAAGAAAATAGCAAGTCCAAAATATAAATGTTACAAGATATACAGGCCAGTTTCTCCATTGTTCGTGAAAAGTAGACATTGCAATGCTGATAGTTGACCTGTCAATTTCAAGATTCTTGGCTGTGTAGGTTAGCTGAAATTTGTTTGCCCCATTTCCTTTTAAACTAGCTTCCTAAGCGACTTTCAACACTCAAAGCAAGACAGTCTTTTGCCTGCAATGAAGGTGTGACAAATAGATGGTTCTGCAACCATGACCTTCACAGCACACTAGTGGCTCAAACACAAGCGAGAACAAATGAATACATTAGCCCACTGGTAAACACACAACTGGGATAAAGCTCACTTTTAACCCTTTTTTTTTCAAATACAAACATCTCTCATGCAGACTGTGCCTTTTTCCCAACAAGGTCACAGTCCAAAATACCTACAGGTGATTACTGTTTACCCAGAAGAGTCGTGGAGTAATAAGCACGGAAACAAGCCGTTCAGCCTAAACTGGTCCATGCTGACCACGGTGCTCATTCTGCTAGTTCCAATTGCCTGCATTTGGTCTGTGTTCCTCTAGACTCTTCCCATCTATGTACCTATCCAAAAATTTCAAAAATGTTGCTGTTGTACCTGTCTCAACCATTTTCTCTTGCAGCCCATTCCAGATACTCTGTGTGAAGAAGTTGCCCCTCAAGTCTTTCTTAATTCTTACCCCTCTCACCTTTGAACTATGTCCTCTAGTCTTCAATTCCCCATCCCTGTGAAAAAGATGATATGGAATCATCCCATCTATACCCCTCATGATTTTATACATGTGAGTAAGGTCACCCCTCGTTCTCCAATATTCCAAAGTCCTATCCTGACAAAGCTCTCCCTATAACTCAGGCCTACCAGTTCCGGCAACATCCTTTTAAAATCTACTTTGCACACTTTCCAGTTTAACTATGTCTTTCCTATAAAAGGGTGACCAAAGCTATACACAATACGCCAACTGCAGCCTCACCAGTGATTTATACAACTGTAACATAACGTCCCAACTCCTAAACTCAGTGCCTTGATCGATGAAGGCCTACATGCTAAATGCCTTCTTCACCAGTGTACCTATGACATTGCCTTCAATAAACTATGAACTTGTACTCCTAAGTCCCTCTGCTCCACAAGACTTCTCAAGTCCTTATATTTATTTATAAGCCCTATCTAGGTCTGACTTTCCAAAGTACAACACCTCATACTTAACTGTGGTGAGTTGCATTTGCCAATCCTCAGCCCACTTCCCCATCTCATCAAGATCCCTCTGTAGTTTTTGACAACATTCCATGCTAGAAACAACCTTCAACCATCACCTTCTACTTCCTACCATCAAGCCAATTTTGAATCCAATTAGCTAGCTCTTCCTGGACCCCATGCAACTTAATCTTCATTACAAGCCTGCTGTGTGGCACCTTGACAAAGGCCTTGCTAAAGTCCACAGAGAACCCATCCACTGCCCTGCCCATATCTATCCTCTTGGTTACCTCTATGAAAAACTCTAATATATTTGACTTCCTGTGCACAAATCCACGCTATCCCTAATTGGACCTTGACGATCCAAATGTTGGTTGGTCCTGTCCCTCAGTATCGTCTCCAATAACTTGCCTACCACTGATGTCAGGCTGACTGGCCTGTCGTTCTCTGGCATGTCTTTGCGACCTTTCTTAAACAATGGAACAACATTAACCACCTTCCAATCCTCTGGAACTTCACAAGTGGTTAAAGATGAAGCAAAAATCTCTGCAAGGGCCTCTGCAATTTCTTCCCTAGCCTCCCACAACCTGCAAGAATGGAACTGATCAGGCCCAAGGGATTTATCCACCTTAATGCGATCTAAGGCTGCAAACACTTTCTCTCTTATTTCCATTATTTCCTTAGTATCCATGATTCTCTTCTCAGCAAACACGGAGGAGAAATATTGATTAATTAAAAATCTCCCCCAACTCCTGTGGCTCCACACATAGATGGCCATTCTGATATATAAGGGGATGTATTCTCTCCCTAGCCATCCTTTTACTCTTTATAGAACATCTTGGGATTACCTTTAACCGTATCTACCAGATCCATCTCATACTTTCTTTTTGCTCTTCTCTTTTCTGTCTTAAGCGTGCTCCTATACTTTTTATAGTCATCTAGGGATTCACTTGAGCCTGAAAGCTTAAACCCAACGTAGGCCTTCTTCTTTTTCCTGACCAGAGCCTTTATGTTGTTCTGTATTTTTCCTTTTGATGCTTTGGCGTGACATCCCAGAGTTTCTCTCCAGAATGCCACTGAATATGTATCCACAGACATCTTTTGGCTACAACTCACTTTTTTTCAAAAAGCACACAACATACTTAAGTTCAATGTGTTGGAGTTGTTGGTTAGTTCGTCGAGCTGACTGGTTTCCGTGCAAACATTTCATCTCCCTTCTAGGTGACATCTTCAGTGCTGTTTAGCCTCCATTGAAGTGCTGTTGGTCTGTCCCGCCCTGAATTTATATAGTCCGGTCCGTCATAGTGGGTTGTCCTATTTCTGGTTTTGTACCTTGGTGCTATGTAGATGGGGTCTATTTCAACGTGTTTATCGCACCAGTGGTTGAAAACCAGATCTCCAGGAATTCTTGTGCTTGTCTTAATACTATTACTTTGTCCCAGTTAAACTGATGTCCTTCTATTTTGGAGTGTATTGAAATGAGGGAGAGTTTGTCATGCTGTTTTATCATATTGTGGGTATAAGGTCTTTTGTCTTTGAGTAATTTGCAAAGTGTGGCTATTGTTTTGTGTGTTATCCTTATTCCAAGTGGTCCTAGGAGTCTTGTAGTCAGTTCTGATGTGTTTCTAATATTGGTGACAGGTCTGGTAATTTTAGCATGCTGTCTTTGCTGATGGTTTCATTAGAGGTTTTTGTTTTCAGGTGGTCTAGTACTAAGTGGCCAGCGCCTCCTTTGATAGTCTCCTTCAACAGCTATTATTTTGTCCTTGTCAATTTTTAGGTTTTTGATGTTGTCCAGGAATTCCTGTGCTGAGTGCATGGAGTGCGTTGATCCACTGGTGAAGCATTTCAGTTTTTGCTGTAACTCTTTGGCTAGCCTAAGTGTCGGTATGTCTCGCGGGGAAACTATGGGTCTGAGGGGGATGTCTGGTTGTGTACCTTTGGTAGGCCTTAGCAAAGGAGGCACTGGTCACATGACGAGACAATCCAAAAACACAAACCTCCAATGGAACCATCAACAAAGACAACATTCAGGGCAGGGCCAGGGTTGTGGGGGGTGAAGCCCAGGGCAGGGCAGGACCGGAGTTAGGGGTGAGCTCGAGGCTGAGGTTGGGGGGGAGCCCAAGGCTGGGATTAGTTGCTAAACCCATGGCATGCCAGTGCCAGGGACAGACATGCCAGCAACACGCAGTGCAGTGCCAACGTGCACCCCAGCCTAGGGTTAACAAAGGGACAGCGCTGGGGTTAGGGGGAAGCCCAGGTTGGGGCTGTGATTGGGGGGGGGCAGCCCAGAGCAGGGGCAGGGTGATCTGATACCAGGTGGGGATGGGGTTAAGAATGAGCTGGGATGGAGCAGTGTGGTTTCAGGGTGGGACTTGGACAACGTAGAGCAGCCTATATTGGAGGCAACAAAAACAGAAGTCACTGGGAAAGCTCAGCAGGTCTGAGAGCATCAGTAAAGAAAAATTGGAGTTAGCATTTTGGGTCTGGTCACTCTATCTCAGAAGGTTTCTTTTTCATTAAGGTGGGGATGCAGAGGGATAAAGTTGAGACCTTTGCTCAGGACAGAACGCTCAGCATCAGAGAGCAGATGGTTGGGTGAGATAGTGAATACCCAACAGGTGGGGTTGGGAGAGGGGATGGAATCAGAGGGCAGATAAGGGAAGATTAGCAAGACCCATGGGTATCTGAGTTGTTGCATGTTGTAGGCCTTCATACCTTAAAGGCAACAGAAAATTTGGAGGTGATCTGGGTCAAGTTAGGGCACTGCTGGGCACAGACAGCGAGGAACCAGCAGTAATATCCTTTGAGATAGCAGGAACTGCAGGTGTTGGAGAATCGGAGACAATAAGGTGTGGAGCTGGATGAACACAGCAGGCCAAGCAGCATCTTAGGAGCAGGAAAGCTGACGTTTCGCACCTAGACCCTTCATCACCTTGTTATCTCAGCAATACCCTTTGGCCAATATATCTGAGTCATCCCCAGTGCCTCTGTGAACTTTACCTTCCAGGTAGATTTTGTTCCGCAACTGAACTATCTGGTCGCGGCTGCTCCACTGTTTAAAACACTCCATGCCTACAGCACACACCCGCCGTAATATTAAAATAAATATTCTTAATAGCACTGACAAAACCAGACAACCCCCAGCACCTCGCCTACCACCCACTCAAATAACCGATAGCCCCCTTCTCCCGCCTTTTATACTTAGTGCACGTCACACAACCAGCTTTGTGACCGCACAATAACCGGCCCAAGAGAAGGGGCGGGACCTCACACCTGCTAGGCAGTGGGGATAACCATTTTCTCGGGGCGGCGCTCACGGGGCGGGGCGGGGAGGATCTCACAATGGTACGGGTGAGGCTCACGCGGGGTGGGGCTCAATGGTGTGGGTGGGACACACACACACTCACATTAGGGAGGGCGGGGCTCACTATGTTATCGTTAGGGCTCACACCGGCAGGGGCGAGGCTCAGTGATATGGGCGGGACTCACACCGGAGAGGGGCGGGGCTCACAACCGTGTAGGTGGGGCTAAAATAGTATCAGAGATAATGGGAACTGCAGATGCTGGAGATTCCACCATTGGTGTTATAAATGGTTAGTCAATCCCTTTTCGTAGTTGCGAATGAGTCTCCCCCACACTTTCAGGCAGTACTTTTCCAGATCACAGGAATGTTCAGCCCTGAAGAGATTTTTCTTCATCGTTTCACACTAGAGATGCATCCTTCTTGTGCTCCCATGACCAAAATGAAGTTTCACACTGACCCACATTTTCTGCTCTCTGCCTGTCTCTTTGCAGTCTCATGGTGTCCTTCCTATCACTTATTTTACCATCTCATTTGGCATAATCCACAAATTTAAAAACATTATTTTCTGAATCTTTATCTAAATTATTAAGTCCAAAGATGTGCAGGTTAGGTGGATTGGCTGAGCTAAATTGCCCTTAGTGTTCAGGGGTCTGTAGATTAGGTGGGTAAAAGGGGGATGGGTCTGGGTGGGATGCACCAAGGGTCGGCGTGGACTTGTTGGACGAAAACGCCTGTTTCCACACTGTAGGGGTTCTAATTCTAATTCCATGATTACCCACTGTAAACAGTTGAGGTTCCAGCATTAATCCTTGTCAGAATCTGCAGTATGTCAACATGAAAATGCCACAACTGTGACCACTCAATGCTTCTTATCCATTAACTAATTATTTTTAAATGCTGCTATATTGCCCCTAACTCCAGAAGTTCTTGTCTTGACAATTAACCCTCATTGCAATAGCTTGTCAAACATCTGTTGGTAATCCCATTTCCATGATCTTACTGGACCACTGCAGTCACTCTTTAACCCTCTAAATTTAAGCCTTTCTCCAAACTGCTGTTTCCAAGATGTGGCCTCTTCCCCCTGCCAGATTCAACGTATACATAACTTCATTGGGCTGGCCTTGGGTTTCTGCTGAACATCCAGATTCCATCTGAAGTTGGAATTCCGATGTCAGGGATGTGTGAATCCATAAGATGTAGGAACTGAAATAGGCCTTTCAGCCCATTAGGCCTCTTCCACCATTCAATGAGACCAGAGCTGATCTGAAAATCCTACGTTCTACTTTCTTAGCTTGCCTCCATAACCCTATATTCCCTTCCTGATTAAAATCTCCTATTTCAGCCTTGAATGTAAAGCAGTAAAGAATGTCACACATATACTATCCACTGAAAGAAGAAATTCCTCATCTGCCTTAAATCTACTCAACCTCTGCATAAGACAGTCTCCCATACCCAAGATCAGCCTACTGAACATTCTCTGGATTGCCTCCAATGCCAGTACACTTTTCCTTAGATAAGGAGTCCAAACCTATTGCAGTATGCCAGTTGTGATCCGACTGCCTTGTAAAGTTTTAGCAAAAACCTCCCAACTTTTTTACTTCATTTTCTTTGAAATTGAGGCCAATATTCCATTTGCCTTCCCTACTACCAGCTGAATGTGGATGTTAATTTTTTATGATTCATGGACAAGGACTCCTAATTCCCCCTGTTCTGTAACTTTCTGCAGTCTTTCTCCATTCAAATAATATTCATCTCCTCTGATACTTTTGTCAAAGTTCATAACCTCAAATTATATTCCATCTGCCAAGATTTTCTCCACTCAACCTATATCCCACTTCATTCTTTAAGTCACTCTCACCCACATCCAAATTTATTAATTAAATTTTGATGTGATGATGGGATTAGAGACTGTATAACCAGAGCATTAGCCTTGTCCTCTGGATTATTCTTGGTTTAGAAACGCTGGGGCTTGTACAATTCTTATGCTTTTCTTTTAAAGGGAAAGGCCACCCTGACACAGTCTCTTGATTTGCTTTGCAATTGGCATTGATTGTTGTAGATTTAGGAATGCTCAACATAGCACCAAGCCTAATTTGATCAGGTTGCAGTTTAACACAGATTCTGAGAGGGGACTGAGAGCAGGAAGCGAGCAATACGTCCTGAAGCTAGCCACATCAATATTTTTCTCTCTCCCCTTTCTCTGTAAAGTTGATCTCTGCAATTATATGCTGAGTAGAAATCTATATCCAGATGCTGAAATAAAGAATTCTAAAACACAAAGACAAGAAAGAGCCCAGTCAAACTAGCACCCAAGTGAACTGTAGATTGCTTCTCAGTGTGCAGAGAATTGAAATATGATCAAGGAACTGAGGACTATGAATCAAGCCATAGAATCATGGAGCCATAGAGCGTGGAAACAGACACTTCAACCAATTTGTCCATGCCAGTCAGGTTTCCCAAAATGAACTAATCCCATCTAATGAGCACAAAAGCTGATGTTTCGGGCCTAGACCCTTCATCGGAGCTCTCTGATGAAGGGTCTAGGCCCGAAACGTCAGCTTTTGTGCTCCTGAGATGCTGCTTGGCCTGCTGTGTTTATCCAGCCCCACACTTTGTTATCTTGGATTCTCTAGCATCTGCAGTTCCCATTATCTCTAATCCCATCTAATCTTGTGATTTTGGTCAGATGTTAGAGAACTGTGTTCCTTTATCTTCCTTCCACTTATTTGTGCTTATCGATTTCTGTGTCTGTTGCCACATTTGTCTGTTTTTGAGTGTCTCTTCACATGTTTCTATGTGAAGGTCTGCTTTCAAAGGGGTAAAAGCTGAAATAGATAAATTAGAAATCCTGTTTTTTTTTACTATTCTGGTTAATGTTAAAAGTGTTGCGACAAATTTTTTTAATATTGTTACTGAAGGAACCTGACGTAGTTTGTTTTTATACTGGGTGACAATCAGAGGCAAACTGGGATTTTTTTTGTAGTTTCATTAAATCTTTTCGGATGACTCTGGGAAGTACCAAACTTTGACTTCCAGATCACTTCTCCAGTGAGTCGTGATATTTCCTCACAGGCTCATTATTTAGAACAGGGGAAACACCACCTAACAAGCCTTAAAGATCAGCCAGGCTGCCTATATATGGACCGCAGGAGATGGATGAGATACTGCACGAGTCTTTACAATGGAGAAGGATATGGGAGATAGAAAACTTGGGGAAATGAGGAGCAACATCTTGAAAAATGTCCATATTACGGAGGAGGTGATGCTGGATGTCTTAAAACGCATAAAGGTGGATAAATCCCCAGGATGTGATTAGGAGTGCCCTAGAACTCTGTAGGGAGCTAGGGAAGTGATTGCTGTGCCCCCTGCAGATATTTCTATCATTGACAGCCACAGCTGAGGTGCTGCAAGACTGGAGGTTGGCTGATGTGGTGCCATTATTGAAGAGAGGTGGTAGGAAACAGCGAGGGAACTACAGACCAGTGAGCCTGACATTGGTCATGGGCAAGTTGTCGGAGGGAATCCTGAGGGGCAGGATTTATATGTATTTGGAAAGGTAAGGACTGATTAGGGATAGTCAACTTGGCTGTGGGTGTGGGAAGTCATATCTTGCTAATTTGATAGAGTTTTTTGAAGAAGTAATAACAACGATTAAGGAAGGCAGAGCAGTTGACATGGTCTATATGGACTTCAATAAGGTATTTGCTGAGGTTCCACATGATAGAATAGCAAATAACATTAGATCATATGGAATATGGGGAGAACTAGTCATTTGGATACAGAATAAGTGAGAAGATAGGAGACACAGGGTGATAATGTTGGGTTGCTTTTCAGACTGGAGGTCTGTGTCTGGCAGTTCACTGCAGGGATCAGTGCTGGGTTCACTGCTTTTTGTCATTTATATAAACGATTCAGATGTGAACATAGAAGGTATGGTTAGTTAGTTTGCAGTTGACACCAAAGTTGGAGGTGTAGTGGACAGCCAAGATTACCTCAAAGTACAAGGGACCTTGATCAGAGGGGCAGGTGGGCCCGAGGAGTGGCAGATGGAATTTAATCTGGATAAATGCGAAGTGCTCCATTTTGGTAGGGCAAATTAGGGCAGGACTTAATGGTAAGATCCTGGGGAGTGTTGCTGAACAAAGAGACTTTGGAGTGCAGGTTCATACTTCCATGAAAGTAGAGTCACAGGTAGACAGGATAGTGGGGAAAGCATTTGGTAGGCTTACCTTCGTTGGTCAGTGCATGGAAAACAGGAGCTGGGAGGTCATAGTGCAGCAGTACAGGATATTTGTTTGGCCACTTTTAGAACGCTGCGTGTAATTCTGGTCTCCCTGCTATAGGATGTGATGAGGAGGAATGAACAGCCTCCCCTTCTTTCTCACCTGCCTCTCTTGATTGGTTGCAACAATGTTAGTTTGAAAGGTATCCCCTCCCTTGTCAGTACTTTTGCCTAGACCCAAATGAATTTATGTGCTGAAAGGAGATAATTGAACCAGAAACAGAAATTGTTGTAGAAACTCAGCAGATCTAATTTGCCCTACCAAATCTGAAAAGGTTCAGAAAACATTTACAAGAATGTTGCCAGGGTTGGAGAGCTTGAGCTGTAGGAAGAGGCTGGGGCTGTTTTCCCTGGAGCGTTGGTAGCTGAGGGGAGACCTTCCAGAGGTTGACAAAATCAGGAAGGGCCTGAATAGAGTGAATAGTCAAGATCTTTTCCCAGGATAGGAGAGTCCAATATTGGATGGCATGGATTTAAGGTGGGATGAGAAGGATTTAAAAAAACCTAAGAGACAACTTTTTCCACTTAGAGGGTGGTGTGTATGGAATGAGCTACCAGAGAAGTGATTGTGGCTAGTAACATTACAAAATTTAAAAGGCATCTGGATGGGTATATGAATAGGAAGGGGCCAGGAGGATATGGGCCAAATGTGGCAAACAGGACTAGATTAATGTAGGACATCTGGTCAGCATGCATGAGCTCACCTGAAAGGTCTGTTTCTGTGTTGTCTGAGTCTATGATTCAGAGGGTTATAATAAGAAAGCTTGTTATTATATTATGTAGTTAACTATAACAAGTCATTTAATACAATGTTATACATTCTAACACGTCACTGTACAGAATATAACATTCCATGATTGTATTGTCTAAACTCTTTCATCGCGAAGAATCAAAACCTGGTGTATCCATGATTGAATTATCACTGTGCAGACTCCCATCCCATGCCTCCTCATTGGTGACCAATGTGTGATACATATTCCGTTATCAAACCCTTAATTACAAAACAGAGATAATATTCTGTCTTTCAAGATAAAGAATAAACTGCAACACAATAGAACTCGTCTCCTTACTTACATTTATTGAGTTAGACAACACAACGTTGCACTCAGTGCATACTGCCATCTAAAAGAACAGTCATGTCATTTTGTGCAGCATTGCCCTTATGTAACATTACTCTCCTGTGAAACTGCAGGTCAATCAACTAAATTCTAACACAGAAAAAGAGTCCAACAGCTTAGTTAAAGACATACCCCCATTTTAAAGTAGTTTAAAAGAAAGGGATGTAATCACAGAGAGGGAGGTTGAGGATGGAGCCAGGGAGACAGTGAGACCAAGAGGCTTAGGAAGGGAATTCTGAAGCAATGGCTCTAGGCAGCTGTAAACATGATTCCAATTGGTGAACGGATTAAAATAAAAGCTGCTAAGGGAACAGAATTAGGGGAATACCAAGATCTCTGAGGGTTTTGAGCTCCATGGATCATTTGACAGCAAGGCTGCAAACTGAAAAGAAATCAATTTAGTGTTTGTAATGTCATGTTTCACAGCGTGACATACATCACTAACTCATGACCATCGTGTTCTGCTCAAAACGGTCATAAAAGATTTTTTACAGCTACTTACTTCAGGACAAGTAATGGTGGATTCCCTTGTTGTTTTTTACAAACATTCCTTGTCTTCAAAGTACCCTATCCTAGGACCAACATTCTCACTGAGAAGATAACTGGTGCAGAGGTGGAAAGTTTAGAATAATTTAGCAAGAGGTTGAGCCCCAAAATTTGGTATTATAAAATAAAAACCAAGATGAGGTTTGGAACTATACAAAGCGTATTTCATCAGGTTAGTGAGCGGCTGTGCAGATAACCATGCAAGAACAGCACTGTTGTTACCTGTCCCTCAGGAATACAGGCTTCTGATGTGGGTCTTCGTGTGACTGAACTTACTTGTGAATTCAGTAGCAGCAAGCACAACAGAAAGCTAGACTGGAGGAGCAGTGCCTCACAGAAATGTACATGAAAGTGACCAAATCTCTGATAGGTTGCTCCAGTAGTTGAACTTTTTTCTCAGGGGGTTCCTGGGGTGAATTCACCAAATGTCTTTGTGTATTTTCACCCGTGACTCAGTGATGTACTAAAATAACACCTTCAGGAAGAGATAAACAGAAGTAGGGAGTGGAACTAAAGTGAAATGAAAATTGTGCACTGTTTGAGCTGGAGTAGAGCAGGGAACATTTCCTCCTCCTGCACGTTGGTTGAATAAAGTAAAAACTCAGCATTTAATCCATTATATCTCCATATTGAGTTTTCTTTCTTCCCCTGTCAGTGCTTTCCACAGATACATTGTTTTGATCCTTTGTAACTGCAAAAAACAGGAGAATTATAAAACCATTTAGTACCGTTGACCCAGCCATAGGGTAGCACAGTGGCTCACAGCGCTAGGGAGCCGGTTTTGATTAGATGTATAATGTAGAAAAACGTGAACTTGCAGGAAGAGGAGAATCTGAATATTACTTAAACTGAGAGACTGTAAAATGCCGCAGTCCAGAGGAATCTGGGTGCCCTTGTAAATGAATCATGAAAAGTCAGCTTGCAGGTAAAGCAAGTAATTAAGACTAATGGGATGTTGGCCTTTGTTCCAAAGAGAATGGTGTGTTAACATAGGGATATATTGCACTAACTATACTGAATATCAATGAGACCAAATTTGGAATATTGTGTACAATTTTAATCTCCTCACTTAAGTAGGGCCATGTTTCCAATTTAAGCAGTTAAGAGGTTTCAGACTGATTCCTGGAATGAAGAAGTTTGTCTTATGTGGAAAGGTTTGGCAGGTTTGGCCTACATTCATCTTAATATGACATACAGGAGTCTGAGGGTTCTTACTGCACCCAGACTTCTATAAGTTTTCACATTATTGATAACCTGTTGTGAATCCTTATCAGGTGTATTTTAAGTCTGCAGAAATAACATCCTTTATCTATTGAACGTGAAATCAAAAAGATCCTCTAGGTTAGTCAGATATACCACCTCTCATATATCTTACTGACTCACTGGTTAGCTCATACTTGTCCACGTGCTCAGTCACACACCGTCTCTGATGATAAATTTGAGTCACTTCACACCAAAACTAACTTAGAATGGAAAATCTTCAATTCTTGGGTACTCTCTTTCCCTGTCTCAAACACAAATGACTGAGGTGAAAAGCCAGTTTAACTCAATGCATACCTTTCAGGTCTACCTTTGTTTAAAACTATTTCTTTTTATACTCAAAAAAAAACTTTTCCTCCTTTGCATGGGAATACAGAAAAGCTTTCCCAGACTCAGCACAGTTAAGTTCACATGATCTTCCTTCTCACCTTCATCAGAACTACGTGGCACTGTTCCAGTCTCAAGGTAAACCCACAGATTTGAGCACTTCTGAGTCTCCAGACGTGTCACTATGTAACTCATCAACGATCCTGTTGCTGTACAGAGGATCAGTAATTTATTAAACAATTACTCAACTATGGCACATCTACAGAAGATGGAATAAATCAACCCTGGTCAATAACTGACCCATTAGTCGAATCTCAATCATCAAAGCAATAGTCGGCATCATTAACAGTAATCATAGCAATAACCTGCCCCAGTCCCAGAAACCTCCTGCCCCAATGGTGCTCTCTTGATCAATCCTGGCTCTTAGCCAAAATTTGAGAAGACAACTACTTGGTCATTTATCTAACTTCTGTTTGTGAGGCGTCTCAAATGTAGCAAGTAAGTAAATGTTGAAGGTAACCCATTGGATCTGAAGTGCTTTCATAAATCCCGGGGATGCTGTTATTTCATTTTTTAAAAAAAATCTTTTGAGGTGCTGTGAATCACTCAAAATATTTATATTGCAGGGAAAAGTTCCAGGCAAAATTGAATATTCCCATGAAGGCATCAATGGAACAACAGCTATTAATCGATTTCCAAACTTGATTACTCAGAACTGATAATGTACTGACCTACCGACAGCAAAACGTTCCACTGCATTGGCAGAGGTATCTTCTTATTCAGCAATGTCTGCATAACAAAAACCCCACTGGTACCTGCAGAAGTTTTATCGAAGAAAAATAAAGTTTTAAAGCAACGAGCCCGGCATCCTAAAGCGTTACATCGTGAAATTTCAAAACTGCATAATTACCTAATATAAACGTGCCGATGCCCTTCATGAAGGCATGCGACTGGCAAGCAGCATATTCCTGAAGAGCCTGCAGGCGGAAGGAAGGTGGTTAATTGGGTAAAGGTGCAGTGAGAGAGCCTGGGCTCACACACCACAAACTCTGAAAGCGGTTTCAGCCCCGGGTCTCCCAAGTAAACTGCGATCCCGCAGCGCAGGCAGCATCCTGACAAAATGCTGCAGGAGTTCACCCTCCACAGGCTTCACTGCTGTCGAGAAGGGGTAGGGAATGTGTAAGAAATGCAGGGGAGATGGTGGTCTATCAGGTTTCCCCTGACCAGACTTTGTTGGGGGGGGGGGGTCCCTTACCGGGTGCTTCGCCGCCACCGAGTCCTCCACCCGGCGGAGGCCCAGGTTCACCATCTCCACGCCCGACGGTAATCACCACCATCAGAGAGAGAGGCAGTAATTCCGGCCTGGACTCTGAGATAGGGGATCCTGGAGTCTGACGGGGGTGTCCTGGAGTCGTGTGGGAGGGGATCCTGGAGTCTCGGGGGAATCCTGAAGTCTGGAGGGGTGTGGATCCTGGAATCTAGGGGGGAGTTCTGGAGTCTTCGGGGGGGGGGGCAGTGGGTGGGGAGAATTCTTGGAGTCTGTGCGGGCGGGGTGGAATCATGGAGCCTGAAGTTGTCGGAGTGTGGGGAAGGAACCTGGAATCTGTGGGCATCTCCAGGGGAGCTGGTGCTGAATCTGAGGGAGGGTAGGGAAACCCGGCATGGATTATAAAGAGAGGATTCTGGAGTGAGGGAGAAGGGATCCTGAAGACGATAATGTGGGACATAGTAGGAACTGCAGATGCTGGACAATCTGAGATCACAAAGTGTAGAGCTGGATGAACACAGCAGGCCAAGCAGCATCACAGGAGCACAAAGGCTGACATTTCAGGCCTAGACCCTTTCTGAAGAAGGGTCTAGGCCCAAAAAGTCAGCTTTCCTGCTCCTCTGATGCTGCTTGGCCTCTTGTGTTCACGATAATGTGGGTTTCGGGGTGGGAGGAGAGGAGAAGCTGGGAGGGGCCATTCCTTTTGTGCCTGTCCAGCTCCTCCTCTCACTCCTTCCATAGGCCGAGATGAAGGATCCTATTAGCTGAGAAATGGAGAATTGGATTATAGACATATAGGGGAGAAATATAAAAAGATGTCAGCACAAAAAAGTCTGAGAGATCTTTTAGAATTCTGCTTATGAATAAACATCAATCATGTGATGTTTTATTAAAACAGCACTTACTTGAATTACAGAACTCGCACATTTGGCCTGCAGTGTATTTTGAGTAAGTTGTGTTTTAATAAACGTGCAAGAACCAGATAAATATTTATCCTTAAATATTTGAAAAGGCATACGATCAAGAATGAATTATGATTCTTCCTGTGAAACTACTGTGTCCTTGATAATTTGTTTTGTTCATTTGTGGGACATGTGCATCACTGGCTGGGCAGCATTTATTGCCCATCGTTAATTACCCAGAGGGCAGTTAAGACTGCAGTGCTGTGTGTCTGGAGTCTGGACAGCAGTTTCCTTCCCTAATGGACAGTTATGAACCAAGTGGGTTCTTCCCCAACAATTGACAATGGATTCACACTCATCATTACATTCAAGCATCATCACATCATTACATTCTTAGTTCCAGATGTTTGTTGAATTCAAATTTCGTCATCTGATATGGCAGGATTCAAACCCTGGACCCCGGAACATTATCTAGGTCTCTGAATTAACAGCCCGGCAATAATACCACAAGACCAGTGCCTCCCCGTAATGGTAGGCAGCAGATCTTTCAACAGACCCTCATTTCAAAGGTAATATGTCTGGTTCCAAAGAAGATCACTGGATTCTACTTTCCATCCACAAGTGCTGCCAGACCTGCTAACTTATCCAGTAATTTCAGTTTGTGTGTAGTACGTTCAGTAGCGGATTAAAAGTGTACCATTTTATATACAGACACTTAGGTGTGTTTTGTATCAGACAGATTACGTATGAGATAGCAAGAACTGCAGATGCTGGAGTCACAGATAATAGTGTGGAGCTGGAGGAACACAGCAGGCCAGGCTGCATCAGAGGAACAGGAAAGCTGATGTTTCAGATCGGGACCCTTCTTCTGAAATAGGGAGGAGGAAGGGAGCTCAGAAACAAATAGAGAGGAGAAGTGGGGCTGGGGAAGCTAGGTGGGATGGTGATAGGTGAGTGCAGGTGGGGATTGTTCAGTGAGGTGGGAGGGGCGGATGGGTAGGAGAGGGTCCAGGCCCAAAACGTCAGCCGTCCTGCTCCTATGATTCTGCTTAGCCTGCTATGCTCATCCAGCTGTCCACCTTGTTATCTAGGAGAGAAGACAGACAGGTTGTGTCAGGTCAAGGAGGTGGGGATGAGAGGCAGGGTTAGACAGGTGTCACAGAGATGATGTATATAAATAACCTGTACAGGGCACAATTTCAAAAGTAGTGTAGATGACAAAATTCAGAGCCTTGGACTGTGAGAAGAATAATGATAGATTTCAAGTGGACAAAATATAGCTGACTGAATAGAATATCCTTTATTGTCCTGTGTATTCAAGTACAGGAGTACAGTGAAAAGTTTTACAATGTCACCTCTTATGGCACCATCTTAGGTAAAAGTAACCAAATACAAATCTCAGATACAAAAAATAGAAGTAAAAAAGAAAAATTGTTGCATGACTTTATAGTGATTTATAGTATAAGGTAGAAATAAGACATACTTAAAAGGATATACATAACAGTCAGATAAACAGATTACAAATAAACATTACATTGCAGTAGCTCAATGCAGGGGCTTCTACCCTTGGTCTGACCACCCGTGCAAGACCCCAGTCCAACAACCATCCCTGCTCTGCACTGGCTCTCAGCTGCTCCAAGGTAAATTTTCTCCCAGACTCACTTCCCAGTGCTGGCCTCCACTCTGGGATTCACTTCCCAGTGCTGGCCTCCACTCTGGGACTCACTTCCCAATGCCATCCTCTACCCCAGAATATGCCTCTGGGGCTCACCTGCTCCTCGATTCCCCTCTAGGTAATTCTAAGTCATTAGTTGAAAAAAGATGTAGAAAAGACAGGTAAAAAAGTACTGCAAAAAGGAAAAGAACAAGTCGGGCAGAGGAGCTCTGGCTGGCACATCTTACTCTGCTGCCATTTTGCGGAAAGTCAATGGTTGTTGGAAATTAGTGTACATACATATGCCGTGATATAGTTTGGTAGGAAAAACAAAGCCATAGAAAATAAAGGGATTGATTCTAAAGACATGCAGGAACATGGGAATCAGGGACAAATGTGAGTAAAGTGATGGTGGCAGGATAGGGTGAGAAAGTTTTTTGAAAATCGTATATGTCCTGGTATTCATGAATGGGGCAGTTGAGTACAAGACCACAACATGAGAGACTTATCAATTTTTGAGAGGCATTAACGATTTGGGGAGATTGGTTTTGTACAGTATTGGTTTATCTGGAGATTTGGAGGGCATGAAGTGGGGATGGAGGTTTTCGGGATTGGTCAGTTTGAGATTTTGGCATCTATTTGCAGGGGATTGATTGATGTGCTTGGGAGTTTGTAGGTTTGTTTAGGTGTCTTTTTTTGAAGGAAGTATCACTTGACTCTGCGAATTGATTATTTTAGGAAAGTTGGTGTTTTGGGCTACTGGTTATTGTGGATTTTTTTTGCATTTATCATATGGTTTTTAAGATTGTTAGATGGGTTTTGGGGATTGCTAGCTGGT
The DNA here is from genome assembly GCF_030684315.1 of Stegostoma tigrinum. NCBI lineage: Eukaryota > Metazoa > Chordata > Chondrichthyes > Orectolobiformes > Stegostomatidae > Stegostoma > Stegostoma tigrinum. The sequence goes on along the minus strand of NC_081382.1, from coordinate 1,940,493 downwards.
TTGGGGGATTGTTGGGAGATTTTCAGGATTGTTTTGGAATAATTAGCTGGCTTTTGGGATCATTATCTGGTTTGGGGAGATTCGGGTGTGTTTTGGGAATTGTGAGCTGGTTTGGGGAGATTCGGGTGTGTTTTGGGAATTGTGAGCTGGTTGGGGGAGATTCGGGTGTGTTTTGGGAATTGTGAGCCGATTCGGGTGTGTTTTGGGAATTGTGAGCCGGTTGGGGGAGATTCGGGTGTGTTTTGGGAATTGTGAGCCGGTTTGGGGAGATTCGGGTGTGTTTTGGGAATTGTGAGCTGGGTTTTAACATTATGATCTGTTTTGGGGGGTTGTCGTGGTGTTTTTTTTTCACAAACCGGGGATTATTCGCTGTCTGATTCTCCCTCCTCCAGTCTCTCCGCCCCGCTGCCATTGCTCCGCCCTGGGCCTTTGTACTGACACATCGTCCAGAGAGCGCGGCCTGCAGCGGGCGGTGAGTGCGGGCCCCATCCTGACCCGAGCCCCGGGTTCTGTCCCGGCCCCGTCCTCAGGGACACGGGCCACACCGCAGGAGCCAGGCCTCGGGCCGGCCTCCCTACGGAGGCGGGAGCTGAGTCCCCCCGGAGCCCGGCCCAAAAAACCGGCCGGGATCGGCCCGAGCGGACCCAGGGAGGGAATGGAATGGAGTGGGGTGGATGGGGATTGGGAATGGAAACTTGTGCTAGGAGGCATGGTGTTGGACAGATGTGTTGCAGTGCAACTCAGGGAGAGTCACAGTGTGATAGTACATAGACTTGGAGAATATTCATTCCTCATGATACCACTGCACTGAGCTTTGTACTGGTGATCTCAGCCTGTGGCTGCAGATCTGAGGCTGCTTTTGAATAGGAGACAGTCAGTCAGCAATTCACCCCAGCTTGAAGACAAACAGTGGTTAATAATGGAATAGTGTAGGTTAGATGGGCTTCAGTTTGGTTTCAGAGGTCGGCGCAACATCGAAAGGGCTTGAAGGGCCTGTACTGCATTTTAATGTTCTATGTTCTTTTGCTCTCCCCGAGTGTTTTAAATGTGTGTCTACGTCCATGAGAATGCGGAGGCATAATGTATCGCAGGACATAGTTATGACTAAAGTAAACCACAACTTTGGTGTTGTGGGAGCAACCGGGCTGGAATGTTTTGGACAGCTGCTGGAGAATTGGGCATGTTGCTGGCAAGTGACTCAGTGTTCAAGGACCTGAAGAGAAGAAAGTAGCCTAGAAGACACAGTTCTACAGGACCAGTGGATGAGTGGATTCAGGTGGAGTTTTAAGTAGTTTGGGTTACTAATGTCTGAGGTTGTGGAACATTTAGCACCATGAAAGCCCACAAACGGAGGTGAGTAGAAAGGAAGTGGAGTGTAGTATTCAGGTTTGAAGGGTACATCGAGGGATGGAAAGGGGAGAAGGTGCAAAATGTTGCGGGTGCAGGGTTGAAGGGGTTTGGGGCCAGATCAGTTAATTTTTGCTTTGATCATTTAATAGGAAGGAAGAGGAAAGCTGGTGTTCGTGCTTTGGGCAGAAGGTGCAGCTGGGGATAGATTTACAATTATTGATATTAAAAGACCCCAAGTTTGAGAGATGCCTTGGTTGATTCACTGGAAAATTATTAAATTAGACTAATATGAGAGTTATGGCAGTCTTTCTCTGCAGGGCAAATTGCAGGGATAAGAATTGGATTGATGGAGGGAAGGTGTCGTCACTCACTAAGAGTGCAAAATAGAGATACTAGGAATGACAAATGCTGGGGCAAAATTAAAGTTCCCCATCAATGGTCGGTATCAAACACTATTTTGAACTGAAAGTAAGGCAACTTCAACACTGTCCCCATCAAACACTCCCAGGACCAGGACAGCATGGAGTTGGATACAGAGTGAAGCCCTCTACTCTTTAAATTAAAGTAAGCTCTCTCCTCTTTTAAACAGCAAGTGAGGCTCCTTGAAACTGTTCCCTTCAGACATTCCCAGGACAGGGACAGCATGTGGTTAGATACAGAGTAAAGATCCTTCTATAAGTGACTATTGTTCTGTGAGGGTAAGTGTTGTATTAACCAGACACAAGTCAGGTTTGAGAAGATTGAATGTGGTGTAAATTTTTGCACAGTTTAATTGAATTCAGTTTATTCAAGTTTTCTCTGGTGCCACATCTTTCAAATCTACCCAAGTAGGAGTAACTTAAAAGTCTTTTTATCTCTTTCATTTTCCAGGAAAACTAACAGTTGAGGAGCGTATAACACATGGCAGCAAGGAGTGAGAGGAGTCCACCAAACTCATTAGAATCCCAAGCTGCAGGAAATCAGAGTGGTTTCCCAAAAGAAATTTTGGCAGCAAAGGTTGAGGGGAAATACCTGTGCTTTGAATGCCACGGAATTCTCCGGAAACCATTCCAGGCACAATGCGGTCACCGTTACTGTGCATCCTGTTTGAAGAGGATTGTCAGGTAAGAGACTACAAATTGGTGATTCTGCAACCTACACTGTTGAAAAAAAATCACACACTGTAGCAGTATGTGTATATTGCAAGAAGTTCTGTTTCCTTCCCCTTATTACCTCAGCTTAACTCTTGCTAGTCCTGGCCTCCTTCTATCATCCAGAAAATAAACTCTTGACTCTGACTGCATGAGCATCAGGCGTAAACTCCTGTGTACCTGAGTACGTAGTCTTCATTCTGATGAAAGTTAGCACTGGGAAAGAAAGTTCATATTTCTGGTTCCTTGTGTCAGCATTATAACACTCTAATCAGGTTTTGTTGGGTTTCCCTGTATTCTAAGCCAAATCTATGACTGTCCCAAACTGACTATTCCTGCATGACCATTTCTTCTAGTTTACCACACCACCTTTTGGATCCAGCTATGTTATTTCCTGCAACTGACCTTTTTTGAAGGTTTATAGAAGCAATAAGGCACAGATAGGGTGAACATCAAGGGTCTTTTCCTTAGGATGAGGGACTTCAAAACTAGGGGCATATTTTTTAAGGTGAGAGGAGAAATTTTAAAAAGGGGCAACTTTTTTACACACAGAGTGGTTTTTGTGTGAAATGAACCGCCAGAGGAAGTGGTGGATGCAGGTACATTTACAACATTTAAAAGACATTTGAAAGACATACTCCAAAACCTTAGAGACGTTTGCATAAGTACATGAATAGGCAAGATTTGGAGGGGTATAGCCAAATACAAGCAAGTGGGACTAGTTTAGTTTGGGAATATGATTGGCATGAACTGAAGGGTCTGCTTCCATGTGGTAGAACTCTGTGACCATCAGGAAGACTTAAAGCCTTCACTTCTGTCTCCCGTCCATTCTTGTTCCAAGGCAGTGTAAAATCCACCCATCTAGGAGGGCAAGTTCAAACCACTGATCTTGGCTATCATCAACTATTTTCAATTCCATTGCTGCAGTGTTGCCGTGAACTCCTTAATCACAGTTGTTTTTTTCATTTCCTGTGTTAAATTTCCCAGTGTCTTCCATTCTCTCTTCAAAGGCTTGACCTAAGTCCAGCTACATATACTTTGTCTTACCTTCAGCCCCACAGTTACATTATTCTCGCTGTCTCCAGTTAGAATGTTTTTGACACAGTTTTTCAGAAGAATCTATTAATGGATAAAAAGAACAGATCAACCAGGGTTTAATTTCAATGAGAATCTAAAGTAGTCAGTAATCCAACAGTAACACGCAGCTAAGCAGTGTCTTTGATGTCAGGGTCACAATAGAGAAAGATGAAATATGGATCAAGGTTTTAATTTAAATGGGCCTGACATTGGTAGATGAGGCAGAACTTGATCACATTAGACTGGGAAGAACTATTAATGGGTAAAGTTTTGGATGAACAGTAGGAGAATTTGTAAGTATTTGGTAGAATACAAGATCTGTATATGTAATTAAAGAGCAAGAGCTTTGTGTGTCATTAAACAACCCCGACTAACAGGGAGCGAGCGACAATGTAAACCTATCAATGAAGGTCTAGAGCTGCCGCAGTCCCACAGAGTAGGCATGATATAAGGAAAGTGTAAGAAAATGATAGAAAAAGCTATAAGGAATCCTGTGGGCAATACTAAAGGTATTACAAATATGTGAACAGAGGGTGAGTGGCTAAAGGTTTTGTGCATGCTTTAAGGACAGATGCTGCTGATACTGTGATTGGAACTTAGGAATTAGAATCCTAAATAGTTACTTCGTAGTAATCACTCACAGTAAAGGTTGCGGGTAAATGCAGAGACTATGAAAAACAGTTAATTGAGAGCAGAAACTAAACAGGTTGAACCAACGTTAGAGTTCTTTTTAAACACATTCAGCCCTTTTATTTTTGTCTGTCTGCGCACACTTGTTAATTTAGGGAGGCTGAGTTACATGGAGACTCTGATTGCTGCAAGACCACATAGTTTGGAGGGAACACTGACATGGTCCAGATTAGCACCACACAACAGGTTCAGTTCCCATCCTAGCAGAGTTAGATTTGGGGCCTGCGTCCTTGCCTTGGCTCTGAGAGTAAGGCCATGGTGGACCGTCGCTGACGAAAACTGCCAAGAGAACTCGGAAAACAATCCAAGGACTGTCTTCAGGCAGAGCACAGGTGATGCACAATAAAGTATTCCTGTGTTAGTGATCTCCCAAAACAACTTAATTTAGGAATTGAAAATTGTATGAACAGGAGTATGCCATTCAGCCTGTTAAGCTGCCCTTCATTTAATACAGTCACCTCTATTCCCATAACCCTGTATGCCAATTGAAATCTATCAATCTGTGCATTGAACATCCTCAAAGACTTCACAGCTCTCTGAGGGAGAATTCCAAAGATTCACGACAATGAGTAAAATAATTTCTCGCCATCTCTGACCTAAGTGGCATCCCCTTATTTTACACTGTCCCTCTTGGTTTTAGACTTCCCCTTATCAAATGAAACATCTTAACTGTATTTACCACACCTGTTCCTTTAAATTGCTGTAGATGAAGTGCCTGAATGTTTAGAGAAGTATAGTTCTCTCAACTGAGAACTAGTATAGATTTGTAAATTTGTAAATTAACTCCTATTTGCAAAGCTATTTGAATTTTTTGATTAGTGAGGGAATACGTGTCTGTACGAATGTTATTTATATAAACTCCCAGAGGCAGTCTAGAAGTTCTTTTATAAGAGACTGAGAACTCAAAATTGAGAGCATGTGCAACTGGACGTAACTGGTTTGGAGGTAGGAGGCAAATGGAAATGTATTGATTGGCAGGAACAAATTACTGCAGATTTTGGAATCTATACTGAAAACAAAAATTGCTGGGAATCACAGTAGATCAGGCAGCATCTGTGGAGAGACAGCAAGTAATGTTTTGTGTCTAGATGGTTCTTCATCAGAGCTGACATGAAGCCTGGAGGGGACAGCTTTTATGGAATAGTGTGGCAGTGGACTGCTGGGGGAGAAAGAGTATTGATAGTTCAGATTAAATGATCAGAATGTGAGAATGGCGGAACATTGGTGTATCTAATTGTCAAAATGGAAAGAACAGATGGTTCCACGAGTGGGGGAGGGGAGAGCGGACATGGTGACAGAAAATACAAGTAAAGCTACAAGAAAGGGTAGAAATGGGAGTGAGTTCACGATTGAAGCTGTTGAACTCAGTATTAATTTTAGAAGGTTACAAAGTGCCTCATCTGAAGATGAGATGTTGCTCACGGAGTTTGCACTGTGATTTGCTGGAGCAATGCAGCATGGTGAGGACAGACACATGGGCATACAAGCAGGATGTATGTTAAAATGACCAGCTATGGGAAGGTCAGGGCCATGGTTGTGCATGGACCAGAGGTGTTCTGCAAAGTGCTCATCCAGTCTGTGTTTGGTTTTTCCAGGCTATGCAGTTGGATGCAGTAAATTGGAAGGGATACAGGGGAAATGCTGCTTCACCTGGTGTTGCTGGGATTATAGTTCTTCCTTTTTTTCATGGGCCAGGATGTAACATCATCAAAACTGCAATGCTATGCCATTGCTCCTGTATTTTAGGATGCTTGGAAGGTTCTGCCACAATTTTTAACCTTATTCTCCCCTAAGAAGTCTCTCATCTGGATTGGGTGACTGGTGCATTTTGAATACTTGAAAACATTTGCGCACCTCTTCGTTTTTATCTCATTCCTCATTTTATGTCATTTCAGATATCTAGACCAATCAGAGTCATCCAGCCTAGTTTAAAATTAAACTTGGCAGTTAACTGTCAGTCATCAAATTGGTTCAGTCATCATCCAATTGGTACATTCCCCATGGCAACATCTTCAAATCAGAGTTCACTTGCCAACCAATAGCCTGCACTTCTCATTTAATAAAATAACTGTTAGCCCCCTTTACATTGATCTTTCTTGTGATTGTCCTGATAGGTGAAAGATGAAAAGCTTTGACAAAATACCTTTTTTTTTCAGCAATAGTCAATTTCCGTATTACCAAGTAACTATGTATTTTAATCTCAATAATTATCCTAATAGTATACATTTACCAGAAGTTAGAAATAATTTTCCTTGCTAAATATTCATTTAGTTTCTCGACCATGCCTCTGTCTCCAGCATTAGATTTCTATTTGAGTTTGAAGGACCAACCATGAAGGTGAACTGCAATAGACTTGAACATGAGATAATCAGCTGCTTTTAAAATTACTCTGCAGAGTGTTACTTTGCCATTGTGAAAACAGTGCCTACCTCTCATGCCATTAGGTGCCTGTGACTAATTGGAAATCTAAGTGCAGCTAGTTAAATATTAATAATGCCCTCCATAATTCTAGGCAATTTAAAATTCTCCATGTCTTAAGTTGCACCAAGTCCTGTTCCCTAAACCTCTGCACTTCTAGTTCTCTTTCCGTCTTTTAAAAAGGCTTGGCATCAGACTTTGTTTAATTTGGGTGTATGTTCATATAGTTCTTGTAGATTTTCTTTGAACACGTTATTATGTCAAGGGCACTGCTGTCATAGGCATTGTTACTAATGCTGGTGCTTCATTTTGTGCGAGTGAGAATTTCCATCAACTTGAATGTTTAATAAGATGACCAGATATAAAGCTGATTGCAAGTCATGAACTCCTGATGCTTTGCTGTCTTGATTACTGAATAGTGACAAATGCTTTAAGTAAAAATACGCACGAAATGCCTGTATTTACATTGTGAGAGTGTACGTAAAGCATTTTACTGAAACAAATATTGATATTTGAATAATAGAACATAGAACATAGAAGAGTACAGCACAGAACAGGCCCTTCAGCCCACGATGTTGAGCCGACCATTGATCCTCATGTATGCACCCTCAAATTTCTGTGACCATATGCATGTCCAGCAGTCTCTTAAATGACCCCAATGACCTTGCTTCCACAACTGCTGCTGGCAACGCATTCCATGCTCTCACAACCTCTGTGTAAAGAACCCGCCTCTGACATCCCCTCTATACTTTCCTCCAACCAGCTTAAAACTATGACCCCTCGTGTTAGCCATTTCTGCCCTGGGAAATAGTCTCTGGCTATCAACTCTATCTATGCCTCTCACTATCTTGTATAGCTCAATTAGGACCCCTCCCCTCCTGCTTTTCTCCAATGAAAAAGTCCGAGCTCAGTCAACCTGTCTTCATAAGATAAGCCCTCCAGTCGAGGCAGCATCCTGGTAAACCTCCTCTGAACCCTCTCCAAAGCATCCACATCTTTCCTATAATAGGGTGACCAGAACTGAACGCAGTATTCCAAGTGCGGTCTAACCAAAGTTTTATAGAGCTGCAACAAGATCTCACGACTCTTAAACTCAATCCCCCTGTTAATGAAAGCCAAAACACCATATGCTTTCTTAACAACCCTGTCCACTTGGGTTGATCAAGCACAAATTGCCACGTTGATACAAGCTGTCAGCTCTCAAAATTGCTGTTCTGTTGAAGGAACAAAACATTGAAAGCACTGACTTCAGTAAAGTGCAGATTGAAAGTAGATGTTATTAGAAAGCACAGATGATTAATCCTGTCTAAATGTTCCTATAGTATCCAAAGTCACAGTGTATTACTGTCAGCCAGTGTTAAAGCAGCCAAGTCATGTGAAGTCCTCATCAACAACTTGTACTTGAGTAAATCCTGAAGCAGACTCAGAACGCGATGTTAGGTGGATGGTCTATTTTGAAGAGGTGGTTATTTATGTGAATGGAGTGGGTTCTGAGAAGCACATGTATTCATGAATGATATAATGAAAGGAAGTGTTGAAAGGGCTGTGTGTAGGGTGGATATTCGTCTGGTTTTACTATATTTTTGTTGTGGGTGGTGTGAGGATATTTTTTACTGAGGGGAGGTGGTGTGATGTCTCTTGGGCATGTTTGTCTTTGGGACAGGTTATTTTAAATTTTTGGTCAGGGTGCTTCTATGCATTGAGAGAGTGTGTGATCATTTGGGAGCTGTCCTGTGGTTGGTCTAACTGCATCTGTCAGTGAGCTACGTCCCTCTTGTGTTTTTTTCTTTCCTTTGCACATATCCATACTTGCACATAAAAGCCATTGGCTGTTAACTGAACATAAAATCTAATGAAAATAATCTTGAACTCAGTGAATGCTCTGCATCATTTATGCTGCCTCACCAAGTTCTGTTCCTCCATTACCCTTATGTTCACTGATCTAAATTTGTTTATCTCTGTTCCAAAGTTCTTAGCTGATCTCATCCCTCCCTGCCTCTCCACTTGGGAATTCTTGCAACCCATGGTACCACTAGCTTATAGAACTCTGTGGTACATTTAAAATTTACCTATGCTCAGCTTAAAGAGAATATGGTTTGTATATGACATTGTCCCTGTGTACCACGTTCTTTATGTTATGGCCGATCATTTTATAGTGAATATTGCCTACTGTCATAGAGTCATACAGCATGGAAACAGACCCTTCAGTCCAACTAGTCCATACCGACCATGTTCCCAAACTAAATTTCTCTCTGTGCATCTCCAGCTCTGGGCACTTGTGCATTTTTATCTTTCATTGTTTCACAGCTGGCGGTTGTACTAATACTGTTTTTTTAAAAATTTCTTTATCTTTATTCATCTACGGGATGAGGGCATCGCTGGCCAGGCAGCATTTATTGCCCATCCTGAATTGCCCAGAGGGCACCTAAGAGTCAACAACATTGCTGAGTGCCTGGAATCACATGTAGGCCAGCCCAAGTAAGGATGGCAGTTTCCTTCACTAAGAGACATTAGTGAACCAGATTGGTAATTTATTTATTCATGGAATGTGGGCATTGCTGGCTAGGCAATTATAGGGGTCCCCTAATTGTTAATAGTTAATTACATTGCTGTGATCTGGCGTCAACATGTAGGCCAGAGCAGGCAATGACAGCAAATTTCCTTCCCAAAAGGACATTAATGTGTTCTTATTTTCACAACAATTGGCAGTAGTTTTGTGGTGGCCAGTAAGCTAGTGTTCTAACTCCAGCTTTATGTAAGTTTAAATTTCACTGCCTGCCTTGGGGATTTCAGACCCTCATGCCCAGAGCAATTGTCTGTGGTTCTGGATTGCCAGATCTGTAACATTGCGACTTCACGATGATAAGCTCTGAACTCTATCTGAAAACCCTTCCCCTGTGATCAATCTTTCGATCGCCAGCCCCAATTTTTCAAAGTGGCTCTATCGACTTAAGTTTGATAGGACGCGTGCAAAGTCCTTAGGGACGTTTAGCTGAAAGGTGCTATACAGATGCTGGTTGAAGACTGGCCTTGTACCACATTCTCAGGAGTAATATTAGGCTCTCACATGTTCTGCTGCACTTCCTAAATTGTCAGAGTAATGCTTTGCATAAAGACACCTTCAACTCCCGAACAACTACTGATGCTTGTGAAGAATGGGTGAGGATATAAAAGAGCTATCCAGCAGGAACAAGAACATCCAGGAGAAGGGGACTTACGATGTGGAGAAGGAATCCCGATGCTGCTTTCTTGGAATTGTTGATTTGTGTGTTTTCTTTTCCAGTACTGGCCCACAGAAATGTGCAGCCTGCATCCAAGAGGACATTTATGAAGAACCTTTGTCTCTTCTAGATGCCAGCTCAGTAAGTAAGATTTGAATGCTGCAAACAATGGACATTTTAAGAAATTGGTAGAACAGCCCAAGTTAATGAGCAACATCCTGCGTGAATATTCTGGTCTGCCTCAGTGACTGAGTCTCCAATACACTGATTACTTGGACTGGGTAATGGAGATTGTGGTGCGATAGTAAGAGATTGAGAGGAGATCATTAGGCTCATATGTCAACATTATTCCTTCAATGCATTTTTCATAACCCTGAACCTCAAATTTATTCTGTTCTGCAAACTGATCAGTTTTTTGTAAAACAGTTCCTCACATAGTTCGTCATCTAGAATTTTCTGCTTTGTAAATATTAATGTAGAGCAAACTAGCTGTACATAATGTAGGTTGGTGACATAACATAGGACTATTCTCTCCTCAGTTCAGGAATATATCTGTCTCTGTTATCGCCTACATTCCTACAGTGCCCTGTCCTCAAGCTCCACTTTCCTTTGATTCTGACAGACTATTCCTACTCTGACCGCTCAGTCATCCACAACTCTATTAGCTGCCGTGTCTTCAGTTGCCTCAGTTCATATTTTGAAATGCTCTCAATGCTCTCTTTTCTACTTCTTCACCTCTATTTACTCTTTTAGGATCCTCATCTTTGCCCAAGTTATTGATTTTTTAATTTTATTTTGATTTCTCTTCTTTTGTTCCATGTTCATTTTCCCAACTGGAGCCATCTGAGCATCTTAGGACATTGCTTCCACATTAATGGCTCTGAGGATATAGGTGTTATCTGGATAAAGTAACCAAGAGAATGTGGATAAGAGCGAGAGTTACATCTGCTTTTGGGCAGTGTTATGAATGAGAATAGAGAGGTTTGACGAGAGGTTTTTCTTGTTACTCTGTTGACCATGGAATGGGCCGAATCAGAAGGTTTATATCCCCAATGTCCCATGCAAGTGTTGCTTTACTCAGGAGAAGGGTTGACTGGAGAGCAGGAACTGTTTTTTTGACATAAGGGAAGGTTACTGTCTGACATTGAAATAGAGTACTGGTGGGTAAAGGCCTGTTATTGAGTTGAGCAGTGTGGGGATTGGTTAGATGGTAGATCAAATTAATTGAGCTTTCCTGGTATGTTGGCATCAAGCTGAGTAACAGCAGTAACAATTTGTAAACTTGGAAATGCTGCTGTATCTGTAGTTGTTGAGATACATTGTTCAGGCCGTCCTGTCCAATCTATCTGGAGAACTGTCGGACTGTGCCAGGAGTTCCCATGAGTTCTGGATGCTGTTTGCTGGTCTACCTTGATTTTTTTTCCACAGTTGGGAGCCTGAAATTTGGAAATTTTTATATAGTATATCCAATAAAAAAATTTCAGAAGAGTGATTAAAATCTACAACTTATTACAACATGAAATAATTAGTGTAAATACCTACTTCTCAAGTGCTAGATCAATACTAGCAAAAAGGATTAGAAAGAAAAGCTAATCATTAAGTGATATTGGATGGGAGGACACTAATGCAGAAGATATATATATATTCTTTATATGTATGTTTGTATTTATATCTGCATAATACTCTCTTTGAAAAAAAATCAAGTTGTGCCTTTTAATCTTTACAAGTTCCACAACTCCCCATTGTAATCTTTTTTTCTTCCTTTAGGCTTTTCCAGACAATGCGGCTCGCAGGGAAGTAGAAAATCTACCTGCGGTTTGTAACAATGAGAGCTGCACCTGGAAGGGCACTGTTAAAGAGTATGAGGTGAGAAGAAAGATTTAACATAAAGGCGAGAAATCTAAAAAGAAAATTAAAGCAAAGTGTTTTATTGGTTTTGTTTTGTAAACCTTGTTTTGAGCTGGTAGGGAATTGGAATATCGGGCAGAGTTTCTCCTGTTCATTATGATTTGATTTCGATTTGATCTAATGTTGTCTGATGTACCTAAGCACAGTCAAAAGTTTTGCTTTTTGAGTGGTATAGGCAGATCACAGCAAACAAGTACATTCAGATTGTCGCGTGCTTAGACAGACCAAGGCATGCAAGGTTACGGCTGTACAGGAGATGCATGAAGCAAAATCATTGAATTTGAAGTTCAGACATCCATTCATCAGTCTAGTAACAGCAGGGAAGAATCTGTTATAGAACCGGTTGGTGTGTGTTCATACTTCTGTATCTTATGACTGACAGAAGAGGTTGTAGGAGATCGTTACTGGGCTGCAGTGGGTCTTTGATGATGTGGGCCGTGTAACTACAGTCCGTGGATGGAAGGTTGGCTTCTGTGATGGCCTGGGCTGTGCATTCCCCCTTCTGCAGTTTCTTACGGTCCTGGGCAGAGCAGTTGCCGTACCAGGCCATATGCACCCCGACAGTGTGTGTTTAATGCTGCATCTGTAGAAGTTGGTGAAGGACTTTATGGACATGACAAATTTCCTGAGGTACCTGAGGAAGAAGACGTGTTGTTGTGCTTTTTTGACCGTTGTATCTATGTGGGAGGTACGGGACATATTGTTGGTTATTGTCACTCCTTGGAACTTGATCTGTCAACCCTCTCCATCTCAGCTCCATTGATGGAGGTAGGTGCTTGTCATCCTCCTTCCTTCCTGAGGTCAATGATCAGCTGTTTTCATTATTATCTACTGCTGGTTCAGTTGGTGAGTGTGGACTTAGGTTATGGTTAAGATTGGGGTGACATTGTACTTCCTCTTCCTCTTTCATGAATCACTTACTGTGCAACACATGAAGCAAATGTCCCTTCCATTCCAGAAATGTCTCACCTCTGGACATTTACACCAGGAGAATTCTTTTTTTTTTAAAAAGGCTGCAAAATTTAAGCAAAGTTGCAAAGTAGTGATGTGTGTTGCTTCCAGTGCATGTAAGTCTGCCACACTGCAATCCTGACTGACAATCCGAAATTGGTTATCAGCGTAAATCTTCATACACTCAGGATTATCCATTGAATGTGATCCGTAGTAAAACGTTGGGCACTACATTGCATATTTTGCTCACTTAGGCTAGTTGGGTATGGTCAGTGCCTTGCTTGTTGTGCTGTTGCAGTCTGCCAGGCTTTGGGGATGTATGGTCTATACATCTAGCATCGCATGAGCACTGAAATTTGCTTACCCCAACTCTCATTTTTGTAATAGACAGAAATTATCTTGGCCTGGCATCCCTGCTACCACATAATAGCAGTGTGGAACAGCTAGCTACGCCAGTTGCTGAAAGCATTGAGATGCCTTCCAGGATAATCTGAGGAAGACTATGCACTTTTCAGGAATAAGAATGACTGCCTTTCCTGAGTTTGCATGTTATACGGGGAGAAATGATCTGATCAGATTAGCCATTGTTGAAGGATGCTGTGATGTGCTGCGGTTCAGCAAGACGTTTGCACGGTGAGCAAACTAATTGGGGCCCATTTACAAGATGACTTCTGAACTACTAACTTCTATCAAAGGTCGGATGAGGCTGACTTGGGGACAAAAACTGGAGATCTTCCTGTGGAGGAAAAGGGCTGGTGGTGGGATTAAATAAGTACCATGGCAACACCATCTCGTCGAGTGAAGACCGATGCAATGTCAGTAAAGGATGAGGAAGTTGTGATACCAGAAGGGGTAAAAATAGAAAAAGATGAAATAGATTTTTAAAATGTTGGCTGTGCTCAAAATGAAGCCTCCCAGTCCAGATGGGATACATTTTAAATTACTGGGTGAACTGAGATGGAAATTCCAGAGACTGTAGCTGGAACCTTCCAATTCTCCTTAGATATTGAGTTGGTGCCACAGGACAGGAGCATTGGGAATGGTAGCCCCCTGTTTGAAAAAGGAACCGAGGATTAACTGGAAATGTCACAAATTGAAGGTGATTGACAAAAAAAATCAAAGGTGATGTGAAAATATTTCATTCGAAAGTAAGCATCCGTGATCTGGTCAAGATAAATACATAGAAAGGAAATAAATTGCTGCCAGTTTTCCCAACATACCAGCACTGGTCCGACAAGCTGATTGGCCATATGCTGTATCGTATCATTTTGTAATTGTGTGACGCGTGTACATAGTGCCTAGACATTGAAGTTCCAGAGATGCTGTTTGGCCTGCTGTGTTCATCCAGCTTCACACTTTGTCATATTGAAGCATCCTGAGTGTTTTTGTTGGAGTTGCTAAGCTTAGAGAAGTTTGAGAGTTTGGATTAGGCCAGAGATGTGTTCTAAAAGAGGAGAGGGAGATGTGGAGAGGTTTGGAAATTGAAATCCAGGGCAGGAAGTCTTGCTATCTAAAGAAGGATATAGTGTACAAGTGGTCAGACCTGGAGGAACAGAAGGCCTTGAGGATTGGGAGGACTGGAGGAGGCTACAGAGATTTGAAGGATGGCAGGATTGGAGGGTTTTAAACACTCTTTGTGAGTTGGAAGTGAGAGCTGTTGTAGTTCAGTGAGTACTGGTGCTGGATGAGTAGGACCTAAAGAAGGATTATAGTCTTAAAAGTAGATGTTTGGGTGAGAGATTTGAATGACAAGCCAGGAACCTGTTGAGCAGGACGATGGAATAGTTGAATCTGGAAGAGGTTTCAGAAACGGAGTGGTGTTAGTGGACAATGTTATGAAGATGATAGGAAGTATTCTTTGTCATGGAGAGGATGTGAAGTAAGGAACTCAGCTCATGGCTGAAGAGGAAGTGAAAATTGGATTGGACATTGATAGGAAGGAGGAATTCTCATCGCGAAGGGAACAGAGAACTCATTACGGGACTCGAGTTTTGCACAGATATGTAAAGAGTGTAGCCATGTGATTTACATTTTCAGAAAACCTTCAGGGTTTCTGGGTATGTGCTGGTCTGCTGCTCTAAGTTTAATTTCCCGTATGATGAATATACGTTCCATCTTTGAGTTCTGGCTATGTTTATTACCATTGGGAGGGAATGATATCTGTTAATTTCCATACCAAGATGAAAATTGAGATTGTAGCTGGGGACTGTCAACAACACTCACTGTGGGTTTTTTAGTTTCAGGTTTATGCTATTGTTACTTATAGTTTGAAGATGAAACTTTACTATTTTCATGGCTCAAATGATTGCATAGAATGAATCTCCCCAGTTATTTGATTGCAAGTAACCACCGTGAGAATAGAAAAATGGACAAATAGAAACTACAGAGTTCAATGGCAGTTAATCAGAACAATGAAGATGATAAAGACAAGGAAGTTATAAATGCTGTCAATGAGAAAAGACACATGTCAGAAGGCAAGATCAGAAATCTGATGCCAAGTAGCTGACCGGAAATTCCAAATCAATTTTTTAGATTCTGTATTGATGGGAGGATTATTTTAATTTTGTATGATTGGTGGATTATTTTCCTGTAGCATGAAGAGAGCACCATTCAAAATTCAGTGGGAGGCATATGAGAAAGCTAGGGCAAAGAATGCTGCAGAAATAAAAAAAGAATTAGAGAGACTTAAAAGTAAAAGTATAAACAGCAAAGAATTTAATAACACCAGAAGAGAATGTTATGAAGTGTAGAACTTCTTGGGGACGATTAAGGAATTTAGTTGTGAGGAAGACATAGTTGGACTATTTAGCATTGTTATTTACAGATGGCAGTGGAAATGTTTACACGAAGACCATGCAAGACACAACAAATGGTAACTGGAACAAGTTTGTTATGGAAATGGACAGCCAGCACTGGAGGTGAATGGATGATTGAACTCTGAGGGCTGCCCTCAGCCTTGTTGGTAATGATAGAATGCCACTGTTCAGCAAGAGACAGAGAGAGACAGGCAGACAGACTCAAACTGGATTTGATACATTGTGAAGCTGGAGGAACACAGCAGGTCAGGCAGCACCAGAGGAGGAGGAAAGTCGATGTTTACACCCTTCATCAGGACTGAAAACGGATCATTACTTAGGTCACAAGTAAACTGGTTAAATTAATGTTGGTTGTGAATAAACTCATTCCATTAGAAAGCAAGTCGATAAACATTTAGAAATGTATGCACTTATCACGGTCAGTAAAGTTATGTTTGGTTAAAGATAAATTGTTTGACAAATGTCAGCTTTTTGAACTGAGCTGTTGTGTGTGGATTTTGAGAAAATGTTGAATCAGGCAGTGAAGACTGGGCGGGTAAGTGGCAGGCATTCTCCTGTGCTGCAAATCTCTACAAACGTGCAAGCAGGCTCCGTAAAGGCAACACAGCAGTCTGTATCAAATCTGTTTGCTGTCCGCACCCCCTCCTGAAGGCATTGCATCATGAATGGGTTGTGTATTTGAGTATTTCTCCCAGTGACCTCCATGTTTGAGTGTAGATAGTGTGTTGGACATATTTCACTACAGAGACCATCGCATCTGAGCTTTCCTGTTAATTGCCTGTCATATACATGTGCACAATCCAGCAGAGTTTTCTGGGCAGTGTTTGTAGGTGGGGACCCAGCTTGATAATTCAGCCAATTGGAGAATCTCTACAGACATGTGAGCTGACATTGGGAACACTGTGTGAGCCAGAGATCAAAAAGGTTTAAGATTTCAAATGATTACTCTTCTTCATTGGACATTGTGCTTTTCTGCCTGTTAAGTATGCTTGTATTGAATTAAAACTGAGATCATTTGGTCTGAATGGCTTGGTTATTCATTCTTTTAGCAAACCTAACAATTGGAAGTTCCTCATCTTGGTTTTAACTTTGGGTTTTCATTCACTGTTTGAGCATGTTATTGTATGCTCCAGCACAGGTGAGCCTTAGTTCAGAGTTCATGCTCTCACTTCCCAGTTACTGGAATGGTAGGTGTGATGACCTACCTGGGCATGCGTTTCTGTCTAGGGGAGTGTAGTGTGTGTGGTTGAACATGAGGAGCCCAGAATTGATTTGCTGAACAGAGGTGGGGAGATGTTGATTTTTCTTTGTCTCGGCGCTTGTTAATAGGAAAATAAAAGGCAGGATTCCAGCTGATAATGCCTCCCTCTGTGGGCTTGGGGTTAGAAGGAGATCAGGATTAACTGCAATTCTCCCAAGTTCCAAAAGCTTGTGTGTGTAGACAGTTTAATGTATAACCATCACACCCAGCATTATTAAGTCAGCACCTTTTAGAGGTGGGGAAAGAAAAGCAAAGTAAGGCTACAGGATCTTATTTCTGCATAATCAGCACTGTTCTACCCACTGAGCTCCTGTTTGTGTTACACAACCTGTTCTGCTGGGTAAACATCATATGTTTGGAACTAGAAAATGGTAGAGACTGATTGAAGTTGAAGATTGTGTGTAAATGAAATAGGATTCTGGCAGAGGCTAGTTATAATGTTGACATTTCTTTAAATCCACAATTCTTATTGGAATAGCAAATGGAATGCTTCACGTCCCAGTCTCTGTTTCTATAACACAGGCTTGACTGCAGTTATAGTTCATGCAAACCCTGCTGCAACCCCAATTTACTCAGTGGTTTGTTTGATCAATGCGGCAGATCTTGCTTGGAAAGTCCCTGAGACAACTCTTTGACATTTTAAATAGCATGGGACGGTGGAAAGTCCCAAAAATTTGCGGCTCTAAATGGGGTTACTGATTGTGGGGGATACTACCAATAGTAACAATAATATGTTTTTAAATGTAATCTGCTGATTTTTCTCACAAAACTGCTGATTTGGTTTTGAGCAAAATTTCATTTCTGTTTTAAATCTTATCAGAATGTTTAAATGAAATGACGACAATTTACACCAGGGCTTCAGTTCAGAAGCAACATACTGAGAGGACAGGGACAGCGCAGGGTTTGATAGAGAGTAATGCCTCCTCTATACTGTCCTGCCAAACACTGTCCCCTTCAAACACTCCCAGAACAGGGACAGCATGGGTATAGATACAGGGTAAAGCTTCCTGTACACTTCTAAAGTGAAATTATCTACATTGACGTCATCAAGCACTCCTAGGACAGGCACAGCGCAGGATTAGATAGAGAGAAAGCACCCATTATGCTGTCTGTATCAAATACGTCCATGATACCTATAGCACTGGGTTAAATACCAAGTGAAGCTCGCTCTGAATTTTATTGAAGTTAATTGTAACTATTTCCTTTGAGAATGGTTGAAGTAGTTGGAAGTGTGCACCAGAAAATGGGGGTTAAAAAAACCCAAAAGAACTGTGGATACTGTGAATCAGAAACAAATTGCTGGAAAAGCGCAGGAGGTCTGGCAGCATCTGTGAAATGAAATCTGAGTTAATGTTTCTGGATCATAGAATTCCTACAGTGTGGAAACAGGGCCTTCGGCCCAACAAGTCCACACCAATCCTCAGACCATCCCACCCAGACCTATCCCCTTATAACTCACCTAATCTACTCATCCCTAAATACTATTGGGCAATTTAGCATGGCCAATCCACCTAGCTTGCACATCTTTGGATTGTGGGAGGAAACCGCACAGACATGGGGAGAATGTGCAAACTCCACACAGACAGTCACCCCAAGGGGGGAGTTGAGCCCGGGTTCCTGTTGCTGTGAGGCAGCATTGCTAACCACTGAGCCACCGGGCTGCCCTTCAGAACTGAAGGAACGGTCACTGGACCCAAAATGTTAACTCTGATTTCAGCAAATCTTTTCCAGCAATTTCTGTTTGTGGTCCGGATAAGTAAAAGTCTGGTAAGCCTTAACATGAACGTTCTCATCCTCTGTCAACCTTTATCCCAGTTGATGGAATAGTTCAGTATGTTAGGATGGACTTACTGTTTCCCACTTCAGACCGCCAAATTAAGGGGGATGAGGCATAGTTAGGGGACGGGGATTGGCAGGTGCCCCACTATGTGCGAATATCCTGCTGAATGTTACTTCATTTGCTGGGACTCCCTGTTGAGGTGTGAATATACTGCTTGGGCTTGCTGCTGCTCAGCCAAGCCCTGCCGAAAGCGGTGAGTGCTGAAGATTCCCATTCAATCTCATGTTGAGTGGCACAATGAAACATTAAAGGTCAGTGTGGGGAGAAGTGTGACAATTCTGGTATTTCACAGCGACTGACTTCATGCTAGAAGGAGGGATGGAGGTTGATGACTGAAGACTGGGCGCGGATGGAATGTCAACCTACAGTTTATGGAAATGAAATAGTACATGCAGCGAGGGAGTGTCTGACCTTTTACTTCCCCTGGTGTTGCAGCAGGCTTGCAGAGGGCTAACTGTCGCCATAACCTAGTGCTGGTGTTGTATTGCAGGCTGACCACGAGGGAAGATGTGAGTATACATTAAGGCCTTGTGAAGCGTGCAGCAAGATGGTACGTCAGCTTGACCTGCCCCGCCATTTGGAGCGAGAGTGTCCTGAAAGGAATCTCAACTGCAAATTCTGTAAATCATTGTTTCACCACAAGGACATTAAGGTAATTGGTCTCTGAGCAAAATGAATTCCGTTTGTCAGGCCAACCTGCTGATAATTGATAATTCATGCTAACAACAGCAGGACCAGGTTCAAATCCCAGTTGCTCCAGCGGACTGTAATAAATCTCTGAACAGGTTGATTAGAAGAATAGATTAAATGGGAAAAAAAACAACAGGCAACTAGTTAGGTGCGTATTTCCTGTGGTAGTAACTAAGTGGGTCACATCACACTGTCCTTTTATGCATTTTTGAATCACTATAAAATAACAGAATCGCACCTTCATGGGTACTTGTTCTTTACTACTTGCCCCGGGAAAACCAAATCCATTTTGCAGTGATCAGGACCAACAGTTGGGTGAGCTCGGTGCAGAGCTGGGCCTGTATGATTTGTCAGAGTTGTAGCCAATGCCGACCTGCACTTAGCTTTCTAAGTTAGTTAATTCTGATATTGGTTGCCAATCCCAACAAATGAACCTTTTCTCGTTATGGATGTAGCTGTAAATTTCCTGCATCTTGGTATCTGTTGTGATGAAAGTTTCAGTCATGACTAATTTAGTGAGGTCTTGTTTAGTATCTGAATTGCAAATGCTATAGACATTGAGCCAGAATTAGTGAGAATAGATCCAGAGTGGTTCACCTGGCACCAGAACCTTATTAATGGGTACAGAGCTGGCTAAAGTTAGACAGGGCAGATTTAAATGTCCTTACTGCAGCAGATGCAAAGTGGTAGTCAAATCTGACTATTGCCTCAGAAAGCAAGCTGCAGCCATTCAGAGTGAGATTACAGATGAATCAGAATGCACTGTGCCAAGCCTCTATTTTTGACACCTTGTCATTTTCTGCGTCTCCGACCTTCAGCATGTGAGACCTGTCACAGGCTGGACATTGGCTGAAGGCGGTCATACTTCAGTGATCAGGATGGCTGATCGTTTGCTAACTCTGGGCAGGAGATTGCCATATTTAAACAGTTCACTAATCAAGATCTCTCGTAGTGCCACGTCCTCTTCTAACTTCCTACCCCTCCCTCCTGAATGTGCAATCTGATACTGATCTCGAGCTCCATTATGTCAGCAGCTCTTTACAATAATTAGCTCTTTCCCCAGTAATTTCTGTTTCGGTTCCAGAGTTTGAAGTAAAAGTTCAAACACAGGTACAAGCAGTAGGCTGAAGGAGGAAATGCCCAGGCAAAATATTCCATTGATGAGTCCAGGACCCCTGCAAGGGAATTCTGTCATGAAGCCTGGGGGGAGGTTTGATAATGGGGTGAGAGGATAAATCTGGAAGTGGTTTACTGTATATCTTGCTGTTCCACTCACTCCTTGTGACATTGTGTATGGTAAATGGCAGGAAATGCAAAGGATTACACACCCAGGAATTAGTACTTTGTGTGTTGGATCTACTCTTTTCAGTTATTTTTAAGAAGTGAATACTTTTTGATTCAGCATATGACTTCAGCTTTGCGAAGTTTTGGTTCTAAAGGCCACTCTGATAAGGATACCTCAAATCCTATAATTACCTGATTAACTAAACTGAGACCAGGCTTCCACAACAAACAGAGCTCTGATATGTACAAATTGAGAAATAATGTTGCAAGCAAAAAGAACGCAGCATCATGGTGTATTGCATCACAGAGACTATTCTGCTCATTGACCCTGAAATGATCTCTAATTGATCTTTATCTTCTACTATTACTGCCTGCTCTTTAAATTAAGCATTTTCAAATCCTTTGTATTTGCTTTATATTAATTGCTCAATGAGTGCTAGGAAAATAGGACTTCAGAGCAAGAGTGAGTCTGTTTATCATGGCTGGTCTGGCTATGGTGTCAACACTTTCCTGCCTGTTCCCCAGCCCCAATAATCTTTGATTCCCCTGTCTATCAAAAACCTATCTAACACAGCCTTGAATAAATTTAGTGATCCAACCTGTACTGTTTTGCAAGGAAGATAATTTAACAGACTAGTGACTGTGATTGGAGGGGGGGGGGAATCTGCTCACCTCTCTTGAAAGTGAAAGCATTTGTTTTTAAATGTAGTTCTGATCTCTCCTATGACGTTTTCCTAGAATCCACCGTGCTAACATTCCTGGGATCTTGTGTGTTTCAATAAGGTTGCCTCACATTCTTCTAAACTTCATTGGGTATTGGCTCTACTTGTTCATCTTTATTCTGAAGATAAGCTCTTAAGTCTAGGAAGTCATGAACCTTATCTGAACTGGTTCTAACACAGTTATGGTCTTTTGCAAACGAAGAAACCAAACCTTTACCCACTGCTGTAGTTATAGTCTCACCCTTGCCCTGTTGTGTTGTAGCAAAATTTTTCAACTTTTATTTTCTATTTCCCAAGTAATAAATATATTTAAATTTCCATTTGTCTTTTGAATCACTTGCTGTACATGCCTGCTGACATTTTTAATTCCTGGACCATTGATGACCCTTACCAGTCTCTCAAAGGCAACTAGGGATAAACAACATATGCAGGTCAGCTATTGATGGCACATCCCACAAGGAAATATTTAAAAAAAAGGACAGCTATTCGAATCCAGCAATAATACTATAGCTACAGAATAAGTTACTGAAAGTGTCGTTTCTGGTTGTCCTCCACAGGCCCATGATGAAATCTGTTCCAAATTTCCATTAACATGTGAGTGGTGTGGAAAGAAAAAAATTCCAAGAGAAAAGGTAAAGTGTGTGTTTGAAATCAGTCATGAGGTTGGAGGACAGTCCGAGAGTTAGGCTTGGTTAACAGTATTAAAAATAGCTGCTACGATGTGCATTTGGCACATGTGTAACATTATATAGGAGAAATGATTTGATTGTATTCCTCCATTCTCCTCTGATGAAAGCCTGATTCTCCCTCTTTAGCAGCCACTGGCTCAATCAATAATTAACCTTTAAGCAGACCAAGCATCTTGTGGACTTCAATGACCTTGCCTATTTTTGGGCAGTTTCTTATGGCCACACACATTGGAAATCAATTAAAACTCATTTTGCATTCAACTGTTAGTAATCAGCAAGATTTTAGCTTCCTTTAGCTTCTATCATAGCCCATGACAATGAGATGAAAGTGCAGTTTCAAATCCATTATTCCAGCATAGTACTTACAACGAAGGAAATGGACATTTATTTATCAGTGATATTTGGAACTGTATTCAGGGCAGATGCCAATTGGTATGTGGCTGGGCAGGCGTGTTCGTGGAGGAGCGTTTCATGTAATACTGACCTTCACCTGTGTTCATTGTATGTTCCTCTCCACAGTACTCAGATCATATTCGGACATGTGGGAAGGTGAAATTCCCTTGCCGCTTTAACGTGATTGGCTGTGAAATAACTGTAAGTGCACTAAACAGTGTTCTGTCTGTTTTATAACGGTACAGGCTGAGTAATAATTGACCTGCTTTCAGAGCAGTGCATTAATTAATGTGGTTTATTACTGAGGGCTCTGTTCACATTCATAGATTTGTGCAGCACAGTACTGATCCTGGTGGTATACCAATAGACAATGGACTCCAGTTATTTGAACAGCCTTCTACCACAATATTTTGTGTCCTATTACTAAGCCAGTTTCAGATCCATCTCGCCAATTCCACGTGCTTCAACCTTCTCCACCAGTCTCCCATGTGGGACCTTGTCAAAAGCTTTGCTAAAATCCATATAAGCTACATCAACTGAACTTCCCTCATCCGCACACTTGACATTTTCAACTCATTTGTTAGAAATGACCTCCCTCTGACAAAGTTGTGCTGACTACCCCTAATTAACCCATGACTTTCCAAGTGGGTATTAATTCACCCCTTCAGACTTTTCTCCAGTAGTTTCGCTACCACTGATGTGAGACTCACTGGTCTGTAATTCCCTGGTTCATCTGTATCACCCCTTTTAAAACGTGGAAGCACCTTAGCCATCCTCTAGACCTCTGGCACTTCTGCCAGGGCCAGAGAGGAATTAAAAATTTGTGTCAGAGCTCCTGCAATTTCCTGCCTCACCTTCCACTGCAGCCTGGGAAGTAGTTCATCTGGGCCAAGGGATTTATCTGTTTTTACACCTGACAGAACCTCCAAAACATCCCCATTTCCTATATCAAACAGTAAGTTCCTCACAGTCTCTTTTCCTGAATTCCATACCTATGTTCTCCTTCTCAGAGTGAAGATTGAGGAGAAGTATTCATTCAGTGCCCTTCCAATGTCCTGTGACTCCACACACAGGTTGCCCCCTTGGTCTCTATTGGCCCAACTCTTGCCCTGGTTAGCCTCTTTTCCTTAATGTGTATATAAAATATCTTGGGATTCTTCTTCATCTTGTTCACAAGACCTTTTCATGCTGACTTTTTGCTCTTCTAATTCCTTTCTTAAGATCCCCTTTGTGCTTCCTGTGTTCCTCTAGGGCCACAGCTGAATTGCGCCCTTTTGGATTTGCTGAAAGTCCTACTCATCGTCTTTTTCCAGCCCTGCATTGTCCTAGATGTCCAAGGTTCTCTGAACTTATTGCTCCTACATTTCACTCTTTAAAAAGTACATGTTAGACTTTGTACTTTGTACTCTTCCCAGCTGCTTTTTGAATGCCGCCCCCGTCCCATTGCTGCACTGTAGACTTACTCGCAAGGAACTGTTCCCAGTCTACAGAGGTGAGATCCTGTTTTATTTTAATAAAATCTGCCTTTCCCCAGTTGAAAGCTGTCTTTTGCAGGCCATCTTTTTCCACGTCCAGAACAAGTTTGAATTGTAATGTGTTGTTGATGCTTTCACTTAAATATTCCCCCACTGCCACAGCAAACATGAGTGGCTTCTTTCCCCAGAACCAGATCTAGCAGTGCGCCATCCCTTGCTGGGCTTTCTATGCATTAATGCAAAAAAAATCCCTGGTTACACTTCAAGCAATCCGCCCCCTCTAAACCCTTAAAGCTATGACTATCCCAAATTATGTTGGGAAAGTCAAAATCCCCCAGTATAATTACCTGATTATTATTTTTACACAATTCTCTGAACTGTCCGCATATTTCCTCCTCTATTTCCCGCTGACTCCAACATTGTTGGGTGTACTTCATTTATCATGCAAGTATGTTGTCTAGATTGACTCATCTCCAGATGAACTGACCATGCCCATCACAGTGACTCTTGGAACCTGGGTCTTTTTGTGAAAATTCAATATTTCTCAGTGCCCTATGAGTTGCTGTATGTGCCCTGCTGGAGATCGTACACATCTGATAGATATTCATTGTATATTGTGGTAATGTTCAATTACATTAAGGTGCTAGGTATTAATTGGGGATACCCTGTACAAGTGGCTTGTATCTGAGGTTGGTTAGAGACGCACAAAATGCATTGTGCCTCTTGTCAATAAAAGTGTAAGTGTGAAAAGATTACTTTCCAGTATTTCATCCTCCATCTCACTAGACGTTTCAGTGGTGCAGTGGCAGGTCACCAATCTCAGTAATTGCTTTGTCCTGGACAACAATTCCAGGCATATGGTCAGTATCCTATTATGCTTCTGATTTGAGGATTATTAAAAGTATTTTGGAGTTTTGAAGGGTCAAAGTTAAACTGATCGCTGTAGTTTTTCTAACCCCAGCCCTGTTACTGTAGTCATGGTGCTGATAATGGTTGGTCTAGCTCACTTCCTGGTCAGTGCTGTCTGCCGAGATGATGATAATGCTGGTGCATGACAGGCAGATCATTTGGCATTCCCCTGTTTGAAATGATTGAACAGCTCAGTGTGGCTGGCACCCAGCCTCTTCCATAAGCTGACATTGGTTTCTGTCTTGTTATGCTGTTCTGGGAAATCTAAATTCTGCAAAACTTCCTTATCTTAAGAATGAAACTGAGTAGCCCTAAACTTGTTTCGTTCCTATTAGTGAGAAAGCAACACCATCATCTGTGTTATTACATATTGGTGTGTCAGCATCTCAGAGCACAGATCTTGGTTGTATTAGAACCTTGCAGTATAGTGAAAGAGGAGAACTTTTTAAAAAAAACAAAAAGGATCTCTGTTATATATCCAGACCTGGTATTTCCCTTTCAGAGGAATTTAAGTCCTGATTGCAGTAAGATAGTTTCACATGCTCTACTTAATTACTGACACTTGTAATACAAGATCGATGTTGTTCTTGAGTAAATTGGACTGAAGTCAGCAAATGGAGTAATCTCACTGATATTTACAGTAGATGATGTGTGTGAATAGGATGTATCCTATCTGAAATATCTTGCCCTTCCCATATCTTCTAGCTGCCTGCTGATTAGATGATCAGAGACAGGCTGACATGAGTCAGGTCGTTGGCAGGTATTTTGTTTGGAGTTGGCTAAGAATGCTGGAGGACTGGAACATTTTTGGTACGCTAAGCCTTTAATCCCAATCAAGGGGGCAGAAATTCACAAGTGAGAAAGTAATGCTTCGGCTGTGTAGAGTCTTGGTCACACTTCAGTCTGGAGGACCTGTTCTGGACATTCCCCCTCTGAATAAAGCCACTAACTTGAAATGGCTGCGGCGCAGATTCCCCATTGTCACATCAGGATTTAAAGGCTTACATTATGAAGGAAGATTGTACAAATTTGGCTTCTATTTGCTTGAGTTTAGAAGCTGAAGTGTAATTTAGTGTTTGGAATGGTAGAAATTTGATTAAATAGATGAAGAAAAAATATTTCCCCTTGTGGAGGAAGCGGAACTGGGACTTGTAACGTTCAGATTAATTTAGGTCATTTGGGTGAAGTCCAAATCACTGCTTTCCACAAAGGGGATAAAATTCTGCAGCTGGCCTACCTGCAAGTAAATGCTGGGCACAGCTGAAATTTTAGAGGCTGCAATTGATACTCTAACTGAACAAAAGTCTGCTGAAGGAATATGGAGCAATGAGAATCAGTGGAGTTCGAGATATGGATCATTCAAATTCTAACTGAATGCAGAAGATGCTGAAGTGATTGAATGACAACTTCCTATTTCTCTGCAATGTTGCTCAATCTATGGATTTACCTGTCCTATTCATTTGGCTTTGTCTGTTTTCTACTACATTGCATTGTAGTCTGCTGAGAAATGTGGGCTTTTGGAACTGAAAAACAAAACACTCCGTACAAATGCATCAGGATCTAACAGAAAACATTTGGGCTTCTTCTAAATTATTCCTTATTTTTCAGTTCTGCAGAGATTTCCAGCACATGATGTGTTGTACAAATGCCAAGCAATAATGCAAGTTTACTAACCTGCTGTCTAATTTCTGTACAAATTTGCACTCGTTTAGCTAGATTTTTATTGTGCCAATGCACTTGTGAGATCAACAGTGTTTACAAGGAGTACCAGCAAGACTGAGTAACTGAAGGATACTTCATCCAAATTCCTGTAAAACAACAACCTGAGACACACTTGGAGTTTATGTCCAAGTGCAATGTGAATGTAATCTACTTCTTAAAAACATTTGGTGAACCGGATAGGTTTTTATGCCAATTGACAATGGTGTCCTGGTTACGATTACATTTGGTTTCTTATTTTAATCACAGCTTTATTAGTTATAGTCAAGTTTCACAATCTGCTGTGTTGGTATTTAAATCCATGTCCCCAGAGCAGTGATCTTAGCTTCAAGTTTACTAACAAGTCTAGTGACATTGCCACTGTGCCACCATCTCCCCTCAATCACTTATCTCCATGTCTTTTCGTGGCTGTTGCTTTTTAGATGTACGTGCCATTGAGATGGTCTTCCTGAATGCTATCTTGAAATATTGCAGCCTAGAGTTCAGCTGCACAGTACCAGCAACCTGTCAGCGCAGCTTCATTTCAACCACACGTTATGCTGCAAAGGTTCAAGAATCCATAGAATCCCTACAGTGTGGAAGCAGGCCATTTGACCCATCGAGGTCACATCAACACTCCAAAGAGCATCCCAACCAGACCCAACCCCTATTCTATCCCTGCATTTCCGACCCTAGACACTATGGGCAATTTAGCAATGCCGTTCCACCTAACCAGCACATCTTTGGGCTGTTGGAGGAAACCGGAGCACCCGGAAGACACCCCCCCCCCCCCCCCCCCACCCCACACACGCACACGCACACGCACACGCACACGCACACGCACACGCACACGCACACGCACATGCACACGCACATGCACATGCACATGCACACGCACATGCACACGCACACACCCACCAGCCACTACAGCCTTTGTTTCCAGGTGGACATGGTGTGATATTTCATATGAAGGCAGGCACCTTCACCTTGAGATCCAACTGTGTGTTGTAAGATGCATTGTGGCTTTGCTATCTTGTGTATGAGGTTGGGGGGTGTTCACAAATTTTTCCATTGGTCCTTCCCAGGCTGAAAAGGAGAAGTTGGCTGAACATGAGAACCTGTGTGTGGTGGATCACATGCAGATGATGCTTCAGCATGTGATGGGAATAAAGACTGCCGTGGAAAGCCTACAACCTCTGCATCTGCAGCAGGCCAGGCTCAAAGTCAATCAGCTGTTTACCTCCATTCGTGAAATGGAGGAGACCCTGGGACCGTTACGATCAATTGGTCTTGGTGAACGAGGCTCGTCCTCCCCCGGTGAGGACCTGGGGAAACGTTACCTTTCGGAAAGCTTAGAGGATGTGCAAAAGCGATGTGTATCTCTTAAGCACAAAGCCGAAACATTTGAAAACATCGTTTGTGTTCTCAACCGTGAAGTGGAGAGAGCGTCAGTGAGCATGGCAGCTTATGAACAGCAACACAAACTGGACCAGGAGAAGATTGAAGCCTTACAAGC
This sequence comes from Stegostoma tigrinum, assembly GCF_030684315.1. NCBI lineage: Eukaryota > Metazoa > Chordata > Chondrichthyes > Orectolobiformes > Stegostomatidae > Stegostoma > Stegostoma tigrinum. The sequence continues at coordinate 1,912,455 of NC_081382.1, read as the reverse complement.
AAAGGTAGGTCAGCTGGCACAACCAGGCAAACCTCCCTAGAAAATACAGGCAGTGAGCAGCCTGCACCAGATATGATGTGCAGAAGGTACATGACTCAGTGCTTCCCTTTTTGCTTCCTGCTGCTGCAGTATGGTGCTAAAGGTCAGCGCTGCCTCCAGTATTATTCATAAGGCCTCACTGCTCCTTTGTAAACAATAACTGCATGACAGCAGCCAAATTAGGCATTGAGAAAAGAATGTATGATCTGGTGGAGCAGAATCCATGGATCAGTGACTGACTCCTGAACCTGTTTGACACCCTGCACTGTACAGGATCCTGATATAACCCCCACACCCCCAACCCAAAAAATAAATCTTACAACACTCCCATTCACCAAAATCCTGTTTAGCAAAGATGAGGGACAGCTCTGCCACTCTATAACACTGTATACCAAAGTGCTGACGCCTACTCCAAAATGGTACCGCATGAATGTTACACGGTGACACACCTGTCCCCACTGTGTTGCACAGTGACAGACGAGTCTGCACCAAAACTGTACCCCAGTGTTATTCAGTGATAAAACTGACCCCACCAGTACTGTACCCCAGTGTTATACACAGTGACTGACCTGTCCCCACCAGTGCTGTACCCCACTGTTATACGATGACAGACCTCTCTGCATCAGTACTGTAGCCCAGTGTTATACGCAGTGACTGAGCTGTCCTCACCAGCACTGTACCCTGTGTTATACCAGAACACCCTGTACCGTACCCCAGTTATACAGCTCAGAATGCTTTCTTGCAAGTTTTGAAGGACCAGATCTTGAAAGGTGTTGTATTCCCCCCTGCCCCCACCTCCACTTTATAAGGAGGGAAATTTCTTCTCCTGAGCCCCAGTGACAATCTTAGACCATGGTTGTTACCTGTGGTATTGATGACATGAACCTGTGTGGCCTGTCCTGTGTAATGCTGTTACTTCCCTCAGGTGCGTCAGATGGAACGTGCTACAGCCTTGAAAGACCTGTCCATAGCAGAGCTGGAACTGAAGTTACAGGCACTGGAGCACAGCACTGACAATGGAATCTTTATTTGGAAAATATCAGATTTCAGTAGAAGACGACAGGAAGCTAAAACCCAGCGATCGCCTGCTATATTCTCCCCAGGTTAGTTCCAAGTTCTGGGAGTCCTTATGAAGAGAAGTCTAATGCTTGCTACAGATAATTTCAGTCAGAATGTCTTTTGCTGTGATCTGATAATCTGGGGGGTCAATGGTTGAAAAATGGATGCTGCGATCTCAATTTTTCAATTGTAAGTATGTTAGAATTTAGAAATTTGATCAGAACAGGGAGGCGGAGAAACAAGGTGGAGATCTATTGTGGGCAGTTGTTATTCCTAATAAACTGACACCTCTGTAGGTCATACTTTAGTGTATGTTTAGCTGTAAGGAATTCCTTTCTGGTGAAAGGGCGTTTGCTGCATCTCCCCTGCTCTCTCTCAGCTGCTTTTCCATCATGGCAGAGGCCAGGAAGCTCAGAATAGCAGCTGCAGTGTATACTGATACAAGGGTTTTCTCTTCTTTTGCCCGTTGCCACAAACCCCATAGTGTTATCACTGGGCAGTCTCTGTCTAAAGTATGAAATACTTGCAGGTGTTAACTTCGTGCCATAGTGGACTTTGTTTCTCCCTTCCAATATCTGTCTCTACACAGTGTGGTCAACAGAGTTTATCACAAGACATGCTGGTTAGAACTTGGAATTAGATGCTGTAGATCCATGAAGATTTCCTAGCGGTGATTAGCCTCCACTTTATTAAAAAAGCATCACAGAAGAACAGGAGTATGCCATTCAGCCACTATGATAACCCTATTGCTCCTGCAAGTATGTCCATTCTCCCTGCATATTTGTTCCTCTAATTCCCATTGACTATTTGGGGGCCTAGAGTAAAACCCCAATAACGTCACCATCCCCTTCTTATTTCTTAGCTCCACCCACAAAGCCTCACTGGATGATCCATCAGTTATTTCATCTCTGACTCCTGCTGTGATACTCCCCTTAATCAAAAATGCAACTCCCCCTCCCCTCTTTCCTTCACCTCTGTCCCACCTAAAGGACCTGTTCACACCCGAGCACATTAAGCTGCCAGTCCTGCCCCTCCCTTAGCCACGTTTCTGTAATGGCTATAATATCCCAGCCCCACATACCTATCCATGCTGAGTTCATCGGCTTTACCCATCAAACCTCTTGCATTGGAACAGATGTAATTTAATCGAACAGGCATTCCTTGCTCCTGTTCCATCATGACCTGTCTCTTCAGCTTGAAACTTCTGATACTCTATTCCCCTTCCAGCCTTGTACTTGCCTCCCTGCTGTTGAGGATCCCAGATCCCTGCCAATCTAGTTTAAACCCTCCCTTGCAACAAGAGCAAATCTGCCTGCAAGGGTATTGGTTGTTCAGGTGGAACCCATCCCTCATGATCAGGTCACTTCTGCCCCGGAAGAATCCCAATTATCCAGGAATCTGAATCCTGCCCCAGCACCAATTTGTTCACCTCACGTTCATCGGCCAAATCCTTACTAGCATGTGGCACTGGAAGTAATCCAGAGATTTCCATGGTTCAGTTCCTGGTTTTTAACTTTTTCCTAGTTCTCTATAATCACTCCACAGAACTTCATTCCTATTTCTGCCTTTGTCGTTAATGCCAACGTGCACAATGACTCCTGGCTACTCTCTGTCCCCCTTGAAAACATTCTGCAGCTAGTCTGAGACACCCTGGACCCTGGCACCCAGGAAACAACACACCATCCTGGATTCTCATTGGCAGTCACAGAATCTCCTGTCTATTCCCCTAACTAGCAAGTCTCCTATCACTAAGGCCCTGTTTATCTTTACCCTTTTCAGCTGTGCCCCAGAGCTAGTCATTGTGCCACTGACCTTCTACTGCTGCTTTCTCTGATCAGTCTTCCCCCTCAACAGCATCCAAAACAGTATACTTGTTTCCCATGGGAATGGCTACAGGGGATTCCTTACTCTCTGCCTATTCCCTTTGCCTTTCCTAGTGGTCACACAGCTACTCTTTGCCTTCGCCTTAGGTGTGATCACCTCCCTAACACTCTTATCTATGATTTGCTCAACATCTCAGATGATCCTGAATGCATCTACCTGCACCTGCAGCTCCAGCTCCCTAACATGGTCTCCCAGGAAATGCAGCTGGATGTCTCCCTGAGCTCCCACATCCTGCAGGAGGAGCATGCCATTGCCCTCATTACCATCTCAAATGCTCTAAGATTAAGAGAAGAGTTAAAGAAAGACTTTACCTGAGTTTTTGTGTATTTTTTGCTGAGCTGCTGCTCACTGAAGCCTATCGTGCCAATGCCTTATTTCTCACTCTGCTACCTACAAACTTTCAATAGCGCATCCGTCTCCACTTTGTTTTGGTTAGAGGAGTACTCCTTGATAGCAGGCCCGTGACAATCCGCTCCTCTGCACAGGTGACTGCTTCCAGACTCTAATATATGCGCTGACATGAAGCCTCTCCCTCTCAGGATTTTAATTTCCCTAACACAGACTGGGACTGTCATAGTGCTATGGTAATATGTTATAATTTTTGTTCTTTTAAAGCAATCCAAACAAACAGCTAATTTTTTTATGTTCTTGCAACATGATGTACCTGTTTGAGGGCTTTTGATAACTTCTTAGGACAAATATGTCTTTTCATAAAACATGAAGTCATGGAGTCATTCATCACCGAAACAGTCCATTCGGTCCAACTCATCTGCATTGACCAGACATCCCAATTTGACTGAGTCCCATTTGCCAGCATTTGGCCCATATCCCTCTAAACCCTTGCTATTTATGTACCCATCCATATGCCTTTTAAATGCTGTACTTGCACCAGTCTCCTCCACTCCTCTGACAGCTCATTCCATACATGCGCCGCCCTCCACGTGAAAAAGTTACCCCTCAGGTTGCTTCTAAATCTTTCCCTTCTCACCTTAAATCTATGCTCTGTAGCTTTGGACTCCCCTGTCCTAGGAAAAAGACCCTACCTATTTACCCTATCTATGCCTCTCATGATTTAAAAACCTCTATTGGGTCACCCTCAGTCACTGATACTCCAGGAAAAATAGCCCCGGCCTATTTAACTTCTACCTACAATTCAAACCCTCCAATCCTGGCAACATCCTTGTAAATCTTTTCTGCTCCCTCTGAAGTTTAACAACATCCTTCCTATAGAAGGCTGACCAGAATTGTAACCAGTATTCTAAAACCTCACCAACGTCCTGGACAGCTGAGACATGACATTTAGAATACTGTGTCCAATTTTGGGCCCACACCTCAGGAAGGACATACTGGCGCTGGAGCACGTCCAGTGGAGATTCACAAGGATGATCCCTGGAATGGTAGGTTGAACGTACGATGAACGGCTGAGGATCCTGGGATTGTACTCATTGGAGTTTGGAAGGTTGAGGGGAGACCTGATAGAAACATACAAGATAATGCATGGCTTAGAAAGGGTGGACACTGGGAAGTTGTTTCCGTTAGGCAAGGAGACTAGGACCCATGTGCACAGCCTTAAAATTAGAGGGGGTAAATTTAAAACAGAAACGAGGAAATGTTTCTTCTGCCAGAATGTGGTGGGCCTGTGGAATTCATTGCCGCGGATTGCAGTGGAGGCTGGGACGTTGGAAGCCTTTCAAGGCAGACATTGATAAATTCTTGATCTCACAAGGAATCAAGGGTTACAGGGAGAGTGCAGGGAAGTGGAGTTGAAATGCCCATCCGCCATGATTAAATGGCGGAGTGGACTCGATGGGCCGAATGGCCTTACTTCCACTCCTATGTCTTATGGTCTTATGGACATCCCAAATTCTGTACTCGATGTGACGCCTTCTTCATCACCCTGTCTGCCTGTGACTTCACTTGCGAGAAACTCTCTACCTGCACCCCCGGTCCCTGTGTTCCCAGGGCCCTACCATTAAGTGTATAAGACCTGCCCTGACTTGCCTTACCAAAATGGAGCACGTCATATCATCTAAACTAACCTCCATCTGCAGCAACAAACTAACAACTCATGACTGTCTTAAGCCACTTTGTGTTAGAACTCCCTCTTCATTCCAACATTTCCTTCACACCAGCAAGATCAATTCTGACGCTTCTCTCTGCGACACTCATTGTCAAATGAACCTTGCCATAGAATGTATTGTGGATAATTGTTTTGCCTGGGACAGTTTTTTCTTATGTTTTAATAAGATTTTCTTCAGAATATCAGGCAAGTATTGCTTATCTATTGCTTCCACTGATGCCAACGTTTCAGCGGCAAATGTGCTTTTAACTACCTTTTTTAAATTCTTGACTTCCCATGCAAAGGGACAATATTTAGTACTCTTTCAGACCAAGAATATGACAAACTCTGCCTTACTAGACTTAGCACCTCTGCCTTACCACCTGGAAGACTGGCATGTGAAGCATCACTAAAGGTGGCAAAATTCATACCTTCTGGATCACCCAAGGTTGGAAGCTTACTCCTTCCTAATAGAACCTACTCACACTGACATCTACAGGTTCTCCCCACAGAAAACCACAAATGTACAACATAAAGATGCTTGAAACTTGCAAAATATGTCTGGGTTTGCTTTAAATTGAATGCAGTCTGCTTTCTTTGGGATAGACCTGACTGAGAAATACCACCCACACGTGATATGTCAATCAATAATAAACATAATTGTTTAATTGTCACACTGTGCCTTCTATATGGTTAGCTTCTTCACGTCCCTTCAAAAGACTCCCCGTTGAAATTTTCCCACAAATGAAAATGGAACTTTTACATCCATTGATTTACGTTGTCAGGAATATGTTATTAAAAGAGTTAAGAAAAAGGTCTAGGCCTGAAACGTCAGCTTTCCTGCTCCTATGATGCTGCTTGGCCTGCTGTGTTCATCCAGCTTTACACCTTGGTTTTTTCAGATTCTCCAGCATCTGCAGTTCCTACTGTCTAAGAAAATATTTATTTGCTTCTGACAGGTGGGTGTTGCTAGCTGGGCCAGCATTTATTACCCATCCCTAGTTACCCTTGAGAAGGTGGGGGTGAGCTGGCTCCTTGAACTGCTGCAGTCCACCAGCTGTGGGTTGACCCACAATGCCCTTGGGGGGGAAATTCCAGGATTTTGACCCAGCGACAGTGAAGGAGCGACAATATATTTCCAAGCCAGGATGACAAATGGATTGGAGGGAAACTTGCAGGTGGTGGTGTTCCCATGTGTCTGCTGCACTTGTCTTTCTAGATAGTAGTAGTTGGGTATTTGGTTGTCTAAGGAATTTTTCGTGAATTTCTGCAGTGCATCTTGTAGATAGTGCACTAACTTTGATCACCAACTCTTTTTGAAACCCTGAGTCACCAGTCTGGCTTTATCTTGTAGACATCATCAGGGAACACTTTTTCAATCCATTTTCCGCAGTGTGATAAACTGGGCTGTCCTGTATGTAGCCGCTTTTTTTAAAATTCATCCACGGGACGTGAGCATTGCTGGGTGGCCAGCATTGATTGCCTGTCTCTAGTTGCATTTACCCGTCAAATTCTCCCCAGCTTCCCAACTCTCTTTGTTTGGTATAACAAGGTGTAGAGCTGGATGAACACAACAGGCCAAGCAGCATCATAGGAACGTTCTTCAGAGGGGAGGGAAAAGGTGTTCTGAAATAAATAAGGAGAGAGGGGGAGGCGGATAGAAGATGGGTAGAGGAGAAGATAAGTGGAGAGGAGACAGACCGGTCAAAGAGGCGGGGATGGAGCCAGTAAACGTGAGTGTAGGTGGGGAGGTAGGGAAGAGATAGGTCAGTCCAAGGAGGACGGACAGGTCAAGTGGACAGGACGAGGTTAGTAGGAAGGAGATGGGGATGGGGCTTGAGGTGCGAGGCAGGGATAGGTGTGAGGAAGGACAGGTTAGGGAGGTGGAGACGAGCTGAGCTGGTTTTGAGATGCGGTAGGGGCAGCGGAGATTTTGAAGCTTGTGAAGTCCCGTCGTGGCCTCCACTACATCGGGGAAACCAAGCGGAGGCTTGGGGACCGCTTTGCAGAACACCTACGCTCGTTTCTCACTAAACAACTGCAACTCCCATTCCGTAGACGACGTCTATCCTGGGCCTCCTGCGGTGCCACAACGAAGCTACCCGAAGGTTGCAGGAACAGCAACTCATATTCCGCTTGGGAACCCTGCAGCCCAATGGTATCAATGTGGACTTCACAAGCTTCAAAATCTCCCCCCAACCTACCACATCTCAAAACCAGCCCAGCTCGTCCCCGCCTCCCTAACCTGTCCTTGCTCCCACCTACCCCCTCCTCCTACCTCAAGCCTCACCCTCATCTCCTACCTACTAACCTCTTTCCTGCTGCTGTGATGCTGCCTGGCCTGCTGTGTTCCTCCAGCTCCACACTATTATCTCTGACTCCAGCATCTGTAGTTCCTACTATCTCTAAATTGTGAGGAGTTCAGATTCTTATGGGATTCCCAATCTGCTCAATGGACCTCGTTCTTGTCAATCAATGCTCTCTGCTCCCTTTCTGATTTCATTGTGGAATGCAAAAAGATATTCTCTGGTTATAACTCTTGATTTTTACCTAAGGTTATGTTTACCTCCAGGTACAGTTTCAGAATTTATACTGTGTTTTCTGGTCTTCCACATTACTCCTGTCCCTCATAGATTCATACAGCATGGAAACAGACCCAAACATATACCGAACATAATCCCAAACTAAAGTAGTCCCACCTGCCTCCTCCTGGCCCATATCCCTCCACATCCTTCCTATTCACGTACTTAATTGTGTTTTAAATGTTGTAACTTTGCTCGGATTCACCACTTCCTCAGAACGTTAATTTCATATGTGGTCCACCCTCTGTAAAAAATGTGCTGCTCGTGTCTTCTAAATCTCTCTCTCTCTTCACCTTTAAAATGTGCACCCTAGTCTTGAAATTCTACATTCTAGGAAAAAGACACCTACCATTAACCCTAAATCTCATGATTTACATTTAGCCAGTGTTTGTGTTTGTTGGTGGCTTTCCCTGCTCTCCCTTTAATGTATCATGCCTCCATTCTTTGGTCCTTTCTGGCATGGATGTTACTTTTGTGCTGACTTTCAGCAATAGTCCATGAGGATCATTAGCCTTATCAATCGGTATCACTTTGTTCATACTCATTCAGCACATATTTGCCGTAATCTGCTCATAATATGTGTGTATGAAGTGTATTATGCCTCCTCACTTTTTAAGACTTGTTCATATTCTGTAAGAGTGTAATCTGTGCCAGTTATCCTCAAGGAATGCACGCTGACAGCCATCCAGCTTTGCAAATTTATCAAAGTTGGAGCATGCCTCTAATTGATCAACTTACTTAAATTCTATCCATAAATTTTAATTGGATTTCCAAGCCATTCTCCATGTCCAATTTTGAGGCTGTAGCTCCATGTATAAGTATTATTGATCCTGCTTTTAGTTAGAAGCAATAGTGCCCAGACCTTGGCTTGTTTTTTTTTGTCTTTGACAAGGATGTAACCCTTGTCCCTTTTTCTCTCCTTCATTCTTCCATCAACCATAATGTCCAGCTTCACAAAACACTGGTGCGGAATCATATCCAGTCATGTTTGGAGAACAATGACTGATTCCAAATGCAAAGTAACTCAAATTTTGCCTGAAGGAAATCTTAGTCTCCAGTAGTTAGGCAGCCATCCTGTGCTACCACAGTTAATTGATTATAATCAGTCCACTCAAACAGAAATGGAGAGACCCGAACTGGTGTAGGCAATAAACTTTCTGCACAAACAAAGTTGCCCCCCAAGCTGTTCCTCATGTTAATGCTCTAAACCAGTTGATTACATGGATAATGGTTTTTATGATTTACCTTTGTGGCTATCACATCAGGAGGTGGGACTTGACCCAGTCCTTCTAGCATGGAGGTAGTGACACTACCCTGCACCACAGAACCCTCATGTTCCCTGTTTAAATATCCAGACATCAATTAGCAGCCTTCCCCTAATACTCAAGTTAACCTCAATTACTTGCTGTATTAACATAGGACTGTTGTGAAGCAGTGGTAGTGTCTCACCTCTGGACCAGAAGGTCCAGGTTGGAGTCCTGTCTAGCACAGAAGTGTGTCAGAGCATGCCCAAATAGGTTGATTTTCTTTTCAAAAACCATTATCATTGACCGCTTTCGACACCCCTCCTTCCCTACTAAGGCTCAGTGGTAACTGTATGTATCCCACTACAGCAACCCCTCAGCTTCCAAACCCATGACCTGTGCCACCCAGAAGGTCAAGGGCAGCAGATACAAGGGAATGCCACCTCCTACAAGATCCCTCCAATTAACTCACCATTCTAACTTAGAAGTATATCACTGTTCCTTCACAGTTGCAGTATCATTCAGCCTTTCAGCAGTAGGCCATTTTTCTGTCCGTTCATGGATTTTAATGTTGGCCATAATTATGGATATTTAATACTATCGGAATGAAGTGAATATTTGCCAAGTAGAATTTAAATAGTGGAAGTTTCTTTTTACTTCTCTTGTATTGAGACATCAGAAAGACTGCTCTGTAGAAGCTAGATGTGAAGTTCAGTTTTGTTTTTAGAAAACTAGCTAGGTGAGCTTTCCAATTGGATGCAAAATTGGCTTAACAGCAGGAGACAGAGTGACGGTGGTGGGTTGTTTTACTGACTGGAGGCGTGTGGCCAGCAGTGTTCCACAGAGATCGGTGCTGGGTCCACCTTTGTTTGCCTTTTTATATTAATGATTTAGATGAGACTGGGTTACGGGGGGATGGGTCTGGGTGGGATGCTCTGATGGTCGCTGTGGACTTGTTGGACTGAATGGCCTGTTTCCACACTGTAGGGATTCTATGAAAATTCTGCAATATAATAAAACGTGCACAGTAAGCTTGCAGATGACACCGAGATTGTTGGTATAGTGGACAGTGAAGAAAGTTATCTAAGATTTCAAAGAGTACTTGATCAATTGGGTCAGTGGGCTGAGGAGTGGCAGACGAAGTTTAATTTGGATAAATGTGAAGTATTGCATTTTAGTAAAACAAACAAGGGCAGGACTTATACAGTTAAAAGTAGGGCATTGGATACTGTTGTAGAACAGGAGACCTAAGGGTTTTTTTAAAGTAATTTTTTGAAGTTTGTGTCATATAGGTAAGGTGGTTAGGAAGGCTTGTATTCATTGCTCAGACCTTTGAGTATAGGAGTTGGAATGTCATGTTGAGCTTGTACAGGATGTTGATGAGGCCTGTTCTGGAGTACTGAGTACTAAGTCCAGTTCTGGTTGCCCTGCGATAGGAAGGATATTATTAAGCTGGAGAGGGTTCAGAAGAGATTTACCAGGATGTTGCCGGGAATGGAGGGTTTGCGTTATAGGGAGAGGCTGGATAGGCTGGGACTTTTTTCACTAAAGCTTAGGAGGTTGAGGGGTGATCTTATAGAGGTTTGTAAAATCATGAGGCATCTGGATTAGGTGAATGGCAGGTGTCTTTTCTCTAAGGGGGGGGATTTGAGTCCAGGGGGTATGTTTTTGATGAGAGGAGAGAGATTTAAAAAAGGATGTGGGGGCAATTTTTTTTTCACACAGAGGGTGGTTCATTTCTGGAATGAACTTCCTGAGGAAGTAGTGGATGTGGGTGTAGTTAGAATGTTTAAAAGACATTTCAATAAATACATGAATAAGAAGTGTTTTGAGGAATGTGGACTGAGGGCAGGCAGGTGGAACCATTTTAGTTTGGGATTATGGTCAGCATGGACTGATTAGACCAAAGAATCTGTTTCCATGCTGTATGATTCTGTGGCACTAAGTGAAGATGTTTTTGAAAGGGAAGGTCAAGTACCTCCCTAGTTGTCCACCTCTGCACCCAGTGTCCATCAGACACACCCAGGAGAGGGTTGCATGGGAACATGTACAAGGTAAAGCCTCTCCTACACAGTCCCCAGCCAACATTCCCAGGACAGTTACAGCCCTGGGTTAGATGCAAACTCGAGCTCTCTCTACACCGTGCCCATCACGCATTTGCCAACAGGAAGAATTGTTTGTTTATTCAAGCCAACTCCATATTGCTTTCCTTGACACCATAGTAGTAGGGGAATTCCATTCAGCTCTTTTAAGTTCATGATAAACTCAAAGGCAGTTCTTGTGAATGGTATCAGAGATAATGGGAACTGCAGATGCTGGAGATTCCAAGATAATAAAATGTGAGGCTGGATGAACACAGCAGGCCAAGCAGCATCTCAGGAGCACAAAAGCTGACGTTTCGGGCCTAGACCCTTCATCAGAGAGGGGGATGGGGGGAGGGAACTGGAATAAATAGGGAGAGAGGGGGAGGCGGACCGAAGATGGAGAGTAAAGAAGATAGGTGGAGAAGGTGTGGGTGGGGAGGTAGGGAGGGGATAGGTCAGTCCAGGGAAGACGGACAGGTCAAGCAGGTGGGATGAGGTTAGTAGGTAGCTGGGGGTGCGGCTTGGGGTGGGAGGAAGGGATGGGTGAGAGGAAGAACCGGTTAGGGAGGCAGAGACAGGTTGGACTGGTTTTGGGATGCAGTGGGTGGGGGGGGAAGAGCTGGGCTGGTTGTTTGGTGCAGTGGGGGGAGGGGATGAACTGGGCTGGTTTAGGGATGCAGTGGGGGAAGGGGAGATTTTGAAACTGGTGAAGTCCACATTGATACCATATGGCTGCAGGGTTCCCAGGCGGAATATGAGTTGCTGTTCCTGCAACCTTCGGGTGGCATCATTGTGGCAGTGCAGGAGACCCATGATGGACATGTCATCAAGAGAATGGGAGGGGGAGTGGAAATGGTTTGCGACTGGGAGGTGCAGTTGTTTGTTGCGAACTGAGCGGAGGTGTTCTGCAAAGCGGTCCCCAAGCCTCCGCTTGGTTTCCGCTTTTGTGCTCCTGAGATGCTGCTTGGCCTGCTGTGTTCATCCAGCCTCACATTTTATTATTATCTTGTGAATGGTGTTTCTTTCTCTCTCATTAACAGTAGTTGCAGCGATCTGGCTTTAATACTCTAATTGAGCCATATCCAAGATTTCTGGGGACAGATTCCATTCCTACTCTGTGGAAAGTTGCTTCTTCTGAGACCAACTCAGCGAATGCCAGTCACCTGCCTGTCCCTAACCCTTCTTATCATCTATTTATCCAATTCTCTTGTGAAATGTGCGTCTACCTGCCCACACTCCGAATCAGGAATGTACTGACTTGATGTAATACCTTGGTTTATAATGTGTCTGTGAAGCACCCTGGAACATTTCATTTAGTTGATGGCATTATACAGATCAGAGGCATTGTTTTCCCTTGTATCATCATTGCCTGTTTTGTGCTGTGGTTCCTAATCTCTTCACAAATGGGAACAGTTCCACCCCATTAACTCTACCCTCACTCCTCAAGATTTTGAACATCTCAGTTAAATTCCTCAACCTTCCCTTCTGCAAGGAAAACAGGCCCATCTTCACCAATCCATCCACATCACTGGTTCCAGGGATGAGGAACTTCATTCTTATGAAACGTTTATACATTCCTTCAAATCCTTACTGGAGTGCCTGAAATATACAGCAGAGGCTAGTATTTTCTGTAGGTTCACCATAACCCTCTTGCTGTGTAATCCATGCCTCAATTTCAAAAGCTCAGGATCCCAGTTGCCTTTGTAAACACTTTCTCAACCTGCTCTGCATCCGTTAACAACTTCCGCACAGACAGCCAGGTCTATTTTCTCCTGAACCCTATTTAGAATTGTGCTGTTCATATTATCCCTTGTCCCCTAACCAAAAGCTATCACATCACACTGCACAGCATTTAGAGTTTGTTTGCCATCTACCTGTTCATTGAGTCTTACACTGCCCCGACTGTTGATTCACAATGGCCTCCAATTTTAGAATCATCTGTAAATTTTGACCCAAGTTTGTTATTAATACGATTGAGAAAAGCGGGAATCCATTTACCGATCTCTGGGAATCATGTGGTTTACAGACTGGAGTAAAGTTTGCATTTATTCGACACTCCTGTACTCTCTTGCTATCATTCAGCCACTGCCATATTTGTGCTTTAATGCAGTTAAATGTAGAATACGTAAGGTGGGGTGTATGTTATAGCATTGGCTGCCAATATTGCTTACTTTCTGGTCTCTGTGCCTAGATCTCCAGTCTGACATTAAATGTTTGTTACCCATTGCCCAGCTTTCTACACCAGCAAATACGGCTACAAGATGTGCCTGCGAGTCTATCTGAATGGTGATGGTGTGGGCCGTGGAACCCACATGTCTCTCTTCTTTGTCATTATGAGAGGAAACTACGATGGTTTGTTGAGGTGGCCTTTCAAGCAAAAGGTGGGTTGTCTTTCTCATTGGCCACTGGCTGCAGGTTGTGACCTGAGATTAAATGTCCTTGTATTCTGCATGCAGGTTCAGGTGTAGATACCTGGGTTCATCGTTCAGTGCAGTACTGGTAAACCATGAACAGTGGAGGCAACGAGAAGTATTGAAGATACAGTCTGTCTCCAGTGGTTGGGGCAGCGTGCTGTCTGTTTCTGGGGGTGGGAGAGGGATGGGTTGGAAGCATTTACGGAGGCAGTCATGGTGAGGGGGAGAGGCGGAGGCAGTCACGGTGGGGGAGAGGCGGAAGCAGTCACGGGGTGGGGGTAAGATGCGGAGGCAGTCACGGTGGGGGGAGAGGCGGAAGCAGTCTTGGTGGGGGAGAGGCGGAGGCAGTCACGGGGTTGGGGGGAGAGGCGGAAGCAGTCATGGGGTTGGGGGGAGAGGCGGAAGCAGTCACGGGGGGGTGAGAGGCGGAGGCAGTCACGGGGGGTGAGAGGCAGATGCAGTCACCGGGGGGAGAGGCAGAGGCAGTCACGGGGTTGGGGGGAGAGGTGGAGGCAGTCACCGGGGGGGAGAGGTGGAAGCAGTCTCGGTGGGGAGAGGTGGAGGCAGTCTCGGTGGGGAGAGGTGGAGGCAGTCTCGGTGGGGAGAGGTGGAGGCAGTCTCGGTGGGGAGAGGTGGAGGCAGTCTCGGTGGGGAGAGGTGGAGGCAGTCTCGGGGGATGAGATGCAGAGGCAGTCGCCAGAGGGAGAGGCGGAGGCAGTCTCGGTGGGGGAGAGGTGGAGGCAGTCACAGGGTTGGGGGGAGAGGCAGAAGCAGTCGCAGTGGAGGGGGAGGGGCGGAGGAAGTCACAGCAGGGGGAGAGGCGGAGGCAGTCACGGGGGGAGAAGCGGAGGCAGTCACGGGGGAGATAGGCGGAGGCAGTCACCGGGGGGGGGGGGGAGAGGCGGAAGCAGTCTCGGTGGGGGAGAGGCGGAAGCAATCTCAGTGGGGGAGAGGCGGAAGCAGTCACGGGGTTGGGGGGAGAGGCGGAAGCAGTCACAGTGGAGGGGGAGGGGCGGAGGCAGTCACGGCAGGGGGAGAGGCGGAGACAGTCATGGGGTGGGGGGTAGAGGCGGAGGCAGTCATGGGGAGAGGGGGGAGGGGCAGTGGTGTCTGGTGAGTTTGGGTTCTCCCGACCCACAAGAGGAAAAGATCATATTATAGGCTCATTAATGTGTTGCTGTTTGTGGGATGTTAATGTGCACAGTTTAGCTGTTGTGCCCTGTTCATGGCAAACATCGGTCACATATTTGAATGATCTCAGTGTCAGTACTGCCTGCTGGTTGTTTTGATTCCCAGTGTTATCTCTCTGCAGGTCACTCTGTTGCTGATGGACCAGACTAACCGTGAGCACATCATCGATGCGTTCAGACCAGACATCAATTCCTCCTCATTCCAAAGACCAGTCACCGAGATGAATATTGCCAGTGGGTGCCCACTTTTCTGTCCACTTAGCAAACTGGACAGCAAGAACAATTACTCGCGTGAGGACTGTATTTTCATCAAAGCCATTGTGGATTTAACTGATCTGTAACAAACCTTTCATCAGACACTGGAATGGGCTGCTGTCCACTGTACAATGCAGCAACAGTTGACTATCTTAGTGGTGCTGTGCTGCTGGTCACGGTGTGAGTCAGTGGTGTGTGCACAACACCGAGCACTATTTCCACGTTACCTGCCATAGCTTAAGTTACTCTTTGTCGCTGAGTCATTATCCTGGAGTAGATCAACCTCCCACATCTCTGCCATTAAACTAGGTAATGGCTGGCCTGTCATTAGCAGATGGGAGTATTCTTCTACAGACATCGTAATTAACAAACGATGTACAATAGAATGGCACAGTGGCTCAGTAATGTTAGCACTGCTGCCTCACAGCGCTGGGGACCCAGGTTCCATTCCATCCTGGGGTGACTGTGTGGAGTTTGCATATTCTCCCTGTGCTCTGGTTTCCTCCCACAGTCCAAAGATGTGCAGGTTAAGTGGATTGGCCATATGAAATTGCCCATAGAGTCCAGAGATGTGTAGGCTAAATGGATTAGCCATGGGAAATGCAGTTTTACAAGGATAGAGTAGGGGATTGGGTCTGTGTGGGATGCTGTTTGGAGGATTGATGTGGGCTTGATGGGCCAAATGGCCTGCTTCCACACTGGCGAGATTGTATGATCCTTATCAAATGAGCATGTAGCTGATCTGCAGCTTATATTGTTATTGGTTTGTACCTCCCTGTAAAGACAGGTTCCACTGCAGGAGCTTCTTGACTATTGCAGACTTGCCAGAGATAGCAGCATCTTGATGGTCACACTGTGGGCCAAAGCCACAAACTGTGTTTATGAAAGAAGGACGAGAGACAGCAGCTTAAGGCAAGGCACAGTGGATGTACCTTTCCCTTTCCCCTTGCTGAGGCACGCCACAGCACATCCTCAAGCTGAGTGTGAACAGGGTTGGGACTGTCTGCCCCATGAGCATCCTAAATTTAGCAGTGTAAGCTTCGTCAGCTGGGAGCGAGTAGTTCCCTGCGGGAGAGGAAGAGCAGCTATTCTTGTCTTCCATGTTCACAGCTCTTCAGTCACACAGTGAGCTGCAGAGTTAACCTGGAAGAGGCCACAGTCCCTGTGATAATGGATTCACCTGATGTGCAATGTATGCAATGTGCCACTCCCAGCTTGGCGTTAAAGGAACCTTAAATTGTTTGTGCATTGCACCTAGAGCAGAATATTCATATTGATTGCTGTCAGTTGCAGTGTGATCTCCATCTCCGTGTTAAGTCCACCTGGACAGTGCCATTAATAATGAGGTGGTGTCTCCAACCTGATTTGTGTAACTAGGTGGCTGTTTAACTGTGAAGGTATGTTTCCTTGCCTTGGTGGTGATGTGCACCGTGGAGGTAACACACTTAAGAGGAGAGGATGGGCTCACCGACAACTCCCAAACCATCGAGTTCATGTTGGAAGGCAGAAGCTTGACTCAGCAATGCTTAGAATCCCTCCATCAGGACTTTGAGCGCTGGTTGTGTTTATTTACCCTTTTATATATTAACAGCCTCTAGCTCATTATTTTATAAGCAAAACATAATAATTTATAAGTTTTACACAGTAATTCCAGGTGATGAAGTGACTGCTGAGAATGAACGGAGCTCCAAGAAGCTTAATTCCTTCTGATGTCTCTGGATGGGCCAAGGCTTCAGTATGGAAGAGTTTCAACAAGATACCAGACCTGCATGCTCCGCCAAGAGAGTTTATCCGAGCAACGGGTAGGCGACAAAAGGGTCCGGTCCTGATCCAAGATGGAAAAGAGGGTATTGGCAGCAGGTGTTCTGGTGCCTGTCTCCCTTTGTTGTGAATCTTAGAGCAGAGACCTGATTGATTGTTAGAATTGGGAAGTGTCCAATATAAACTGGCTCATCATTGCTTGCCTTGTCCATAGGTTGTGTGGTACTGTTGGCTGAAGCATAGTGAAATGGTTTTGGTCAGATTACGTGACCATGTGAGATGGTGAGATACAGACATTAAGTAAGAATTAGTTCAAGATACTGAGAGACTTGGAGATGAGGAAAAAATTACCATAAATCCATTCATGTTTAATTTGGGAACATTTCCAACTTTTCCATTGGGTGAATCTTTGGTTTTGGAAAGTCCCCATTAGGTCAGAATATTGCCATTGATTCTCACTGGATCACTTGTCATAAACTACTTGAACAAAGTATCATGAATCCGGCACGCTCAGGTGTTGGGGAGGAAAGTGTGGATGATCCGTTGGGAAGATTTCCCCAATGAACTGGACTGAATTCTGTACAGTACGGGAATTTCCCAGTGGCTAGGTAGTAGTTTTAGCAGTTGTGGAAGTGGACTGGTATTGGTTAGTCTTGATGTGAGGAATTGCTGACCAAATGGCACTGCTCATACAGTCTCACCTTTGGAATCCCTAGAAGTAAAATTTGAAGTTTTCTATATTAACTGCTGCCCCTTCCATAGTTGTACAATGACGGAGAACACAAATGGCTGAGTGAACGTTGTGTTCAGGGTGTTTTACCCTGATTCCTGCTTTGATTGATGGAATATGTAAGTAAATTGAGCAGTGAGTTGGAGTTCTGCAGCTTTCCAGCCAGGTAAGTGGGGAAAGACGTGATGGTACTTGCAGGCAGTATGTGGGATTGTGAGGAGAAGTATGTTTTTCAGGGAAGTGGTGAAATGAACAGAGACAAAAGCTCAGTGCCACTCTGATATTTCACGATAAGGGGACCATGAGCAGGTATATGGTGTGGTGGCCAGTGGCTTCTGCACTAAGGAGGGAGGGTTTAATGTAGCTCCGTGAAGGAGTGGGTTTGGTGTGAGATTGTGCTACCTAGTTTGGAGGAAGTTGTAAAATGCACACCACATGTTCTTGTGGATACTAACTATGATTGGGTCTGCATCAAAAACTGTGAGCTGCTATTAAAATAAAATACCAATAACAGCATCACAGCTCTATTTCTTTCCATTGGTTGGCAACAGGGTGTTGCTGGGTTGTAATATATACGCTATGCTTTGTCATTGGAGATAGTGGCAACTTGTGTGTGGATCTGTGGGCAGTGGGAGCATGTTTCCTTTCCTCCTGGGGATTCAGGAGGGAATGGTCTGTGTAAGAACATGTGCTTCTGTGTAATGAGTGTAACGGTCTAATGCAAGTTGATGGGGGTAAGACATACTTAATGGACTGGAGTCTCTTTGAATTGAGGGGTCAAGAGCTTTCAGGCCTGAGTGAATACCTTATGGTCATGTTAGCTGACTTTCTGGATTTTGTACACAGCAGTTTTCCATAACTTTAATATTGTAGGTAAATACTTTGAGGAATGTGCTACCTTTTCAGCTATTATATCTTGCAGTTAGGATTAGCAAAATTGCAGGGTTGAAAGTAAACAGTTGCATTAATCAAAATGGCTTTGAGTGTCAAAATATATCAAACTGAATGAAGTTGTGGGCAGAGATCCTTGCTACTTGGCCAGTGTTAACTGATGCACATCTCAGTAAAGGGTGGATGAAACCAAAAGTGCAGTACATTCCAGGTTCCAGTGAAAGCAAAAACAAACTGGAAACTTTGAGAATCTCCAGGGAATCTAAGCTGGGCTCCTGCTGTAATCCAGGAAGCAGCATCAACAATAAACTAATGAACTGCTATTCAAATAAAATACAAATAAAAGCACCACAGCTCTATTTCCTTCCTGCAGTCGACAACAGGGTGTTGCTGGATTGTATTGGTGGACCATATTACCTGCCATTGGCGATAGTGACAGCTTGGATGTGGATGTGGGCAGTACACGGGCATGCTGCCTTTCCTGCTGGGGATACAGGAGGGAATGGTCTATAAAAACATGTGCTTTATTCAGTATAAATTGCATCTGTGTTGTTTAGAATAGTAGTTTAAGGCTAGTTGATGGGGCTCAGCAGACATACTTAATGGACTTGAGCTTCTTTAAACTGTGTATGTGTGTGAGAGAGGGACACCTGTACATTGTGTGTGTATGTGTGTGTAAAATTGTATGTGTAATGTGTGTAGAATGTATGTATCTGTTGGGTTCAAGGTGGGTTTTATTGCTGTATACGACTTTTCCTTGTTTTGGTTGCTAATCCACACACAGCTATAAAGAAACAATTGTTTTGTTTTTATTAAACTAGAATTGATTTAATTTTACTGTTAGCCAAACCTCCTCCTTATTGCTGAATATTAAGATTTTATTTACTAAGCAGTTCAGGATACTCTCTGGTATTGGGCATCTGGCAAAAAACAATTTAGAAAGCTGGTCCAATTGTTTACTATCA
Source organism: Stegostoma tigrinum (assembly GCF_030684315.1). Lineage (NCBI taxonomy): Eukaryota > Metazoa > Chordata > Chondrichthyes > Orectolobiformes > Stegostomatidae > Stegostoma > Stegostoma tigrinum. The sequence continues at coordinate 1,893,298 of NC_081382.1, read as the reverse complement.
CTCAACTTGTTTTTCTTAAGAAACATAATAGGGACAGAAAGACATTTGTGCAGCATCTCTATTTTACAGCCCATTTGACGCAATGATAAATGCTAATACTTTTGCTCCTTGTGACATGTCAGTTGATTTTCACTCATGTTGGTTTTTAGAGCTAAGTTATTTGCTATAACCATTCTTTGTGTAAACAAGTTACATATTTTGCCTAATAATGGCCTCTGGTTTTGGTTTCCCCTATACTTGGAAAACGTAAAGACCTGTTTTAAGTCATGTCCTCAGCCTTCTGTTGAAAAGGAAATAACTTTGACCTGTTCAGTCTTTCCTGTTAGATAGCCAACAAGTGTAACTATATATTCCTAATATGGAGCAGGTCCTACCCAGTTAGGAATTGGGAGTTATTCCACAGTGTACTATGGATGCCTGAAGAGTTCAAGTGACATTAAAACCTGAAGTTGGCAGAGGAGCGGTACAGGACACAAACATGGCATTCTTTTTAATTATGCAAGTATTTATTTTTCACTTCATACAGAACATTGTGCTACATGCAACTGGTGGCTGGGACCAAGAACCTTGGCCAATGATTTTTTTTGGGCTAATGGTTGGAGTTTTAAGGAGAGGCTAGAACAACAGTCACTAAGAATTTTCAGGTGCTCCTTGAAGTAACAGGAAGTTAACAGAGAGAAGTGTAATCGCCCACAATTTTGTCTTATCAGGCATAGTCCTATGGTAGGGAAATATTGGAGCACTCTGTAAGAGAAGATTGATTTAAAATGGAGTAGTAGTAACTTCTGCTATTTCATCTGAACATCTTCCTTTTGCTTCACTGACCAACGGATGAGGTTTGGTCTATGACTGGAAATAGTCCAGGCTTCCTGTTCCCTTTCACCACTCCAGCAGCAATGGTTAACTTTTAAAAACAGTTGGTGGGTTTAGTGCAGTGTTAATACTGAAATATATTCACAGGACAGTGACATCAGGCACAAGTGTTGCTGTCATTTAAGAGTCATCTCCATATACCTGGAGATGGTGACTGCTTTATAGATAAGGAGTTAATATAATCACTTCAACAGCTTTTAATGTTTTAATTTTAGTTATTGCTTAGAATTTACTGCAGTGAGATTGTTAAAGTTTACTCTTAGGATCAGTGTGTCCGTCATTGGCTACCCTGGTTAATTTATTTTTGGTGTGTGATTAGCAGCTTAGACTGAACCATAATGATATGGGACTAGTCAGACAAAGGCCGGACGGGACAAGGATGTTAGGTTTTGCTCCTAGATTGTTATTTAATTATTTAAATAACAATCTAACAGCTTCATGGTCACTTCTAACATTACAGAAAGGAGAAGACCATTTAGCCCCTTGATCCTTCATAGCCTGACTGAACTTTGACCTAAGCTCACTGTCATCCTGTCCTTTGATAGGTATTGGACTCTTGGGGAAAAAAAAATTAAGCGTTGGATATACTTAATGAATGAACAGCCCCAGATCTCAGGGTAGAATCTAGTGAAATTAAATTTTCATTGGCAATTTGAGAATATGCATTGTTTAAAAATCTTGAATGGTCAGATGTGACCTCAATTAGACTGAGGTTAATGATTTTGCTACTTTGCTCTGGTTTGATCTTTAACTAACTTCCTAGGTTATTATCACAGTCATTCTGGTGATATACAGGAGGGCAGTACAGTGAACTCTCACTGTCTATATCAACAAATTCTCTTAGTAGGAAACTGGGCTGTGGCAGGCAAATAAACAGACAAGGATTCAGTAACCAGCCCAATGCTTTCAACATTGTATCAGCAACTTTAGAATACGTGATAACATGTCTTCCTGAATCGATTCAGGGGTAGAGAATATAAAGATTTTTATTTTATGTTTTACATTAGAATTACAACAAAGCAAAGTCAATTTTTAAAGCAGAGTTGTAGCCCTAAGGAAGAAGCCCCATCCCAAGAAGGTGGGGGTGTTGTGTTGTCTGTGACAGTGCATGAGGTGAACATTTAGCTCGGTGTTGGATGAGGGTTCAAGCAGTTGATAGGTACACTCACTGAATTGGTGGCACAATTCTGTGAGGCTGAGTCAACTCATCAAACAAGTAACTGGAGGCCAATCTGTGTCATATCACCCAAACATGAGGAAATACCCAACAAACAGAGAAGGACAAGGAGGATGCTCACAGCCAAATAAATGCACGTTTGATTTAACATTTCCCCCTCCACTTGCCCGTTTTCTGAAGGCAGGAATTCCAATACTGAACAGACTGAGTTGATACACAGCCAATCAATGTCTGCCAAAGTCACTTCTTATTCAGCCAGAAGAAGGAGAGTTTCTTGCGAATGGGTTTGTTGCTGATGATGCGCAGGATGCGGGGGGAGCGCCACACCTTCAAAGTACAGTCATCACTGGCTGTGATCAACATCTCCTGGTCCATGGGACTGAAGGCCACGGAGTTCACCACATCCTCATGCTGGAGCTTGGCCAAGCAGATATTGTAGTGCCGGTCCCAGATGTAGCCATGCCGGTCCTCAGCACCACTGCCAGAATGAGATGGGTAGAATGTCAAGACCCAACACTCATTTCACAGACTAGCAAACATGGAGCCTGACCCATTACTGACCATTCCCGTCCCGTCCCCATCCCACCAACATGGGAGCCTGATCTATCACTGACTGTCCCATTCCTCCCCCCAACATGAGCCCAATCCATCACTGACCATCCTCTCCACCTCCATCCCGAAAACGCAACCCCAATCCGTCACTGACCATCCCCAACTCAGAGCCTAACCAATCACTTAGCACATTCACAAGCATCCACTCCGTCCTCCAATGCTCAGTAGCAGCAGTGTGTGCCATGTAATAGATACAACGCAGAAATTCACCAAAGATCCTTAAACAGCATTTTATAAACCTACATGTGCTTCCATCTAAAAGGACAAGGGCAGCAGATACATAGGAATGACAACCTTGTAAGTTCATCTCCAAACCACTCACTGTCCTAACTTGGAAATATATCATCATTCCATCACTGGCGCTGGGTCAAACTCCTGGAATTCCCTCCGTAAGGGCATTGTGGGTGTACTTACAGCGATTCAAGAAGGCATCTCACCACCAAGCAATGGTTAGATTCTCTCTTACTAGAGATAGTCATTGCCAGGCATTTTGTCTGGTATGAATATTACTTTCAAATTTTCAGCCCAAGCCTGGACGTTGTCCAGATCTTGCTGCATTTAGATGTGGACTACTTCAGTATTTGAGGTGTTAAAACACTACCTTGAGCAACACCTGCAGTGATATCTGGGAACCACAATGACTGATATCTAAGTATCTGGTTTTTATACATATGCTAGTCTGGAGTTCTGTGTTCTACCATTATGTAAGGAAGAAAACAACCAACTACCCTTCCCCATCATAGTGGTAGAACGCAAAAACATTGGGGAACTTCAGACTAGCATATAAAGAAAGACTACACACAGTTACTCTAGCAGCCACTCCAACACCTACAAACTGAGCTGTATCAGGACACTATTTAGACAAGTCACAACACATTGCAGCAAACTAGAATTACACAAAGCAGAACAGCAGCAACTGTAGAGTCTTCAAAGGGAATGGATACCCGAAAAGCACAATCTGTCGTTACCTCTGAGGCAGACCAGAACATGACCAAACTCACTAGTCACCCTACTGTACATCAGTGACATTTCAGAGATTACTACCAGACTACTCAGACCCCCAGGTATCAGAGTAGCCCACAAACCAACAACCACCCTACGACAGCTACTGACGAACGTTAAAGGATCCCATACCCAAAACCAACAAACCTGGTGTAATGTACAAAATACCATGCAAGGTCTGACAGAAACACTACATAGGCCAAACTGGAAGAAAACTGACAATACAGATACACGAACACCAACTAGCCACCAAGAGACACGACCAATTGTCACTTGTCTCACTACACACTGACAAGGAGGGACATGAATTTGACTGGAACAACACATCCATAATTGCACAAGTCAAACAGAGATATGTCAGAGAATTCCGGGAGGCCTGACATTCCAACCAGAACTCAATCAACAAACACACTGAATTAGACCTGGTGTACAAACCACTGAAAAACAGAACCAGAAGTAATGCCAACCACCCCAGCAAACCGAGGCACATAAAAAGCGGGACGGAACACCGACGCTTCATGGAGGCGCACTGATGATGTTACCTAGCAGGGTGATGAAACGTTTGCAACCAATCACCAGCTTGGTGAGCATGTCTACAAACTCATTCAGAAGCTACAAATATTCAAAAACTTTAAATACATCATCTGTCACTTATCAGGATTAATTTGATCTGCCCAATTTACCAGCCCATCAATGTCAGCCTGTAGCCTGAGACTATCCACTTCGTTATTAACACTACCACCAATTTTCATGTCATTTGCAAACTTATTAATCACATCTTCCACATTTATATCCAAGTCATTAATGTATATAACAAAGAGCAAAGGTCCCAGCATGGAACCCATGGTACACCTCTTAAGTCTGGCAATTTTCCACATTACAAGGTTGATACTAGTGGTATAGCTTTCCTGGAACCAATTGGTTACACTTGGACATGGCTAATGTCTGAGCCATTTGTCATTAGTATCTCTCAGTGATATTGTGGCCCATAGTCTGTGCTATCCCCAGTGTGCTCAGGTGTCTTTTCAGATCAACAGGTTGAACTGGATCGGCTGAAGACAGAATTGTGAAGTGGTGAACCCCAGGAAGTAGCCAGGCTGAAATGCAGTATCCACCACGGTGATCCCACTTTCAAGAAACAAACGATTTCTTCCCCTTGCTCCCTGAATCAAAAGTGAACAAGTGCTGGTAATCTGGGTCCCTGCTCTTCATGATTCAATACAATTTTAGGAGACAAGATTAGCTCTGCCTGAGACCAGCTGTAATTCTCTCAGCCAAGTTGAGGGTATGGTACCGACCTACACAGGTGTACTGTTGAGTCAGTGCCCAGTCAGGAAGAAAGAGAGGTGGATTCTTCCCAGTGACTCTCACTATCCTGCCTGTACCAGCCCTGCCCCTTCCCCTCCTGAAGTATGAGTAGCCATTGTGGCAGAGGAAGTCAAGCTGCAGCATCTGTGGAACCTAAAGAGAGGATCAAAAGTGGAAAAACAAAGCCCCATCTGTTCACCTGGCGACATAATCTCTGCTAACATCCAGGAAGATGAAGAAACACTCATCATTGGGTGTGTAGGCTGTGTGTGCCCTTAGAGTCTGAGTGACTTCTCGCATTGTCTTCAAGTCAAACACATGGATATCAATCTCCTCAGCGATGGGTGGAGGGTTCATGGGATCACTGATGATACAGCCCTTCGGCCAGGCTCGACTGTTCACATATAAATACCTGTGAGGCAGAAGAATGCAGTATCAGAACCACAAAGCATTGAGTAGCTACAGGAGCTGATGTACAAGCTGATGTCACTGATATGGATTCACAGTCTTTCAAAAGCTTTGGCAGAATGGAGGGGATGACTGACCTGTGATCTGGAGACAGACCCATGCCTATAATGTGACCGTGGACATCGATCGTGTAGTCCAATGGATCAAAGAACTCATTGGAGCTTCGTTCTTCCCCTAATACAGGTCCTGATGTTGTCATATGTTGAGGCAGAATTTGTTTAATACCTGCAGTGACAGAGATTTCAAGAAATCCAGTGAGGAATCGTCCCTCCATAAAGCACTGCCATTAACAGGCTGCTGCTGGCCACTGTCAGATAGAAAGCAACATGAAACCGACAAATAAAACTGACTTCAGGTCTTGTATACTTTATGCGGGAAACATTGGTGTTGTGCTGAAGTCACTAGACTAGTCATGTAGAGTCCCAGTCTGGGGACTTGGGTTTGAATGTCACCGTGGCAAATGATGAAATTTGAATTCAGTAAACAAAATTTGGAATCAAAAGCTGGTTTAACGGCACCTGTTAATGGTAGTCAGTCACTTGTTATAAATACCAATCTGGTTCATTGATGTCTTTTAGGGAAAAAAAAATCTGCCATTCTTACCCAGCCAGGCCTACATGTGACTCCAGACCCACAGTAATGTGGCTGACTGTTAACCACCCTCTGAAATGACCAAACAAACCACATAGTTTTACAGCAATAAAGGATGGACAAACGCTGACCCAGGCAGCAACAACCACATCCCATTAACAAATAAAAAATCAATTCAAAATGAGGGGGCAGAATGCCTAGTACATTCATTTTCACATGTTCCAAGGTGTTTTTTTTGAGTGGGCAGTTGCAAGATCCATAGGTACCTCACGTGATATCTGATAAGACCAACCCTGTTCCTCTCCTTTGCCTAATGCCCAAACTACAGACTTCAAAGTATTAAGAAACAAAAAGCTGCCTTTTAATAAACTCCAGTTTCCTCCCACAGTCCAAAGATGTGCAGGTTAGGTGGATTAAATATGGAGTTATGGGATAGGGTGGGGATGGGGTGTGTTTGGGAGGCATGCTGTTTGGAGGGTTGGTTTGACTTAATGGGCTGAACAATAATACAGTCCTTCTGTACTGTAGGGATTCTATGATTCAAACACTGAATAAATCATAGCTGTCCTGTTCTTGGCAGTGTTTTGGGAAGATGTGAGGACATTGGAATGGGTGCAGAAGAGAATCACAAGAATGGTTCCAGGGCTGAAGGATTTCAGTGATGAGGATAGATTGGAGAAGCTGGGACTACTTTCCTTGAGAAGGGAAGGTTAAGGAGATCAGTTTGAGGTGTTCAAACCAGAATAGAGTGTGAGAAATACCCTCCCATTGGTGGAAGGATCGAGAAGCAGAGGGCACAGATTTAGGGTGATTGGCAGAAGAAGTGATGGTGACATAAGGAACAAAAACGAAATAGCTGGAGAAGCTCAGCAGGTCTGGCAGCATCTGTGAACAGAAACCAGTTTCCAGTGTTTCCAGTCCCTTCCTCAGAAGGGTTTTCTTTCTGATATACAGTTTCCACAGTTTTTTTGATTTGAATTGTGACATCAGGAACAATGTAAGTGCTTAGGATCAGGGATGCAGAGTCAATGAGTCTTTCGTAAATTCCCTACAGTGTGGCAGCAAGCTATTCAGCCCATTTCGTCCACATCGGCCCTCTGAAGAGCATCCCACCCAGACCCAACCCCCTAACCTCTCCCAATTTGACCAATTTCTGAAGAGGAAATATTAGCAAGGCTGCAGGGAATTGCAGGAAGCTGGCAGAAATTCTGTGGACTAAATTGCCCCCTTATATGTTGCGACCATTCTGTAATATTATCCACCTCTCTGTTTCCTACTTTACAAATGTTGCTTGAACATCTCCACATCTGTCTTAGTCAAATTTCACTTCATCATTGCACCTTCCTTGGGACAGTAAAGGTACCATATAAATGCAAGCTGTTACCACTACATCACCAACACTGACGTTGAGCATAATGTTAACAGAGAACTCTGGCCACAGGAGCTGATAGTTACCTATTTGATGGGGAGTATATGTAAGGCTTCCTGTGGTGAAGATCAAGTACTTTTTGTCTGGAGTCGTCTGCTGTTCAGACAGGAGGGTCATGTCTGCTGTCTTTGTTTTAGCTTGTAGAAAAAGTTCTGCCACTCTTGCTTCAATTTGTTTCTCATCCATCAGGGGCTGCTCCCCATTGGAGAGTACATTCCCCTCTCTCTGTCCGTCATCCTGGCTGCTGACTGTCATTTCTCCTGGGCTCTCAGTCCTGCACTTTGCTCTGCTGCAAACCTCATCCTCACTGTCACTGCCCAGGTCGAACACTCGAGGAGTTGGGTCACACGGTTGCCCCTCGGAGCCCAGCAGCAAGTCGGGAGTGTCGTGTCGACTGCAGTCTGCCACCATGACCGTGCGAATGGTGCTGGCATTCAGATTCTGCAGCTGGAACAGCCTCTTCACCACATTTATATTCTCCGATTCGATATCCTAGAGTGAGAAGTGGGATAAATCATTAAGACTTCAGATAAACAGGCAACACACCAGCCCTCAGCACTGATATCCCAATATTACACATGGGCCAACGTGAAACACTGACAGTGCTGGAATTGGGCAATTAGATGGAGAATTGGGAAATAGATGGGGTGAAATAGACAGTGCATGTTTGAACTGCTCCGTCTTTCATCAGAACACTTCATAAAGAAATGCAGTTAAGGCAGAATGTGGTGTGGGATGGAAATGAACCAGGTCTCTATCAAATGTTGCAGTGGACCATACAGAGGTTATTTTTAGGGTAGCGTTGAGGTGCAAAGACATGGAAGCAAAATGAAGAACTGCAAATGCTAGAGATCTGAAACAAACAAAAACAGAAATAGCTGGAGAAACTCAGTGGATCTTGCAGCATCTGCAGAGGGACAGTATATGTTTCAGGTCCTCTTCAAATCTCAACTTCAAGGGTCACGTGGACTCAAAGTTAACTTCGTTTTTTCTCCACAGATGCTCACAGACCAAAGTTTCTCTAACAATTTATATTTTGTTTGTGCACAGGCACAGGAGTGCCATGGGCAGTGTATACCAGATGTACCCACATTATACAGTGACACATGTGCTCACATCAATATTTGGCTCTAGTGTCATATTGTGAAAGGTCTATATCCTCCAGTACTTCAGAGTCCTCTTTGGATGAGACGTGATCTATACCCCAATTCCTAAGTTATCTTCAGTTTGACTGCATCAACTTCACCAGCCCATGCTTATAGCACACTGATCCCACAGACTGTGTAGACACCTCCCTCTAGTGGTTGTAGCCTATCTTCTGGTTGCCATAGATTATACAAACTGCTGAAACCGTACGGAACATTATTCCAAGTGATTCTGCTCATAAATACTGAGGAGAAAGAAACAATCACACCGAGTTACCAACAGAACACAGTACTGCAGGGCCTTTCAGTTACTGTGACTTTCCACCGCTAAGTGTGCTTCAGTACGGTTTTAACTAACAAACTGACAGATCTGAAAGAGATCAGTGGATAGAGATTAGATTCCCTACAGTGTGGAAACAGGCCCTTCGGCCCAACAACTCCACACCACCCCTTGGAGCATCCCACCCAGATCCATCCCCCTATAACCCACACACCCCTGAACACGACGGGCAATTTAGCATGGCCAATCCACCTAGACTTTGGACTGTGGGAGGAAACCGGAGCACCCGGAGGAAACCCACGCAGACACGGGGAGAATGTGCAAACTCCACACAGACAGTTACCCAAGGCTGGAATCGAACCCGGGTCCCTGGCCCTGTGAGGCTGCAGTGCTAACCACTGAGCCACCGTGCCGCCCTCAAGCCAGTCTGGAGAGTACTGATAATCACAAGGCAAAAGCATTGTAAGGAAGATTGAGAGAAGAAAAGGAGGTGAAAACAAGATTAACAAACAGCGAAAGAGTGTAACAGAACATAAATTGGAAATAGTGCAGATATATGCAGTACGACTCACTCATAGGCACAGATACTCACATTCATGTTTGAAGTCAAACACACAATCCGTCAAACTGACATGCACACATTCTTCAGAATAGAAACAGGTATGTGCAAGAGACAGATTGCAGTCATGTTATTGGCAGATTTTTGTATCAGTTCATTAACTATAGCCTGGAGTTTCCAAACTTGGAGACAATAAGGCCTGCAGATGCTGGAAGCCAGAGTCTATAGGTGAGAGGCTGGAAAGCACAGCAGGTCAGACAACTTTTCCAGCCTCACACCTATAGTGTCTGGATTTCCCAAACATTGTCGGATGCACTCTGCTTGAAGCTTGCCCCGTCTTGACCCTGCTCCACACTTTTCCTGGTTGCCCTGAACCTAGCTTTATCAGAAACATGGAGCACATCAGTGCCCTGTGGAGTTCGACCACAGTACAACAAAGTTGGGACAGACAGGACAGATCCCCTTTTCTCGACACACTGACAAATGGAAAGTTTAAGTCTTGTGTGATGTTTGTGAATGAGTAAGGTGGCAGCTGGATAGGTTTTATTTATTTGTTCATAGAACATTACAGCGCAGTACAGGCCCTTCGGCTCTCGATGTTGCGCCGACCTGTGAAACCAATCTGAAGCCCATCAAACCTACACTATTCCATTATCATCCATATGTTTATCCAATGACCATTTAAATGCCCTTAAAGTTGTCGAGTCTACTACTGTGGGATGTGGGTATTGCTGGCTAGACCAAGATTTATTACCCAGAGTGTAAGGATAGCAGTTTCTTTCCCCAAATAGGGAAGGAAATGTTTGTGAACCAGATGGGTTTATTGTCATCATTACGCTAGTTTTTATTTCAAATATTATTGACTGAATTCAAATTTCACCACCTTCCATCATGAGATTCAAACTCATGTCCCCTGGGGTTCGGTATTACTGGTTTTAGTGACATTACCAGGTTGGCAGGCAGTAGATAGGAAAGGTATTGGCTGAGATGGAGGTCAGTTCTGAAGTTGCCCAGGAATTGGACTAGTTTGTTTTCTGATTAACATTGGTCAAGTAAATGTGCAGGTATAGACCTCAGAACTGTACAAACTCTCCCAAGCAAATCAAAGTCAAAGGTGCTTACGAAGTATTCCAGACAATCCGGAAATATCCATCAGAAAATGAAATTTCTCAACCATTTCCATGTCAGCCAGTGCATCAGGATTTCCAAAAGGTCCTCACACACATTTCTCATTATATATCCATTCTTTGGCAATCCAGGGACTGGAAGAGTTGGGCCTATGAGCTCTTAACTGGATACAAAATGCACATTGCCTATGTAAACATCTCACACTGTGAGGACACCCACCACTGTAGAGTGTTATTGATCCTCTGTGTGATAACTCCATGTTCCTCAGACTGTGGTGTAAAAGACACAAGCTTTTTTGTATTTACCAGAGTATATGACACAAAAATAAGGGTGAAAATTATGGCCTCAAAGTGGAGACTGGATTCCATTTCCTTGTTATTGCCCAAATAACCAAGGTTTTTTTTAAACCCTACTTCACTGTAACTTGGTCTAGATATTAGAATCATAGATTAATGCAGCACAGAAACAGGCCCTTCAGCCCAAACTGGTCATGGTGCCCACTCAAGTAGTTCAATTTGCCCGCATTTGGTCCATAATCCTCTAAGGTCCTTCCCATCCATGTACCGATCCAAATGTTTTATAACTGTTCCTATTGTACCTGCCTCAACCACTTTCTCTGGCAGCCCACTGCATATACGCACCACTCTCTGCGTGAAGAAGTTGCCGCTCAGGTCCTTTTTAAATCTTTCCCCTCTCACTCAAACCTATGCCCTCTAGTTTTCAAATCTCTATCCCTGGAAAAACAATGATATGCATTCATCCTGTCTATGCCCTTCATGATTATATACGCCTCAATAAGGTCACTCCTCATTCTCCTATGTTCCAAGGAATAAAGTCCTATCGTGGCCGACCTCTCCCTATAACTCAGGCCTACTAGTCCTGACAACATCCTTGTAAATCTACTTTGCACACTTTTCAGTTTAACTATGTCTTTCCTATAACAGGGTGACCAAAATTGTACAGAAAACTCCAAGTGCAACCTTACCAATGTCTTATACATCTGTAACATAACATCGCAACTCCAATACTCAGTGCCTCGATCGATGAAGTCCAGCATGCTAAATGCCTTCTTCATCACCCTGTCCACCTATGACACCGCTTTCAACGAGCTATGTACTTGTGCTCCTAGGTCCCTCTGTCCTACAACACTCCCCAGGACCATACCATTAAATATAAGTCCTACCTTGGTTTGACTTTCCAAAGTACAACACTTCACACTTATCTGTATTGAATTGCATTTGGCAATCCTCAGCCCGCTTCCCCATCTGATCCAGATCCCTCTGTAATTTTTGATAACCTTCTTCACTATCAATGATACCTCCTAATTTTGTATCATCTGCAGACTTACTGATCATGCCTTGTACATTCACATTCCAGATCATTTATGTAAATAATAAAGGTCTCAGCACTGACCCGTGACACACCACTAGTCACAGGCCCCAGTCTGAGAAACAACCTTCAAACATCACCCTCTGCTTCCTCCCATTGAGCCAGTTTTGAATTCAATTAGCTAGCTCTCCCTGGATCCCATGTGACCTAATTTCCATGACTAACCCGCTATGCGGGACCTATTCTACTGAAGTATCATTGGAAGGCAAATAAGTTTTCTCTATTATAAATAACAATGAAACAGCAGTGAAAAGGGGACTCTATAGTCAGGGACACAGACAGATGTTTCTGTAGGCATAGAAGCAAGACTCCAGGATGGTGTGTTGTCTCCCTGGTGGCAGGGTCAAGGATGTCTCTTTGAGCAGCCAGAGGTCGTGATCCAAATTAGAGCCAATGACACACAGACAGGAAGGGAGATGAGGTCCTGCAAAGTTCAGAAAGTTGGAAGGAAACTGAAAAGCAGGATCTCTTGGGCTGTAATCTTGGGATTACTTCTTATGCCATGTGCTAGTGAGGCTAGGAATACGAACATAGTACAGTTAAATACCTGTCTAAAGAGCTGGTATACGAGAGAGGCCTTTAGGTACATGGATCATTGGGATGCCTTCCATGGTAGGTGGACCCTATACAAGAAGGATGGGTTGCTCCTAAACTAGACGGTCACCAGTATCCTGGCAGGGAGTTTTGCTAGTGCAACTTGGGAGTGTTTAAACCAGTGTGGTGGGGGGATGGGAACCAGAATAATAGGACAGCAAGTAAAATGACCGAACAGGAGTCAGAGAATAAGGCTAGTAAGACTAAAGGAAGAATAGACAAAGAGAGGTTAATGAACATGGCAGGACTGGCGGTCTGAGGTTTATTTCTTTTAATGCAGGAGTATGACAGGTAAGACAGATGAACAACAAAGCTTGGATTACTACATAGAACTATGATGTTGTAGTTGTTACAGGGAGTTGGTTGAGAGAGAGAGAGAGAGAGACACAAGACCAACAGCTTAATGTTCTGGGATTTTAGATGTCTCAGGTGAGATAGAGAGGGATGTAGAAGAGGTGGGGAGGTTTCAGAACCCCAAGCCATGGACATCATTAACTTTTAAATTCCAAAACATTCTTTGTAAAAGTGATGTGCCATTTTCAAAGAAAATGACTGCAGATGTAAATTGTCTGGAAAAGTCCTATTTGGGACTTGTGGAATGTTGTACCTGTAGATGGTTGTAAAAAAACTGAAAGAGAAAAATATAACAGGAGGAGATAACAAAGGAACTGAATATCTTCTCCCTCTCTACACCTCTACAGAATTTTTGTGGTTTGGCTTTCCTAGAAATACAAAGTAGAGGTTACGAACTACCTGCAATGCTAATCTGTTTGTGTTAATGGCCTGACGTTCTATTGTGTGGACTAGTGTGCTGTGGGGTTCACAGTTCTGAGAATCCCTGTACTGTTGGTAAAAGAAAAAGGAAAATACCTCTCACTCTGATCGCCGTCAGTAGCCTATTCAAAGGAATTGAGGCAAGGGTCTCAATCAACCTACAAATCAACTAAACCGCATGGTCTGTGAGGAGCTGCAGCCAGTCACGTTTCCTGCAGTCATAGTCGTCACAGATACTAGACTGCTCCCTGATCTATATCTGGCAGGGGCACACCACTGCCCTAACTGCCATCTCTAACCCTTCACAGTAAGACAAAGAACAGAATCTTATCTTACCTTGTTGCTGACTCCCCTGCTCACCAAAGCCCAAACTTAAACCTCCAGCAGCACTTCAACCACAAAGCAGCCCTTCTCAAAAGCTGGTCTCCCTTTTATTCCCTCCTGAGCAGTCACTAGTGACTGAGCCGATTTCTCCCAGAATCCTCTTCAGTTGATCCTCAGCAGCACGCTCTGTTAGATGGCCTTGCACCGTCACTGACACCAGCTCCTCTGTGTTCCCCTCCTTGGTTGCAGTGACTGAGACGAGTCCTCCAAGAATCCTCCTTAGTCACTTCTCAGCAGTGTCCTCAATGGACTGACGCAGTTCTAGGAAGCAACTCACTACTACCTTCTGAGAGGCAATTAAATGGGCAGTAAGCATTGACCCAGCCAGCACCCCCTCATCATGTAAATGAATAAAAAAGGTACAAAATGGAAACGGTGCATGAAGATGACACTTCGATAAGGCGAGTAAAATTCAAGCCTATGAGTTTAATGTGTTGTGGATACAGTATTGGATAGGAGATACAAAGTAGTGAGACTTGTTGTATTGTTGTTTTTCACATGGTATGCAGGTGTCTCCCATAGTTCAACATCTTGGAATTGAGTATCTAAGGATAAATTTCAAAGTTTGCATATATTACAAATCTTGGAAACATTATAACTAACGAGAAGGATGGCAGTCAATTTCTGTGAAAAACAGACTGGTGAACTAGGCATTTAGCAGATGAAACTGAAACATTTTGTCAGAAAGCACAAGGACAGGCAGAATGAAACATACGATTCCAAAGATGCAAAGTTAAAGAGACCTGGATGTATTCATTTATAAATGGAGCAGGGCAGGTTGAAAAGGCTGTTGAAACTGCAGATAGTCTTACTGATCGATGCAGAGAATGCAAACATGAGGAGATAATGCTTCATCTTAATAAAATGTGGTCCAACTACAGAATCAGTTATGGGCCCCACAATTTAGGAAAGATGGCAAGGCACTTAAGAGAGTGCCAGGGAGATTTATTACAACAGCTCCAGTAGTGAAGCAGCTCTGTTATATGGAGAAACTGAAGAAGCTGGGATTAGTCTCAATACAACAGAGATGGCTAAAAAGAGATTTAATCAAGAGAGTGAAATGGAGTGATTTCCACAGATTAAAAGGAGGATCTGTTTCTTCTAGTGAGAGTGTCGAGTAAACACTAGACTAAAAGAAATTGGCAGAAGAACCAGACAGGTTGCTATGATTTGGAATCGGATAAAGGCTGTAACATCAAGAAATTACAGGGCAGTGGTGAAAGAGCAGAGAAGTAGGATTAATTAGAAGATTTTTCAAAAAGCTAGAACAGACAGTAGACTAAATGACCTCCTTTCAGCTATATGAATCTGAGATTCTGGTTTAATTGCTATCGACATTTCTGTTCCTTTTCTTCCCAGTTCCCTTCAAAGTGCTGTGTCTTGATCGCACCTTCACAGCTGCAGAGAGTATTGGAAGACAGCCCAGTCTTGATCATGTCCTCACACTGTCGCTCACATATAGTCACACCCGCTAACCATGCAGTCATGCACTTGCTCACACACACCAGCTCACACACACGCAGTCGGTCACATATACACCTGCCGATGCGCGCACACACATAATTGCAGTGGCTCATATACACAGAGTTGCTCACAAATGCACACACACATGCAGTTGCTCAATCCACACATATCCACGCAAATCCACACACTGACTCACACACAGACTCTTTTGCTCATGTACACCCATAGTAGCAACTTGCTAATCAACAGTATGCTCGTCATATACGATAGAAATGGTGCTCCCCCAAATACAGGCTTTGACGGGGTGTCTTCTTGTTAGCAAGACTGTGTAGAATACTTGCTTACTCTATCATACACTCTCTCTTAGGCTCTTTACCATACTTTACTTGCTTACTTTATCATACTTTCTCTCGAGATCACTATGATACTCACACTATATGCTCTGTGAAGCCCAACGCTCTCTCTGACACAGTCACTTGTTAAGTCTCTGTTATGCTTATTTGCACACACTGAGTTGCTACATTTGGCATCAGAGAGACACAGAACTTCTTATTTTTAATGTCAGTGTATTGGCTTCAACTTGAAAGAAGATTATGTTTAAAGGGATGATGGCAGCAAAGTGCTAATGTGCATTTACCTGGTAGGCCTTGTTTAACCATAACACTGAGCAAGACGTCATATTCCCAATCCAGTGTAGGTTCCCAGAGATCAGATGTGTTTCATTTAACCAACAACCAAAGACATCGTAGGGTTTATTCCTCACTCTGGACAGCAAGGTGAAGTCATCTGAAAGGAAAGAGCACCCAGAGTGCGTGAAATTAACAGTGCTCACAGACTCAAACAATGATACAGCAAGGAAAAAGCAGGACAAGTAGCTGTTTCATTAGCCTGCCTCACACAAATGCTCTTTCCTTCTACTGTGCAAATGTATCCTTTTCGAACATAGAACGTAGAAGAGTACAGCATAGTATAGGGCCTTCAGCCCATAATGCTGTGCTGACCTATTATCCTACTAAGATCAAACTACCTTGCATACCCAACATTTTACTATCCTCCATGTGCCTATCCAAGAGTCACTTAAAAGTCTCTAAAATATCAGACTCCACTACCACTGCCAGCAGTGCATTCCACACGCCCACCACACTCTGTGTGAAGAACCTACCTCTGACATCTCCCCTATACTTTCCTCCAATCACCTTAAAATTATGCCCCCTCATAATAGTCATTTCTGCCCTGGGAAGAAGTCTCTGACTATCCATTCTATCTATGACTCTCATCATCTTGTAAACCCCTATCAAGTCACCTCTCATCTTTTTTCGCTCTAATGAAAAAAGCCCTAGCTCCCTCAACCTTTCCTCATAAGACCTGCCCTCCACTCCAGGCAGCATCCTGGTAAACCTCCTCTGCACCCTCTGTTCCACATCCTTCCTACAATGAGGTGACCAGAACTGAACACAATATTCCAAGCCTGGTCTAACCAGAGTTTTATAGAGCTGCAGCATAACTTTGCGGCTTAAACTCAATTCCAGTGCCAGGTATCCAGTTACCTTACAGACATTATTCCTGAATCTTCTCTGTTTTAGGCAGTGCATTCCAGCTGGAAACTCTGAATAGCTTTCAGAAACTGCCACAATATATTTTACATTTAATATTTCCCAGACAACTTCAGTTTTGATATTAAAGACCCAAATTAGGAAGGGCCAACCTTGATTTTTATGCCCAAGACTGGAGTGAGGCTTTTGAAGCCACAACCTTCTGAGTCAAGGTAAGAGTGCTCTGAACTGAGCCAAAGCTAGTACATAGTTAATTAATGAATCTTTTGTTTTCTCAAATGCCTTTTAATATTTTCTTCGATTGAACTGTTTTTGTTCTCATACTCATTCACAGGATGGCTGTTTGTGCCAACATTTATTGCTATCTCTAATTGCCCTGGAGAAGGTGGTGGTGAACTGCCTTCTTGAACTGCTACAGTCTAAATAAGCCCTGACTGGCTGCAGTTGTTGAGTTCTGATCCTGCCACTGCTTTCTAAATGCTCTGCCATAAAATCCTTGACAATGGATTTGAGAATTTTTTCCACTACCGATATTAGGCACAATGGTCTATATTCCCTGTTTTCTCTCTACTTCCCTTTTTGAATATTGGAGTGACATCAGTCACCCTCCAATCTGCAGGGGATGTCCAGAGTCCATAGAATCCTGGAAGATGACCACCAAAGCATCCACTATTTCGAGAGCTACTTTCTTAAGT
The DNA here is from genome assembly GCF_030684315.1 of Stegostoma tigrinum. NCBI lineage: Eukaryota > Metazoa > Chordata > Chondrichthyes > Orectolobiformes > Stegostomatidae > Stegostoma > Stegostoma tigrinum. The sequence goes on along the minus strand of NC_081382.1, from coordinate 1,875,873 downwards.
ACTCTGAAATGTAGGTTATCAGGCCCTGGGGATTTATCAGCCTTCAATCCTAACAATTTTCCTAGCACCATTTCTCTATTAATATTGATCTCCCTCAGTTCTTCCCTCTCACTAAATCTTGCATCTTGCAACAATTCTGGTAGCTGATTTGTGCCCTCTTTTGTGAAGACAGAACCAAAAGTATGTATTCAGGTCCTCAGCCATTTCTTTGTCCCCTATTATAATTCCTCGTTTCTGTCTGAAGGGGACCTACATTTGTCTTTATCAATCTCTTTATCTTCATGTACCCATTGAAACTCTTTGCATCACTCTTTATGTTCCTTGCAAGCTTACTTAATACTATATTTTCCCCTTCTTAATCAATTCCTGGGTCCTTCTTCGCTGAATTCTAAACGGCTCCCAATCCTCAGATTTATTACTTTTCTTGCCAATGTGTACATTTCTTCCTTGGATATCTCTTACTTCCTTTGTAAACCATGGATTGGCCCTCTTATCCACTTTGCTTTTGCAACAGACAGGAATAAACAGTTGTCCCAATCCCCCATTCCTTGAATGTTTGCCATTGCCTATCTACTGTCATCCCTTTAAGTCACTCTTTCCAATCTATCAAGGCCAACTCACGCCTTACATCCTCATCGTGTCCTTTATTAAGGTTCAGCACCCTAGTCTCTGAATCACCAACCTCACTCTCCACGTTGATAAAAAATTTTATCATATTGTGGTTACTGTTCCCCAAGGGGTCTTGCACAGCTAGACTGGCAATTATTCCCTTCTCATTACATAGCTCCCAGTCTAAGTTGGCCTGTTCTATAGTTGGTACCTCCACATATTGGTCAAGAAAACCATCCCGAATACACTCCAGGAATTTCTCCTCTATGGTATTGTGGCTAATTTGATTTGCCCAATCTATGTGCTGATTAAGATCACCCATGATCACCGATATTCCCTTACTATATGCATCTCTAATTTACTGTTTAATGCCATTCCCAACATCACCAGTGCAGTTTGGGGTTCTATATCTGATACCTACTAAGGCCCTTGGTATTTCTCAACTCTACCCATACAGATTCCACATTGTCAGAGCTAATATCCTTTCTCACTGTTGTGTTAATTTCCTCTTGAACCAGCAATGCCACTCCACCACCTTTTCCTTTTTGCTTGTCCTTCATAAATATTGAATACCTTGGGACATTCAGTTCCATCCCTGGTCACCCTGCAGCCATGTCTCCGTAATCCCAATTATATCGTAACCATTTACATCTATCTACGTGATTAATTTAGAACATAGAACATAGAACATAGAATAATACAGCACAGAACAGGCCCGTCGGCCCTCGATGTTGCGCCGACCTGTGAACTAATCTAAGCCCCTCCCCCTGCACAATCCCTTCATCATCCATATGCTTATCCAAGGACTGTTTAAATGGCCCTAATGTGGCTGAGTTAACTACATTGGCAGGCAGGGCGTTCCACGCCCTTACCACTCTCTGAGTAAAGAACCTGCCTCTGACATCTGTCTTAAATCTATCACTCCTCAATTTGTAACTATGTCCCCTCGTACAAGCTGACGTCATCATCCTCGGATAAGGACTCTCACGGTCCACCCTATCTAAACCTCTCATCATCTTGTATGTCTCTATTAAATCCCCTCTTAGCCTTCTTCTCTCCAATGAGAACAGACCCAAGTCCCTCAGCCTTTCTTCATAAGGCCTTCGCTCCAGACCAGGCAACATCCTGGTAAATCTCCTCTGCACCTTTTCCAATGCTTCTACATCTTTTCTGTAACGGGGCGACCAGAACTGCACACAATATTCCAAGTGAGGCCACACGAGCGCTTTGTACAGTTGCAGCATGACATCATGGCTCTGGAACTCAATCCCTTTACCAATAAAACCTAACACACCGTAAGGCTTCTTAACTGCACTATCAACCTGGGTGGCAACTTTCAGGGATCTATGTACATGGACACCAAGATCCCACTGCACATCCACACTACCAAGAATCTTTCCATTGACCCAGTATTCTGCCTTCCTATTATTCTTCCCAAAGTGAATCACCTCACATTTATCCATATTGAACTCCATTTGCCACTTTTCAGCTCAATTCGGCAATTTATCCAAGTCTCCCTGCAACCTGCAACATTCTTCCACACTGTCCACCACTCCACCGACTTTAGTGTCATCTGCAAACTTACAAACCCATCCACCAATGCCTGCGTCCAAGTCATTTATAAGAATGACAAAGAGCAGTGGTCCCAAAGCAGATCCTTGAGGCACACCATTAGTAACTGGACTCCAGGCTGAATATTTTCTATCAACCACCGCTCGTTGCCTTCTTACAGAAAGCCATTTTCTAATCCAAACTGCTAAATCTCCCTCAATCCCAGGCCTCTATATTTTCTCCAATAGCCTACCATGTGGAACCTTATCAATTTATCTACTTTACTGCAGATGCTCCGCGCATTAAGGCACAAAGCCTTTAAGCTTGTCTTTTTGACAGCATTTGCTCCTTCTTATTTTAAGCCCAGTTTGAATCTTGTCCTTCGTGTTTCAGCTTTTCACTTTTCTTATTCCCTTTGCTAGCTTTTGTCTTTATCCTTGCTGCCTTCTTCTTTGATTCTTTACATAGGTTCTCATCCCCCTGGCATATGAGTTTAAACCCTCTCCAAACGCTCTAGCAAACACTGCCCCTAGGATATCAGTCCCAGCCCTGCCCAGGTGTGACCCATCCAATTTGCACTGGTCCCACCTCCCTCAGAACCGGTCCCAATGCCTCAGGAATGTGAAACCCTACCCCGACACAATCTTTGCAGCCACGTAGTCAACTGATATGTCCTGTCATTTCTGCGCTGAATTCTGATTACAGAAATTGGGAAGTTATGTTGCAGTTGTAAAGGAAGTTGGTGAGGCCGTACTTGGAATATTGTGTTTAGTTTTGGTCACCTTGCTATAGGAAAGATGTTATTAAACTGGAAAGAATGCAGAGGAAATTTACAAGAATGTTGCAAGGACTCAAGGAACTGAGTTATGGGGAGAGGTTGGACCAGTTAGGGCTTTTTTCTATACAGCACAGGAGACCGAGGGGGGGATCTAATTGAAGTGTATGAGATCATGTGAGGCATTGATAGGGTGAATGCACTCGGTCTTTTTCCCAGGGTTGGGGAATCGAGGACTAGAGGGCATCAGTTTAAGGTAAAAGGGGGAAAGAATACACGGGAACCTGAGGGGTAGCTTTATTTACACAGAAGGTGGTACACATGGAATGAGCTGTTAGCAGAAGTGTCTGAGGCAGGTACATTAACAACATCTAAAAGGCATTTGGATGAATTCATGGATAGGAAAGATTTAGAAGGATATGGGCCAAGTGCGTGGAAATGGGGTTAGTGTGAATGGACATTTTGGTCAGCGTGGACCCGTTTAGGCCGAAGGGCCTGACTCCGTGCTGTAGGACTCTATGACTCCAGCCTCAGGCAACTGACTGCGTGGAGTTTGCACATTCTCCCCGTGTCTTTGTGGGTTTCTGCTGGGTGCTCCGGTTTTCTCCCACAGTCCAAAGATGTGGAAGTTAGGTAGATTTGCCATGCTAAGTAACTCAAAGTGTTGAGGGATGCATAGGTTATGTGTGTTAGCCATAGGAAATACAGTGTTACAGGGATGGGAGGGGAATGGGTCTGGGTGGGATGCTGTTCGGAGGGTTGGTATGGATTCAATGGGCTGAATGGCCATTTCCACACTACGGGGATTCAACAGAAAAATGCAAACACTGCTGTAAGTAAAAAGAAGTAGGTGCAAGAAAACACCACATGAACGTTTTTAGAGATAATGGGAACTGCAGATGCTGGAGATTCCAAGATAATAAATGTGAGGCTGGATGAACACAGCAGGCCAAGCAGCATCTCAGGAGCACAAAAGCTGACATTTCGGGCCTAGACCCTTCATCAGAGAGGGGGATGGGGGGAGGGAACTGGAATAAATAGGGAGAGAGGGGGAGGCGGACCGAAGATGGAGAGTAAAGAAGATAGGTGGAGAGAGTGTAGGTGGGGAGGTAGGGAGGGGATCAATGGGAGAGAGATTCCCTGAGGTTGGTCCGGAGGGAGGAGGGTAACTTCTTCGGGTTAGGCATCCCTGGAAGAGGCTTCGCAGTGAGGTTAAAATAGTATCAGAGATAATGGGAACTGCAGATGCTGGAGATTCCAAGATAATAAAATGTGAGGCTGATGAAGGGTCTAGGCCCGAAACGTCAGCTTTTGTGCTCCTGAGATGCTGCTTGGCCTGCTGTGTTCATCCAGCCTCACATTTTATTATCTTGGAATCTCCAGCATCTGCAGTTCCCATTATCTCTGATACTATTTTAACCTCACTGCGAAGCCTCTTCCAGGGATGCCTAACCTGAAGAAGTTACCCCCATCCCTCCGGACCAACCTCAGGGAATCTCTCTCCCATTGATCCCCTCCCTACCTCCCCACCTACACTCTCTCCACCTATCTTCTTTACTCTCCATCTTCGGTCCGCCTCCCCCTCTCTCCCTATTTATTCCAGTTCCCTCCCCCCATCCCCCTCTCTGATGAAGGGTCTAGGCCCGAAACGTCAGCTTTTGTGCTCCTGAGATGCTGCTTGGCCTGCTGTGTTCATCCAGCCTCACATTTTATTAACATGAACGTTTTTAGTCTGTTTTGTCATTCAATATGGATCTGTTGGTAGCGTAAATACCAATCTCCTGCCTGACCCATGATTCAATATATCTGTCGCATAATAAAATCAAACTCAATACTATGTTATTTCAGTCCCCACCAATATTTAAATCCAGTCTTATACAGAGACAGACCTGACCTATTAGTCCTGTACCCCAATGTTTTACAGTGACAGACTTGTCCCTACTCATACTGTACCCCAATGTTACGCGGTGACAGACCTGTCCTCTTCGGTACTGATCCTCAATGTTATACACTGACAGACCTGTCTCCACCATACAACCACTAGGTACGGGAATAGAATTAGGCCATTCCGCCCATCGCGTTTGCTCTGTCATTTGATCCTGGCTGACATGTTTCTCAACCCCATCCTTCTGCCTTCTCCCCATAATCTTCAATCCCCTTACTAATCAAGAATCTATCCATCTCTGTCTCAAAGTCAATCAATGACTTGGCCTCCACAGCTTTCTGCAGCAATGGGTCCCAGAAAGACATCACCTTATTGCTCTAAACACTCTTCTCATCTCAGTTCTAAAAGATCATCCTTTCACTCTGAGATAGTTCTCATGTCCTAGTCTCTCCTCCTAGTGAAAACATCTCCACGTCCATTCTGTCTAAGCCTCTCATTATTATCTAAGTTTCAATCAGATCACCCCTCATCCCCTTGAGTACAGACCCAGAATCTTCAAAGGTTCCTCAGCTGACAAGACCCTCGTACCCAGGGTCATTCCTGTAAATCTCTTCCAAACACTCTTCCGTTTCTTTGTCCAGATCGTTAACGTATAACATGAATATTTGCGGTTCCAACACTAAATCCTGCGGAACTTTACCAGTCACCCATTACCATTCTGAAAAAGATCCTTTGTTCCCAATTTGCCTCCGACAGCATGGGCTGTTATCTTATCTATTACCTTCTATACATTATTGCGCTTTTTCAGTCATCCTCTGTTGCTTGTTTGCTTTTCTGCTGTCTCTGACTTCCCTTGCCAGCATGGTTCCCGAGTATGTTTCTACATTCCTGGGATCAATTTCTGCCATGCCTCTTGAATTACATCCAGAAACTCCTGCCATTTTTGGCCCTCCATCTTCCTTACTAGGCTCGCCCTCCAATTAGCTCTGGCCAACTCCTTCCTCACATCTTTGTAGTTACCTTTATTCAATTGTAATCCAATTACAACTCCAGAATCTCCCTCTCAAACTGCAGGGTGAATTCAATTATATTGTGGTCACATCACTAAATCCAGAATTATCTGTTTCCTAATGGGCTCTACCACAAGCTTCTCCAAAAAAAAATATTGTATACATCCTACAAATTACTATTCTTGGCATCTGCTACCAATCTGATTTTCCTAGTCCACCTCCATACTGAAGTTGCCCATGTTATTTTAATAGTGCCTTTCTTACATGTCTTTTCTACTTCTAGGGTTTTCTCCTTTGCAATCTCTCAATTCTGCCCACACAGATTCAATGCTTTCCAACCTTATGATTCTTGCTATTGACTTAATTTAACTTGTTATGAATAATGTAATCCCACCCCTCTGCCTACAGCCTGTCCTTTCAATAGAATCTTACCTCTCGATGTTTAGCTCCCATCCCTGATCTCCTTGCAGCCACGTCTCTACGATACCCACAACCTTGTATCCGCCAATTTCAATCTGTACTACAAGCTCAATTATCTTGTTTTGAACACTGCGTGTATTTAAGTACAGCACCCTCAGTCCTGCACTGACTGTCCCCCTTCTCATCGTTGTCCTCGTGTCTGCTGTGCCATTGTTAGATTTGTTCTGGAAACTTTAATAACCTCTCCAGATCCATACCCACCTTTAACTGGTTTCAAGCACCTCTGACTACCCTATTTACCCTTTCCATTAGGATCCTATTCTCAGATTGGTTCAGGTGGACCACATCCAGTCTTAAACAAATGACAGACCAGTCCCCATCAGTATCGTACCCAATGTTATACAGAGACAGACGTGTCCCCACCGGTGCTGCACTCCATTTTTATACAGTGTCAGACCTGTCCTCACTAGTATTGCACTCCAGTTAGACTTGTCCCCCACCAGTATCTTTCCTGGTGTTATGCAATGACAGACCTGACTCCACCAGTACTGTATCAGTGATAATGGGAACTGCAGATGCTGGAGAATCCAAGATAATAAAATGTGAGGCTGGATGAACACAGCAGGCCCAGCAGCATCTCAGGAGCACAAAAGCTGACGTTTCGGGCCTAGACCCTTCATCAGAGAGGGGGATGGGGTGAGGGTTCTGGAATAAATAGGGAGAGAGGGGGAGGCGGACCGAAGATGGAGAGTAAAGAAGATAGGTGGAGAGGAGAGTATGGGGGGGGGGGGGGGGGTAGGTAGGGAGGGGATAGGTCAGTCCAGGGAAGACGGACAGATCAAGGAGGTGGGATGAGGTTAGTAGGTAGGAGATGGAGGTGCGGCTTGGGGTGGGAGGAAGGGATGGGTGAGAGGAAGAACAGGTTAGGGAGGCAGAGACAGGCTGGACTAGTTTTAGGATGCAGTGGGTGGAGGGGGAAGAGCTGGGCTGGTTGTGTGGTGCAGTGGGGTGAGGGGATGAACTGGGCTGGTTTTGGGATGCGGTGGGGCAAGTGGAGATTTTGAAGCTGGTGAAGTCCACATTGATACCATTGGGCTGCAGGGTTCCCAAGAGGAATATGAGTTGCTGTTCCTGCAACCTTCGGGTGGCATCACTGTGGCACTGCAGGAGGCCCATGATGGACATGTCATCTAAAGAACGGGAAGGGGAGTGGAAATGGTTCGCGACTGTGAGGTGCAGTTGTTTATTGCGAACCGAGCGGAGGTGTTCTGCAAAGCGGTCCCCAAGCCTCCACTTGGTTTCCCCAATGTAGAGGAAGCCACACCGGTACAATGGATACAGAAGTCCCCCTCTCTGATGAAGGGTCTCGGCTCAAAACGTCAGCTTTTGTGCTCCTGAGATGCTGCTGGGCCTGCTGTGTTGATCCAGCCTCACATTTTATTATCCACCAGTACTGTACCTCAGTATTATACAATTACAGACTTGCCTCCCCCAGTACTGTACTCCAGTGTTACACAGTAACAGATCTGTCCCAACAGTACTGCACCTAAGTGTACCACATGGACAGATCTGCCTCCACCGAAGGAAGTCTGGCACTATATTTTCAATGTGAAATACATCTATCTGCCTTAATCTTTCTATGATCTCATGCACTGTTGATAGTGCATCATTCCGTTGTCTTCACTAGAGACCAAGTCTGAACGGATTAATATGAGCAATGATTGCATTAACATCACTTGTATTCTCCTGAATACAGAAGATTAGAGGTAATCTTACTGAGCTGTGTATTTGATACGTTCTGTTTCTCCCCTCTGATCTCATTTGAGGGAGTCCAGAACATGGGGCATAACCCTCAGTTCAAGGTGGTCCAGGAATCCAGAAAGCCTTTCCAACAGAGTGGAATTCTGGAATTCTCTCCAGCAAAAAGACAGTTAATTGGAAAGATGAACTGCAGCTTTCAAGACCGAGATCAACAAATGTTGTTGTATTTGAAGGACTAGGGATCAAAGATTGGTCAATGGAGTTTGTGTCCCGATCACCCATCATATTACTGAATGGGCAATAGGTTTTAGGAAAGCATTGGCCTCCTCCTGTTCCCATTTTGGCCGGAACCTGTTTCCCAAGGCTCAGTTTGTTCTGGTATTATTGAACCAACTCATTAACGTTATGCTGGCAGAGAGGTACCTAGACTGAAGACTGCAATTTCACCAGATGATGAGCTGTGTGGCCCAATGTAGACTCCAGAGACAAGGAGGAGGGTATCCTCAGCATTGAACTGGGAGAACTGGGTATAGCTCCAGTTGTAGGGGCGCATGTTAGCGCTGTGCAACACTGAAATCTCCAAATCATTGCTCCACACCTGAAAGAAACAATGAAAATGATACTGAGAACACTAGCTAGTATTCAGAGTTCACACAGTGAGGGATGTCACAAAGACACAGATATCATAAACACAAGTCACAGAACAAGAGGTCTTAAATTCAGAGGGGTGGTAAAGACACACAGTGAGACAGGTTATAAATTCACACACAGAGATCTTACCTTGACAAAACAGTCCTTGGAACAGGATCCAAATAAGTAGCCATTATGAGAGAAGCTAACATGTAAGACTTGGTCACGATGTTCCTTCAAGGTCTCCACTTCCACACATGGAATTGTGTCATACAGTCTCTGAAATTCACCCAACCATGAAACTGCAGCTACAGGAAGCAAGATATTCGCATTGGCTTACAGAATTTTCTGATATCTGTTTCAATAAAACAATTATTGTGATTTTCCTTCCTCTGTCCTGTCTGCAATACAAGTACCAAATCTAAGCAGCTGCCTGCAGGGATGATGATGAGAGAAATGGATCTGTGGCACGATGTGGGTGGCATTTCCTCATGAAATGTGGACTCGAGTCACAATGTTAAGCAGTGCAGTGTTTTGCTATGCTTTGCCTAGCTACGCTCATAATCAGAGCTAGAACAAATATCCCAGCATTAGCATGAGAGTTGATGAGTACAATGTCGTTGATGTGGTGTGTATGGAATTCCCAATAGTCACAGAAGACTCACTGAAGAACAAGAAATGAGAGGGCATTGATAGAAAGTGATGTCAAAAGAAGCAAGGGTGATGTGAGAACAGACTTCTTCACTCGGCAAGTTGTTACGGAATACACAGCCTGGAAACGTGGTGAAGGCAGGTTCAACTGAGGCATTCAAGAGGGCATTGGATGGTTATTTAGACAGAAATGATATGAACAAACTCACAGAGATTTAAGGTTTTACAGTAGATTTGTAGCTCAGGCTGTGCATATGGTGTTGGTTGGCTCACCATGGTGGTTCATTGTTCCGCAGATGTTTCATTACCCTGCTGGATAACATCCTCAGCGCAGCCTCCGATGAAGCGCTGTTGAGTTTTCCCACTTGTTATTTAAACTTTGGTGTATGTTGAGCTGGATTACCTCTTTTCCGGTTTTCCTGCACAATGCAGTGTATGTGGGTTCTAGCTCTATATGCTTATTGATGGCTTTCTTAGTGGAGAATCCAACTTCTAGGAATTTCCGTGCTTGTCTCTGCTTCGCCTGTCTCAGGATCCTGGTGGTTTTCCTTATCCATGTGGATGGAGATGAGCGAGTACTGGTCGTGTCTTTTTGTTGCCGGTTGATGTTAGTGTACTCGTGGCTAATTTCCCTCCGTCTGTCCAACGTGACGTTTGTCACAGTCCTTGCAGGGAATCCTGTATATGACATTGGTCCTGTCCATAGTGGGTAGCGGGTCTTTGGCTTGGGCTAGCAGTTGGCATAGGATTGATGTGGGTTTGTGTGCACTCTGATGCCCAGTGGTCGTAGGAGTCTTGTGGCTAGTTCAGATGTGTTGCTGATGTCAGGTAATATGATGTGTTTCGGGGCATGCAGTATCTTCCTTGTGTTGTTCACGTAATAGGCATCTTCCGACCCGGTTTTTTTGGGTATCCATTGTATTTGTATACCTGGAAGGCGTACTCTTCTTTTTGGCGTAGTTCTGTGCTTCTGCAGCATGCTGTTACCCATTTAAATGTTCTCACGCAACTTTGTTTGTGTGTTAGGGTGGTTACTCTTGAAGTTCAGTACTTGGTCAGTGTGTATGGCTTTCCTATGTACCTTTGTTAGGAATTTCCCATTGGTTCTGCATTCCACCATGGCATCAGGAATGGGAGCTGTTTGTTCTTTTCTTCTTCCCTGGTGAATTGGATTCCGGTAAGGGCTTTGTTTACTAGTTAGTGTGTCTCCTCTAGTTTGGTCTGTTTAATAACGATGAAGGTGTTGTCCACGTATCGTATCCATAATTGTGGTTGGATTAGCAGAAGGGCTATGTTTTCAAGTCTCTGCATCACCGCTTCAGCTAGTAGTAGGAGATAGGTGACCCCATGGGTATCCTGTTGATCTGTTCGTATATTTGGCCATTAATGGTGAAGTGGGTGATTTAGCATAGATCCAGTAGCTTCAGCTTATTGTCTGTGGAGATGGTGTCACATCTATCAAAGTGAATAGAGCAGTAACGTCAAATGATACCATGGTCTCGTCGCTGTCTATTCTTACATCCTTGGTGGAATTGAGGAACTCTTGGGCTGAGTGAATGGAGTGGGGTGACTTGCTGACAAGGTGCTTTAGTCTCCTTTGTAACACCTTTGCTAATCTATTGGCACTGACTAATAGAGCTAGTACAGGCATGGTGGGCTGAATGACCTCCTAATGCACCATAACAATTCTGTCCTGTGCGTCATGAAATAAAAGGGACAGTAGTAACACAAATAAGAAATTGGCTGAGTTACAGGAAATTTTAGAGTGGCAAACAGTTGTCTTGACTGGGGAAGGTTTATATCAGAGTTTTATTTATTCGTTCATGAGATATGGGTATCGTTGGCTAGCCCAGCATTTATTGACCATCTCTAATTGACCCTGATAGGATCCAACCACATTGAGGTGGGTTGGAGTCACATGTAGGCTAGGCCAGGTAAGGTTGGCAGTTTCCTTCCCTAAAAGACATTGATTAAAAACCCAATCTGGTTTACTAAAGCTAGTTACATTTCTTTCAAGAAAAAGAATGTAACTGTCTTCAATGGTCACCTTCAGATGAGCTTTTACTCCAGACTTTTATTGAATTCAAATTTTACCATCTGTCATGCTGGAACTCAAACCTGGATCCCCAGAATATTAGCCTGGGGTTCTGGATTACTAGTCTGGTTCCCCCAACAGTTGGAGTTCAGGCCAACCTTATGGCCCATTAGGACAATTCCTGACATATACACACACGCAATTTGAAAATATGCAGATGACAAAAGAATGCAAACATTGTGAACTATGAGATGGACGGACTTCAAAAGGACACAGCTGGGTGCAGACAAGTGTGAAATCATTCATTTGGCTAGAAGAGCGCAGAGAGACAATAGGAAACAAATGATGCAATTCTAGACGGGGTGCCGAAACAGAGGGATCTGGGTGTTCATGTGTATAAGTCATAAATGTGGCAGGTCAGTTTGAAAGAGTGGTTTCATAAAGTATACGAGAACTTGAGCTGTATAAATAGGAGGATAAAGTATAAAAGGAAGAAAATTATATTAAACCTCTGTAAACCTGTTGTTTAAACTCAGAGTATTAGAAGCGTGTGGAAACGAATGAAGGAGGAGGCCAGAAATAGCCAACACTTAAGATATGAAAATGGATAAATGAAACGAACAGCTGTGAATTCCCCAGGTAGGAGCCAGGGTAATGCCAAAGGTTAATCCAGGCCAAAACAGGCTTTCCCCCAGATGGCAGGAACAACATGAGGTGATGATGATTGATGATATGCATGCATTTGTAGATATTAAAGGGGAGCATAAATGGAAACATTACACGCAGTAACAGATACATGAAGGATCACAAAACAGTCATCCTGGATGACAGGAGCCAATGTTGCTGTTTTTTTTTGGTTTGTAGTCAAGATATTTGCAGACACACTAGAACTGGCTTGGGAGGCCCCTTAGAGTAACCATCAGGCAGAATTAGAAACAGTAACGGATCAAGAAACCGAACACTTAGATATCTAACAGGGCAATCTCCAACTGATGGATTCAGACAGCAACTATGCAGGTTACACAATCTACAAATTTAACCCTTAATAGACAAAAGAATTCAAGTCAGATGTAGAAGGATGAGTCCTTGCACATGGATAGGATGATACAAGAATCAAAGCAAATCTCTTGTAGGTACAAAAGTATTGCAGAACCTAATTTACAAACTCTCAAGGACTTAAATATGACATCCTTACAGAATTTGGGGTAATCTGGACCTGAGCAAACCACACAATAGAGCTACTGGCTTGGGTATATATGTTACTGTGTGGGAGGGCAACACCATGATGAGCTCATCTCTATTCTTTCGTGACAAATTGTGGGACCAGTAATTAACTCGACTGCTGTCTGGAAGGACCTGCCACTACTTTGTATGGGACTCTGGTCTGGATGACCAGTTTGTCAAGATTCGTGCAAATATGTAATAGAATGACAAGAATGTCAGGATATGATGTTGTAACCTTTCGTGTCTGTGGATACTAAAACACTACACAATGTCCAAAAATAATGAATCAACTATCAGATGGGATAGCTAGGGTAGGAAAATTCAAACCACTACTGTATCATCATACCATGGCCACTTTCAAAGTGACTTAGTGTGTTTCAGGAACATTCCCTTTTTTGTCCATAATATCATAGAATCTCTACAGTATGGAAACAGGCCCTTCGGCCCAACAAGTCCACACTGACCCTCAGAGCATCCCACCTGGACCCATCCCCCTATAACCCACCTAATCTATACACCCCAGAACACTACAGGCAATTTAGCATGGCCAATCCACCTAGCCTGCACATCTTTAGATTGTAGGAGGAAACCCACACAGGCACAGGGAGAATGTGCAGACTCCACACAGACAATTGCCCGACAGTGGAATTGAACCCGGGTCCCCGGGCACTGTGAGGCAGCAGTGCTAACCACTGAGCTACCGTGCCACCCCTAAATAAAATGTCACAATCACAAAATGCTACACAATGGGTAAGACAACAAATTGTAAAAAATTTTAAAATTCTATGCTCAGAATTGCTCTGGAAATTAGGGTAGGCCAGAAGTCTAAATATACAGGAAGGCAAAGCCTGATTGGGAATACTAGTGGGTTGTCTGGAAGTGCTAACTCTGCCCTAAACTCATGGAATTTGTAAAAATTAAATAATTACACCTCCTGGGTGGCCAAGGGTTACAGTACATAAGATAACACAGTTGAATGCATGGCTAAACAGCTGGAGTAGGAGGGAGGGCTTCAGATATCTGAATCATTGAGGTCTCTTCAGTGGCAGATGGGACCTGTAGCGGAAGGAAGATTTGCACCTAAACTGGAGGGGCACCAATAACATTACAGGGAGATCTCCTGGTGCCACTTGGGAAGGTTTAAACTAGTGTGGCAGGGGATTGGCAAACAGAGCACCTTTCTTATTCCTGAGTTCTACCCATATTGCCTCACTGGATGAGCCCAGAAAGATGTCTCTCTCAGTACAGCTGTGACATTCTCTTTAATCAACAAGATCAGCATGTGGAGTGATTGAGGAGATAAGTCGACGTTATGTCAAGTGAGTCTAATAGCAAGACCAGGCAGAGCCAAGTTAACGAACATGGCAGGTCTAGCAGTCTGATGTGTGTTTAATTTAATGCAAGATGTATAACGAGCAAGGCAGATGAATTTAGAGCCTGGATTAGTACATGGGACTACAATGCAATAGCCATTACAGAAACGTGGTTGAGAGAAGGACAGGGCTGGCACCTCAATGTTCCAGAGTTTAGATGTATCTGGTGATCTGGAAGGATGTAAAAGGGGTGGGGGGAGTTCCATTATTGATTAAAGAGAATGTCATAGCGGTACTGAGACAGACATCTTTCTGGGCTCATCCAGTGATGCAAACGGGCAGAACTCGGGAATAAGAAAGGTGCACTCACGATGATGGGATAATACTATAAGCCTCCTAATACTCAGTGGGAAAATCATGCAGAGATGTGAAAGCAACAGGACTTGTTCTAGTAGGTGATTCTAACTTTCCCAGTATTAACTAGGACTCCCTTAGTGCTGGGGCGTAGATGGGCAGAATTTGTTAGGTGCATCAAGGAGGGTTTCTTGAAACATGTAGACAGTCCAGGGCCTGGACTAGACCTTATTTTGAAGCGTGAGCGTGACCAAGCGGTCAAAGTTTCAGTGGGGTAATATTTTGGAAACACTGATCATAACGCTGTAAGTTTTAACATGTTATGGATAATGAAAAGATTGGTTCTCGCATGAAAGAGCTAAATTAGGGGAAGGCTAACTATATCAGTATTAGGTAGGAATAGGAGAAATTAGATTGGGGACGGCTGTTTGAGGGTAACTCCACATCTGACATGTGGGAGTCTTTTATAGACCAGTTGATCAGAGCTTAGACTGACATGTTCCTGTGAGGTTGAAAGTTAAGGTTGGCAAGATTTGGGAATCTTGGATGACAGGAGATTTGAAAGGCCAGTCAAAAAGAAAAAGGAAGCATATTGTAAGGGTTAGGAAACTGATATCAAACATGGGCCTTGAAGAGAATAAACAAAGCAGAAATGAACTTAAATAAGAAATTAGGAGGGCCAGAAGGAGCCATGAAATGTCCTTGGGCAAGTAGGCCTAAGGAAAATCCCAAGGCAATTTATATATATATTAGGATCAAGAGGGTAGCAAGGGAAAGGGTAGGTCCACACAAGGACAAAGGAGGGAATTTATGCGTAGAGCTGGAGAAAGTGGGTGAGGTCCTTAATGAGTACTTTGCATCAGTATTCACCAAGAAAAGGGACATAAATATGTTTATGATATATAGAGGGATATATTGATGTTATGAGCCATGTCCATATTGAGAAGGATGTTTGGAGTCTTAATCCCTAGTACCTGATGAGATCTATCCCAGGATACTGAAGGAGGCAAGGGATGAGATTCCTGGGCCTTGACTGAGATCTTTGTATTCTCTTTAGCCACACGTGAGAACATAGAACAGTACAGGCCCTTCGGCCCACGATGTTGTACTGACCTATTATCCTACTCTACGATCAAACTACCCTGCATACCCTACAAGTAAGGTCCCAAAAGACTGATGAATACCGAATATTGTTTCTTTATTTAAGAAGGGTAACAGGGATAATGTAGGAAATTATAGGGCGGTTTAGGAGGTCTTGTCCCACAAACTTGATTGAGTTTTTTGAGGAAGTAATGAAGATGACTGAGGAGGATAGGGCGATGGATACTGTCCACATGGACTTCACTAAAGCATTTGACAAGGTCCCTCATGGTACGCTATTCCAGATGTGGAGTCACGTGGGATCCATGGTGTGTTGGCAAATTAGATACAAAGTTGGCTTGGTCATCAAAGACAGAGCGTAGTATGGAGGGATGTTTTTCTGACTGGATATCTGTAACCAGTGATGTTCTGCAAAGATCAATACTAGGACTTCCATTATTTGTAATATATACACAGATAACTTACCAAGGTCAAAAGAGGGAAATGAGAAGGGGGATAAGATAATGAGGCAGAAATGACGATTCAAACATCAGGTTGAAACAAGAATGCAGCTGATATCCAAGATTATTTTTCTTTGTAGAGCTAAGCAAGGTGGATTTTTTTGGCAAATGCAGGAATGTTGTTCATTCCTTTGTTACATATACATGACTGAAACTGTATTTTTTTATTAAGAATTAATTCAATGGTAGCTGATTGGATAACCATGACCCATGCTAATTTGGGATCAGCAGATGCAATTGAACGATAACTATCAGACATGCATAATGGCAACACAGTGTAAGTGATTGAGGGAACCTGTGTCTTGTATATGCATGAATAAAAGCGGTGAAAAACAGTCGTCTTGTCTGGTCACTGTGGGTGAGCAGGTGGCGTTTGAACTTCCATTTGACACCCATTCCCCCCATGTTGTCTTTCCATGTAACCTGTGGATCTCCTAAAGCAGCAACCACACTCATTTCCTGCTCCTTTCGCTCGGTCTTGGATCATTTATTACCTGCTATCTGTAACAGCTTTTCACAGCATTTCCTCTTTCTACCTTACTTCCTATTTTCAATACTTGCATTAGTTTGTTTGACTAATTCTTGCCTCCAACCAATCTTTGAGCTTTGTCCATCCACTTTGGCACTATCATTGAGATCAGGTTTACTCAAAACAATTAAATGGCTGAGTTACTAATAATAATGTACAGTTTACAGAACAGTGCATGTCTGAATACAGGGCATCTAAGTTTGCTGACTACACACATTTCAGGTTGTAGGCTTGCTCACTGAGCAGGTGTTTCAATGCTGATATTTTGTCACCCTGCTACGTAACATCATCAGTGCACCTCTGGTGAAGCGTTGGTGTTCTGTCCCACTCGTTATTTATATGCTTCGGCTTGCTGGAGTGGTTGGCATCACTTCTGGTTCTGTTTTTCAGTGGTTTGTATATCAGGTCCAGTTCGATGTGTTTGTTCATGGAGTTCTGGTTGGAATGCCAGGCCTCCAGGAATTCCTTGGTGTGTCTCTGTTTGGCTTGTGCTATTATGGATGTGTTATCCCAGTTGAATTCGTGTTCTTCTTTGTCTGTGTGTATGAGACCAGTGAGAATAGGTCATGTCTCTTGGTGGCCAGTTGATGTTCGTGTATCCTTATTGTCAGTTTTCTTCCAGTTTGGCCTATGTAACGTTTTTCACAGTCCTTGCATGGTATTTTGTATATTACGTTAATTTTATTGTTTGTGGGTACGGTACAGGCTCATCCACAAACCAAGCTTCAAATCTTCTCAACAACTTTATACATATCTCACATCAGAAAATAGAGGGCAGCATGTTGGCTCATTGGTTAGCACTGCTGCCTCACAGCACCAGCGATCCAGTTAGATTCCAGCCTTGGGTGAACGTCTGTGTGGAGTTTGCATGTTCTCCCAGTGTCTGCGTGGGTTAAGTGCCAGGTGCTCTGGGTTCCTCCCACAGTCTAAAGTTATGCAGGTTATGTGGATTGGCTGTGCTAAATTGTCCTGTAGTGTCCACGGATGTGCCGGTTGGGTGGATTAGCCATGGGAAATGTGGTGTTAGAGGAATATGGGGTTATGGGGAGGCCAGGTCTGGGAAAGACGCTGTTCAGAAGGTCCTTGCAGACTCTATGTGCTAAGTGGCTTCTTTCCATACTTAAGGATTCTATGAGTGTATGAAAATAAGCTGGAGACTACAGAGGCATATAAACAAGTTAAGTGATTGGACAGGAAGGTGAGAGGTGGAGGACAAAGTGGAGGAAGTGTAAAATCTACAACTTTATCAAGAAGAATGGAAAAGCAGAATATTTTTTCAAAAAGATAAAAAACTATTAAATTTGACATTCGGTCGGAAGAATTTGGGTCTCCTCAAACATGCACCACAGAAATGGAAGATACATCTAAACTTTGTTCTCAGGTTGATTTGAATTTAAAACATTGAAAAATCATACAGTCACCTGAGCTCCTCCTGTAATCTATGCTCCCAGAGCTTTCACTTCAACTGTTTGGACAGTGAAAGCTTCAGAAAGCTACATGCAGTAACGATAGCAAAAGCATGCTAGACCTGAGTGAAAGGAGTGACGTCAGGAAGGCTGCTGCATTTCTGCAAGGCCTTATTGAGGCCATACCTGGAGGACTTTGCTCAGGTTCAGCCTTTTTATACTTGCCTCAGAGGCAAAGTTCAGTTGAAGTCAAAGACCAGTTGTTGCTACATTGAATGGCAGAGTCTCAAGAAACACTGATCAGTCCCTACTCTGGTTCTGAGGGAAAGTGCTCAAAAACTTATGACACACTTACGAACGCAAACTGTCCAGCAGATCGAGAAAGCCAAGAGACAAACCTGGGTGGCGAGGCACTGAGCGATTCACATTGTAGTAACGATAAAAGAGGTCCTTCCAGAGAAATTCATCACGGGACACTCCATACCACTGTCTGCATGTGGTACCAGCTGCAAGGACATCTTGATGTTCCAGCTTCAGGAAGACCTCAAGGAGAATGGTGTCTGGCAGCTGGGGGAGCCCCCCTCCTTCCATCCTATCATTCTGAGCTCATGGGCACTGAAACAAAAAAGTCAGAGAAATAATGAAGCAGCAAACTGCTATTTCAGGGACCATTAACTGCCTCCTACATTGCATTACCTCAAACAAACCATGTGATGTTACTTAGCGACATTTCTGGATCTCTGAATTTTGTTTTTACATTCATCATGGGATCATTGGCATTGCCGGGAAGGTCAGCATTTGTTCCCCATCCCTAAGTGCCCTTGAACTGAGTGGTTTGCTGGGCAATTTCAGAAGTAGTTAAGAATCAACCACACTGCTATCAGTCTGTTGGTCCCCACGTAGGCCAGATTGGATAAGGATGGTAGATTTCCTTTCCTAAAGGACACCACTGAACCAGATAGGTTTTTACAACAATCAACAGTTGGTCACATTAGGTTAACTTTACAATCCAGATTTTTATTCTGTACAAATCTCACCACCTGCCATCTAGTTTGTTTTGGTGCACAGACCTCCAAATATTTTACTGATTGTTGACTTTGAGTCCATGAAAAGAAGAGATTTATAGTGGTATCTACACAAAAACCCACAGTTGCACATTGCAGAAACAGCAATGATAAAGGATGTAACCATCTGGGAGAGAGGGAGATCTACAGTCTGTAATATAACCTCAGAACATTCGCACATTAACAAAAAACACTTCGCCTGTGAAATTAGTTGATCATCAAGCTCACTAAATATTTGTGATCCTCGTAACTAGGTGCTGGACAGGACCGTCAGCATGAGTGCAGGACAGGGCCATCAGTTTCTGAGCGCAGGACCAAACGATAAATGTCTGAGTGCAAGACTGAATCATAACTATCTGAACATAGGACAAAACAGTCAGACAGAAGCAGTGTCTGAGCACAAGACAATACGGTCAGTGTCTGAGAGCAGGACAAAATGGTCAGTGTCTAATACAGGTCAGAATGACCACACACACACACACACACACACACACACACACAGCCCTATGGGGTCAATTTGTATCTGCAGACACATTCTGTTTTGTTCAAAAAGCATACAATTTATAGACAGTCAGTTAATGTGGCGTTTTATAAATTCCTACTTTAGAAATAAAACCAGTCTGACTCCAAACCAAAACACAAGCAGATTCTAAATAAGGCCTCACACCTAACATGCATTGTCTGACCAAATACGTCACCTCTTCTTTACACATAAAACACCCGCACATATATTAGTTCTCTCGGGGTAGTGACTTGAAAGAAATTTGGGGATTTACATATACATATTAATTAATTTAAACCTTCTAACTGATTAAAGATTTAACAGCATTGTAGGTTTGTTTAATACATCCTCATCAGTGGTGTGACCCTTTGATCTTTTACTTATAAATTCTGTGTCTAATTCCACCTCTCTCACTAACACCTGAAGAAGGAGCGAGGTTCCAAAAGCTTGCGTTTTCAAATAAACCTGTTGGACTATAACCTTGTAATTTCAGACCCGAACACAGAACGGACAGGATCTGAGCACAGTGCTATACAGTGACAGATTTGGCTCAAAAGTACAGTGCACCAGTGTTATACAGTGACAGACCTGTCCCACCAGTACTGTACCCCAGCGTTATACAGTGAGACCTGTCTCCACCGGTACTGTACCCCAGTATTCTACAGTCACAGACCTGTCAGCACCAGTACTGTACCCCACTATACATTGACAGGCCTGAACCCAACAGCACTGTATCTCAGTGTTACACAGCGACAGACCTATCAGCACCAGCACTGTGCCTCAGTGTTATATGGTGAGACCTGCCCCACCAGTATTGTACCGCAGGTGATATACAACGAGGCCTGTCTTCATCAGTACTGTACCACAGTCTTGTAACACTGAGTGTTATACACTAATTTTAATTTCCCCTGTATTGACTGGGCCACCCAGAGTGTGGAAGGCTCAGACAGGTAGAATTTGTCAAATATGTGCAAGAAAGTTTCCTAAATCAATATGTGGAAGTCCCTACTTGGGACGGTGCAACACTTTCCTGAGAGGAGGTCCAAAGAGGTCAGGCGAATGACTGAAGCATCGGTTGGAGAGCACTTGGGGTCCAGTGACCTTAACTCTCTTAGTTTTAACACAGTTATGGAAAAAGATAGAACAGGTCCACAGGTTAATGTGCTAAGCTGGAGCAGGGCCAATTCTGGGGCCATTAGGCAGGTCTTAGTAGCAGAAAACTGGGTGTCAGTCTATTTGCAGGAAAAAGAACAACTGGCAAATGGGAAGCTTTAAAAGTGTCCCCATTAGGGTGAAGGGAAAAGCTGGTAGATTTGGGGATTCCTGGCTGACGAGGGATATTGAGGGTCTGGTGAGGAAAAAGCAGAAAACATACATTGAGTTTAAGCTATCGGGCTCAAGTGAATCCCTAGATGAACATAAAAAGTGTAGGAGCACACGTAAGAGGGAAATCAGAGCAGCTAAGAGAGAGTATGAATGGATCTGGCAGATAAGGTTAAAGATAATCCCAAGAGGTTCTATAGCTGTATTAACAGGAAAAGGTGGCAAGGGAGAGAATAGATCCCCTTAAAGATCAGCATGGCTGTCTATGTGTGGTGCCATAGGAGACGGGGAGATTTTTAAATGAATATTTCACCTAGGCATTTACTAAGAAGAGAAGCATGGATGCTAGAGAAATAAGTGGGGGTGGTTTGGACTGCATACACATTACCAGAAAGGAGGTGTTTGCAGCCTTAAGGCCAATCAAGTCCATCCTCAGATGCTATGGGAGACTCGGGAAGAAATTGCAGAGGCCTTTGCAGAGATTTTTGCTCCATCTTTAGCCATTGGTGAAGTTCCAGGAGACTGGAAATTGGCTACGGTTGTTTCACTGTTCAAGAAAGCTAGCAAAGACAAGCCAGAGAACTACAGCCCAGTGAGCCTGACACCAGTTATAGGCAAGTTTTTGTTTTCTATTCATCTGTGAGACGTGGGGGTCGCTGGCTGGCCAGCATTGCTCACCTATCCCTAATTGCCGCTGAGAAGGTGGTGGTGAGCTGCATTCTTGAACTGCTGCAGTCCATTCACCAGCTGTAGGATGACGCACAAAGCCATTAGGGAATTCCAGGATTTTGACCCAGCAACAGTGAAGGAACCACGATATATTTCCAAGTCAGGACGGTGAATGGCTTGGAGGGGAATGTGCAGATGGTGATGTTCCCATATATCTGTTGCCCTTGTCCTTCTAGATGGAAGTGGTTGTGGGTTTGGAAGGTGCTGTCTGGAGATCTTTGGTGAATTTCTGCAATGCATCTTGTAGATACTATACACTGCTGTTACTGAGGGTTAGTGGTAGATGGACTGGTTGCTTGTGGATGTAGTGCCAATTAAACGGGCTGCTGTGCCTTGGATGATGTCAAGCTTCTTGAGTGTTGTTGGGGCTGCACTCATACAGGCAGGTGTGGAATATTCCATCACACTCTTGACTTGTGCTTTGTAGGTCGTGGACAGGCTTTCAGGAATGAGGAGGTGAGTTACTGACTGCAGTATTCCCAGCTTCTGACCTGCTCTTGTAGCCAATCTGTTAATGTGGTGAGTCCAGTTGAGTTTCTGGTCAATGACAACCATTGTTGACTGTTGATGACACCTTCCATCACTTTACTGATGATTGAGAGGAGACTAATGGGGCAGTAACTGGCCAGGTTGGATTTGGCCTGCTTTGTGTGTACAGGACATACCTGGGTAATTTTCCACATTGCTGAGTGATGTGGAAGAAATTAGCATGTTGTAGGAGGTTCAAGAAAAGTCAGCGTCAAAAAGGCAAAAAGACTATGTGACAGACAGAACATTAAAAGGAAATGTCAACCTAACAAGCGTTCAAACTTCACAAAAGGGGTGGCCATGGGCACCCGCATGGGCCCCAGCTATGCCTGCCTCTTTGTAGGTTACGTGGAACAGTCCCTCTTCTGCACCTACACAGGCCCCAAACCCCACCTCTTCCTCCGTTACATTGATGACTGTATCGGCGCCGCCTCTTGCTCCCCAGAGGAGCTCGAACAGTTCATCCACTTCACCAACATCTTCCACCCCAACCTCAAGTTCACCTGGGCCATCTCCAACACATCCCTTACCTTCCTGGACCTCTCAGTCTCCATCTCAGGCAACCAGCTTGTAACTGATGTCCATTTCAAGCACACCGACTCCCACAGCTACCTAGAATACACCTCCTCCCACCCACCCTCCTGCAAAAATTCCATTCCCTATTCCCAATTCCTCCACCTCCGCCGCATCTGCTCCCACGATGAGGCATTCCACTCCCGCACATCCCAGATGTTCAAGTTCTTCAAGGACCGCAACTTTCCCCCCGACAGTGGTCAAGAACGCCCTTGACTGTGTCTCCCGCATTTCCCGCAACACATCCCTCACACCCCGCCCCCGCCACAACTGCCCAAAGAGGATCCCCCTAGTTCTCACACACCACCCCACCAACCTCCGGATACAATGCATCATCCTCCGACACTTCCGCCATCTACAATCTGACCCACCACCCAAGACATTTTTCCATCCCCACCCTGATCTGCTTTCCGGAGAGACCACTCTTTCCGTGACTCCCTTGTTTGCTCCACACTGCCCTCCAACCCCACCACACCCTGCACCTTCCCCTGCAACCGCAGGAAGTGCTACACTTGCCCCCACATCTCCTCCCTCACCCCTATCCCAGGCCCCAAGATGACTTTCCACATTAAGCAGAGGTTCACCTGCACATCTGCCAATGTGGTATACTGTATCCATTGTACCTGGTGTGGCTTCCTCTACATTGGGGAAACCAAGCGGAGGCTTGGGGACCGCTTTGCAGAACACCTCCACTTGTTTCGCAATAAACAACTGCACCTCCCAGTCACGAACCATTTCCACTCCCCCTCCCATTCTTTAGATGACATGTCCATCATGGGCCTCCTGCAGTGCCACAATGATGCCACCCGAAGGTTGCAGGAACAACAACTCATATTCCGCTTGGGAACCCTGCAGCCCAATGGTATCAATGTGGACTTCACCAGCTTCAAAATCTCCCCTTCCCCCACCGGATCCCAAAACCAGCCCAGTTCGTCCCCTCCCCCCACTGCCTCACACAACCAGCCCAGCTCTTCCCCTCTCCCCACTGCATCCCAAAACCAGCCCAACCTGTCTCTGCCTCCCTAACCTGTTCTTCCTCTCACCCATCCCTTCCTCCCACCCCAAGCCGCACCCCCATCCCACCTCCTTGATCTGTCCGTCTTCCCTGGACTGACCTATCCCCTCCCTACCTCCCCACCTATACTCTCCTCTCCACCTATCTTCTTTTCTCTCCATCTTCGGTCTGCCTCCCCCTCTCTCCCTATTTATTCCAGAACCCTCACCCCATCCCCCTCTCTGATGAAGGGTCTAGGCCCAAAGCGTCAGCTTTTGTGCTCCTGAGATGCTGCTTGGCCTGCTGTGTTCATCCAGCTTCACACTTTATTATCAAGTGTTCAAACCTCCCTTGTTCTTAGTAACTGCTAATCACATTTCTGCCCTAGTCAACAAAATAAGTGCATGTTAGCTAAGCATTAACAGAATGATAAAGCCTGCAGCTTGGGAAGATGATGAGATTTCTGGAGAACGTTAAGCTTTGACCACAAGATCACTGTTATCTGTTATGTTGACTTGTCTGTTTCTCTCCATAAATACCCTGTAACTCTGCATTGCCGCAGAGTCTTCAGTATCTAACAAAAACCAAAAGTACTGCGGATGCTGTAAATCGGGAATGAAAGCAAAGTTGCTGGAAAAGCTCAGCCAGTCTGGCAGAATCTTTGGAGAAGAAAACAGAGTTAACGTTTTGGGTTCAGTGAGGATGTTGAGGAAGGGTCAAAAACCCGAAACGCTAACTCTGTTTTCTCCTCCACAGATGCTGCCAGACCTGCTGAGCTTTTCCAGCAACTTTCTGTTTTTGTTCCTTTGGTATCTAACACCTTTATTAGCATTGACTCTGTGATATCACGAATAAAAAGCTTTCTTTACCTCCATGTCTGACAGCTGCAGTCTGGTTATTTGCAATTCTCTAAAAATGTGCCACATCAGCAGGATCCCTAATAGACATGATCTAAACTGGATAAGATAGGGTATGACCCCTGGTAAGAGAAATCAAGTTTCGCCTGGCCGGTGACCTGAGCCACCCTGATCTGATCAGGTTAGATCAAAGAGAAGGGAGAGGCAAGATCACATTAGGAAGATTGAAACTCGTTCTAAACCCCTCTGTGTAACTAAATTATGAGCCCCCAAGGAAGTTTAACTAAATTATATGCACATAAGCAAGGCACAAGACTTCAGGGCTGAGGTACTAATAAGCACTCGCAGATGAGGGGATTTAGTTATTAGAAAAAGATAAAATAATATTGTACACTGTAGTATATTAAATAAGGAATATTGAACAGATTATTGTGATTCTTTGTTTAAACTCGCTAAGTGGGTTTTTGTACTAATGGGTTACTCTACCAGCGCAAATGAAAAGATTCTGGAAGAAACAGAATTTCCAATGAAAATGAGGAAAAAGACAGCAAAAAGAATAAGGAAAGTTGAGGGGAAAAAAGGGAGATGTTGGTACCTCCTAGCTCCCCTTCTGATAAGGTTTGGCTTGAAACTGGAGACAGCAGGTACTCTGAGATAACACGGTGTGAAGCTGGATGAACACAGCAGGCCAAGCAGCGGGAAATAACAGCAGGAAGGTTAATTTTTCGGATCGAGGCCCTTTTCTGAAGAAGGGTCTTGACCCGAGACTTCAACTTTCCTGCTCTTCTGATGCTGCTTGGCCTGCTGTGTTCATCCAGCTTCACAACGTGTTATCTCAGATTCTCCAGCATCGGCAGTTCCTACTATCTCTGTAACAGCAGGTACTTTTCTAGTGATCTGTAAGGGTGTCCCATGGGGACTGGCCATATGGTGGTACTTTTGATTTGAGAAAGATACACTATTGGAAAGATGAGACACAATGTGGGTGTGGTGATCGCACTTGCGATAACGAGTGCATGACGTGCTGCTTAAGAAATGGTTAGAAGTTGCAGCTCGTCACCAACCGCCTAAAAAGAAATCCAAAGCGAATCAGGGTAACACTGGTCACGGTGCCAGCATTTCTGTCATTTCTAGTGCGTTGCCCACATATATGTACAAGCGCCTGAAGAAAATCCTCTTGATAAAGATGAAGTATTACTTGCTATTGCAATGAAAGAATGCCCCACCCCGACAACTTTATACCACCTCAGGGCAATGTCCTGACAATAAGCAAGAGATTGAATGGGGACAGGGGTTGGAAGCCCCTTCCCAATGAACTACTTGGCAACAGGCAGCCAAGGACAGGGACACTACAGTCCCTCAGATGCCTCGTATCATGGTTGGGGATGTTGCTGTCCTATGACCGTGGACACCAACTGAGGTTCTAAGTATGATCAAGGACGCCCCGAGAAAACCTATTTCATTCCATAACTGGTTGGTGCAGACTTGTCAAATCTATAATCCACTCCCAGGGGATGTTTTGTTGTTGCTTAAAATTGCTTGTGGCACCTCCTGGTCTGGTGTGAAGGACCTATTTATAGTGCCAAGAGGTCAAAACAGTGATTGGGTTGATGCAGATGACTCCGAGCCTGGCAATGAGAGAAAAGACACTTCCTGGCTAAGTTTAGGGATAGTTGGGAATCTTCAGCAGGGATTGCACTTGATGATAACGGTCCATTGGCCACTCAAACCTTATTGAATTGTTTGGATCCCACTACTGCCCAAGATTTTAAATTGGTTAATCTAAACTGGCAACATCGAAATTGGAATGATACGATCACTTCTCTCAACAATTTGGATTGACAGGGGTTGTTTAGTAAAGCCAAACACCCAAAGGGCCAATTTGTACAATAATCCAGACCTCCCATGGCACGACCCTGCGCTCACCAGGAAGGTCAGCGAAATTGTACCTGGTGAGGGACACCCAGGATAGGAGTCAGGATATGTGCTGTTGTTGTGGTGGCAAAGGACATTGGGCTAGGGATTGTCACTGCTCCACTAACAGTAATGATAAGACCGCTGGTCCTTCTCAGTTCAATATGGCTCCTTTAACATTTCATAATCCTTTCCCCAAAAGTCAATAGGGGGGGCCAAAAGAGGGTTATACAGGCACTTATGATCTGGCTCCCATCCTCTCCCCATGAAAACCCTATGGCAAATGTCAACATTAACGGGAGACGAGTCCAGTTTCTTATTTAATCCGGCGCTACTGTTTTGTCTGTTCCCTCCCTCTGTGGATGTTCCTCGTGGATTTAAACATATATCCACCGTAGGAATTTCCCGTATCCCTCTGGTGGAACATCTCTCTGATCCTGTCCCTTTGACAATTGGTGGCTGAACCGCTGATGAAACTTTTGTTATTGCAAAACATTCTCCGGTTTGTTTGCTCAGCCGCCAAGCTCTGTGTAAGCTTGGCGCCATGATTCATTACACCCCAAAAGGACTGTTCTTGGAGCTGCCCGAATCTGCAGTCCCGCAGGTTTATAACATGCTCCCCCAAGAAATTGCCCCTGCACACGGCAAAGATACTTTGTACTGTTGGCAAATGCACAATAATCCTTTAGAAAAATTCCTAGTTCAGCTAATGGATGTACTTGCGGCCTCCCTGTCTGCACTCCTGTCTTTGTTATCTGCTTCTCACCTCCAGATTCTTTACCTAAGCCCACTGCATGGCCCTGTTCTCTGTGGGCCCGGTGTCAGCTGAATACTCACAACAAGTGGCTCCTTATTTGTTGGAGCATTCACCTTTCCAGTTTGGGGGTGCCATATCCTACGGCCCTCAGGGGCTAGGTGCTGCTGTCTATTTATCCTCGACTCAAGGGCCACTGTTTGCAATGGGTCCCGAGTTGGTTCCCCCATGTCACCTTAGCTGTAAAAGCTCCTGTTAAATCAAAAATATTGGACCTATGATTAAATGCCTAAGCGAGGCTTCACACACCAGTTCTGGTGACCTCTCGCTCCTTAGTTGGGGATCGATTACAGTTGAAATTTACTGCTCCCTCATCGGCTGCATTCACTTCCATCCCGATTGTTGGACGACTACATTTTGTCGCTTTAACACCACCCCCCACCAACCCCTTGCCACCCGAACTGATCAACGCCCCCTCCCCTTCTGCGCTCGGTTCTCTCTTCTTCATGGGCACTGTATAAAAATCACGTTGGTCTAGTGACCTCTGCTGAGCCTCATGTGTTTGCCTAAAGGAGGGTGCCTCCTTGCCCTCCATCCAGCAACACATCTGTCCAAAGAAGCAGAGGTAGGCATTTGCCTAGTTATTGATGCCCTCTTGTGCCAAAGTGTTCTGCGTCCCACACATAGCTCTCGAAACACACCTATTTTACCTATCCCTAAGCCCGGATGGAAGAACGTATGACGTTTTGTCCAGGATTTCAGCGCCATATATCAGATTGTAATCTCCATTATTCCTGTGGCTCCCGACACCAATACCATCCTTTCCTCCTTGCCACCCAACTCCACATGCTACACAATCATTGACTTCTGTTCAGCCTTCTTCTCAATACTCCTCAAAAGTATCTGTTTGCCTTCACCTACTGCGGCCAGCAATATACCTGGACGCGACTGCCCCAAGGATACACTGAAAGCCCTGAGGTTTATACTGCTGCAGTTCAGAAGGACTCACTCAATTTAGCCCTGCCCCATGACAGCACTGTTTAGCAGTACACCAATGATCTTTCGGTTGCTTCTACGACTACTGGGGCTTGCGCTATGGGACACTGTCGCACTCCTGTGTCATCTCACCTCAAACGGCCACCGGGTTTCGGCCTCCAGCTCCGTCAGTCAACAGTGCTGTACCTGGGGCATGTCTTCACGGCTGGCACACGTCACATGGGTCTGGAGAGAATCACTATTATCTCAAAAGCTCTGCACATTTCTACACAAAAGGAGATGTTATCATTTCTGGGCTTGGACAACAACTGCCGTCAATGGATTCCTGAATATCACTGCATGTTCTTCGTGAAACCATCCTTCGAGGGCATCCTCCTAACATTGAGTGGATGGAAGAACGGGTGCAGACCTTTGAGGAGCTCCGCCAGGCCCTCACATATGTTCCTGCTCTTGGTATTTCAGACTATAATAAGTCTTTCGCTCTGTATGTTAGTGAAAAGGAGGACGTTGCCAGTGGTATTCTTACACAAGAACATTGTGGTCTTAAGCACCCAGTGGCCTGTTCAGCTCACCTGCCGCCTTTTGCCCATGGTATGGCAAGCTATGTTCCACTGCAGCCACCGCTATTTTGCTGGAAAAGCCAACCCCAATTGTCCTGGACTATCCTTGCGTCGTCCTGACTCCTCGTGCTGTGGCTGCTGCTATTAAACTCTGCTGCTACACAACATTTTTCTGCTGCCTGAAGGACTGGCTATGAGGTCATGCCATTGTCCAGACCCAATATCGCCTTTCACTGTGCCCCATCCCTCAATCTTGCCTCACTGCTCCCCAACACATTGGTTGATTCTGATCATGCCTGCCTATAATTTGTTGACTCGGTTACCTCTCCCAGTCCCAGCCTACATTCTACCCTTTTTGACAATCTCTACCTCATATTGTTCAGTGATGGCATCTCCTTCTGTACCTATGAGAACACCACTATGGCCAGTTATGCTATTGTCAACCCCTTTGGGACTCTCAAGTCTTTTGCTTTGCCCCCGGAACATCTGCGCAAGCAGCCGAACTCTTCGTGCTCGCCCGTGCCTGCAATCTTGCCACAGGAAAATTGGCTAACACATACCCAGATTCCGGCTATGCCTTTGGAGTGGTACATGGAAATATTGGGAGTTTATCACCTCCTCCGGGAAGCCTATCCAACATGTCATTTTGATTTCTAATCTCTTACAGGCCATCCTCCTTCCCCTCTCGATTGGCCATTCTCAAATGTGACACTCATGTGAATGGCCAGGACCCTGTCTCCTCAGGGAATTCAGCTGCGGACACAACAGCAAAACACGCGGCTCTCTCATCCCCCCAGGCTGGTCACCGTCTGTGTGTGTCAGAACTCTCCGAGTGTTATTGATTATGCCACTGCCAGGGGCCCAATGTGGGGTGCCTGATGCCGAACTCTCCCCGTGGCCTCGCTAGGGCTGCGCACCAAACGATGAGGGATTGTGGTCCCATCCTCATGGCCGCATTGCGCGCCCTCAGGCTTCCTGCATGCCCTGACCCGCCTTGCACATGGGCAGCGTCATGTAGGAAAAGGAGGGATTGTACATATGATTACACAACAGTGGTTTGCACTAGGCATTACGGCTGCTGCAAAACATATTACAGACACCTGTGGAGTTTGCCAAGAGCACAATAAAGGAAAGACCCCTGCAAAATTCGACCACTTGCCGGTGATGGCTGCCCATTCGCCAGTTTACAAATGCCTGCAGCAGGAGGATATCTTAGTGATAGTAGATATGTTCTCAAAATGGGTAGAGGCTTTTGCCACTCGAAAAGACGATGCTAGACCAGTAGTAAAATGCTTATTGAAGGACATTATTCCACGTTTCAGAATACCTGTGAGCATTAATAGTGATAGAGGAACTCACTTCACAGGAAAAATCATGTTAGCATTAACAAACGTTATGGGATGTGAGCGGAAATTGCAAATACCATATCAGCACGAATTGTCAGGCCTCATTGCGCGAACTAATGACACCTTGAAAAGTAATTTAGTCAAAGTGTGTGCAGATACTGGACTAAGATGGCCTGAGGCCCTCCCCATTACCCTTTACACCTTAAGGAATCAGTTAAATAGGACAACGGGATTAACCCCTTTTGAGGTATTAATGGGGCGACCCGTGACAACAGGTTAAAAACCTCCTGTGTCTGGTCCAGACATTGCTCTAGCTTGGGTGGATGAAAAAACTCTGCAGCACGCACAAGCGCTAAGTGATGCTGCTAGAATATATCATGAGAAATTAATAGCAGCCCTGCTGAAACCCCAAGGGAATATGCACCCCTTTAAACTTTGTATATGTTAAATCACTTGCAAAGGATTCTCTTTCCCCTCGATGGAAGGGCCCATGTCAAGTTCTACTGACTGCCTGAACAGCGATCAAAGTACAAGGAACACCAGATTGGATCCATGGGACTAGGCGCAAATTTGATCAAGGTTCCCTCCTTGATTCGATATCATGAAGCTGATCCTGATTTTACTGGAATTCTTGGGTCTTAGCAGCCTCAGGACTAGCACAAGGAATGGACTTTGCATAACTCCTTTTTGTCATTAAGTTATGAATATGCTACATATTTAAATACGTCCTCCTGTTGGGTCGGCACTCAGGTGCCAATAGACTCAATTCAGGGAATTCTGTTACAATCTATTCCTTTCAATGCCCTTGCAGTAGCCGAATGGGTATTGAGACAAAATAGCTCAGAATCAGGATAGAGGCAGAAGGATCAACTACCAATGACAGATGCTACATGGTGAATACAGATAGGGCACACCCCCGTTATTTCACCGTTGGCCAAAGAGGAGGCCACTATATTTCTCTTTGCTTTACATGGAATGAGACACAGAGGAAAGGCACATTTAGGGAGAGTGATCATGCCAGCAATACTATACCATTAACCCTGTTTTAGAACATAGAACACAGAAAAGTACAGCACAGTACAGGCCCTTCGGCCCACGATGTTGTGCTGTGGAATAATCCAAATCCAAAAATAAAATAACCTAACCTACATTCCCCTCAATTCACTGCTGTCCATGTGCATGTCCAGCAGTCGCTTAAATGTCACTAATGACTCCGCTTCCACGACTACCACTAGTAAACTATTCCATGTGCTCAAACTCTCTGGGTGAAGAATCTCCCTCTGACGTCTCCTCTATACCTTCCTCCTAACACCTTAAAACTATGACCCCTCGTGGCAGTCAATCCTGCCCTGGGGAAAAGTCTCTGGCTATCAACTCTATCCATGCCTCTCATTACTTTGTACACCTCGATCAGGTCACTTCTCTTCCTCCTTCTCTCCAGAGAGAAAAGTCAGAGCTCAGTCAACCTCTCCTCGTAAGACAAGCCCTCCAGTCCAGGCAGCATCCTGGTAAACCTCCTGTGCACCCTCTCCAAAGCCTTCACATCTTTCCTATAATAGGGCGATCAGAACTGGACACAATATTCCAAGTGTGGTCTCACCAGGGTTTTGTAGAGCTGTAGCATAACCTCGCGGCTCTTAAACGCGATCCCCCTGTTAATGAAAGCCAAAACACCATATGCTTTCTTAACAACCTTATCCACCTGGGTGGCAACTTTGAGGGAGCTACGCACTTGAACACCAAGATCCCGCTGTTCCTCTACACTGCCGAGAATCCTGCCTTTAATCCTATATTCAGCATTTAAGTTCGACCTTCCAAAAAGGCATCACTTTGCATTTATCCAGGTTGAACTCCATCCGCCATTTCTCATCCCAGCTCTGCATTCTGTCAATGTCTCGCTGAAGCCTGCAATAGCCCTCGATACTATCAACAGCACCTCCAACCTTTGTGTCATCATCAAACATACTAACCCACCCCTCAACCTCCTCATCCAAGTCATTTATAAAAACTACAAAGAGCAGAGGCCCAAGAACAGAGCCCTGCGGGACACCACTCAGCACTGATGTCCAGGCAGAATACCTACCATCTTACAACCACTCTCTGCCTCCTGACAGCCAACCAATTCTGAATTTCAGTAGTAATTACACTTGAACTCAAATTGACTCACTCGTAACTTTCTTGGACCCTGGACGTAGTCTTTTGAGATTTACCAATCACAGCAACAATTAGTCATGGGCCCAGCTACGGTCTTACACGTTTGTAACTCCATTTGTGCCCTACAATGGTACCTGTTTTGTTTGTGGCCATCGTGCATACGCCTGGTTTCCCCCAACTTGGATGGGATCATGTTATACGGCTTATACA
Organism: Stegostoma tigrinum; assembly: GCF_030684315.1. NCBI lineage: Eukaryota > Metazoa > Chordata > Chondrichthyes > Orectolobiformes > Stegostomatidae > Stegostoma > Stegostoma tigrinum. The sequence goes on along the minus strand of NC_081382.1, from coordinate 1,843,615 downwards.
GTTCCTCACATTCGCCAACCACACCCTCACCCCAAGGACGTGGGAAACAAAAACGAGATATTACTGAAACTGAACAATTTTGGATGATCGCCTTCCCTATACATGGGACTGGTAAAGCTGCTCGTGAATTGATTAATATGGCCTTACGTCTTGAATAAATTGCCAATGTTACCGAGCTCCTGGCTGACGGCTTAGACAGTACCGCTAAGACCATATCTCATTTGTCTTCTGAGCTGGTTGCTGTCAGGACAGTTGCATTACAAAATCAATTCACATTAGACTTTCTGTTAGCAGAGAAAGGTGGCACCTGTGCAGTAAAAGGACGAGAATGTTGTACTTGACAAAGCAGAAAATATTACCCATTTAGCTGATCATATCCAGGAAGGTGTTAAAAAGGTAAAGAAAATTGCACAGAATATAGGCGAAGAATAACTACAATCCTGGGAAAGGATGGTGGCTATCTGGGACTCGGTGGGGGACATTAGTTCACTATGGCATCAAACTTGTTATTGTTATTATTTGTGTGATAACATTGTGCTTAATTTGTTCATTTATCCCTCACCCACAACCCACTCTGGTCCCTTTCTTTCCCAAGATTATGCATTATTCAACAGAGTATGATGAGGAGGCCTCTTTATGCATGTGCCTCTATCTGACTGAATATGATCCCCCATTTGCAGACGAAGATTAAAGGACGTAGGATCAAAAAGAAGGGAATTGTGGAAGAAATTAGCATGTTGTAGGAGCTTCGAGAAAAGTCAGTGTCAAAAATGCAAAAAGACTACGTGACAGACAGAACATTAAATGGAAGTGTCAATCGAAAGTATTCAAATTCCCCTCATTCTTAGTAACTGCTATCTTAGTAAAACCTAATCACATTTTTGCCCTAGTCAGTAAAATAAGTGCATGTTAGCTAAAAATTAACAGAAGAATAAAGCCTGTAGCTCAGAAAGATGGAGGAGATTTCTGGAGAACATTGAGCTTTGGACTACGAGATCGCTTACCTGTCATGTTGACATGTTTGTCTCTCTCCCTAAATACCCTGTAACTTTGCACTGCTGCAGTCTTCAGTATCTAACCTTTGTTAGCATTGACTCTCCGTGATATCACAAATAAAAAGTTCTCTTTACCTGGAAGTCTGACAGTTGCAGTCCAATTGTTCGCAATTCTCTAACAGGTAGATGCCAGTGTTGAAACTGTACTGGAAGAGCTTGTCTAGGGGAGTGGCAAGTTCTGTAGCACAAGTCTTCAGTATTATTGCCGGAATGTTGTCAGGGCCTGTAAGCTTTTGCAATATCCAGCGTTTCCAGCTGTTTTTTGATATCATGTTAAACAGATCCAACTGTTTTGTGGATGAAAGTAGAACAGTGGATGTGGTATACATGGATTTAAGTAAGGCGTTTGATAAGGTTCCCCATGGTAGGCTCATGCAGAAAGTAAGGAGGCCCGGGATAGTGGAAAATGTGGCAGATTGGATTCAGAATTGGCTGATCCTTAGAAGACGAAGGGTGGTAGTGGACAGAAAATATTCAACATAGTGCCCAGTTACGAATGGTGCACCACAAGGATCTGTTCCGGGTCCTCTTTTTTTTGTGATTTTTGTAAATGATTTGGATGAAGGAGTGGAAGGGTGAATTAGTAAGTTCGTGGACGACATAAAGGTGGGTCACGTTGCGGACAGTGCAGAGGGGACATCGGAGGACAATATAAAGGGACATCGATAGGATGATGAGCTGGGCTGAGAAGGGGTTTAACCCTAAAAAGTGTGAGGTGATTCATTCTGGAAGGACAAATTTGAAAGCAGAATACAGGGTTAACGGAAAGATCCTTGGCAGTGTGGAGGAGCAGAGGGATCTTGGGGTTCATGTCCACAGTTCCCTAAAAGCTGCCACATAGGTGGGTAGAGTTGTTAAGAAGGCATATGGTGTGCTAGCTTTCATATTTAGAGGGACTGAGTTCGAGAACCGTGAAGTTATGCTCCAGCTATACAAAAGCCTGGTTCGGCCACATCTGGAGTGTTGTGTCCAGCTCAGGTCGCCTCATCACAGGAAAGATGTGGGAGTGTTGGAAAATGTGCAGAGATTTACCAGGATGTTGCCAGGAATGGTGGGCAGGTCTTACAAGGAAAGGTTGAGAGAGATAGGGCTTTTATGTTGAGTACGACGAAGGATGAGGGGTGACTTGATTGAGGTATACAAAATGATCAGAGGTATACAAAATGATCAGAGGTATAGATAGAGTGGACAGCCAGAGACTTTTTCCTAGGGTGGAGGTAGTTATTATTAGGGGGCATAGTTTTTGAAGTGAGTGGAGGTAGATATAGGGGAGACGTTACAGGTAGGTTCTTTACTCAAGAGAATGGTCGGGGCGTGGAATACATTGCCGGAGAGGGTAGCGGAGTCAGCCTCATTAGGGGCATTTAAATGGCTATTAGATAGGTATATGGATGATAGCATAAGGTGGAGGTGGAGGTTAGATAGACCTTAGAATTAGGGTAAAGGTTCGGCACAACATCATGGACCGAAGAGCCTGTACTGTGCTGTACTGTTCTGTGTTCTATCATGTGGAGTGAACCGAATTGGCTGAAGACTGGTATCTGTAATGCTGGGGACCACTGGAGGAGGCGGAGATGGATCATCCACTCAGCACTTCCGGCTGAAGATTACTGCAAATGCTTCAGCTTCATCCATTGCACTGATGTGCTGGGCTCTTCCATCATTGAGGCTGGGGATATTTGTGGAGCCTCCTCCTCGAGTGAGTTGTTAAATTGTATATCACCATTCACGACTGGATGTGGTAGGACTGCAGAGCTTAGATCTGATCCGTCCGTTGTGGGATTGCTTAGCTCTGTCTATCACTTGCTGCTTTTGCTGTTTGGTGTTCAAATGGTCCGGTTTGGTGACCAGGTAGATACCTCATCTACAGGTATGCCTGGTGCTGCTCCTAGCATGCTCTCCTGCACTCTCCATTGAATCAGGGTTGATCCCCTGGCTTGATAGTAATGGTTCAGTGGGGAATATGCCGGGCCATGAGGTTACAGATTGTCCCCAAGTACAATTCTGCTGCTGTTGATGGTCCACAGCGCCTCATGGATGCCCAGCATTAAGTTGCTAGATCTGTGCGAGGTCTGTCCCGTTTAGCACAGTGATAGTGCCACACAACACGATGGAGGTTGTTCTCAATGTGAAGGTGGGACTTTGCAACAGTCACCCTTACTGATACTGTCATGGACAGGTGTATCTGCAGCTGGCAGATTGGTAAGGATGAGGTCAAGCATGTTTTTCCCTCTTGTTGGTCTCCTTACTACCTGCCGCAGACCCGTCTAGCTATGTCCTTTAGGACCTGACCAGCTCAATCAGTAGTACTGCTGCCGAACCCCCATGCAGAGTACATTTTGTGCCCTTGTCATCCTCAGTGCTTCTTCTAAGTGTGGTTTAACATGGAGGAGTACTGATTCACCAGCTAAGAGAGGACAGTAGGTGGTAATCAGCAGGAGGTTTTCTTGCCCATGTTTAACCTGAAGCCACAAGACTTCATGGGGTCCGGAGTCAATGTTGAGAATTCCCAGAATTACATCTTCCCGACTGTATACCACTCTGTGCCACCACCTCTGCTGGGTCTGTCCTGCCGGTGGGACAGGACATATCCAGAGATGGTGATAGTGGTGTCTGGTACATTGTCTGTAAGGGATGATTCTGAGAGTACGACTACGTCAGGCTGTTGCTTGACTAGTCTGTGAGGCAGCTCTCCCAATTTTGGTACTAACCCCCAGATGTTAGTGAGGAAGACTTTGCAGGGTCGACAGGGCTGTTTCTGCCATTGTCCTTTCGGGTGCCTAGGTTGATGTCAGGTGATCTGTCGGTTTCATTTCTTTGAGATTTTGTAGTGATTGGTACATTTGAGTGGCTTGCTCGGCCATTTCAGAGGGCAATTGAGAGTCAACCACATTGCTGTTGGCCTGGAGTCACATGTAGGCCAGACCAGGTAAGTATGGCAGATTTCCTTCCCTGAAGGACGTTATTGGAGAGGATACTGAGGGGCAGGATCAACCAACATTTGGACAGTCAAGACCTGCTTAGGGATATTCAGCATGGACTTGTGTGCAAGAAGGTATGCCTGACAAATCTTTTAGCGTTTTTTAAAGAGGTAAATAAGAGGATGGATGAGGGTAGGACAGTGGATGTTGTCTACCTGGAATTTAGTAGAGCCTTTGATAAGGTTCTGCATGGCAGGCTAGTCATGTACGTTAGGTTACGTGGGATCCAGCGAGAGCTAGCTAATTGCATTCAAAATTGGCTCGATTGTAGGAAGCAGATGGTGATGGTTGGAGGTTGTTTCTCAGGCTGGGGACATGTGACTGGTGGTGTGCTACAGGGGTCAGTCCTGAGACCTTTGTTATTTACATAAACAACCTGAATGTGAATGTACAAGTCATGATAAGTAAGTTTGCAGAAGATACAAAATTTGGACATAATATTGATAGTGAAGATGGTTATCAAAAATTACAGAAGGATCTTGATCAGATGGGGAAATGGGCTGATGACAGTCAAATGCAATTCAATACAGACTAATATAAGGTGCTGCACTTTGGAAAGCCTAACAGGACTTACACTGTAGGACAGTAGGACTTACACTGTAAATGGTAAGGTCCTGGGGAGTGTTGTGGAACAGAGGGACACAGGAGTACAAGTACATAGTTCATTGAAAGCAGCGTCACAGGCAGACAGGGTGGTGAAGAAAGCATTTAGCATGCTGGACTTAATCGATTGAGGCACTGAGTACAGGAGTTGGAATGTTATGTTACAGTTGTATAAGTCGTCGGTGAGGCCGCACTTGGAGTAGCGTGTATAGTTTTGGTCTGTTATAGGAAAGACATACTTAAATGGAAAGTGTGCAAAGAAGATTTACGAGGATGTTGCCTGGAAGTAGGCCTGAGTTATTGGGAGAGGTTGGCCAGGATAGGGCTTTATTCCTTGGAACAAATGAGAATGACAGGTGACCTTAATAGGTATACAAAATCACGAGGGGCATGGATAGGATGAATGCACACAGTTTTTTTCACAGGGATGGGGAATTGAAAACTGGAAGGAGATAGCAGAAACTGTAGATGCTGGAGAATCTGACACAACAAAGTGTAGAGCTAGATGAATACAGCAGGCCAAGCAGTATCAGAGGAGCAGGAAGGCTGACGTTTCAGGCCTAGGCCCTTCTTCAGACGCTGCTTGGCCTGCTGTGTTCATCCAGCTCTATAACTTGTTATCTCGGAAAAGTGGAGGGCATAGGTTAAAGGCTAGAGGGCAAAGATTTAAGAAACTGAGAGGCAACATCGGAAGTGGTGTGTATAGAACATAGAACATAGAACATAGAACATAGAACATAGAACAGTACAGCACAGAACAGGCCCTTCAGCCCACAATGTTGTGTCGACCATTGATCCTCATGGATGCACCCTCAAATTTCTGTGACCATATGCATGTCCAGCAGTCTCTTAAATGACCCCAATGACCTTGCTTCCACAACTGCTGCTGGCAACGCATTCCATGCTCTCACAACTCTCTGCGTAAAGAACCTGCCTCTGACATCCCCTCTATACTTTCCACCAACCAGCTTAAAACTATGACCCCTCGTGCTAGCCATTTCTGCCCTGGGAAATAGTCTCTGGCTATCGACTCTATCTATGCCTCTCATTATCTTGTATACCTCAATTAGGTCCCCTCTCCTCCTCCTTTTCTCCAATGAAAAGAGACCGAGCTCAGTCAACCTCTCTTCATAAGATAAGCCCTCCAGTCCAGGCAGCATCCTGGTAAACCTCCTCTGAACCCTCTCCAAAGCATCCACATCTTTCCTATAATAGGGCGCCCAGAACTGGACGCAGTATTCCAAGTGCGGTCTAACCAAAGTTTTATAGAGCTGCAACAAGATCTCACGACTCTTAAACTCAATCCCCCTGTTAATGAAAGCCAAAACACCATATGCTTTCTTAACAACCCTGTCCACTTGGGTGGCCATTTTAAGGGATCTATGTATCTGCACACCAAGATCCCTCTGTTCCTCCACGCTGCCAAGAATCCTATCCTTAATCCTGTACTCAGCTTTCAAATTCGACCTTCCAAAATGCATCACCTCGCATTTATCCAGGTTGAACTCCATCTGCCACCTCTCAGCCCATCTCTGCATCCTGTCAATGTCCCGCTGCAGCCTACAACAGCCCTCTACACTGTCAACGACACCTCCGACCTTTGTGTCGTCTGCAAACTTGCTGACCCATCCTTCAATTCCCTCGTCCAAGTCATTAATAAAAATTACAAACAGTAGAGGCCCAAGGACAGAGCCCTGTGGAACCCCACTCACCACTGACTTCCAGGCAGAATATTTTCCTTCTACTACCACACGCTGTCTTCTGTTGGCCAGCCAATTCTGTATCCAAGCAGCTAAGTTCCCCTGTATCCCATTCCTCCTGACCTTCTGAATGAGCCTTCCATGGGGAACCTTATCAAATGCCTTACTGAAGTCCATATACACCACATCCACAGCTCGACCCTCATCAACCTTACTAGTCACATCCTCAAAAAACTCGATAAGGTTTGTAAGGCATGACCTACCCCTCACAAAGCCGTGTTGACTGTATTTGATCAAGCCATGCTCTTCCAGATGGTCATAAATCTTATCCCTCAGAATCCTTTCTAACACCTTGCAGACGACAGACGTGAGACTTACCGGTCTATAATTGCCGGGGATTTCCCTATTTCCTTTCTTGAAGAGAGGAATTACATTTGCCTCTCTCCAGTCCTCAGGTACGACTCCAGTGGAGAGCGAGGATGCAAAGATCTTCGCAAGTGGCGAAGCAATTGCATTTCTCGCTTCCCAAAGCAGCCGAGGACAAATCTGATCCGGGCCTGGCGACTTGTCAATCTTAATGTTTGACAAAATTTTCAGTACATCAGCTTCCTCTATCTCTATCCATTCCAGCATGCACACCTGCTCTTCAAAGGTTTCATTCACTACACAGTTCGATTCTTTCGTAAAGACAGAAGCAAAAAACTCATTTAGGGCTTCCCCTACCTCCTCAGGCTCCACACACAAGTTCCCTATGCTATCCCTGATCGGCCCTACTCTTTCTTTGACCATTCTCTTATTCCTCACGTAAGTGTAAAATGCCTTTGTGTTTTCCCGGATTCCTTCTGCCAAGCCTTTCTCGTGCCCCCTCCTGGCTCTCCTCAGACCATTTTTGAGCTCCTTCCTTGCCTGCATGTAATCCTCTCTAGCTGAACTTGACCCTAGCTTCCTCCACCTTATGTAAGCTACCTTCTTCCTTTTCACTAGAAGCTCCACCGCTCTCGTCATCCAAGGTTCCTTTATCTTACCCCTTCTTGCCTGTCTCAGAGGGACATATTTACTCATCACTCCCAACAACTGTTCCTTAAACCATCTCCACATGTCTATAGTTCCCTTACCATGGAACAACTGCTCCCAGTCCATGCTTCCTAACTCGTGTCTAATCGCATCATAGTTTCCTCTTCCCCAATTAAATATCCTCCCATTCTGCCTAATCCTCTCCTTCTCCATAGCTATGTAGAATGAGAGAGTGTTATGGTCACTATCACCAAAATGCTCTCCCACCACAAGATCTGATACCTGCCCCGGCTCGTTTCCGAGCACCAAGTCTAGAATGGCCTCTCCCCTCGTCGGCCTGTCAACGTACTGCGTTAGGAAACCCTCCTGAACACACCTTACAAAAACAGCTCCATTCAAATCTTCTGCTCGAAGGAGGTTCCAATCAATATTAGGAAAGTTAAAGTCACCCATTACAACAACCCTACTGCGTCCACACTTTTCCAAAATCTGTCGACCTATGCTTTCTACAATCTCCCTGCTGCTATTGGGGGGCCTGTAGTAAACCCCTAACGAGGTGACTACTCCCTTGCTGTTCCTAATTTCCACCCATACTGACTCAGTAGGCAGATCTTCCTCGACAATGGAAGCTTCTGTAGCTGTGATACTCTCTCTGATTAGTAGTGCTACACCCCCTCCTCTTTTTCCCCCCTCCCTATTCTTTTTAAATGTTCTAAACCCTGGAACATCCAGCAACCATTCCTGCCCATGAGAAACCCATGTCTCTGTTATGGCCACAACATCATAGCACCAGGTACTGATCCATGCTCTAAGTTCATCACTTTTATTCCTGATACTCCTTGCATTAAAGCAAACACACTTTAACCGATCCCTTGGTTCCTTCCCAGGAAAATCCTTCCCACTAGCTGGTCTACCTCTTGCTACTGCCTCACCTGCATCAACGCTCACCTCTGGTATACAGCTCAGGTTCCCACCCCCCTGCCATACTAGTTTAAACCCTCTCGAACTACTCGAGCAAACCTTCCACCCAGGACATTGGTCCCCTTCCAGTTCAGATGCAACCCGTATGTGGAATAAGTTGCCAAAAAAATGGTTGAGGCAGGTACAATAGCAACAATTAAAAAGAATTTGGTTAGGGACATGGATGGGAAGGACAAGAGAGGGATATGGACCAAATGTGGGCAACTGAAACTAGCCGAGTGGGCACCATGGTCACCATGGACCAGTTTGGGCCAAAAGACCTGTTGCTATGCTGTATTACTCTATGAGTCTATGACAGGCCTGTTCTCCATAGACTGCACCCTGGAGTTACAGAGTGACAGACCTGTCCCCAGTAGTACTGTACCCCAGAGTTACACAATGACACACATATTCCCAGCGGTACTGTACCCCAGTGTTGCACAGTTACAGATCTGTCCCTGTGCTACTGCACCCTGTATTATAGAGTGACAGACCTGTACCCTGTAGTCAGTATCCCTGTGTGACACAGTGGCAGACCTGTCCCCACTGTTACTGTACTCTGTAGTACTGTACCCCAGAGACACAGTGACAGACCTGTCCCCTGTAGAGCTATATCCCAGTGTTACACAGTGACAGACCTGTCCCCTGTAATGCTGTACACCAGTGTTACACAGTGACAGACCTGTCCCCTGTAGTGCTGTACCCCAGTGTCACACAGTGACAGACCTGTCCCCTGCCATGATGTACCCCAGTCCTACACAGTGACAGACCTGTCCCCTGTATTACTGTACCCCAGTGTTACAGTGACAGACCTGTCCCCTGTAGTGCTGTATCCCAGTGTTACACAGTGACAGACCTGTCCCCTGTCGTGCTGTACCCCAGTGTTACACAGTAACAGACCTGTCCCCTGTATTACTGCACCCCAAAGTAACACAGTGACAGACCAGTCCCCTGTTGTGCTGTACGCCAGTGTTACACAGTGACAGATCTGTCCCCTGTATTACTGTACACCAGTGTTACAGAGTGACAGACCTGTCCCCTGTAATGCTGTACCCCAGTGTTACACAGTGACAGACCTGTCCCCTGTCGTGCTGTACCCCAGTGTTACACAGTGACAGACCTGTCCCCTGTAGTGCTGCACCCCAGTGTTACACAGTGACAGACCTGTCCCCCGTAATGCTGTACAACAGTGTTAGACAGTGACAGACGTGTCCCCTGTAGTGCTGCACCCCAGTGTTACATAGTGACAGACCCGTCCCATGTATTACTGTACCCCAGTGTTACAGTGACAGACCTGTCCCCTGTCGTGCTGTACCCCAGTGTTACACAGTGACAGACCTGTCCCCTGTAGTGCTGCACCCCAGTGTTACACAGTGACAGATCTGTCCCCTGTATTACTGTACACCAGTGTTAGACAGTGACAGACCTGTCCCCTGTAGTGCTGCACCCCAGTGTTACACAGTGACAGACCTGTCCCCTGTAGTGCTGCACCACAGTGTCACACAGTGACAGACCCGTCCCCTGTAGTGCTGTACCCCAGTGTTACATAGTGACAGACCCGTCCCATGTATTACTGTACCCCAGTGTTACAGTGACAGACCCGTCCCCTGTTGTGCTGCACCCCAGTGTTACACAGTGACAGACCCGTCCCCTGTTGTGCTGTACCCCAGTGTTACACAGTGTCAGACCCGTCCCCTGTATTACTGTACCCTAGTGTTACACAGTGACAGACCTGTCCCCTGTCGTGCTGTACCCCAGTGTGACACAGTGACAGACCCGTCCCCTGTCGTGCTGTACCCCAGTGTTACACAGTGACAGACCTGTCCCCTGTACTAATGCACACCAGTGTTACACAGTGACAGACCCGTCCCCTGTCGTGCTGTACCCCAGTGTTACACAGTGACTGACCTGTCCCCTGTTGTGCTGTACCCCAGTGTTACACAGTGACAGGCACGTCCCCTGTCGTGCTGTACCCCAGTGTTACACAGTGAAAGACCTGTCCCCAGTTGTGCTGTACCCCAGTGTTACACAGTGACAGACCCGTCCCCTGTCGTGCTGTACCCCAGTGTTACACAGTGACAGACCCGTCCCCTGTCGTGCTGTACCCCAGTGTTACACAGTCACAGACCTGTCCCCTGTCGTGCTGTACCCCATGGTTACACAGTGACAGACCTGTCCCCTGTCGTGCTGGACCCCAGTGTTACACAGTGACAGACCTGTCCCCTGTATTACTGTACCCCAGTGTTACACAGTGACAGACCTGTCCCCTGTCGTGCTGTACACCAGTGTTACACAGTGACAGACCTGTTCCCTGTTGTGCTGTACCCCAGTGTTACACAGTGACTGACCTGTCCCCTGTTGTGCTGTACCCCAGTGTTACACAGTGACAGACCCGTCCCCTGTCGTGCTGTACCCCAGTGTTACACAGTCACAGACCTGTCCCCTGTCGTGCTGTACCCCATGGTTACACAGTGACAGACCTGTCCCCTGTCGTGCTGGACCCCAGTGTTACACAGTGACAGACCTGTCCCCTGTATTACTGTACCCCAGTGTTACACAGTGACAGACCTGTCCCCTGTCGTGCTGTACACCAGTGTTACACAGTGACAGACCTGTTCCCTGTTGTGCTGTACCCCAGTGTTACACAGTGACTGACCTGTCCCCTGTTGTGCTGTACCCCAGTGTTACACAGTGACAGGCACGTCCCCTGTCGTGCTGTACCCCAGTGTTACACAGTGAAAGACCTGTCCCCAGTTGTGCTGTACCCCAGTGTTACACAGTGACAGACCCGTCCCCTGTCGTGCTGTACCCCAGTGTTACACAGTGACAGACCCGTCCCCTGTCGTGCTGTACCCCAGTGTTACACAGTCACAGACCTGTCCCCTGTCGTGCTGTACCCCATGGTTACACAGTGACAGACCTGTCCCCTGTCGTGCTGGACCCCAGTGTTACACAGTGACAGACCTGTCCCCTGTATTACTGTACCCCAGTGTTACACAGTGACAGACCTGTCCCCTGTCGTGCTGTACCCCAGTGTTACACAGTGACAGACCTGTCCCCTGTAATGCTGTACCCCAGTGTTACACAGTGACAGACCTGTCCCCTGTATTACTGTACCCCAGTGTTACACAGTGACAGGCCCGTCCCCTGTTGTGCTGTACCCCAGTGTTACACAGTGACAGACCCGTCCCCTGTTGTGCTGTACCCCAGTGTTACACAGTGACAGACCTGTCCCCTGTCGTGCTGTACCGCATGGTTACACAGTGACAGACATGTCCCCTGTATTACTGTACCCCAGTGTTACACAGTGACAGACCCCGTCCCCTGTCGTGCTGTACCCCAGTATTACACAGTGACAGACCTGTCCCCTGTAATGCTGTTCACAGTGTTACACAGTGACAGACCCGTCCCCTGTAGTGCTGTACCCCAGTGTTACATAGTGACAGACCCGTCCCCTGTATTACTGTACCCCAGTGTAACAGTGACAGACCTGTCCCCTGTAATGCTGTGGCCCAGTGTTACACAGTAACAGGCCCATCCCCTGTCATGCTGTACCCCAGTGTTACACAGTGACAGGCCCGTCCCCTGTCGTGCTGTACCCCAGTGTTACACAGTAACAGACCCGTCCCCTGTAATGCTGTACCCGTGTGACACAGTGACAGACCCGGCCCCTGTCGTGCTGTACCCCAGTGTTACACAGTGACAGACGTGTCTCCTGTAGTGCTGCACCCCAGTGTTACACAGTGACAGACCCGTCCCCTGTATTACTGTACCCCAGTGTTACACAGTGACAGACCCGTCCCCTGTCGTGCTGTACCCCAGTGTTACACAGTGACAGACCTGTCCCCTGTCGTGCTGTACCCCATGGTTACACAGTGACAGACCTGTCCCCTGTATTACTGTACCCCAGTGTTACACAGTGACAGACCCGTCCCCTGTCGTGCTGTACCCCAGTGTTACACAGTGACAGACCTGTCCCCTGTAATGCTGTTCCACAGTGTTACACAGTGACAGACCTGTCCCCTGTCGTGCTGTACCCCAGTGTTACACAGTGACAGACCTGTCCCCTGTAGTGCTGTGCCCCAGTATTACACAGTGACAGACCTGTCCCCTGTCGTGCTGTACCCCAGTGTTACACAGTGACAGACCTGTCCCCTGTAATGCTGTACCCCAGTGTTACACAGTGACAGACCTGTCCCCTGTCGTGCTGTACCCCAGTGTTACACAGTGACAGACCCGTCCCCTGTCGTGCTGTACCCCAGTGTTACACAGTGACAGACCTGTCCCCTGTCGTGCTGTACCCCAGTGTTACACAGTGACAGACCTGTCCCCTGTATTACTGTACCCCAGTGTTACACAGTGACAGACCTGTCCCCTGTAATGCTGTACCCCAGTGTTACACAGTGACAGACCTGTCCCCTGTATTACTGTACCCCAGTGTTACACAGTGACAGGCCCGTCCCCTGTCGTGCTGGACCCCAGTGTTACACAGTGACAGACCCGTCCCCTGTCGTGCTCTACCCCAGTGGTACACAGTGACAGACCTGTCCCCTGTATTACTGTACCCCAGTGTTACACAGTGACAGACCTGTCCCCTGTAATGCTGTTCCACAGTGTTACACAGTGACAGACCTGTCCCCTGTCGTGCTGTACCCCAGTGTTACACAGTGACAGACCTGTTCCCTGTTGTGCTGTACCCCAGTGTTACACAGTGACAGACCTGTCCCCTGTAATGCTGTACCCCAGTGTTACACAGTGACAGACCTGTCCCCTGTATTACTGTACCCCAGTGTTACACAGTGACAGAACCGTCCCCTGTCGTGATGTACCCCAGTGTTACACAGTGACAGACCCGTCCCCTGTCGAGCTGTACCCCAGTGTTACACAGTGACAGACCCGTCCCCTGTCGAGCTGTACCCCAGTGTTACACAGTGACAGACCTGTCCCCTGTCGTGCTGTACCCCAGTGTTACACAGTGACAGACCCGTCCCCTGTATTACTGTACCCCAGTGTTACACAGTGACAGAACTGTCCCCTGTTGTGCTGTACCCCAGTGTTACACAGTGACAGACCTGTCCCCTGTATTACTGTACGCCAGTGTTACACAGTGACAGATCTGTCCCCTGTATTACTGTACACCAGTGTTCCAGAGTGACAGACCCTTCCCCTGTAATGCTGTTCCACAGTGTTACACAGTGACAGACCTGTCCCCTGTAATGCTGTACCCCAGTGTTACACAGTGACAGACCTGTCCCCTGTAGTGCTGCACCCCAGTGTTACACAGTGACAGACCTGTCCCCTGTAGTGCTGCACCACAGTGTCACACAGTGACAGACCCGTCCCCTGTAGTGCTGTACCCCAGTGTTACACAGTGACAGACCCGTCCCCTGTATTACTGTACCCCAGTGTTACAGTGACAGACCTGTCCCCTGTAGTGCTGCACCCCAGTGTTACACAGTGACAGACCCGTCCCCTGTTGTGCTGTACCCCAGTGTCACACAGTGACAGACCTGTCCCCTGTTGTGCTGTACCCCAGTGTTACACAGTGACAGACCTGTCCCCTGTACTAATGCACACCAGTGTTACACAGTGACAGACGTGTCTCCTGTAGTGCTGCACCCCAGTGTTACACAGTGACAGACCCGTCCCCTGTCGTGCTGTACCCCAGTGTTACAGTGAAAGACCTGTCCCCTGTATTACTGTACCCCAGTGTTACACAGTGACAGACCCGTCCCCTGTCGTGCTGTACCCCAGTGTTACACAGTGACAGACCTGTCCCCTGTCGTGCTGTACCCCATGGTTACACAGTGACAGACCTGTCCCCTGTATTACTGTACCCCAGTGTTACACAGTGACAGACCCGTCCCCTGTCGTGCTGTACCCCAGTGTTACACAGTGACAGACCTGTCCCCTGTAATGCTGTTCCACAGTGTTACACAGTGACAGACCTGTCCCCTGTCGTGCTGTACCCCAGTGTTACACAGTGACAGACCTGTCCCCTGTAGTGCTGTGCCCCAGTATTACACAGTGACAGACCTGTCCCCTGTATTACTGTACCCCAGTGTTACACAGTGACAGACCTGTCCCCTGTAATGCTGTACCCCAGTGTTACACAGTGACAGACCTGTCCCCTGTCGTGCTGTACCCCAGTGTTACACAGTGACAGACCTGTCCCCTGTCGTGCTGTACCCCAGTGTTACACAGTGACAGACCTGTCCCCTGTATTACTGTACCCCAGTGTTACACAGTGACAGACCTGTCCCCTGTAATGCTGTACCCCAGTGTTACACAGTGACAGACCTGTCCCCTGTATTACTGTACCCCAGTGTTACACAGTGACAGGCCCGTCCCCTGTCGTGCTGGACCCCAGTGTTACACAGTGACAGACCCGTCCCCTGTCGTGCTCTACCCCAGTGGTACACAGTGACAGACCTGTCCCCTGTATTACTGTACCCCAGTGTTACACAGTGACAGACCTGTCCCCTGTCGTGCTGTACCCCAGTGTTACACAGTGACAGACCTGTTCCCTGTTGTGCTGTACCCCAGTGTTACACAGTGACAGACCTGTCCCCTGTAATGCTGTACCCCAGTGTTACACAGTGACAGACCTGTCCCCTGTATTACTGTACCCCAGTGTTACACAGTGACAGAACCGTCCCCTGTCGTGATGTACCCCAGTGTTACACAGTGACAGACCCGTCCCCTGTCGAGCTGTACCCCAGTGTTACACAGTGACAGACCCGTCCCCTGTCGAGCTGTACCCCAGTGTTACACAGTGACAGACCTGTCCCCTGTCGTGCTGTACCCCAGTGTTACACAGTGACAGACCCGTCCCCTGTATTACTGTACCCCAGTGTTACACAGTGACAGAACTGTCCCCTGTTGTGCTGTACCCCAGTGTTACACAGTGACAGACCTGTCCCCTGTATTACTGTACGCCAGTGTTACACAGTGACAGATCTGTCCCCTGTATTACTGTACACCAGTGTTCCAGAGTGACAGACCTGTCCCCTGTAATGCTGTTCCACAGTGTTACACAGTGACAGACCTGTCCCCTGTAATGCTGTACCCCAGTGTTACACAGTGACAGACCTGTCCCCTGTAGTGCTGCACCCCAGTGTTACACAGTGACAGACCTGTCCCCTGTAGTGCTGCACCACAGTGTCACACAGTGACAGACCCGTCCCCTGTAGTGCTGTACCCCAGTGTTACACAGTGACAGACCCGTCCCCTGTATTACTGTACCCCAGTGTTACAGTGACAGACCTGTCCCCTGTAGTGCTGCACCCCAGTGTTACACAGTGACAGACCCGTCCCCTGTTGTGCTGTACCCCAGTGTCACACAGTGACAGACCTGTCCCCTGTTGTGCTGTACCCCAGTGTTACACAGTGACAGACCTGTCCCCTGTACTAATGCACACCAGTGTTACACAGTGACAGACCCGTCCCCTGTAGTGCTGTACCCCAGTGTTACATAGTGACAGACCCGTCCCCTGTATTACTGTACCCCAGTGTTACACAGTAACAGACCTGTCTCCTGTAGTGCTGTACCCCAGTGTTACACAGTGACAGACCCGTCCCCTGTCGTGCTGTACCCCAGTGTTACAGTGACAGGCCCGTCCCCTGTCGTGCTGTACCCCAGTGTTACACAGTGACAGACCTGTCTCCTGTAGTGCTGCACCCCATTGTTACACAGTGACAGACCCGTCCCCTGTCATGCTGTACCCCAGTGTTACACAGTGACAGACCTGTCCCCTGTCGTGCTGTACCCCATGGTTACACAGTGACAGACCTGTCCCCTGTATTACTGTACCCCAGTGTTACACAGTGACAGACCCGTCCCCTGTCGTGCTGTACCCCAGTGTTACACAGTGACAGACCCGTCCCCTGTAGTGCTGTACCCCAGTGTTACACAGTGACAGACCTGTCCCCTGTATTACTGTACCCCAGTGTTACACAGTGACAGGCCCGTCCCCTGTCGTGCTGTACCCCAGTGTTACACAGTGACAGACCCGTCCCCTGTCGTGCTGTACCCCAGTGTTACACAGTGACAGACCTGTCCCCTGTCGTGCTGTACCCCATGGTTACACAGTGACAGACCTGTCCCCTGTATTACTGTACCCCAGTGTTACACAGTGGCAGACCCGTCCCCTGTCGTGCTGTACCCCAGTGTTACACAGTGACAGACCTGTCCCCTGTAATGCTGTTCCACAGTGTTACACAGTGACAGACCTGTCCCCTGTCGTGCTGTACCCCAGTGTTACACAGTGACAGACTTGTCCCCTGTATTACTGTACCCCAGTGTTACACAGTGACAGACCTGTCCCCTGTATTACTGTACCCCAGTGTTACACAGTGACAGGCCCGTCCCCTGTCGTGCTGTACCCCAGTGTTACACAGTGACAGACCTGTCCCCTGTCGTGCTGTACCCCATGGTTACAGTGACAGACCTGTCTCCTGTATTACTGTACCCCAGTGTTACACAGTGACAGACCCGTCCCCTGTCGTGCTCTACCCCAGTGGTACACAGTGACAGACCTGTCCCCTGTATTACTGTACCCCAGTGTTACACAGTGACAGACCTGTCCCCTGTAATGCTGTTCCACAGTGTTACACAGTGACCGACCTGTCCCCTGTCGTGCTGTACCCCAGTGTTACACAGTGTCAGACCTGTCCCCTGTATTACTGTACCCCAGTGTTACACAGTGACAGACCTGTCCCCTGTATAACTGTACCCCAGTGTTACACAGTGACAGACCTGTCCCCTGTCGTGCTGTACCCCAGTGTTACACAGTGACAGACCTGTCCCCTGTCGTGCTGTACCCCAGTGTTACACAGTGACAGACCTGTCCCCTGTCGTGCTGTACCCCAGTGTTACACAGTGACAGACCTGTCCCCTGTATTACTGTACCCCAGTGTTACACAGTGACAGACCTGTCCCCTGTAATGCTGTACCCCAGCGTCACACAGTGACAGACCTGACCCTGTCGTGCTGTACCCCAGTATTACACAGTGACAGACCTGTCTCCTGTATTACTGTACCCCAGTGTTACACAGTGACAGACCTGTCCCCTGTCGTGCTGTACCCCATGGTTACAGTGACAGACCTGTCTCCTGTATTACTGTACCCCAGTGTTACACAGTGACAGACCCGTCCCCTGTCGTGCTGTACCCCAGTGTTACACAGTGACAGACCTGTCCCCTGTCGTGCTGTACCCCAGTGTTACACAGTGACAGACCTGTCCCCTGTCGTGCTGTACCCCAGTGTTACACAGTGACAGACCTGTCCCCTGTCGTGCTGTACCCCAGTGTTACACAGTGACAGACCTGTCCCCTGTCGTGCTGGACCCCAGTGTTATACAGTGACAGACCTGTCCCCTGTAATGCTGTACCCCAGTGTTACACAGTGACAGACCTGTCCCCTGTATTACTGTACCCCAGTGTTACACAGTGACAGACCTGTCCCCTGTATTACTGTACCCCAGTGTTACACAGTGACAGACCTGTCCCCTGTCGTGCTGTACCCCAGTGTTACACAGTGACAGACCTGTCCCCTGTCGTGCTGTACCCCAGTGTTACACAGTGACAGACCTGTCCCCTGTATTACTGTACCCCAGTGTTACAGTGACAGACCTGTCCCCTGTAATGCTGTACCCCAGCGTCACACAGTGACAGACCTGACCCTGTCGTGCTGTACCCCAGTATTACACAGTGACAGACCTGTCCCCTGTAATGCTGTACCCCAGTGTTACACAGTGACAGACCTGTCCCCTGTATTACTGTACCCCAGTGTTACACAGTGACAGGCCCGTCCCCTGTCGTGCTGGACCCCAGTGTTACACAGTGACAGACCTGTCCCCTGTCGTGCTGTACCCCATGGTTACAGTGACAGACCTGTCTCCTGTATTACTGTACCCCAGTGTTACACAGTGACAGACCCGTCCCCTGTCGTGCTCTACCCCAGTGGTACACAGTGACAGACCTGTCCCCTGTATTACTGTACCCCAGTGTTACACAGTGACAGACCTGTCCCCTGTAATGCTGTTCCACAGTGTTACACAGTGACAGACCTGTCCCCTGTCGTGCTGTACCCCAGTGTTACACAGTGACAGACCTGTTCCCTGTTGTGCTGTACCCCAGTGTTACACAGTGACAGACCTGTCTCCTGTAATGCTGTACCCCAGTGTTACACAGTGACAGACCTGTCCCCTGTATTACTGTACCCCAGTGTTACACAGTGACAGAACCGTCCCCTGTCGTGCTGTACCCCAGTGTTACACAGTGACAGACCCGTCCCCTGTCGAGCTGTACCCCAGTGTTACACAGTGACAGACCTGTCCCCTGTCGTGCTGTACCCCAGTGTTACACAGTGACAGACCCGTCCCCTGTATTACTGTACCCCAGTGTTACACAGTGACAGAACTGTCCCCTGTTGTGCTGTACCCCAGTGTTACACAGTGACAGACCTGTCCCCTGTATTACTGTACGCCAGTGTTACACAGTGACAGATCTGTCCCCTGTATTACTGTACACCAGTGTTCCAAAGTGACAGACCTGTCCCCTGTAATGCTGTTCCACAGTGTTACACAGTGACAGACCTGTCCCCTGTAATGCTGTACCCCAGTGTTACACAGTGACAGACCTGTCCCCTGTAGTGCTGCACCCCAGTGTTACACAGTGACAGACCTGTCCCCTGTAGTGCTGCACCACAGTGTCACACAGTGACAGACCCGTCCCCTGTAGTGCTGTACCCCAGTGTTACACAGTGACAGACCCGTCCCCTGTATTACTGTACCCCAGTGTTACAGTGACAGACCTGTCCCCTGTAGTGCTGCACCCCAGTGTTACACAGTGACAGACCCGTCCCCTGTTGTGCTGTACCCCAGTGTCACACAGTGACAGACCTGTCCCCTGTTGTGCTGTACCCCAGTGTTACACAGTGACAGACCTGTCCCCTGTACTAATGCACACCAGTGTTACACAGTGACAGACCCGTCTCCTGTATTACTGTACCCCAGTGTTACACAGTGACAGACCTGTCCCCTGTCGTGCTGTACCCCATGGTTACAGTGACAGACCTGTCTCCTGTATTACTGTACCCCAGTGTTACACAGTGACAGACCCGTCCCCTGTCGTGCTGTACCCCAGTGTTACACAGTGACAGACCTGTCCCCTGTCGTGCTGTACCCCAGTGTTACACAGTGACAGACCTGTCCCCTGTCGTGCTGTACCCCAGTGTTACACAGTGACAGACCTGTCCCCTGTCGTGCTGTACCCCAGTGTTACACAGTGACAGACCTGTCCCCTGTCGTGCTGGACCCCAGTGTTATACAGTGACAGACCTGTCCCCTGTAATGCTGTACCCCAGTGTTACACAGTGACAGACCTGTCCCCTGTATTACTGTACCCCAGTGTTACACAGTGACAGACCTGTCCCCTGTATTACTGTACCCCAGTGTTACACAGTGACAGACCTGTCCCCTGTCGTGCTGTACCCCAGTGTTACACAGTGACAGACCTGTCCCCTGTCGTGCTGTACCCCAGTGTTACACAGTGACAGACCTGTCCCCTGTATTACTGTACCCCAGTGTTACAGTGACAGACCTGTCCCCTGTAATGCTGTACCCCAGCGTCACACAGTGACAGACCTGACCCTGTCGTGCTGTACCCCAGTATTACACAGTGACAGACCTGTCCCCTGTAATGCTGTACCCCAGTGTTACACAGTGACAGACCTGTCCCCTGTATTACTGTACCCCAGTGTTACACAGTGACAGGCCCGTCCCCTGTCGTGCTGGACCCCAGTGTTACACAGTGACAGACCTGTCCCCTGTCGTGCTGTACCCCATGGTTACAGTGACAGACCTGTCTCCTGTATTACTGTACCCCAGTGTTACACAGTGACAGACCCGTCCCCTGTCGTGCTCTACCCCAGTGGTACACAGTGACAGACCTGTCCCCTGTATTACTGTACCCCAGTGTTACACAGTGACAGACCTGTCCCCTGTAATGCTGTTCCACAGTGTTACACAGTGACAGACCTGTCCCCTGTCGTGCTGTACCCCAGTGTTACACAGTGACAGACCTGTTCCCTGTTGTGCTGTACCCCAGTGTTACACAGTGACAGACCTGTCCCCTGTAATGCTGTACCCCAGTGTTACACAGTGACAGACCTGTCCCCTGTATTACTGTACCCCAGTGTTACACAGTGACAGAACCGTCCCCTGTCGTGCTGTACCCCAGTGTTACACAGTGACAGACCCGTCCCCTGTCGAGCTGTACCCCAGTGTTACACAGTGACAGACCTGTCCCCTGTCGTGCTGTACCCCAGTGTTACACAGTGACAGACCCGTCCCCTGTATTACTGTACCCCAGTGTTACACAGTGACAGAACTGTCCCCTGTTGTGCTGTACCCCAGTGTTACACAGTGACAGACCTGTCCCCTGTATTACTGTACGCCAGTGTTACACAGTGACAGATCTGTCCCCTGTATTACTGTACACCAGTGTTCCAGAGTGACAGACCTGTCCCCTGTAATGCTGTTCCACAGTGTTACACAGTGACAGACCTGTCCCCTGTAATGCTGTACCCCAGTGTTACACAGTGACAGACCTGTCCCCTGTAGTGCTGCACCCCAGTGTTACACAGTGACAGACCTGTCCCCTGTAGCGCTGCACCACAGTGTCACACAGTGACAGACCCGTCCCCTGTAGTGCTGTACCCCAGTGTTACACAGTGACAGACCCGTCCCCTGTATTACTGTACCCCAGTGTTACAGTGACAGACCTGTCCCCTGTAGTGCTGCACCCCAGTGTTACACAGTGACAGACCCGTCCCCTGTTGTGCTGTACCCCAGTGTCACACAGTGACAGACCTGTCCCCTGTTGTGCTGTACCCCAGTGTTACACAGTGACAGACCTGTCCCCTGTACTAATGCACACCAGTGTTACACAGTGACAGACCCGTCCCCTATAGTGCTGTACCCCAGTGTTACATAGTGACAGACCCGTCCCCTGTATTACTGTACCCCAGTGTTCACAGTAACAGACCTGTCTCCTGTAGTGCTGTACCCCAGTGTTACACAGTGACAGACCCGTCCCCTGTCGTGCTGTACCCCAGTGTTACAGTGACAGACCTGTCCCCTGTCGTGCTGTGCCCCAGTGTTACACAGTGACAGACCTGTCCCCTGTCGTGCTGTACCCCAGTGTTACACAGTGACAGACCTGTTCCCTGTTGTGCTGTACCCCAGTGTTACACAGTGACAGACCTGTCCCCTGTAATGCTGTACCCCAGTGTTACACAGTGACATACCTGTCCCCTGTATTACTGTGCCCCAGTGTTACACAGTAACAGGCCCATCCCCTGTCATGCTGTACCCCAGTGTTACACAGTGACAGGCCCGTCCCCTGTCGTGCTGTACCCCAGTGTTACACAGTGACAGACCCGTCCCCTGTAATGCTGTACCCGTGTGACACAGTGACAGACCCGTCCCCTGTCGTGCTGTACCCCAGTGTTACACAGTGACAGACCTGTCTCCTGTAGTGCTGCACCCCATTGTTACACAGTGACAGACCCGTCCCCTGTCATGCTGTACCCCAGTGTTACACAGTGACAGACCTGTCCCCTGTCGTGCTGTACCCCATGGTTACACAGTGACAGACCTGTCCCCTGTATTACTGTACCCCAGTGTTACACAGTGACAGACCCGTCCCCTGTTGTGCTGTACCCCAGTGTTACACAGTGACAGACCCGTCCCCTGTAGTGCTGTACCCCAGTGTTACACAGTGACAGACCTGTCCCCTGTATTACTGTACCCCAGTGTTACACAGTGACAGGCCCGTCCCCTGTCGTGCTGTACCCCAGTGTTACACAGTGACAGACCCGTCCCCTGTCGTGCTGTACCCCAGTGTTACACAGTGACAGACCTGTCCCCTGTCGTGCTGTACCCCATGGTTACACAGTGACAGACCTGTCCCCTGTATTACTGTACCCCAGTGTTACACAGTGGCAGACCCGTCCCCTGTCGTGCTGTACCCCAGTGTTACACAGTGACAGACCTGTCCCCTGTAATGCTGTTCCACAGTGTTACACAGTGACAGACCTGTCCCCTGTCGTGCTGTACCCCAGTGTTACACAGTGACAGACTTGTCCCCTGTATTACTGTACCCCAGTGTTACACAGTGACAGACCTGTCCCCTGTATTACTGTACCCCAGTGTTACACAGTGGCAGACCCGTCCCCTGTTGTGCTGTACCCCAGTGTTACACAGTGACAGACCTGTCCCCTGTAATGCTGTTCCACAGTGTTACACAGTGACAGACCTGTCCCCTGTCGTGCTGTACCCCAGTGTTACACAGTGACAGACCTGTCCCCTGTCGTGCTGGACCCCAGTGTTACACAGTGACAGACCTGTCCCCTGTCGTGCTGTACCCCATGGTTACAGTGACAGACCTGTCTCCTGTATTACTGTACCCCAGTGTTACACAGTGACAGACCCGTCCCCTGTCGTGCTCTACCCCAGTGGTACACAGTGACAGACCTGTCCCCTGTATTACTGTACCCCAGTGTTACACAGTGACAGAACTGTCCCCTGTAATGCTGTTCCACAGTGTTACACAGTGACCGACCTGTCCCCTGTCGTGCTGTACCCCAGTGTTACACAGTGTCAGACCTGTCCCCTGTATTACTGTACCCCAGTGTTACACAGTGACAGACCTGTCCCCTGTCGTGCTGTACCCCAGTGTTACACAGTGACAGACCTGTCCCCTGTCGTGCTGTACCCCAGTGTTACACAGTGACAGACCTGTCCCCTGTCGTGCTGGACCCCAGTGTTACACAGTGACAGACCTGTCCCCTGTCGTGCTGTACCCCATGGTTACAGTGACAGACCTGTCTCCTGTATTACTGTACCCCAGTGTTACACAGTGACAGACCCGTCCCCTGTCGTGCTCTACCCCAGTGGTACACAGTGACAGACCTGTCCCCTGTATTACTGTACCCCAGTGTTACACAGTGACAGACCTGTCCCCTGTAATGCTGTTCCACAGTGTTACACAGTGACCGACCTGTCCCCTGTCGTGCTGTACCCCAGTGTTACACAGTGTCAGACCTGTCCCCTGTATTACTGTACCCCAGTGTTACACAGTGACAGACCTGTCCCCTGTCGTGCTGTACCCCAGTGTTACACAGTGACAGACCTGTCCCCTGTCGTGCTGTACCCCAGTGTTACACAGTGACAGACCTGTCCCCTGTATTACTGTACCCCAGTGTTACACAGTGACAGACCTGTCCCCTGTAATGCTGTACCCCAGCGTCACACAGTGACAGACCTGACCCTGTCGTGCTGTACCCCAGTATTACACAGTGACAGACCTGTCTCCTGTCTTACTGTACCCCAGTGTTACACAGTGACTGACCTGTCCCCTGTCGTGCTGTACCCCATGGTTACAGTGACAGACCTGTCTCCTGTATTACTGTACCCCAGTGTTACACAGTGACAGACCCGTCCCCTGTCGTGCTGTACCCCAGTGTTACACAGTGACAGACCTGTCCCCTGTCGTGCTGTACCCCAGTGTTACACAGTGACAGACCTGTCCCCTGTCGTGCTGTACCCCAGTGTTACACAGTGACAGACCTGTCCCCTGTCGTGCTGTACCCCAGTGTTACACAGTGACAGACCTGTCCCCTGTCGTGCTGGACCCCAGTGTTATACAGTGACAGACCTGTCCCCTGTAATGCTGTACCCCAGTGTTACACAGTGACAGACCTGTCCCCTGTATTACTGTACCCCAGTGTTACACAGTGACAGACCTGTCCCCTGTATTACTGTACCCCAGTGTTACACAGTGACAGACCTGTCCCCTGTCGTGCTGTACCCCAGTGTTACACAGTGACAGACCTGTCCCCTGTCGTGCTGTACCCCAGTGTTACACAGTGACAGACCTGTCCCCTGTATTACTGTACCCCAGTGTTACAGTGACAGACCTGTCCCCTGTAATGCTGTACCCCAGCGTCACACAGTGACAGACCTGACCCTGTCGTGCTGTACCCCAGTATTACACAGTGACAGACCTGTCTCCTGTATTACTGTACCCCAGTGTTACACAGTGACAGACCCGTCCCCTGTCGTGCTGTACCCCAGTGTTACACAGTGACAGACCTGTCCCCTGTCGTGCTGTACCCCAGTGTTACACAGTGACAGACCCGTCCCCTGTCGTGCTGTACCCCAGTGTTACACAGTGACAGACCTGTCCCCTGTCGTGCTGGACCCCAGTGTTATACAGTGACAGACCTGTCCCCTGTAATGCTGTACCCCAGTGTTACACAGTGACAGACCTGTCCCCTGTATTACTGTACCCCAGTGTTACACAGTGACAGACCCGTCCCCTGTCGTGCTGTACCCCAGTGTTACACAGCAACAGACCTGTCCCCTGTCGTGCTGTACCCCAGTGTTACAGTGACAGACCTGTCCCCTGTCGTGCTGTACCCCAGTGTTACACAGTAACAGACCTGTCCCCTGTCGTGCTGTACCCCAGTGTTATACAGTGACAGACCTGTCCCCTGTAATGCTGTACCCCAGTGTTACACAGTGACAGACCTGTCCCCTGTATTACTGTACCCCAGTGTTACACAGTGACAGACCCGTCCCCTGTCGTGCTGTACCCCAGTGTTACACAGTGACAGACCTGTCCCCTGTAATGCTGTACCCCAGCGTCACACAGTGACAGACCTGACCCTGTCGTGCTGTACCCCAGTGTTACAGTGACAGACCTGACCCTGTCGTGCTGTACCCCAGTGTTACACAGTGACAGACCTGCCATGTCCTACCTTGTATTATCTCTTCTCTCTGACCCTAGGCCTTTACTGCGGCCTGCTCTTGTTGTTGTTGTTGGGCTGAGCGCCGAGCTGGGGCTCATAGGATGTTCAGCCGATCACCGCACGATCAATGGTTCAAATTGCGGGCGCGTGGATTTTCCGTTTGACAGAGAGTCCGACCCGGAAACTCATGCGGGAGGCTGGGTGTAAATGGAGCAGCGCGGCGCTAGCGGAGGGCCGTTGCTGAAGAAGTCCTGCACCGTCAGTGAGTTCCTACACCATGGAGGCAGGCCTTTTGTCCCAAACTCGCCTATGAACGATCACCCCATTTCCCGCTGTTTGTCCCATATCCTCTCAAACCTTTTACATCAATGTATTCATCCAAATGCGTTTTAAATGACGTTAATGTACCCATCTCAACCACAACCACTGGCAGCTCATTCCGTTTGGCACGACCCTCTGTGTACAAAAAGTTGCTCCTCAGGTTCCCGTGTATTCTTTCCCCTCTTAACTTAAACTGATGCCCTCTAGTCCTCGATTCCCCAACCCTGGAAAAAAGACTGAGTGCATTCACCCTATCCATGCCTCTCATGATCCTTTCCACTTTAATTAGATCCTTAGTCTCCTGTGCTTTAAAGAAAACGACTTAGCTTGTCCAACCTCTCCCTGTACCTCAATCCGTTGAGTCCTGGCAACATCCCTGTAAATTTCTTATGCACTGTTTCCAGCTTAATAACATCCAAACTATAGCGAGGTGACCAAAACTGAACACAATACTTCGAGTAGCCCCACCAATGTTATATACAGCTGCATCATAACTTCCCAAATTCAGTACTCACTGCCCTGACTGATGAAGGCCAGTGTGCCAAAAGCCTTTTTCACTGCCCTGTCTACCTGCGACTCCACTTTCAGTGAACTGTGCACCTGAACTCGAAGGCCCTGCTGTTCCACTGCACTCCTTAAGGCCCTACCATTCACCATGAAACTCCTACCTGGATTTGACTTTTCAAAATGCAACACCTCACACTTATCCATATTAAAACTCCATTTGACATTCAGCTTTTGTTCTCCTAAGATGCTGCTTGGCCTGCTGTGTTCACTCAGCTCCATACTTTCTTCTATCTCCATTTGACATTTCTCAGCCCATTCCCAGCCCATCAAGATCCTGGTGCAATTTCTGATAACCTTCCTCACTGTCCCCGTTACTGCCTATTTACTAATTATGCCCTTTACATTCTCATTCAAATCATTGATCAAGATAACAAACAGCAGTGGACCCAGCATTGACCCGAGGCACACCACTCGTCACAGGCCTCCAGTTCAACAAGCATCCTTCCACTATTACTCTCTGCTTCCGACCTTCAAGCCAATTCTCTATCCAATTTGCCAGCTCTCCTTGGATTCCATGCGATCTAACCTTCCACAACAGCCCACTATGTGGATCCTTATCAAAGGCTTTACTAAAATCCATATAGACTATGTTATGGCCCTGCCCTCATCAATCTTCCTGGTCACTTCATCAAAGAACTCTAACCAATTTGTGAGGCATGATCTCCCACACCTCTATCTGTTGTTATCCAGGGTTCCCTACTCCTGCCAACCTTGCCCTTCACCCTCACAGGAATATATAGACCTTAAACTCTAGCTATCACCCTTGAAAAGGCATCCCACTTGTCAAAGGTCCCTTTGCCTACAAATGAACTAGTCCAATCAACATCTGCAAACTCCAGTCTATTTCCACAAAAATTCGCCTTGCCCCAATTTAGAACAGTAGTGAACCAGTAGTTTTCCATAACTACTTTAAAATTAATAGAACAATGGTCATTGGTCCCAGAGTGCTTCCCCGGTGTCATCTCAATCACCTGTCCTGCCCTGTTTCCCAAGAGTAGGTCAAGTTTTGCACCTTCCTGAATAGGACCCTCTATATACTGACAAAGGTAAATTTCCAGAACACATTAAGAATAACAGAACAAAGAAAGTTATAGTACAGGAACGGTCTCTTTGGCTCTCTAAGCCTGCACCGACATGCTGCCCGTCACAATTAAAACCACCAACCATTCCGGGGACCGTATCCCTCTATTTTCATCCTATTCGTACATTTGTCAAGACTCCCTTTTACAGTCACTATAGTATCTGCTTCCACTACCTCCCCCAGCAGCAAGTTCCAGGCACCTATCACCCTCTGTGTAAAAAAAACTTCCCTCATACATCACCTTTAAACCTTGCCCCTCACACTTTAAACCCATGGCCCCTGGCAACTGACTCTTCCACCCTCCGAAAAAGCTTCTGACTGTCCAGTCTGTCCATGCCCCTTATAATCTTGTAGACCTCTATCAGGTAACCCCTAACTTCCATCGTTTCAGTAAGAACAATCCAAGTTTCTCCAACCTCTCCTCGTAGCTAATGTTCTCCATACCAGGCAGCATCCTGGTAAATCGTTCCTGTACCCTTTCAAAGCCACCAAGTCCTTCTGGTAGTGTGGCGACCATATTGAACACAATATTCCAAACGCGGCTGAACTAAAGTTTTGTAAAACAGCAACATTACCTGCCAATTTTTAATCTCAATGTCCCGGCCATATGCCTTGTTGACTACCTTCTCCACCTGCTTTGCCATTTTCAGTGACCTGTGTACCTGTACACCCCGATTTCTCTGACTATCAGTACTCATAAGGGTGCTGCAATTTACTGTATATTAGACCTTCCAAAATGCATTTCCTCACATTTTCCCGGATTCAACTCCATCTGCCATCTCTCTGCCCAAGTCACCAACCTATCTATAATCCAGCTGAGATAATGAAATGTGAGGCTGGATGAACACAGCAGGCCCAGCAGCATCTCAGGAGCACAAAAGCTGACGTTTCGGGCCTCGACCCTTCATCAGGGTCGAGGCCCGAAACGTCAGCTTTTATGCTCCTGAGATGCTGCTGGGCCTGCTGTGTTCATCCAGCCTCACATTTCATTATCTTGGATTCTCCAGCATCTGCAGTTCCCATTATCACTGATATAATCCAGCTGTGTCCTTTGACGGTGCTCATCGCTTTCCACGATTCTACCAACCTTTATGTCATCGGCAAACTTACTAATCAGACCAGTTACATTCTCCTCCAAATCATTTATATATATATTACAAACAGCAAAGGTCCCAACACTGCTCCCTGAGGAACGCCGCTAGCCAGAGCCCTTCATCCAGAAACACACCCTTCCACTGCTACCCCTTTGTCTCTATGACTGAGCCAGTTTTTAATCCATCTTGCAAGCTTGTCTCTGACTCCATGCAACTTTACCTTCTGTATCAGACTGCCATGACGGACCTTGCCAAAGGCCTTACTGAAATCCATGGAGAAACATCCACTGCCCTACCCTCTTCGATTATCTTTGTCACTTCTTCAAAAAACTCAACCAATTTAGTGAGACACAACCTCCCCTTCACAAAATCATGTTGTCTGTTGCTAATATGCCCACTGATTTCCAGGTGGGAGTAAATCCTGTTCAAATAGTCCTCTCCAATAATTTCCCTACCACTGACGTAAGGCTCACTGGCCTGTAATTAGCTGGATTATCCTTGCCACTGTTCTTAAACAAAGGAACAACATTGGCTATTCTCCAATCCTCAGGGACCTCCCCTGTTGCCAGTGAGGATACAAAGATTTCCTTCAAGGCTCCAGCAATTTCCTGCCTTGCCTCTCTCAGTATTCTGGGCTATGTCCCATCAGGCCCTCGAGACATGTCTACCTGAATGTTTTTCAAGGCCCCCAATACCTCCTCCCTTTTGATCTCGACATGATCCACACTGTCTACACACCCTTCCCCAGACTCATCACCCACCAAGCCCTTCTCTATGGTGAATACTGACGCAAAGTACTCATTTAATACCTCACCAATTTCCTCTGGCTCCATACTTAAATTCCTTTCCCTGTCCTTGAATGGGCCAACCCTCTTCCTGGCTACCCTTTTGCTGTTTATATATGTATAAAAAGCCTTGGGAATTTCCTTAATCTTGTTGGCCAATGACTTTTCATGATCCCTTTTAGCCTTCCTGACTCCTTTCTTAAGTTTCTTTCGACCTTCCTTGTGTGCTTCATGTGTTCCCAGCCTCCTAGCCTTGATAAATGCTTCCTTTTTCTTTTTGATTAGGTTCAAAATATTTCTCGTTATTCAAGGTTCTCTAAACTTATCCTTCTTCCTTAAAGGAACATGCCAGTCCTGAGTTCCCAGCAACTTTCAATTGAAAGCCTCCCACATATCATATGTTGATTTGCCCTCAAACATCTGCCTCCAATCTACATTCTTCAGTTCCTGCTTAATATTGTTGTAATTAGCCTTCCCCCAATTTAGCACCTTTACCTGGCAACTACACCTATCTTTATCCATCAGTACCTTAAAGCTTACTGAATTGTGATCACTTTTCCCGAGCCTCCCCCCCTACTGAGACGTCGACCACATGGCCAGGCTCATTCCCCAATATTAGGTTCAGTATGGCCCCTTTCCTTTTGATCTATCCACATACTGTTTCAAGAAGCCCTCCTAAGGGATCAGATGCACTTCAGTACACCAGATCCACTTTGATCAGCAACCATACCCTGCCTGCTATTCCTCTGAGTCTTACTGGTCCTATTCTGTAGTTCCCTTTCAGTCCAATACCTTTGCTTTGGTTCCGACCTCCCTGCCAAGCCAGTTTAAATCCTTCCAAGTGACACCAGCAAACCTCCCAGCCAGAATATTTGTCCCCCTCCATTGAGATGCAATGCATCCTTCTTGTGTAGGTCCCATTTGTCCTGGAAGAGATTCCATTGGCTAGATATCTGAAACTCTCCCTCCTACACCATCTGTTTAGCCACGTGTTGAGCTGTACTATCCTCCTATTTCTAGCCTCCCTGGCACATGGCATAGGGAGTAATCCTGAGATTACAAACTTGGAGATCCTGCTCTTTAACCTTCTACATAACTCCCTGAATTATTGCTGCAGGATCTTATCGCTCATCCTACTATGTTATTAATACCAACATGTACATTCACCATCTCCCTTCAGAATGCTTTCTGCCCATTCAGAGATATCCTGGATCCAGGGAGGCAAAACACCATTTTGGAGATAGTAAAAACTGCAGATGCTGGAGTCAGAGGTAATACAGTGTGGAGCTGGATGAACACAGCAGACCAGGCAGCATCAGAAGAGCAGGAAAGCTGACATTTCACGTCAGGATCCTTCTTCAGACCATCTTGGAGTCTCTTTTATGTCCACAGCAGCACTTAACATACCCCTAACTATAGGGTCCCCTAGAACTACTGCTCTACATCCTTCCCTTTTACAGAATAGACCAGCCATTTTGCCTCCTGTCTGGCTTGTACTGTTGCTGCTACCCCTGATAGGTCATTCCCCTCACCCAACAGTGTACTTGTTAGAAAGGGGGACAATCACAGGGGATTCCTGCATTGTCTGCCTGCCCCTTCTAGTGGTCACCCATCTACCTGCCTGCACCTCTGCAAACCACCTTCTGGATGCAATGACTGCATTGATGCAGATCTTCCCCACGTCAGCCAATCAGCATCACCAATCTGCAATTCCACCCCATCAAAGTCCTTAAATCTATGGCAGTCCCAATCTACATTAGAAAAATTTAAACCCTCCACTATGACAGCCCTATTTCTCCTGCAAGTCTCCCCAATCTCCCTGCATATTTGTTCATCTAATTCCTGTTGACTATTTGGAGACCTGTAGTATAACCCCAATGACGTCACCATCCCCTTCATATTTCTTAGCTCCAAACACAAAGCCTTACAAGTTATTTCATCTCTGACCACTGCTGTGATACTCCCCTTAATCAAAAATGCAACTCCCCCTACCTTCTTTCCTCCACCTCTGACCCACCTAAAGCACCAGTATCTGGGAACATTAAGCTGCCAGTCCTGTACCTCCCTTAACCAAGTTTCTGTAATGGTTTCAATTATCCCAGTCCCACGTACCTATCTATACCAGGGTCAGTACTGAGGCAGTGCCACACTGTCAGACGGTCAGTACGTAGGGAGTGCCGTACTCTCAGAGTGTCATTGCTTCAAGAGAGCCACACTGACAGAGCAACAGTTTTGAGGGACTGTCACACTGTCTGAGGGTCAGTGCTGAGCGAGTATAGCACTGTCAGAGGGTCTGTACAGAAAGAGTTCTGCACTGCCAGATTGTGATGCGGTTGAAGCTCAGGATAGGACAAGATGGAGATGCTTATAATGTGGCATTTGTGTGGTAGAAGCATTTATTTCTGCTTGTGAGAATGCTGATGTGTACACGCTGCTTCTTTATCTGAGGAATTGCGAATTGGACTGAACAATATATAGTTATCAGCAAACATCGGCACTTCTGACCTAATCTCCTACATTTTTTGCACAGGACATCCCTGGACAATTTACCACTTTCTGTTAGGGTCGTTAAGCTCTACAGCAAGAAAAGGCCTTTCAGTCCATTGTATCCGCACTGTCAAAAACATCTACCTAACTTCCTAATTCAGTTTTCCAACACTTGGCCCATAGCCTTTAAATGCCTTGGCATCACAAGGGCATGTGTAAATACTTATTAAATGTTATGAGGATTCCGTGTCTACCAACCTTGCAGTGTGTTCCAGATTCCTACCACCCTCTCAGTGAAAAAAATTTCCCCCAAATTCCTCCAAACCTTCTGCACCTTGCCTTAAATCTTCACTCGTTGATCCCTCCATCCGGGGGGGGGGGGAATGTTTCTTCCTGTCTTCTCTGTCTATGCTACTCATAATTTTGTAATCTCAGTCATGCCCCTGTCAATCTCCTCAGCTCCAAGGAAATCAACCCGAGTTTATCCAATCTCTCTTCGTAATTAAAACTCTCCAACCCTGGCAACATAGAAGATAGAACAGTACAGCACAGTACAGGCCCTTCGGCCCACGATGTTGTGCTGAACTTTTACCCTAAACCTAAGGTCTATCTGACCTCCTCTCCTACCTTATACTATCATCCATATAATAGCGGCTTAAATGCCCCCTAATGAGGCCGACTCCACTACCCTCTCTGGCAATGCATTCCATGCCCCTCCCACCCTCTGAGTAAAGAACCTACCTCTGACTCTCCCCTATATCTACCTCCACTCACTTTAAAACTATGTAATAGCTACCCCACCCTAGAAAAAAGTCTCTGGCTGTCTACTCTTTACGTCTGATTATTTTGTACACCCCTTCATCGTTCTAAACAGAAAAGCCATAACTCTCTCAACCTTTCCTTGTAAGACCTTCCCTCCATTCCAGGGAACATCCTGGGAAATCTCCTCTACACCTTTTCCAATGCTTCCACATCTTTCCTGTAATGAGGCAACCAGAACTGGACACAATACTTCAGATGTGGCCGAACCAGGCTTTTGTATAGCTGGAGTATAACTTCACTGCTCGTGAGCTCAATCCCTCTATTAATGAAAGCTAACACACCATACACCTCAACAACTCTATTCACCTGGGTGGCAACTTTCAGGGAACTGTGGACATGAACCCCAAGATCTCTCTGCTCCTCCACACTACCAAGTATCTTTCCGTTAATCCTGTATTCTGCTTTCAAGTTTGTCCTTCCAAAATGAATCACCTCACACTTTTTAGGGTTAAACTCCATCTGCCACTTCTCAGCCCAGCTCTGCATCCTATCAATGTCTCTTTGTAACCTGGAACAGCCCTCTGCACTGTCACAACATGACCCACCTTCATATCATCCGCGAACTTGCTAATCCACCCTTCCACTCCTACATCCAAATCATTTACAAAAATCACAAATAGGAGCGGACCCAGAACAGATCCTTGTGGTACACCACCGTAACTGAGCACCATAAATATTTTCTGTCCTCTACCACCCTTTGTCTCCTAAGGGTCAGCCAATTCTGAATCCAACCTGCCACATTTCCCCCTACCCCGTGCCTCCTTACTTTCTGCATGAGCCGATCATGGGGAACTTTATCAAACGCCTTACTTAAATACATATATACCACATCCACTGCTCTACCTTTGTCCATGTCTTTGGCCATCTCTTCAAAGAATTCAAGCAGGTTTGTGAGGCATGATCTACCCCTCACAATCCATGCTGACTATCACGTATCAAATAAATCCAAGTGATCATAAATCCCATCTCTTAGAGCCCTTTCCAATAATCTGCCCACCACTAAAGTAAGACTAACTGCCCCATAATTTTCGGGGTAATCCCTATTCCCTTTTTTGAACAAAGGAATGACATCTGCCACTCTCCAATCTTCCGGCACTATACCCGTGGACAGTGAGGACAAAAAGATCATCGCCAAAGGCCCTGCGATCCCTTCTCTCGTTTCCCATAGAATCCTTGGATAAATCCCATCAGGTCTGGGGGACTTATCTATCTTCTAGTTCCTCAAAGTTTCTAGTACATCTACTAATATCGACCTCTTCTAGCCTACCAGCCTGTTTCACACTGTCCTCTCCTACAACTACAACCCCTCCCCTACAACCTCTCAGTTGTGAATACCGAAGAAAAGTATTCATTAAGGACCTCTCCTATCTCGTTAGGCTCCGTGCACAAATTCGCTTTACAATCAGTGATCAGGCCTACCCTGTCTCTGGTCATTCTCTTATTCCTCACGTATGTGTAAAAAGCCTTGGAGTTTTCCTTGATCCTATCTTCCAAGGTTTTCTCATGCCCCCTTATAGCTCTCCTAAACCCTTTCTTCAGTTCCTTCCTGGATAACTTGTACCCCTCTAGAGCCTTTCCCAATCCTTGTTTCCTAAACCTTATATAAGCATCCCTCTTAACTAGTTGTTCAACCTCTCTCAAGAATCAAGGTCCCTCAGTCAACCACATCTTTTCTGCCTGCTAGGGACAAACAAATCGATCACATGCAGTACGCATTCCTTAAACAATCTCCACATTTCTATAGTGCTCCTCCTTGACAGCATCGGTCCCATTTTATGTTACCAAGTTCTTGCCTAACAGTATAATAATTATCCTTCCCCCAATTATAAACCTTACCCTGCTGTATGCACGTATCCTTTTCCATGACTATTGTAAAAGTAACAGAGTTATGATTGCTACCTCCAAAATGCCCTCCTACCAACAGGTCTAACACTTGAGCCGGTTCATTGCCAAGCACCAAATCCAAAGTGGCCTCTCCTCATGTTGGGGAGAGATAGTAGGAACTGCGGATGCTGGAGAATCTGAGATAACAAGGTGTGGAGCTGGATGAACACAGCAGGCCAAGCAGCATCATAGGAGCAGGAAAGCTGACGTTTCGGGCCTAGAAGGGTCTTGGCCTGCTGTGTACATCCAGCTTTGCACCTTGTTATCTCTCTCTCCTTGTGTTGGTCTGTCTGCTGACTGTATCAGGAATCTTTCCTGAACACACTGGACAAAATCCACTCCATCTAAACTGTTACAATTAAAAAGTTTCCAATCAATATTTAGAAAGTTGAAGTCACCCATGACTACAACCCTGTGACTCCTGCACCTTTCCAGTATCTGCCTCCCAATCGCTCCTTTACTTCTCTGCAACTATTAGGGGGTCTGTAAAAAGTACCCAGCGAAGTTACTGCTCCTTTCTTGTTCTTGAACTCATTCTCAAATTGCCTTTCAGTAGCTGCTGTACTAGCCCTGACTAGCAATGCCACTTCCCCCACCTCTTTTACCACCCTCCCTATTTGTTTTAAAGCATCTAAATCCCAGAACCTCCAACAACCATTCCTGTCCCTGAGTTATCCAAGCTTCTGCAGTGGCTACAACATCGTAGTTCCAAGTACTGACCAACGCTCTGAATTCATCCGCCTTATTTCTGATACTTCTAGCATTGAAGTATACGCACTTCAAACCATGCCTGTGTCCACAATAATGCTCCATCAACCACATTTCTTTATTAACAACCTTACTCCCTGTTGTGTCTATTTGAAGGCTGAATACCTCATCCTCTGAATTACAAATCCGGTTCCCCACCCCCTGCCATTCTAGTTTAATCCATCCTGTATATCTCGGGCAAACTTCCCCCCCAGGATATTTGTGCCTGGTATACATCCTATTTAATCTCCTCTCTTGTGCTATCAGAGCTCTCCCATAATGTGGATTCCAGAATTGCACACAATAATCTAGCTACAGCCTAATCAATATCTTATACGTTTCCAGCATCAGACCCTCCTCTTAATCCAAACCTCACTCTGGCTACCGGAAGAGCTTTGGCTACAGATGTAGCTAGTGCTGGAGCAGAAGGTGAATAGGGAGTTAGATATATCTTGATCCATGTTTTCAGAGCCCAACACAAGGATAATGGTTTGTTGATATTGCCATATTTACGTTCTTCCTGAGAACATTAGCTACGCAGAGGTCAAATCAATCTCCCTCAGCTTAAATTCCATACCTTGTGCCAATATTAATGTCCTTTACTAGGTGTAAAGAGTGTGATAAAATGTGATAATTTTGTAAGCAGTGACAAAGAGACAGTCCTCGAGGCTGACCTCAGGAAAAAAAAACTACCCACAGAAGCTCCAGCTGAATTGCAAATTTCCGAGTGCTAATTCTGTTCCATCTCATGGTGAACTGCGAGGTTCAGTGACAGTGGTTTCTGCAAGCAGGTTAAGCAACCAATAACATTAAATAATTCCTGCCAAAAACAAACTAGGGAGTTAGATTACACTTTTTAATCATTTTACAGATTGTATTATAAAGATTGGGAACACACATGGCACTAAGTTGGAAGAAGAAATATCTTAAATAGACTTTTTTTAAAAATTCTTTATAAAACAATGGGATGTTTTAATTACAATGAGAAATCTGACATTGTTCAAATATGAAATTCTTTCTTCAGGGCCAGAGAGGTTGTTTATAAGTGATCCATTGTACACCATTACCCAATTACATCCTATTTAACTTGGGTATAGCATTTTCAAGGGCTTTTATAGAGAAACTAATAGCATGGGAATGGAAGTTTGTGTCAACAGCTTCCATCGCAGGATCTCAACTGTTCAGTCTCTAGATTTCTCTTCATTTCTCTTTTTAACTGCATATGTGCAAATTTCAGATGTTGCTTTAGTTTTATTGTTTCACTGGATCACAACCACAAATGTATTTTTTTGCCCATTGGTCCCTTTTAAAATTGCTGCATTTAGATCCATCCTGTTGTATATTTAACTTTACATTAACTCAAGGGCGATCACAGGAAGTTAGAACATTGTGCACCACCTCCATTGAAATAGCTGGATGCACTTTGGATTGATTATTTATTTATTTACTATGGAGGATGTGAGCATTATTGGCACCTAATTCCCATCCCAAATTGTCCTGGAAAAGGCCTTGGTGAGCTGTCTCCTTGAACTGTTGTGTGCTGCTAAAGAGGGAATTTCAGGATTTTGACCCAGTGACACTGAAGGACAGAAATATATTTCCAAGTCAGGATAGTGTCTGGCTTAAAGGGGAATATAACAATGGTAATGAATCTGATTCCCTTGTCTTTCCCAATGGTAGTGGTGATAGGTTTATAAGTTTCTGTTTAAGGAGTTGTTACAGGTAGCTTGTGGATGGTACACGCTGCTGATATTGTGAGAAGGTGGTGCAAGAAATGAATGTTAAAGGTAGTGGATGTGGCATCAAAGAACACAGCTTTGTCCTGGATGGTGTCAAGCTTCTTGAGTGTTGTTGGAGCTGCAGCATCCAGGTAAGTGGGGACTACTTCACCACAGTCCTGTCAGGTAGATGGTGGACATGCTTTGGGGAGACAGGAGTTACTCCCTGCAAGATACTCTACGTCTGACCTGCTCTTTTAGCCACGGTTTTATATAGGTGACCCAGTTCAGTTTCTGTCAGTCATTACAAGAATGTTGATAGCAGGGATTATAGCAAAGGTAATGCAATTGAATAGCGAGGGGAGATGATTAGATACTCTGTAGTTGGAGATGGTCAATGCTTGACAGCTGTGTTGTGCAAATGTTACCTGCGTCTTATCAGTCCAAGCTTGGATATTGTCTGACCCTTGCTGTGTATGGAAACAAACTGCTTCAGTATATGACGAGTGGCAAATAGTGCTGAATATTGAGTGGCAGAACTGAAACCCAATGTTCAGAGGCTGCTGTCAATAAATGTGGAGCTGGAAAAGCACAGCAGATCAGACAACATCTGAGGAGCAGGCTGTCTGATATGCTGTGCCAGTCCAGCTCCAATTTATTGACTTTGGCTTCCAGCATCTGTAGTCCTTACTGTCTTCATGTCCAGAGGGTGTTGCTAGGCACCCTTCAAAACTCAATCCTTTTGCTTTCCAATTATAGGCCATTAAGCATTCACTCATCTCTCCTTTCAAAACTTTTCCCTCAAAGCTTCTTGGCTTGTTGTAATCGGCATATAATCTGCACTTCATTTGGCCTTCTGACATCTGTGTTTGAAAAAGGCACATGATAAATTCTTTGCAACAGATTGCAGTTAAATACAAGGTGACTGCCAATGGCCACCAGAGCCTCTTAGATATCTATTTTGAGTTGCGAGGTCACTTTGAAATCTATCCCGTCTAGCACCATGGTTATGCAACAAGAAGGAGGGTATGCCCAATGAGAAGACCGGACTTTGGCTCCCAAGAATCATCAATAGTCATTCCTGCCAATACTGTCTTGGACAGATACATCTGTGACAGTTAGATTGGTAACTGAGGTGAAGTATGTTTATCCCTCTTGGTTCTTGCTGCTGACTCCATCTCACAGCTACACTATTGATATCATTACTAGCTTGGTCAGTAATTGTGATACTGAGACACACCTGCTGATGGACATTGAAGTCCCCCACTCATTCTGTGTCTTTACCACCCTCAGTATATACTCCAAGTCCTGCTCAACATGGAGAAGACTGAACAATCAGCTGAGAGACTGGGCTATGTGATAATCAGCAGGAAGTTTCCTTCCTCATGCTTAACATGATTAGTTGGACAGTAACCTGTTATCTCTTTGGAATAAACCTTATACACAAAAATACAGCCTAAAATGGTACTTGGATTATATTTTTAAGGGAATGAAAGAAATGTACTTCACCCATCTTTAACTTTCACTAACTTACTGGTTTTCCAATTTTCAGAAATCGTATATTTTCAATGTCATCTTGTTAAAGACATTAATATTGCTTTGGGAAATAAAATAAATGATGCAATCGTAAACTGCATTTATCGCACCGTCAAATATTAAAATAGATTTTGACCAATTTGAGATACTACTTTGTAAAATATTGCATGCACCTCCAATGTGGAAATGTTTCTTGTTGTGTTGGTGGTAGACAGAATATTAAAACTGGACCCATTTGGTTTCAGGCCAATTTTACAAGTTCTTAAATAACTTTTACGTGATGAAGGATATTTTGATTTTTACTCAAGTGTGACGAATAATTTCCAGCTGCATTCCTGAAACATTTGTGCGATATCTTTCAAAAAAGTTACTTTTAACATAGCGTGCTTTGATTATTTAGTATACAAAATCTACTGATGGTATTAGCTGATGGAAAAAAAAGATGCCAAATCAACAAATCTACAATTTTGTGGTAATGTGGTTAAATCTAGTTTGATTTTTGAAATTATTATGATGCAAATTGGATACAGATGAAACAAATTATTCTAAAGATCTCAGACGTGATATAGGGAGAGGGCAGGTAAATAGGATTGAGGGATATGGGAGAGGGTGCATTTGAGGTGTATGACAAAAGGGTGAACGTGTGAACAGATGAACAAGGAACAGGAGTAGGCCACTCATCCCTTCAAGCTAACTGTGCCGTTCAGTAAGACCATTGGCTGATCTGTTTTTTACCTCCTGTATATAACTCCATGCCTATGGCATACTTGCCTTCATTGGAAGGACCATTGAGTATAAGAATAGACAAGTTATGCTGCAACTTTATAGAACTTTAGTTAGGCCACACTTGGAATGTTGTGTACAGACCTGGTCACCACACTACCAGAATGAAGTGGATGCTCTGGAGAAGGTGCAGAAAACGTTTACCAGGATGTTGCCTGGTAGGGGGGATTTTAGCTCTGAATAAAGGTTGTATAGACTGGGTTTGTTTTCACTGCAAAACAAGTGGTTGAGGGGTGACCTGATAAAAATTTAGAAGATTGTGAATGGCATGGATTGAGTGGAAAATCTGAGGCTTTTTCCCAGGGTGAAGGCATCAGTTACTCGGGGACACAGGTTTAAGGTGGAAGGGGAAAGTTTAAAAAAGATTTGCGAGGCACATTTTTAATGCAAGGGGTGGTAAGTGCCTAGAATATGCTGCCAGAGGAGATGGTAGAAGCAGACACAGTAGCAGCATTCATGAACCACCTGAATGAATGTGTGAATAGGGAGGAAATAGAGGGATATGGATCCTATAAGGGAAGATAGTTTGAATATGGAAGGGCAAAACATGTCAGCGCAGGCTTGGAGGGCCGAAGGGCCTGTTCTTGTGCTGAATTGTTGTTTGCTCTCCCTTATTCTGTATTCCTGCATATCCTTGATAGTCCGAAGGTAATCAAGAATCTGTCCATCTCTGTATTTAAAAAGATTAAAAATTCTGCACCCGTTGCCTTTTTAATAAGGGGATTCCAAAAGCTTTCAACCCTCTGAGAGAAAAAAAAATCCTCATCTATGTCTCAAGTGGACAGCCTCTTACTTTTCAACTGTGGCCCCTAGTTCTAGATTCTCTCGCAAGAGGGAGAGTCCTGTAACAAATACCAAGTCAAGCCCTCTCAGGATCTTTTATGTTCAATGAAGTCACCTCTGTCCCTTCCAAACTTCAGAGGATACAGGGCTTGCCTGTCTAATCCTTCCTCATATGGCAATCCGCTCATTCCAGGGATTAGTCAAGTAAACCTTCTCTGAACTGCTTCCAACTCGTAAGTACAGTTAGCAATACTATACATTGTACTCCAGACGTGATCTCACCAACACTCTGTCTGACTGAGGCATAACCTCCTTACTTTTGCATTCAATGCCCCTCATGAACAGAACACTTCATTAGTTCTCATGATTGCTTAATATATCTTCATATAACCTTCTGCGGTTCCTGCTCTAGGGCATCCAGATCTTGTTTATTCACTCATGGGCATGAGTATTGCATTGGAAATTCCAAGATTTTGACCCAGTGACAATGAAGCAATAGTGTCATATTTCCAAGTCAGGATGGTGAGAGGCTTGGAGGGGAACTTGCAGATGGTGATGTTCCCATTTAACTGCTGCTCTTGTCCTTCTAGACAGAGGTGGTTGTGGGTTTGGAAGGTGCTACCTGAGGATCTTTGACTAATTTCTGCAGTGGGTGGAGGGTGTGGATGCTTGTGGATATGGTACCAACCAATGCTGGTTTGTACTCAATGGTGTCAAGCTTCTTGAATGTTGTTGGAGCTGCACCCATCCAGGCAATTGGGGAGTATTCCATCTCACTCCTACCTTGTGTCTTGGACAGGCTTTGGGGAGTCAGAGATGAGTCCTCATCACAGTATTCCTAGCCTCTGACCTGTTTTTGTTGCCATTGTGTTTATGTGGCAAGTCAAGTTGAGTTTCTGGTCAATGGTAACGTCCAGGATGTTGATAGTAGGGAACTTGGTATTGGTACCACTACTGAATGTCAGGGAATGGTGGTTAGAATCTGTCTTTTTGGAGATAGTCATTGCCTGGAATTTGTGTAGTGCAAATGTTATTTGCCACTTGTCAGTCCAAGCCTGGATATTGTCCAGATTTTGTTGCATTTGAACATGGATTTCTTCAGTATCTGAGGAGTTGCAAATGGTGCTGAATATTGTGCAATCATTAGTCAGCATCCCCACTTCAGACCTTGTCATGGAAGGACAGGTCAATGATGAATTAGCTGAAGATGTTGCATTTAGGGCACTACCCTGAGGAACTGTTGCAGAGATCTGGAGCTTAAATGTTTGACCTCTAACAACCATAACCATTTTCCTATGTGCTAGGCATGACTTTAACCGTTGGAGAATTTGCCTCCTGATACACATTGATTCCAGTTTTGCTAGGGCTCCTTGATGCCAAGGACTGTCACTCTGTCCTCACTTCTGGAATACAGCTCTTTTGTTCATGTTTGAACAAGACTGTAATGAGGTCAGGAGCTGAGTGGCCCTGGGCATCATTCAACAGATTATTACTGAGCATATGCTGCTTTATAGCACTATTGATTACCCCTACCATCACTTTACTGATGATCAAGGTTAGACTGATGAGGCAGTAATTGTCTGGTTTGGATTTGTCCTGCTTTTTGTGTACGATACATACCTGGTAATATTCCAATTTGTCAGGTAGATATCAATGTTGTAACTGTGCTATAAATTCTGGAGCACAGGGTTTCAGTACTATTGCTGGAATGTTAGGTCCCATAGCCTTTGCAGTATCCAATGTCTCCAAATCGGCTGAAGACTGGTGTCTGCAATGCTGAGGACCACTGGAGGAGGCCAAAATGGATCATACACTCAGCATTTCTGGCTGAAGATTGCTGCAAAAGCTTCAGCCTTCTCTTTTGCACTGTTGCGTTTGTCTCTTCCATCGTTGAATATGGGAATATTTGTGGATCCTCTTCCTGCAATAAGTTGCTTAAATGTCTATCACCATTCACAACTGGATGTGGCAGGACTGCAGAGCTTAGATCTGATCCGTTGATTAGCCCTGTCTATCACTTGCTGTTTATGCTGTTTGTCCTGTTTGAAATCTTCACCAGAATGATACCAC
Organism: Stegostoma tigrinum; assembly: GCF_030684315.1. Lineage (NCBI taxonomy): Eukaryota > Metazoa > Chordata > Chondrichthyes > Orectolobiformes > Stegostomatidae > Stegostoma > Stegostoma tigrinum. The sequence goes on along the minus strand of NC_081382.1, from coordinate 1,801,805 downwards.
GTTTTTAGGTATGCCTGATGTTGATATGCCCTCCTGCACTCTTCGTTGAACTAGGGTTGATCCCCTGGCTTGATGGTAATAGTTGGTTAGGGGATATGCCAGGTCATGAGGTTGCAGATTGAACTGGAGTACAATTCTGCTGCTGATGGCCCACAACACCTGATCGATGCCCTGTCTAGAGTTAAGTCTGTTCGAAGTTTGTCCCATTTAGCATGGTAATAATACAACACAATGAGATGGAGGGTATTCTCAATGTGAAGGTGGGACTTTGTCTACACAAGGACTGTGCAATGGACACCCATGCTGATACTGTCATGGACAGGTGCATCTGCAGCCAGCAGATTGGTGACGATGTGGTCAAATATCATTATCCCTCTTGTTGGTTTCCTTACCACCTGCCACGGACCCAGTCTGCCAGCTATGTCCTTTTAGACCTGGCCAGCTTGACGCTGCCTCCATGATAATCCTCAACACCAGTGACCAGCAAGGCTGAATATTCAGCCCCTATTGTACTCTTTATACATTCATGACTGTGTGGCCAAATTCCACCTCAACTTCATTTACAAGTTTGTTGTTGACACCACTGTTATAGAATGGATCTCAAACAATGATAAAACAAAATACACAAAAGAGATGCTCAGTGGCATGGTGTAAATACAGCAATCATTCCATTAAAGCCAACAAAACAAGGGAGCTGGTCATTGACTTCAGGAAGCGAGGTGGAGGGCACACCCCTGTCTGAATCCATGGTGCTGAGGTGGCGATGGTTAAGAGTGTCAAGTTCCTGGAAGTGATGATCACCCAACAATCTGACCTGATCCACCCATATTGATGTAATGGTCAAGAAGCACACCACCTCTACCTCCTCAGGATGCTGAGGAAATTCAGCATGTCCACAAAGGCGTTACCGATTTTTGTGCTCCTGAGATGCTGCTTGGCCTGCTGTGTTCATCCAGCCTCACATTTTGTTGTCTTGGAAGCTTTTGTGCTCCTGAGATGCTGCTTGGCCTGCTGTGTTCATCCAGCCTCACATTTTGTTGTCTTGGATTCTCCAGCATCTGCAGTTCCCATTATCACCAATTTTTAGCGGCTTCCTCTACATTGGGGAAACCAAGCGGAGGCTTGGGGACCGCTTTGCAGAACACCTCCGCTCAGTTCGCAACAAACAACTGCACCTCCCAGTCGCAAACCATTTCCACTCCCCCTCCCATTCTCTAGATGACATGTCCATCATGGGCCTCCTGCACTGCCACAATGATGCCACCCGAAGGTTGCAGGAACAGCAACTCATATTCCGCCTGGGAACGCTGCAGCCATATGGTATCAATGTGGACTTCACCAGTTTCAAAATCTCCCCTTCCCCTACTGCATCCCTAAACCAGCCCAGTTCATCCCCTCCCCCCACTGCACCACACAACCAGCCCAGCTCTTCCCCCCCACCCACTGCATCCCAAAACCAGTCCAACCTGTCTCTGCCTCCCTAACCGGTTCTTCCTCTCACCCATCCCTTCCTCCCACCCCAAGCCGCACCCCCAGCTACCTACTAACCTCATCCCACCTCCTTGACCTGTCCATCTTCCCTGGACTGACCTATCCCCTCCCTACCTCCCCACCTACACTCTCTCCACCTATCTTCTTTTCTCTCCATCTTCGGTCCGCCTCCCCCTCTCTCCCTATTTATTCCAGTTCCCTCTCCCCATCCCCCTCTCTGATGAAGGGTCTAAGCCCGAAACGTCAGCTTTTGTGCTCCTGAGATGCTGCTTGGCCTGCTGTGTTCATCCAGCCTCACACTTTGTTATCTTGGTGATTCAGACCCTCAGGTTAATGTTCTGGGGACAAGTGTTTGAATCCTACCATGGCAGCTGATGATTGTTGATTGTTGTAAAAGCCCAATTTAATTCATTAAGGGAAATAAATCTGCCATTCTTACCTGTTCTGGCCTACGTGTGACTCCAGACCCACAGCAATGAGGTTGAATCTTAACTGCCCTCGGGGTAATTGCAATAAAAGCTATCCTAGCATAGACAGAAATGCCCACAACCTGAATGAATAAAAGAAAATTCAGAAAGAAAGTGGAATTGATGAATATGGAGAGAGGGTAGCTAGCTGGGATTGTGGGAAGATGTGGCTGAGGGATAGTTAAGAGAACTTGACTGCGATTCAAACCTATCACACAAGCTGCAGTTCTTTTAATGTTAAACCAGACCTGACCTTTGTCATGAGTTAATATTGCTCTATGCAATGAAAATGCCAGAGTGTTTGCTGGACCTGCCTCGTCTCCAAACCATGGGATCTATCCGTCTCCTTTGCATACTTTGTTTGATCTTCTCCCCATGTAGCAGAGGCACAAGGTCTCGGAGGCCGAATCGGAGGGGCGAGGGCCCTATCGACAGGATCCAGGCGCAGAACAACTTTAATGTTCAGCAGGTAATAGCATAAGAAGGAAACAAAAGTTTGAATTTTTATAGCTCCTTTCACCATGTCAGGACATCCCAAAGCTCTGTACAGCCAATAAAGTAGTTCTGAAGTGCAGTCACTGTTGCAGTGTAGAAAACGCTGTAGCCAATGTTCCCACAGCAAGGTCCCAAAAACAGCAATGTGATCATGCTCAAGTGATTTTGTTCTTGTGTCATTGATTGAGGGATAAATATTGTCCAGACCACCAGACATAATTCAACAATTGAAACAGTGCTGTAGAATCATTTACGCTTATCTCCATGTCAGTAAGTTTAAAGCCTCATCTGAAAGACCTCTGATTGTGCCGCTGAACATTGCGATATAATCACAGCTTACAATGCTTTACCAAAATCCTGGAGTGAGACTTGAACTGACAACTTCACCATTTCCTAAAAGTGGCATAAATCTATGCTTTCAGCTTTAGCCAGAAGACATGTTGGACTAACTGTCTCCCTCAGAAGCATTCTCATTAATTCCCTGCAAACTATATCTAATCTCCAATACAGCAAAATCATCTGAGACCAGCGCAGACAACTGGGAATCAGCCTGTGTGATGAATAATAACAGACTGTAGGGAGACATAAACCGAAGAAATAGATAGATCATTGGCCAATGGGATTTAGGCTTTTGAGTGTGGAGTGAAACATTTTTGTAGGAAGAATAAGGAGAGAAAATATAAAATTAGAAGTACAATTCGAAAGGCGTTTTGAGAACAGGGTGTGCTGGGGTAATAAATAATGAAACCATTGAAGAAATAGTTGAGACGGTTTCTTAAAAACATGCATGGGGTCTTTATCAGCAGAAGAAAGATTACATGAACAAGGAAGTGATGTTAAACCTGTGTAAAGTCCTGTCTGGCCCCAGCTGGAATATTGTATCTAAATCTGTGTACCACACTTTGGGAAGTATGTGAAGGTTTAGCAGAAGGTGCAGAGGAGATTTACTAAAATGATGGCAGCAATAAGGACATTAATCTAAGTGGAGATCCTCAGATAACAAGTTGTAGAGTTGATGAACACAGCAGGCCGTGCAGCATCAGAGGAGCAGGAAAGCTGATGGAGTCGCAGGAAGATGCTCAGTTGTCTTTTTTGACCAGAGTAGATTACGTGAGGATTTAGTGGAAGGTTTAATAGTCATCAGGAGGTTTTGATGATGTAGGATAAGGACAACCTGTTTTTACTGGCAGACAGATCTGCATCTGAGTAAGACAAAAGCCAAGTGAGTTATTGACTACATTGTTAGGAAATTTGGTTCAATGTTGAAATTCAGAATGAAAAGGAAAAAGGGGTGCTTTACTTAAGGTTCATTGAAAGAATAAACTCTACAGAGCAAGAGATGAGTGGGAAAGGATAAGAAGCATGAAACCAGAGGCTGATCTGCATTGAGTCCCTGGTAGATTGATGCCACAAAACAAAGCTTAATGCGAGTACAGGGAAAGGACTGTATGGCGAGTAGGACTGGTGAATATTTCTCATCTTTAAAGTAAAAGTCAGGGCTCCAGTTTGTGACTGGGTCTCCAGTGTTTTCCTTCTCTCTCCTCTTAAAAATAACTGCTTAAATATTAGATTGATACCAGTAGCTCCTTTTTATTTTTAGTTTAAGTAAATGAAATATTGTAGTGAATTGTAAAGAGTATGGAATCTCGAGTCATTAATTTAAATCAACTATCATGGTGATGATGCGCAGGTCAGGTGATGTATTGCTGCTGTAACAAGTGGAAGCTGCTGGACACCAAAGTGATTCAGAACGAACACATCAGTAGTAAGTATTTGCAACTTGAGAAGCTAGGTTTGAGTTGAGGAGCTGGAATCTGAGCTGCAGATATTGTGTCATATACGTAAATGGGACAGCTACCTGGACACTTTGTTCCAGAGGGCAGTCACACCCCCAAGACTAGGTAATTCAAAATTGGTCTGTGATCAGGGACAGGAGGAAATGAGTGCAGGTGAGCCAGGTGTGAGGACCTGTGGGTTATATTTGAGAAGCCTTAATCCCAGCAATTGGCCAATATTTATGAAATTCTTGCAAGCTGTGTGGACAAGAGTGAGGACTGCAGGGAGGATGAGCAAACTGACCACAGCAACATGGTAAAGGGAACCAATCAGTGGGGGTGGGGGGAGGGGGAGATGAAATAGGAATGTAATTGTGATAGGGGACAGTATAATTGGGGAAATGGAATTCCCTACAGCTGTGACCTTGGATCCAAAAGGCACTGTTGCCTCCCTGGTGCCAGGGTTAAAGACATCTCATTGGGCCTGGGGAAGAACTTGGAAAGGGAGGGGAAGAGCCCAGTGGTCAACATCCACTTTGGTACCAACACGGGTAAGGAGGTTTGACTGAAAGATCTTGAATGGCTAAAATTAGGAGCTAAATTGAAAGCAGAACATGGCAGTAATCTTAGGATTACTACCTGAGACGTGTGCAAATTGACCTCGGGTGAATAAAGTCAACTAGTTGCATGGTTCAAAGATTGATGCGGATGGAATAGGTTTCTATTTATGGTACCAGTACTGAGGTAGAAGGGAATTGTGAGGTGTGATGGGCTTTAGTTAATGTATGCTGGGGCCAGGGTCCTAGTGAATCAAACAACTGGGGTTTTAGAATAACTAACGTGGAGCAAAGTTTGAGAGGGGGGAAAGTAGGCTTCCAAACCAAGATGATATGGCAGTATAACAGGACAGCTGAGATAACAAGGTGTCGAGCTGGATGAACACAGCAGGCCAAGCAGCATCAGAGGAGTAGCTGTTTGGAAAATGATATCCAGACTGGGTCAGGATGTTATTGAGGGTGCAAACAGAAAAACAGCCAGAGAAAGGAGGATTGGGAGAAAAACTGGTAAATTAATGCCTCTTTTCTTGAATGTGTGTTGCATATGGAACAAAGTAAATGAATTGACAGCACAAATACAGGTGAACGGACATGATCGCGCATTACAGAGACACGGTTACACGGAGGTCAAAGCTGGAAATTAAATATTCAGGGCTGTGTGAATTTTAAAAAGAACAGGCGGGAAGGAAGGCTGATGGGTAACATTGTTAGTATAGGGTGGAATAAGTGCAATAGCAAGGAATGATCTTGAATTGGACTATGTTGAATCCAAATGGGTCGAGGTGAGAAATAAAAAAGGAAAGAAGATACTAGAAGGAGAATACAATGAACCCCCCACAATATGGTGGGAAAGAAAATAAATCAAGAGATAATGAGGGCACATTGTTAGAAGCCTCCTTGTTTTTTGATTATTCTTATTTTATTCTTTTCATGATTTTGGTTTGGAACTGTGAGCTCAACCTTTGGGTTGTGGGCAGCAGCTTTTGTTTTAAAAAAAGCAACAAACAAACTGTTTATGAGGTCAGGCTAGAAGTTAATTGCAGGATGGATTCTACAGAGTCTTTGACATCATGGAGAGCAGCGTCTCACGTCAGATAGCAGATGTTGGCCATTAACAAATTCAGTACCTGGGAATTATTGCCAACAAGTCTGAGAGAGAATGTAATGGTCAATCACAGGCAGGGGCTGGAGAGTTTGAACGGGGTTTTCTAAGAGAAAGATGATGGTTTTTGATGCTACAGCATGAAGATTTGCAAGCTTCCTGCCTATTGTCCCACTATCAGCTATTGGAAGTTCAGGGGAAAGAAATCATGTTATAAGTATTTCTGATACTTCCTGAGAGTGAACTGAAAAGGGGATCCTGACTGATGACTTCAGCAAATTAACGAAGAAACAATCACATATGCCCGTGGAACAATACAACACATAAAACATTTAAATAACCTGTTACAGTTTTGTTAATTTATCCCTTAACTCTGCTTGTTTGTCTCTCTTTTGTGTGAATAGGGCTGGAAACAACAACACTTGGGTTTAAATCACTGATTTGCTAAAGTTATTGTATTGTTAATAAGACCATTACATATAGGACCAGAAAGTAGGCCATTCAGCCCATTGAGTCTGTTCCACCATTCAATCATGGCTAATTAGTTCCTCCACACCATTCTTCCACTTTCTCTCTGTAACCCTTGATCCCCTTAATAATTAAGAGCCTATCTATCTCAGTCTTAAATATACTCAATGACCTGGCCACCACAGCCTTCTGTGGCAGTGAATTCCGTGGATTCACCATGCTCTGGCTGAAGAAGTTTCTCCTTATCTCTGTTCTAAAACATTGTCCCTTAACTCTAAGACTGTGCTCTTGGGTCCTAGACTCTCCTACCAATGGAAGTATCTTCCCAACATCATTTTGCCCAGACAATTCAGTATTCTGTAAGTTTCAATTAGATTCCCCCCCCCCACCATCCTTCTAAACTCAAATGAGTATAACTCCAGAGTCCTCAAACTCAAGCTTCATATGTTAAGCTTTCCATTCCTGGGACCATTCTTGTGAACCTCCTCTGAACCTGCTCCAGGACCACTATATCCTTCCTGAGATACGGGGCCCAAAACTGTACACAGTACTCCAAATGTGACCTGACCAGAGCCTTATAAAGCCTCAGTAGTACGTCTCTGCTTTTATGTTCAGGTCCTCTCAAAATAAGTGCCAACATTGCATTTGCCTTCCTGACTAATGACTCAACCTGCAAGTTTACCTTGAGAGAATCCTAGACTAGAACTCCCAGGTCTCTTTGCACTTCAGACTTCTGAATTTTCTCCCTATTTAGAAAATAGTCCGTGCTTTTATTCTTCTTACCAAAGTGCATGACCTCACACTTTCCCACATAGTATTTCATCTACTAATTCTGTGCCCACTCTCCTAACCTGTCCAAATCCTTCTGCAGCCTCCCCACCTTCTCAGTACTACCTGTCCCTCCACCTATCTTTGTATAATCTGAAAACTTAGCCAGAATGCCCACAGTTCCTTCATCTAGATCATTAATGTATAAAGTGAAAAGTTGTGGTCCCAAAACTGACCCTTGTAGAACACCACTTGTCACCAGCTGCCGCCCTGAGAAAGACCCCTTTATCCCCACTCTCTGCTTTCTGCTAGACAGCCAATCTTCTATCCATGCTAGCACTTGCCTCTAACACTGTGGGCCTTTCTCTTACAAAGCAGCCTCTTGTGCAACACTTCTCGAAGTCCAGGTAGATAACATCCATTGGCTCTCCTTGGCCTACGCTGCTTGTTTCCTCAAAGAATTCTAGCAGATTTGTCAGGCATGACCTTCCCTTGATGAAACTGTGCTGACTTTCCTATATCTTACCATACATTTCCAAATATTCAGAAATCTCACCCTTTACAATGGACTCCAAAATCTTACCCACGACCGAGGTTAGGCTATTTAGCCTATAATTTTCCATCTTTTGCCTTACTCACTTTTAAAACAGGGGTGCCACATTAGTGATTTTCCGGTCCTCTGACTCCCTCCCTGATTCTAGTAATTCCTGAAACATCACCACTAACATCTCCACTATCTCTTCAGCTATCTCCTTTAGAACTCTGGAACATAGTCTGTCTGGTCCAGGTGATTTGTCCACCTTCGGATCAATCAGTTTTACTGCACCTTTTCCTTGGTGATGGCCACCATACTCAGCTCTGCCCCCTGACTCTCTTAAATTTTTGTTAAGTAATTATTTAGTTCCTCAGCCATTTCCTTGTTCCCCACTATTATCTCTCCACTGTCATTTTCCAGTGGTCTGATGTCCACTTGTCCCTGTCTTTTGCAAGAGAAACTCTTACAGTCTTCATTTATATTACTGGCCAGCTTACCCTTATATTTAATCTTCTCACTCCTTATTTCTTTTTTTTTTGTTGCCCTCTTATTAAATTGAAAAGTCTTTTGTTTAAGCTACAGACCCAGAGTCTGAAATTGATTATTCACAATGTCTGGTTCATACAATCTGGTTAGGACCTCCGGGATCAGAGTTGATTGGAAGGGGAACATAATAAGGAAGACATGGTAGTGCAGCAATGACAGGTGTTTCTGGGGTGGTTTAGGAAACACTGCAGAAATTCCTCCCAAGGTAAAAGAAACATACTAAGGGGAGGATGAGGTAACAATGGCTAATAAGGCAAGTCAGGGACAACATAAAAGCAAAAGAAAAAGTCTACAATGTGATGAAGATTAGCGGGAAGCCTTTAAAAGCCAGCAGAAGACAACTAAAAAAGGGAACTGGGGAGAGAAGCTGAAAAAGAGGGTAAGCTGGCTAGAAATACAAAAGATGATTGCAAAAGTTTTTAAAAAGATATGTAAACAGTAAGAGAGAGGCAAGAGTGGACGGCTGAAAAATGTAGCTGGAGAAGTAGTATTGGGGAATGAAGCAATGGCAGAAGAACTGAATAGGTATTTTGCATCAGTTTTCACAGTAGAAGACACAGTAGCGTAGTACAGCTTCAAGAGATTCAGGGGCAGAGGTAACTGTAATGGCCATCACTAAGGCTGGGGAAGCTGAAAGGTTTGAAAGTGAATATCCTGGATCAGATAGAGTAAACCCCAGAGTTCTGAAAGAGACCATGGAGGAGATTGTGGAGATGTTGGTGGTGATCTTTCAGGTACCACTTTATTGAGGGAGAGTTCCAGAGGACTGGAGAATGGCTATTGTAACATCCATGTTTGAGAAGGATGGGAGGAGGAAAATGGAGATTAGAGGCTGATTATTCTGACCTCAGCTGTTGGAAAGAGTTTAGAGACTATTATTAAGGATGAGATTGTGGAGTATGTTATGGACCAAACTAAACCCCCTCAAAATATGTTAAGAAGATAGACTGGACCCTAACTTTTTCTTACTTTGAAGGCAAGTGCCAGGCATTACATTCTGGATACAATTTAATTGGTCAAACTACCAGATTTGAAGCAAACCACATTTATTCATATATTACAATAAAAAAACACAAAAGAAAGAAAAAGTTGGAATAAGAACTCTACTGAAAAGATGAGCAGAGTAATAGATTATCTAATTGCTAAACAGTAACTGTTCCAAATTAATAACATCTCATAAACACATCCTTGATAAAGGCAAGTTCAGTAAAACAGATTGTCTCACATGCACTTCCAGCAGCAGGAAGAGAACTCCTTGCTGTGATGGAGAGAGGGAGAAGACAGATTCCATATCCAGCTTGAAGAACCCAACAGCAGCTGCTGAAAACTAAAACTAAAAAATCCTGGTTCTGTGAGAACTTGACCCCAACCATTCAAGCTGCTTCTATTGTTCCAACTAAACAAAAACCAAGGCCTCACAAGTTGTTTACTTTATGGGATGTCAATAGGCAGCTTGTCGCCTCTGTCTGAAAGTCTCTTTAAAGAAAAATGACAAAATACACTGCATAAAGGCATTGTATCATAGAATCCCGCAGTGTGGTAACAGGCACTTTGGCCCAACAAGTCCACACCAACCCTTTGAAGAGCATTTCACAAAGACCCATCCCCTTAAACCCTGCATTTCCCACAACACACCTAATCTGCACATCCCTGAGCACTGCGGGCAATTTAGCATGGACAATCCACCTAACCTGCACATCTTTGGACTGTGGGAGGAAACAGGATCACCCAGCGGAAACACACACATACAGACACGGGGAGAATGTGCAAATCCACACAGACAGTCACCTGAGGGTGGAATCAAACCTGGAATCAAGCCCTGACATTCTGAAGTGCTAACCACTGAACCAACCCAAGTACTTGGAAGAGCATTCTAAAATAGGGCTGAGTCTATATGTCTTCATCAAGAGAGGCCATGCCTGACAATTCTGTTAGAATTCTTCGAGGAGATAATGAGCAAGTTAGACAAAGGAGAGCCAGTGGATGTGATCTCTCTGGATTTCCAGAGGCCTTGCACACAGTGATGCACAGGAGGCTGCTAAATAAAAGAGCCCATGGTGTCAGGGGCAAGGTACAGGCATAGGTAGGAGTATGGCTGACTGGCAGAAGGCAGAGAGTGGAGTTAAAGGTGTCGTTTACAAGATGGAAGCCGGTGACTGGTGGCGTTCCAATGGGGTCAGTGCTGGGACTAAAACTGTTCACATTATATGTTAACGATCTGGATAAAGGAACTGAGGCTAGAATTGCTAAGTTTGCAGGTGAGAATAAGGTAGGTGGAGGGGCAGATAATATTGAGAAAGTGAGGAGAATGCTGAAGAACTTGGACAAACTAGGAGAGTGGGCAAAGAGGTGGCAGATGGAATGCAATGTGGGTGGGAAGAGTGGAGGCATAGACTATTTTCCAAATGGGGAAAGGCTTCAGAAACCTGAAGCACAAAGTGATTTAGGAGTCCTAGTTCAGGATTCTCATGATGCTGGTTTAGTTAGCAGTTAGGAAGGACAATGCAGTGTTAGCACTCTTGTTGAGAGGATGAGAACACAAGAGCAGGGACATATTGCTGAGGCTTTATAAAACTCTAGTTAGACCACATTTGGAATATTGTGAGCAATTTTGGGCTCTTTATCTAAGGAAAGATATGCTGATATTGGAGGGCGCCCAGAGGAAGTTTACAAGAATGATCCTAGGGATGAAGGGCTTGTTATGTGAGGAATAATTGAGGACTCTGGTTCGGCACTTGATGGAGTTCAGAAGGATGAGGGGGGAATCTCATTGAAACTTACAAAATGTTTGGAGGCCTGAACAGAGTGGATGGACTGAATAATCTAACTCTGTTCCTATATCATATGGTCATCTGGATCAATTTTAAGGGTCTTTGAAGGTTTTATTTCAACTGTTTTGGATATATAGATGTTGGAAGGTTGATTTGAATGGACTGTCTGTGCCCACGTCATAACATATAACAGAGGCAGTACATTCATAGGTGACTTTAATCTTCATGTAGATTGGGATAGTCAGATTTGTAGAGAAAGCCTTGATGAAGCATTGACAGAGTGCAAACAGCACAGTTTCCCAGAACAATATGTTGTGGATCCAAATAGTAATCCAATTGTTTTTGATCTGGTGATGCATAATAAAACAGGTTTTATAAATATGTTAGTGCAAATGATCCGTAGGAAGCAGTGACCATAATTTGGTAGAAGTAGCATACAGTTTGAGAGGAAGAACTTGGGTCAGAAACAACTGTGCTAAGCTTAGCATACTAAGGAATGAGGGCAGAACCTGCAGGAGTGGAGTGTGGAAGGAATTTAGCAGCAAAGATAGTTGATAAACAATGGCAGACATTTAAGAAAATAGTTTATGGTCCACAGCAAAAACATATTCTAGTGAGGAAGAAAGATTCCAGGAAGGGGTTAAACCAACCATAGTTAACCAGGGAAGTTATGGACAATATCAAATTGAAAGAAAAGGCGTATAATGATACAAAGATTGGTGGTAAACCAGAGGATTGGAAAAGTTTAAAAAACCATGAAAAGGCGACAAAAAACAGAGAAAATAACTTGAGAGTAAGCTTCCAAATGATATCAAGATGGACTGAAGCACTGTTTTAAATATATAAACAGGAAGAGGGAAGCCAAAGCATGCGTAATCCCGTCAGAGGATGAAGCTGAAGATATAGTAATGGGAACCAGGAAATGGGAGGGGAGTTGAGTTTAATGCTTTATATCAGCAGAAGAAGCTAATAATGTTTCAAAAGTACTAAATATTCTAGGGGCAAAATGAAGAGAGGAAACAAACACAATAACAATAGCTGGAGGAAAAAGTACTTCAGAAACTAATAGGCCCAAAGACCAATAAATCCCCTGGATCTGATGGGATACATCTCGGGATATTAAAGAAAGCTGCTCCAGAGACAATGGATGCCCAAATGATGCACCAGAATTCCTTTTTTACTCAAAGTCCCAGAAGGATAGGAAAGCTGCCAAAACAACACCATTAAAGAGGAAAGGAAATAAAAAACAAAACGAAAACAAAATCAATAGGCCAGTTACATCAACATGTTTTTGGGAAATGATGGAGTCTATAAGAAAGGATGTAATAAGATTAGAGTCAGCATTATTCATGAAGGGGTATTCGTGCTTTCCAAATTTACTAGAATTCTTTGAGGAGGTTACAAGCAGGATTGATAAAGAGGGAGCAGTGGAATTAATATATTTGGATTTTCAGAAGGTACTTGATAAGGTACAACTCATTAGGCTTCTTGATAAGAAAAGAGCCTATGGTGTTGGAGAAGGTATGTTAGCATGGATAGAGGATTGGCTATCTAATAGAGGATAGAGAGTTGCAATAAGGAGGCATTTTCAGGGTGACAGTCTGTAATTAGTGGTATGTCACAGTGATCCGTGGGGCCACAGTTATTTACAATATGTATTAATGACTTGGATGAGGAAAGTAAATGTATTATAGCCAAGATACGACATAAAGATTATGGACAGGATAAGCAAGTGGGTAAAAACTTGATAGGAAGAAAAATGTGAGGCAACTTATTTTGCAGGAACAGTGTTGGAGATGAATATTATTTAAATGGAGAAAGAATGCAGAAAGCTTCAGAAGAGAGAAATTTTAGAATCCTTGTACATAAAGCACAAAAAACCATAGAACATAGAACATTACAGCACAATACAGGCCCTTCGGCCCTCGATGTTGTGCCGACCTGTCATATCGATCTTAAGCCCATCTAACCTACATTATTCCATGTACGTCCAAATAATTGAGTTCAGTGGATATTAGAAAAGGTAAATGGAATTTGGCTTTAATTTTAAAGAAAATGGAGTAGGAAGTAGGAAAGTAGGAAGGCTTTACTAAGATTATATGATTTGGTCAGACCACAGTTATAATACGGTGAACAGTTCTGGGTCCCTTATTTAAGGAAAAATATTCTGGAACAAAAACATAGATAGGTAAATAGAATACTCGGAGATAGGATTCACAGAGAGAGAAAAGATAGGGAAAGGCAAACCTGGCATTGGAGAATGCCCAGAGTAGGTTTACTCGGCTGATACTAGGTTTGGAAGGATTGTCTCATGAGGACAGGTTGAGTAGTATGGGCATTGAACATAGACTTGTGCAGCGCAGGGACCAGGCCATTTGGCCCATGATGTTGTGCCGAACATGATGCCAAATTAAGTTGATCCCTTCTGCCTGCCAATGATTCATATCACTCCATTCCTTGCTTATTCATGTGCTTATCTAAAAGTCTCTTAATTGTCTCTAACATACCTGCCTCCACCACCACCAGTGGTAGCGCATTCCTGGCACCTACCACTGTTTGTTTAAAAAACTTGCCCCCTTACAACTCCTTTATAAAGTTACAACATGACTTCCTGACTCTTGTGCTTAATGCCCCAATCAATAAAGGCAAGAATGCCGTGCACCTTCTTTACCACCCTATCTACTTGTGTGGCCACTTTCAGGGAGCTATGGACTTGAAACCCAAGATTCCCCTGTATATCAATGCTGCTAAGGGTCCTGCCATTAACTGTATACTTCTCTTAAACATTTGATCTCCCAAAATGCAACACCTCACACTTGCTCAGATGAAACTCTACCTCCCATTTCTCCACCCATATCTGCAACTGATCTATATCCCACTGAATCTTTTGACAACCTACTTATACTATCCACAACTCTCCTGGTGTTTTGTGTCATCTGCATCTTACTAACCCACCCATCTACATTTCCATCTAAGCCTTTTATATACATCACAAACAGCAGATGTACCAGAATGGATCTCTGCAAAACAACACTATTGATGGACCTCCAGCCAGAACAACACCCTTCCACTACTACCATCTATCTTCTACAGTCAAGTAATCTTCGGATGAACCTGTCTTGAGGGACCTTGTCAAAAGCCTTACTAAAATCCATGTAAAGACATCCACTGCTCCAGCCTCATTGATCACCTTCGGCACCTCCTCAAAAAAATCAATCAAGTTACTAAGACATGGCCTGCCCGCACAAAGCCATACTGACCGTCCCTTATTAAGCTATGCTTTTCCCAATGTGTGTAAATCCTATCCCTAAGAATCCTCTCTAATAGTGAGACTCACCAGTCTATAATTTCCTGGATTATCTTTGTTTCCCTCTTGAACAGAGGAACAACATTAGCTATTCACAAGTTCTCAGGGTCCTTTCCACTGGCTAGTGAGAATACAGAGACCCTGGTCAAGGACCCAGCAATCTCTTCTCTTGCTTCTCTCAACAACTTGCGGTAGATACCATTGAGGCCTGGAGACTTATCCACCTCGAAGGTCTTCAAGAGAACTAATACTATTTTGTTCTTGACTGGGATATTTGCATGTCTCACAAAATTCTCAAAGTCTTTCTCCTTAGTGAATACCAACACAAAGTACTCATTTAGGATCTCGCCCACATCCTTTGCCTCCAAGCACAAGCTCCCTCTTTTATCCTTGAATGGTCTTACCCTGTCCTAGTTATAGAAAATAGAAAAGTACAGCACAGTACAGGCCCTTCGGCCCACGATGTTGTGCCATGGAATAATCCAAATCCAAAAATAAAATAACCTAACCTACATTCCCCTCAATTCACTGCTGTCCATGTGCATGTCCAGCAGTCGCTTAAATGTCACTAATGACTCCGCTTCCACGACTACCACTAGTAAACTATTCCATGTGCTCAAACTCTCTGGGTGAAGAACCTCCCTCTGACGTCTCCTCTATACCTTCCTCCTAACACCTTAAAACTATGACCCCTCGTGGCAGTCAATCCTGCCCTGGGGAAAAGTCTCTGGCTATCAACTCTATCCATGCCTCTCATTACCTTGTACACCTCGATCAGGTCACTTCTCTTCCTCCTTCTCTCCAGAGAGAAAAGTCAGAGTTCAGTCAACCTCTCCTCGTAAGACAAGCCCTCCAGTCCAGACAGCATCCTGGTAAACCTCCTGTGCACCCTCTCCAAAGCCTTCACATCTTTCCTATAATAGGGCGACCAGAACTGGACACAATATTCCAAGTGTGGTCTCACCAGGGTTTTGTAGAGCTGTAGCATAACCTCGCGGCTCTTAAACGCGATCCCCCTGTTAATGAAAGCCAAAACACCATATGCTTTCTTAACAACTTTATCCACCTGGGTGGCAACTTTGAGGGAGCTATGCACTTGAACACCAAGATCCCGCTGTTCCTCTACACTGCCGAGAATCCTGCCTTTAATCCTATATTCAGCATTTAAGTTCGACCTTCCAAAAAGGCATCACTTTGCATTTATCCAGGTTGAACTCCATCCGCCATTTCTCAGCCCAGTTCTGCATTCTGTCAATGTCTCGCTGAAGCCTGCAATAGCCCTCAATACTATCAACAGCACCTCCAACCTTTGTGTCATCATCAAACATACTAACCCACCCCTCCACCTCCTCATCCAAGTCATTTATAAAAACTACAAAGAGCAGAGGCCCAAGAACAGAGCCCTGCGGGACACCACTCAGCACTGATGTCCAGGCAGAATACCTACCATCTTACAACCACTCTCTGCCTCCTGACAGCCAACCAATTCTGAATTTCAGTAGTAATTACACTTGAACTCAAATTGACTCACTCGTAACTTTCTTGGACCCTGGACGTAGTCTTTTGAGATTTACCAATCTCAGCAACAATCAGTCATGGGCCCAGCTATGGTCTTACACGTTTGTAACTCGATTTGTGCCCTACAATGGTACCTGTTTTGTTTGTGGCCATCGTGCATACGCCTGGTTTCCCCCAACTTGGATAGGATCATGTTATACGGCTTATACAGTTCCTCACATTCGCCAACCACACCCTCACCCCAAGGACGTGGGAAACAAAAACGAGATATTACTGAAACTGAACAATTTTGGATGATCGCCTTCCCTATACATGGGACTGGTAAAGCTGCTCGTGAATTGATTAATATGGCCTTACGTCTTGAATAAATTGCCAATGTTACCGAGCTCCTGGCTGACGGCTTAGACAGTACCGCTAAGACCATATCTCACTTGTCTTCTGAGCTGGTTGCTGTCAGGACAGTTGCATTACAAAATCAATTCACATTAGACTTTCTGTTAGCAGAGAAAGGTGGCACCTGTGCAGTAAAAGGACGAGAATGTTGTACTTGACAAAGCAGAAAATATTACCCATTTAGCTGATCATATCCAGGAAGGTGTTAAAAAGGTAAAGAAAATTGCACAGAATATAGGCGAAGAATAACTACAATCCTGGGAAAGGATGGTGGCTATCTGGGACTCGGTGGGGGACATTAGTTCACTATGGCATCAAACTTGTTATTGTTATTATTTGTGTGATAACATTGTGCTTAATTTGTTCATTTATCCCTCACCCACAACCCACTCTGGTCCCTTTCTTTCCCAAGATTATGCATTATTCAACAGAGTATGATGAGGAGGCCTCTTTATGCATGTGCCTCTATCTGACTGGATATGATCCCCCATTTGCAGATGAAGATTAAAGGACGTAGGATCAAAAAGAAGGGAATTGTGGAAGAAATTAGCATGTTGTAGGAGCTTCGAGAAAAGTCAGTGTCAAAAACGCAAAAAGACTACGTGACAGACAGAACATTAAATGGAAGTGTCAATCGAAAGTATTCAAATCCCCCTCATTCTTAGTAACTGCTATCTTAGTAATTCTATCCTGTTGCTTTTAATGTATGTATAAAATGTCTTGAGATTTTCTTTAACCGTATTCACCAAGGTCATTTTGTGGCCGCTCCTTGTTCTCCTAGTTTCCTGCTTGAATTCTTTCCTGCTTTCTTTATATTCATCATGGGCCCATTATGATTATAGCTTTTTAAACCTTGCACATGCTGCTTTTTACTTGCTGACTAAATTCATAACCTCCCTCATTGTCCAACAGTCCCTTAATTTGCTATATACGTCCTTCCTCCTTACTGGGATATGCCAGTCCTGAACTCACATCAGCAGGTCTTTAAACAGCTGCCACATACCAAATATGGACTTGGCTGATAACAACTCCCCACAATTAACACTTCCTAGCTCCTGCCTAATACTGATGTAATTTGCCCACCCCAATTCAGTACATTTCCACAAGGCCCTGACTTACCCTCATTCATAGCTCTCTTAAAACTTCAGGGGTTGTGATCACTGTTTCCAAAATGCTCTCTCACTGAAAGGTTAGTCATCTGGCCAGGCTCATGAGCCAATACAAGGTCCAGCATGGCCCCTCCACGAGTTGGGCTATCCACACACTGTTTCAAGAAACCCTCTTTGATGCACCTTACAAATTCTGCCTCATTAATGCTTCTTGCTCTAAGGGAGTCCTGGTCTATACGGGGAAGTTAAAGTCACCCACTATGTCAACCCTGTTGTTTTTGCATCTCTCCATAATTTGCCGACATATTTGTTCCCCAATCCGTCAGTGTCTGTTGCGTGACATTTGGTATAATCGCATCAGACTGATTGCATCTTTCTTATTTTTGAGCTCTATCCATGTTTCCTCAATGGAGGAACCCTCCAGTATGTCCTCTCGAACTGTGATTAGTAATGCAACTCCTCTATCTCTTTTTCAACCTTTCTATCTCATCTAAAACAACAAAATCCTGGAATGCTGAGCAGCCGGTCCTGGCCTTCTCTCAACCAAGCCTCGACATGGCGACGACATAGTGACCCAGCCTTTAAAGCTCATCTTCCTTACCCATAATATTCCTTGCTTTGAAATAAACACAGTTCAAATTATCAACCCTATCAGGTTCATGTTCTCTTGTACTCATTGGAAATTAGAAAAGTGAGAGGTAGTCTTTTTGAAAAATAGAAGCGTCTTAAGGGACTTGACAGGGTAAATATGGAAAGGTTGTTTCTTCTTGTGAGAGTCTGAGACCAAACTATGCACAATAGCAGAATGAAGCATTGTACATTGAACACAGTGATGAGGTACAATTCCTTTGCTCAGAAGATTGTGAATCTGTGGAATTATTCACCCCTGAAGACAATTGAGACTAGTGTGTTCAAGGCTGAGATGGACAGATTTTAAACTGGTAGGGGACCCCAGGCTTAGAGAAAAGGCAGGAAAGTGAGTTTGAGGATTATGAGAACAGCCATCAAATGGAAGGGCAGACTAGATGGGCTGAGTGACTTACTTAGTTCGTCAAAGGGTTAAGCTAAGGGTTAAATGCCAGGTTTAAGCTAATTGGAATAGCCTGGAGGGAGCTTGACATGGTTTCTATGCCATACCAGTTGTTAGAGTGCTTGATGGGACATTTAATTTTAGTTTACAGGGGTGTGGCATCTCATTTCTGTTGGGTCAAAGTGTTCCTATCTGAAGCTTAACAACCACCGTCTGGAGGCAGTTACTATGAAGGTAACCAATCAGGATGAAGATATTCGCATCAATACGTTACGTAAACTGTGAGTAGAAACAAAGTCATTTTGAGAGTTATCTTTTTTCTTTAATTCACTTATTCCTCACACAGTAAGAGTCATTGTCCAGACACTGCAGGCAATTTAGCGTGGCAATGCATCTAGCCTGCACATCTTTGGACTGTGGGAGGAAACCGGAGCACGCAGAGGGAACCCGCGCCGTCACGGGGAGAATCTGCAAACTCCACACAGACAGTCACCAGAGGGTGGAATCAAACCTGGGTCCCTGCTGATTTGCGACCGTGCTGCCTCAAAAGCGAGGGAGAGTCACATTCTCACTCTAACCTCCCTCAGGGACTGTCACTCACTCACTCTGATCTCGCTCAGGGACAGCCACGGACTCACACTGACCTCTCTCAGGGACAGTCACTCACTCACTCTGACCTCCCTCAGGGAGAGTCACTCACTCACTCTGATCTCGCTCAGGGACAGCCACGGACTCACACTGACCTCTCTCAGGGACAGTCACTCACTCACTCTGACCTCTCTCAGGGACTGTCACTCACTCACTCTAACCTCCCTCAGGGTGAGTCACGCACTCACACTGACCTCCCTCAGGGCGAGTCACTCACTCACTCTGATCTCCCTCAGGGAGAGTCATTCACTCACTCTGACCTCACTGTTATCCAGTTCCAGCTGCTTCGTACCATGCACCATTCCTGAAACAACTCACTCCTAATCGAATGTCCCCTGAGCAGCTTGCATCCCTGGCGCCTACTCC
Organism: Stegostoma tigrinum; assembly: GCF_030684315.1. Taxonomy (NCBI): domain Eukaryota; kingdom Metazoa; phylum Chordata; class Chondrichthyes; order Orectolobiformes; family Stegostomatidae; genus Stegostoma; species Stegostoma tigrinum. The sequence continues at coordinate 1,782,459 of NC_081382.1, read as the reverse complement.
AGCTTGAAGAGGCACCTGTGCACCCAGATGAGTGCTGGCATTCTGAGTCCTCCTTGCTCAAACACTCACGCCCTGCCAACTAGCCAAGAGTCTGAATGTGTTAAAGAATGGGAAGATGGTACCGTGATTATCCAACAGTGACATGGAGAAGGTGGTCCAGAGGAGGTTCATCTTGTTCTCAGAGGACCATCAGGAGAGGCCATGACTCCAGACCCTGGCAGCCTCATCCAAAGCTGCCACCTGGATTGGTGCTTTCTCAATTGAGTAGAAAAGCCACCATCAATATTCACCTCTACTGCAGCACTCCTCTCACTGCTACCTCACACTCACTCTGCGTCTGCTGCTGGGTGAACAGGTGCCTGAATCACTTGCTGGAGAAGATTTGAAGTATTCCTGTGGGAATTTCAGGACATCGGTGTCCTTCCAACCAGACATGAGTAAGTACCACTCTTCATTCCACAGCAATTCTTACGCCATTGTCAGTTTCATTCATTGCAGACCATGTCTAACTATTGGCCATATTGCCTCCTTTCTCTTATGTCTTGCAGGTACAGTGGAATGTCCATGACACATGGGGAGAAAGGGGCTGGACTGCCAGAAAGTGGCCCTCTGAGGAAAAGAGATGTGAGGCTTTGGTGGGAACTTTGGATGTAGAATGTTTAGGACCACAATCTGGCGAGTGCCTCACTGTAACAGCTCCACAACTGGCTGAGGAAGAAATGACCCAGGCCTTTGGCACTCAGAGGGGCTACTGGAGAGCAGGCATGTGCTCTGCCTGAGACAGGAGAGGGCCCTGGGGTGCCAGCAATCATGGACTTCAGCAGGATGCTGGGGAGAATCAGAAACAGCGGGCAGTACCTGGGTGGCAGGTTGCCGGAGTACAGCCCCACTATGGGGCTCAATCTGCCCCAAACATGCAACGGCCTGCCTGCCTCTTGGAGCTGCCATGGAGAGTCAGGTCCAGCACCGTCCCAGTCTGCGGCACACCATCATCCAGCCCTCAGTCCTCAGGACTGAAGGCATGAGTGACAGGAAGACAGGGAAATATGGTGCTCCCCCCAGGTGCCTAACACAGACACATAGCAGTGCCAGGAGACATATAAGGAGGACCAACTGTACAGAGACTCTTAAGACATTCCGTTTCAGGATAGTGTGGGGTGGTGGGTCCTCTACCTTCACCCTGCCTACCCCATACCCCACTGCCAACCCTTGGAAGCTGAAGCCAAAGAGGATTCCCTTGCCTTTGTCAAGCAAACCTCTGCATGCCTGGGCTATTCTACACACGTAAGCCTTGGGGTCACCTGACCAAACCTCCAGGGGCAAGAGGACTCCACTACTGAGTGGGCTCCCTGCACTCCAGCTCCAGAAACTGAGACTGTGCTGAGACCTAGTGGAGAAAGAGAAAAGAAGTAAATCTTGTGAGGGCACATTGATGGCATGAGTGACACTACTTTGCGTTTTGATGCTCGCAATTCCATAAATGCAAATGGTTTTGCACGACATCTGTTTCCTTGAGACTATGCCTCGCCCTGTATGTAACAAATGCTAACATCATATCCAGGCATTTCCTACTGTCCATGTACTTTCTGTGTTGGGAGCTTGTTGCAATTTGAAAGCAAGGGGGAACAAGGCACGTACAGAGCAACGGGTTCTGCAGGCACCATTGCCCTTGTTGATGTCTCTGTTCAAAGTGTGGATATAAATGAAGTGGTCAGCGGGAAGGTAACAGCGCACAGACAGTTAATACATTAAGGGCACGAGGGATTAGATTTTCACAATTCTGTGTGATGTACAGTGCATGGGTCTGTATACAATGTTGCCCTTTGGAAGGGCCTCACTCAGTGTTCCCTCACTGTTTGAGTCGCTTATCCTGCCCACTCTGGGTGTGGACACAGCCTTTTACTCTCCCATCACATGGATTTAATTTCCTGCACATGGAAGGTGACATTAAGCATTCTTTGGAAAGTGATTCTCAGGCTCCAATTCCATATGTCAGTGAGGTCCCAGACATCCAGACCCCTTTCTGGTAGCCCTTCCTGTGAAACATCATTGGTTTTGCCCCTCCTCAAGTCTCTAACCAACTAGTCCACACCTCCCCATCACAGGCCAGTTCGCTTAACATCTATAACAGGAGAAATGTTAAAAGATTCATGAAAGAAGTTATAGCAGCTCCCTTGAATAAGTTTAAGATAATTAGACAAAGTAAACATAGCTTGATAAAATTGAAATTATGTCTGACCAATCTACTGGAGGTCTTTGAGAAGGTTGTGCATGTTGTGGATAAAGGGGAACCAATGGATGTACTGTACTTAGATTTGATAAGGTGCCACATCTTATTGCAGAAAATTAAATCTCATGGTGTGGGGGTCACTGGTAGCCCATCGAAATGGTAGAAGATAGCTTTACTAACAGGCAGCAGAAAGTAGGTATAATTGGGTCTTTTTCAAGTTGGCAAGATGTAAGAGTGGTGTGTCAGAGGGATTAGTGCTGGCACCTTGGCTGTTTACAACTTGTATAAATGACACAATTGAAGGGACAGAATGTATGATTGCCTAATTTGATGATGACACAAAAATAGAAAAGACAGTGTGAAGGGGACACAGATGTGGCAAATGGAGTATGATGTGGGCAAATGTGAATGTATCCATGTTGGCAGAAAGAATAGTCTAAATTGTAAGGGATTGCATATCTCTAGGAAGCCAAGAGAGCTGAGTGTTCTAGTGTATGAATCAAAAAAAGGTTCTGATGCAGATACAGGAAGTAATTAGGAAAGCTAAGAGGATGTTATTATTTATTTTAAGGGTTTTAGTTTTGTGGGACATTAATGAGACTACATCTGAAGAACTGTGTACAGTGTTGGTCATAGATAGTAAGAACTGCAGAAGCTGGAGTCAGAAATAACAGTGTGGAGTTTTTCTTGTTGTTCCTGGACCAAGGGAGAGAAACCAGAGTCAAGGTAAGCGGAGATATTTCTGAAGAAGGGTCCTGATCCGAAACGTCAACTTTCCTGCTCCTCTGATGTTGCCTGACCTGCTGTGTTCCTCCAGCTCCACACTGTGTTATCACAGCATTGGTCACGTTATTTAACAAAGGATATAAATATATTGGAAACAGTTCAGAGATAAATGCCAGACTAAGGTTGGACAGGTTAGGCTGTATCTTCTGTAGTTTGAAAGAGTAAGAGGGACTTGTTTGAAATGTAAAAGATCCCAAGGGGTTTCAACATATTAGATGTGCAGGGTATGTTTCTTCTCCTGGGAGAGTCTAGAACTAGGACTCATTGTTTAAATATCAGATGCTTTCTCTCAGAAGACCGAGCATTTTTGGAAACCACTTCCTAAAAAGGAAACTGAGTGGTGGGTTGATTCTTCTGAAGAAAGGGAAGTGTGAAAGGCTATAATGAATTGACTGGAATATGGATTTTAGATTGCAATTAGGTTAACCGTGATTGAATGACAGCAGGCTTGAAGGGCTGAATGACCAACTCTTGCTCCTAATACATATGTTAGTATGTATGTTTGCATATGATCTGTGAGTAAACCAAACACTTTGGAAGAGACTTTCCTCAGGGATCCTCCTGCTACAATGCTGTCAACTTGGCAGAATCCCCATTTCTGCAAAGAATTGGTTGCTACCCCTAACCTTGTGATTTAAAGAATAATGCCAGTCAAGTCACCATTACTTGTCTTTGTCTTATATAAGATCCTAAACCCTTTTATATGATCAATGTCTGAATGTCCCCCTCCTCCATGTAAACACTACCAGTTTCTGCAGCTTCTCGTGACTCAGGGATCTAATTCAAACTCTCTGTTCATTGTCCTAAGCTACACTTATTGCATTGCCCACGTGTGGTTCTTATTATTCCCAGTCGAAGAATTTAGACTCCATTTCTAAGGTTGAATGGATCAGGAATGGATACAAACTCAATCCTTTGTTGAGAGCTGGGCTGTATCCCAATGCCTCGGGTCTTATTAGCTCTCTTTACTGCCAGCACACTCTGTGCTAATGTCTGCAGTCTCTCTAAACCCCAGTCCCATGTTGTATCCTGTCAGTTTATGTTGGATCACATATGCTACTGTCTTTTCCAAATCTTAAAACAATAAATAACATCAAGAGCACTCTGTTTACTGACTCATTGTTTGGGCAAAGAAGCTTTTCCCAACCCATCCAACTAACCCCCCATAATATCGAACAATTCAATTCTGCCCTCTTTCTCTTAATAAAAAAAAACTCACTTCTTCCAGTCCTGGAATCTTTATGGATATTTTTTGTTGTCACTCCATATCATTGCAGTTCTCCAGGGCAATTAGGAATGGGTGATAAATATTAGGCTAGCCGGTGATGTTCACATCCTGTGAATGAATTTTTTTTAAAAAATCATCAGGCCTGAAGTAAGGTCACCAGAAACAAAAACAGAAACTGCTGGAAAAATATACTTGGGAACTATAGACCAGTGAGCCTAATGGACGTGGGTGGGTACGTTGTTATCTGGATTTCTGACAGATAGGATCTTTGGGCACTTGGACTCATTTGGGATGGTCAGAATGGCTCTGCGCATAGGAAATTGTTGTTCACAAATTTGATTGACTTTCTTGAAGGAGTGACAAAGAAAGTGGTTGAGTGCCGAGCGGTAGATTTTGTCTACATGGACGTTAGCAAGGTACCCCATGGTAGGGGGTGTTGGGTAAGGTTAAATCTCATGGGATCCGGGGAAAGCTAGCAAATGGATACAAAATTGATTTGACAATAGAAGATAAAGCGTCGTTGTAGAGGGTTGTTTTTCAGCCTGGTAGCCTGTGACCAGCAGTGTACCACAGGGATCAGTGCTGGGTCCAGTTTTATTCATCATTTATTTAAATGATTTGGATGTGAATTTAGGAAGTATGGCAAGCAAGTTTGATGGTAAAGCGGATGGTGAAGAAGGTTATCTGGGAATGCAGCAAGATCTTGATCAAGTGAACCAGTGGGCTGAGGAATGGCAGATGGAGTTTAATTTAGACAAATGTAGGGTGCTGCATTTTGGTGGGTCAAACCAGGGTAGGACTTATGCAGTCAATGGTAGAGCCCTAGTGAGTGGTATAGAACAAAGAGATCTAGGGGTACAGGTTCATAGCTCCTTGAAAGTGGAGCCACAGGTAGACAGGGTGATCAGAGCACTGAGCATACAAGTTGGAACATCTTGTTGCAGCTGTGCAGGACATTGGTGAGGCCACATTTGGAGTAATGTGTGAAGCCCTGGTCACCCTACTATAGAAAGGATATTATTAAACTAGAAAGAGTGCAGAAAAGATTTAAAGGATACTACCGGGACTGTAAGGTTTTGAGTTATAATGAGAGGTTGGATAGGCTGGGTTAGTTTTTTTCCCTGGAGTGTAGGAGACTGAGGGGGTGACTTTGTAGAATTCTATAAAATCATGAGAGGCATAGATAAAGTAGACAGCTGACAGCTTTCCCCCATGGTAGGGGAGTCTAAAACTAGAAGGCGTAGATTTAAGATGAGAAGGGAGAGATACAATGGGTCCAGAGGGAAAACTCTTCCACACAGAAGGTGGTGAGTGCTTGGAATGGGCTGCTCTAGGTAGTGGATGGAAGCGAGTATAATTTCATCACTTAAGAAACATTTAGACAGTTATATGGACAGGATAGTTATGGAAGGATGTGGACCAAATGCAGGCAATGTTTAATTGTAGAAACTGGGCAGTATGGGCAAGTTGTGTCAAAAGGCCTGCTTCCATGCTAAAGACTTCTGGGATCCCTTAATTCAGCAGGTCTGGCAGCATCTATGGAGAGAAAGCAAAGTTAACATTTTGGGTTCAGTGACACTTCTTATTTCCACAGATGAGTTTTTCCAACAATTCCTGTATTTGTTTCTGATTTCCAGCAACCACAGTCCTTTCGTGTAATGTCTCCAAACTTGGCTGCGACACTGTTTGTAGGTGATCACCACTCACCTTGCCAGTTTAGCATGTGTTCCATGTTGTGTGGTGGGAAGTGAGGAACACCAGCCCTTGAGGGACTGAGCTTTCTGATCAGCTCCCAGCATATTGCCAACTGAAAGCAACATTCTCCCTTTGATTCTCTTTTCTCTCTTCCAGGGATGGACTGTGCTGGGACATTAAACAAGACTTTAGGAAGGGTGCAACTCCTGGGAGATTCTCCAGGACAAGTTTGTAAAATCCTTCTTCTACTGGTTCCAGCTTCCATTTCCCTTCCCTCCCCTAAAACAATTGTTTCATATTACAGATCGAGGATTAAAGACCGACATTGTCATCGCTGAAACGGATTACACCAACTATGCAATCCTTTTCCTTCAACAAAGGAGGAAAATCACTGTCAAACTCTATGGTGAGTAAAGCAGGCATGAGCCACTGGGTGACACTGTGTTTGTCAAGATCTGTGACTCCTTGGGCAAGTGATACATTAATTATTTATCTTTACCTTTCCAACACAAGGCAATAATGACAATTGTACAGAAAACCAATATCAAATGACATCATCAGGGACAGCACAGGGTTAAATACAGAGTATAGCTTTGTCTATGCTGTTCCCCCATCAAACACTGTCAGGAGAGGGACAGCACAAAACTTTTGCACACTGTCCCCCTCCCCCCCCTCCCATCAAATACTCTCAGGAAGGGGACAGCACAGGGTGAGGTACAGAGCAAAATTTTCTCGACTGAATGCAAAATATTGTGGAGGTGGAAAATCTGAAATAAAAGCAGAATGTGTTATAAAGTCTCAGTAGGTTTTCAGAGTCTGCTGAGAGAGGAAGTGAGTTTATGTTTTGAGTCAAGTATGACTCTTCTTCAGAACTGAAGTAATACTCTGTCTACAAAAAAACCCAAAGAACTGCAGATGCTGTAAATCAGAAATGAAGACAGAAATTGCTGAAAAAGCTTGAGCAGCATCTATGGAGAGAAAGAGGAGTTAACATTTTGAAACATTAACTCAGATTTCTTTTCACAGATGCTGGCAAACCTGCTGAGTTTTCCACCAATTTTTGGTTTTGTTAAAGCCTCCTGAACATCATCTAATTATCTTGACGCCAGCCATTGCACTTTTTTCCACTTCAACCATCTTGTGGCCTTGCTATGTTTAATCGCCAGGTTATTGCAAGCTGATGTTAAAAGATACGCAATTTTTTTGTGTCGTAGGAATAGGAACTAGTTTAAGATCGTCCAAATGCCTCACCACAGGCAGAAATGAAAAGCCTGATTTATTGCGCTATTTAAACTGTTCTTCAATGCATTGTATTCTGTTGACTGATGTTTATCCAAGAGTGATCAATTCAGCACTTTGGGAGCAGGATGTGGTACCAAATGTAGTAATGGAATGGATTAAGAAATCTCCTGGACAGACCCGTCCATGTTAATGCTTTATTTCCTTATTTTCAGGGAGAGGCATCGAAGTTAGCGAATCTGTGTGGTCGAAGTTCCGTCAATTTGTCATCGACAACAACATTCCAGAAATTTTCATTTACGCCTTCCCTCGATATGGTCAGAATCATCCCAATAGCTAGAGTGGCCTTTAAGTATCATGTTCACAGTTTGCTCACTCTCACAACCGAGGATAGATGCAAGACTCAGATAAAAACACTCCTCCAATCTGTTTGAAGCTTCACTTTGCAATGGTGCAATGCTGCCCTCAGCTTGTTCTAACAGTATCAGACTGCAGATTGCTCTAAAATGAGCTTTGATTGGTCCATGGGAAATTTGAGACCTTTTGAAGAAGGTGATTCGGCTGCCTGATGTTTGAGAAGTTTGGGGATAATGGGGAATGCAAGGTGACACAATGTGAGTGCAGGGATCGCCTGGAGGTTAGGCAGTTCTCCAATTCCCTGACTATGGTGAGACTCTGGGATGTAGTGCCTGTTGCTGTGATGAATGTTGCCTCTATCTAATCCTTCCTGGGGGAATTGGCTGATTCCTTGACTGTGTCTGAGATAAAAGCATTCAGAAAGGTTCAGTGTTAACATGTGAAGTCTGTGGGATCTCCTGTCTAGTTTCAATTGCCTGAGGAGAAGGAGGAGAGTGTTTTCCAGAGTTCTGCTCATACTTTACCTTTTCTGTGCTGTTGCCTGTCCCAGAAACTGCTTGATCGGTAATAATCCAAACAAACGAGATTGTATGACTGGGCCCATGGCTGAATTGTTCTGTTCCTGTCCATTTCTCCATAGGACACATTTGAAGCAACATTTGCACAACAAACACAGCATTGATGAGTGATTGGTCAAGTATAGGAAGAGCTGGGAGAGAGAGAGAGAGGGAGGGAGAGTGGGAAGAAAGAGAGGGGAGATGGGATAGAGAGGTGATAGTTTTGAGTGTGGTGGGGAGCTGGTGTGGAGAATTAACTGGGAGAGACAGGCAAAGCTAGGATAGAATGAGGGAACTGGGAGAGAGAGTGGGGAGCTGGTAGTTGGGGGGCTAGCTGGGAGAGAGAATTGAGGGAAAGCTTGGAGAGACAGTGCTGATGGAAAGGGGCAGCAGATGGAGAGGGAGAGCTTGTAGAGTGAGAGCTGATAGAGTCAGCCCTGATGGAAAGGGGCAGCAGATGGAGAGGGGGAGCTTGTAGAGTGAGAGCTGATAGAGTCAGTCCTGATGGAAAGGGGCAGCAGGTGGAGAGAGGGGAACTGAGAGAGAGATGGAGTCGATAGAATTGGAGGTGGTGGAGAGAGGGAGCTAGGAGACGGGGCAATGGTGAAGAGGGGAGAGCAGGAGCTGAAACTGGGGGAAAAATCAACAAAGTGATGTTTGAGTGAGTGATTAAGAGAAAAATTGATGATGTTCAGGATTCAGTAGTGATATGAAATGCTGAAACATTTTTTAAATCTAAATTGGGTTGAAATTTAAAGTGAAAGTAGTAATGTTGTACCTGGATAGTAAACACTTCCCTTATCCTTGTTTAATCGATTCTGATAAGCAATATGAGAATATTAATTACTTCATTGTAATGCTGATCATCCTGTTTTCTCTCCCAGGGCACTGCAGTGCAGCTGATGAGTTCCATCTGCTTGGTAAGTTACTCTGTGTTTTCTTCACTTGATCATCCACGCCTGATGAATGAAAGAAATCCCTCACTTCACTACCAACCCAGCTCCACCTTCACAAGACAACAAAATGTGAGGCTGGATGAACACAGCAGGCCAAGCAGCATCTCAGGAGCACAAAAGCTGACGTTTCGGGCCTAGACCCTTCATCAGAGGCTCTCTGATGAAGGGTCTAGGCCCGAAACGTCAGCTTTTGTGCTCCTGAGATGCTGCTTGGCCTGCTGTGTTCATCCAGCCTCACATTTTGTTGTCTTGGATTCTCCAGATCTGCAGTTCCCATTATCTCAGCTCCACCTTCAGCTGCTTCCTCTCTTACGGTTTTAAGTCTTTTTTTATTGTTGAGACTCCCAAACATTGGTGCACAGCTCTGGGAGTTCTATGCAGTCCAGTCTGACACCTAGCTGTCTTTACCTGGGATAGTAAGAACTGCCGATGCTGGAGTCAGAGATTACACGGTGTGGAGCTGGATGAACACAGCCAGGCAGGCAGCATCAGAGGAGCAGGAAAGTTGATGTTTTGGGTTGGGACCCTTCGAGTCTTTCCTGGGAGAAGAATGTTAAACACTTGCACGTATACAGAACGCCTTCAATGCTTCACAGCTAATAAATTCCTTTGCAGCAATTGGTGTCAAGTGGCAGCCCAGATATACACAGCAAAATCCTGCAACGATCTTATCACACCGCACCCCGCTCCCCCCCATCATTAGTTTTTAATGGCGTAGATTGCTGATCCCTTTCCGCTGGGTCCATCCATGATGATTGGCTGCTGGTTCCAGCAGTCATTGCTTCACACATATCTTGTAGGTTTGAAGGAATGTAGGTGCTGACTGATAGATTAGTGTTATCCCTGAAACAATTCCATCTTTTTATTAGTTTTTTTTAATGAGATTCCCTACAGTGTGGAAACAGGCCCTTCGGCCCAACAAGTCCACTCCGCCCCTTGGAGCATCCCACCCAGACCCATCCCCTACAACTCTCACACCCCTGAACACTACGGGCAATTTAGCATGGCCAATCCACCTGCACATCTTTGAACTGTGGGAGGAAACTGGAGGAAACCCACGCAGACACGAGGAGAATGTGCAAACTCCACACAAACCATTACTTGAGGCTTGAATCGAACCCGAGGCTGGAATCGAACCTAGGTCCCTGGCACTGTGAGGCTGCAGTGCTAACCACTGAGCCACTGTGCTGCCCCGTGCCTCCCTTGTCACTCCCTCAAGTCCATCTGCTCCACTCTCAACCCAAATTCAAAATCCCAAAGTACTCCTGCTGCCCCTCTATCTCTCCATGTATCAGTCTTCAGTTTAATCCCACTTTCCTGTTCTTTCTTCATTGTACCATATAAATCCTCAGACTGATCCCATGACATCACTGTCTTTGTACAATTAATCTCACTAGTATCTCGCTGGCACAGGCAATGGGAGGGAGCCATTTACCTGAATCTGCTGCTCAAATGAGCAATACTAGTGGTGGCTGAGAGAACCCATCTCATTACTGCCACAAGATAAATGTGAGTTTTTAAAAAGGAACAGCTAGGACCACTAATAAATCCCAGTATGGCTGGTTGCCAAAGCTGATTCTGTCTTGGTTGATAAGGTCAGTCTTGAACTAGCTTTAATGAATCCTTTATTCCCTTCCAATAGCTGATAGCAGCAAAGTCTCCAGTTATTCAGATTCCAAACATCTGGAATTCTCATGCAACTGGCATTGTAGATTCAAAAGAGGAATTCCAGATGTTTGGGATCAACAGGGATTTTGCTGTATGACGTTCTATCAGTCCCAAACTATTGCCATGGTCACACTCCTCTCCTGTAGCCCTGTTACAATATCAAATGAAGTGCTCCACTCCATTCTCTACGTAAACTGCCTTTTGATTCCTAAACTATTTTCACTGCCCCTACTGTGTCTCTGTTATTGACTAGATAGCAAGCTTCATAAATGACTAAGACCCCTAATAAATGAACAAGACTCTTAATGACCTTTGATAAACTATCCCTCTTTCTCCTTGACCTGACTCTTGCTTTAATACAGTGACCACATTATTCTCTTCCAATACCTCTTCATTCTCGTCCAGTGGGACTGCACTTGGTTCCATTCTTATTTAGTCATAACCAGATAATTGCTCCTTCTCTTCTAGGTGCAGCCCCTCAACAGCAATAGGTAAAAACACAGCATCAGTGTTTGCCAGTGAGAACCACCTGTACACCTTGACATTTGCATCGTCCTTTAATTATCAAACTCCTTGTCCAATTTCATCCCTGACGAGTGTAAATGCTCTCTAATTAAATATGAGAGATGGAAGTCACTGTCTTATATTCCCAATACAAATTCTCCTCTCCAGCTGCTGACTCGATTCCTCTCCCTGACTATTGTCTGAGACAGCGCAAGACTCTTCACAATATTAGTGTCTGATTTGATGAACATCTAAACACTCCATGTATGTGATAGCAGGAGCTTTTCCACTTCTGAAACCATCAGCTGTGCCTCCGATTGATGCCTCTGATTCTTGACTAATGGCTAATCCCTATTGTTTGCTCCATTATGGGATGTGGGTATCACCGGCTAGGCTGGTATTTCTTGCCCTGGAGAAGGGAGCCTGACGTGCTTGTCCAAACCTGACTGTCCTCATCAAAGTTTCACTCACTCATTCCTGTGGCCCCTGATTGACACTGGCTCCTGGTGCGCAGCACCTAGATTTTAATATTCTCACCCTTGTTTTCAAATTTTTGATAGTGTTCAGCAGGCCTCCCTCTCTCTGTACACTTTTCTGAGCCCACAACTCCTCAGAAATATTGGCACCCTAACTCTGGCCTTATAAGCATCTGATTTTAATTGCTTCATCAAGGTATCAAGCGTCTAATTTGTAAGGCCCTAAACTCTGGAATTACCTTCTTAAATCACTCCATTTCCTCCTTGTTACAGCTGAGGCTGGAGGAATACACTGTCATTCTAGTTCTATTACTCTGCAGATCATAACTACAATAAAAGTATTCTCCCAGCTTCCCAGATCCTCAATTAAATGTTGTATTTTTATCAGTTTAAAAGAAAATCTATCCACCAGCTTTTTTAAATGAGTGCAAAATTATGGGTTTATTATAAAATCATAGAACCCCTACAGTGTGGAAGCAGTCCACCCCAACCCTACAAAGAGCATCCCACCAAGACCCAGACCCCACCCTATCCCCGTAACCCTGCATTTCCCATGGCTAATCCACCTAATCTACACATCCCTGAATACTACGGGCAATTTAGCATGGCCATTTCACCTAACCTGCACACCTTTGGTCTGTTGTGGGGAGCTGGAGCACTCGGAGGAAACCCATGCAGACATGGGCAGAACACGCAAACTCCACACAGACAGTCACCAAAGGTTGGGATTGAATCTGGCTCCCTTGGGCAGCAGTGCTAACCACTGTGCCACCATGCCACCCTTATTGAATGAAGATGTAAATTGGGCAAAATGCACAGTCTGAAATATGGAAGTATAAATGACAGTCCTTCTAAATAATCCCAAAACACACGTGCTGACATGCACCAAGTCGAGAATCAAAACCGACTTCTTTCGAAAACACAATTTGGCCAATGTTCTTTATACCTCGAAAGGAGAAAAAGGACAATATGTGGAATGTTCATGTTACCCCCCAGTCCAGCTGTCTGGTACTTGGAGACAGGTCACGGAACACATGTACTTGGAGACAGGTCACGAAACACATGTACTTGCCTCTGAAGAGATAATGGGAACTGCAGATGCTGGAGAATTCCAAGATAATAAAATGTGAGGCTGGATGAACACAGCAGGCCAAGCAGCATCTCAGGAGCACAAAAGCTGACGTTTCGGGCCTAGACCCTTCTCTGGTGAAGGGTCTAGGCCTGAAATGTCAGCTTTTGTGCTCCTGAGATGCTGCTTGGCCTGCTGTGTTCATCCAGCCTCACATTTTATTATTTACTTGCCTCTGAAGTCTTGGCAGACACAACATACTCAGGAAATGCAATATTGAGAAGCTCCTTCATTCAGTCTTTGAGGAGAACAAATAGTTTTCACCTGATGTTACACCATGGCCTTTTCAGACACAGAATAGATCAGGTAGATAGTACCTTCGTTACAGGCCTTTTCCCCCAAGTGAAGATCACTATAAACTCCAAGCCCATGTTCAAACATATCCAACAGGTGCTTTTCAGTCAAACAAGAAGGTCTCACAAGTTGAGTGATTTCTAGGTAAAGCTGATTTATTAGAAAGCTACAATGCCTACGATGAACTTCTAATGCCCTCTTTAAAATAATCCACTCCAGGTATCTCCACAAACCTCGAAAATTTAAAACTTAAAATTAAAAAAAATTCACATCAGGAGTATTATCTTAGCGGACTTTAAAACATTCCTTAAACCCTATTTCTTTGACCAAGTATTCGGTCCTTGTGTCTTCTAAGTGACTTGGTGTCAAATGTCATTTGATACTTGCTGCCCTGAAGGAACTCGGGGTGTTTTATTATTTTAAAGTTGCTACGTTAATATAAGTTGTTGTTAAAGTAAATAACTATGTGGTATGCCTAGCAAAGGAGTGCCACTACTATCATGTAGCTACAGCCCTGTGTAAACAGGCAAGACGTCTAATAACTTATAGCAGTTCAAGTAAGTGAGTAATATCCCTGATAACAACACTTACGTCATCATTAATTCTATGCCGTCACCTTTTTATAGTTTTTGAGTTTTAGTTTTGTTTTGTAATAGATGACGATTTTGGAAAGTCTTGAAACAAGAAGCCACGAGCCTTATTAAGTAGGCCCAGAAACGAAGGCAAATTTCATGGTGTTTCTGCTATTGGATCTAAGCAACATCAGTTTTTCTGCCCTGTCAGTTTATCAAATAAAGTTGTGTTTCAAAAAATCCCACTTGTCTTGTGTTCCCTGTACTTTTAAAACCGCCCTATTTTGTATGGGCTTATGGTGCTAGGTGAGAAAATCTTATTACAAGAAAACAAAATATGGAGTTTTGGAAAAGATGGTGACAGCTTTGGGAGGTGACAACATATTCAAGGTATTGGACAAGTAAAGGTTGGCGGTGATAGGCTAAGTGTTTTTGTGGTGAAGGGGCTATAAAGGTTTGGCTAAGGCAGGGCCTCTGCTTATTTATCCTCATGTCATAGTCTTGGGCTTTCCTCTTGTGTTGCTTGTAGGAGTCTTCCATTTTCCATTTTCAGTCATCATCATTCTTCTCCCTCTTGATCTATATTCTTCTAATCTTGCTTCAATCACTTCCTTCTCATGCCAATCCAACATTGCTTCCTTTTCTTGAAGATTTTCACAAGCAATCTTTCCTCCTGCACCATCCTGCTCAGGTCTACTTGTGACTCCTAACTCACAGCAATATGGTTGACTCAGACTGCCCTCTGAACTGGCCCAACAAGCCACTCAGTTTGAAGGTAGTTAGGGATGGACAACAAATACCAACTTTCTAAATGACGCCCACATCCTATGCAATAATTTAAAAAAGTCCTGAGGGTCTCTTCATTGTTTAGTGTTCTCTTCAGCTGAGCCATTCTGTCCATCTTCAGAACCACATTTCACAACCTCCTTGTCTTTGGATCTTCAGTTTTCTCGATGTTCACTTTCCAGTCCCGTACAACAAGGTACACTGAATTATAGTCTTGAGAATTCTTCTCTTGAGACCTAATTCTCATCCTTACACTTAGAATTTTTTTTTTGAGAATGCATTGTTTGCTATTCATGGCTGTGATGTACTTATTGCAGTGACCATCCTTTTACAAAATGCCTCCCAGGTACTTCCAAATTGATCTAGTAAGAGCAGAATCCCTTGCTCACTTTCACCCGAAGGTTATCTCACTGTTTTTATTTTCCTCGACAAAACATTGATAGAGAGGTACAGGTATATCATTGACATCAGTGCAAAGGAGACTTGTGATCTTTCCTTCTGTTCCTATATGCCAGGAATTTGGAAAGCTACTTAAGTGCTGGTAATTGCAGGTAAATCATCCTGCACTGTTTACACTGGAAAATTCACATTTAAAGGGAGCCTAATTTTCCAATATATTGGACATGAAAATGAACTCTACCTCTCTCTCCACAGATCCTGTCAGACCTGCTGAGTCTCTCCACCACATTCTGTTTTTATAAATTTTGTAATTAAACTGCTCAGAGATGGTATGACACACCTCTGGAGTAGGTGAGACTTGCACCCAGGCCTCCTGACCCAGTTGAAGCAAGCTGTCCTCATAGAAGAGGCCCGCCAGCATATTGGCCCAATGAACCTTCATAGTATTCTCTCCATGTAAAGTATATACTAATTTTACAGTTTTCGTCTCTTTACCAATCAATACTCTGGGTGTTGTCTCATCTGGACCCTGTATGTCTTGTAAGGACTGCTCTTTTATTTTCTGTTTTTACTTAAATTATGGACTGAAATGAGAAAGAGGTGTTTTAAGAACCAGAGTTCGAAGGGATGGCTGTATGTGTTGTAAAGCAAATAACCTGACACCCAGACAAGCATCACATCAGCAATTTTTGAATAAGCTGTAATTGAAGGTTGGATTGCAAATGGTTTGGGGTCAAGGGGGAGTATAGATGCAGCTTTTTCTGGCAACAAGAAGTTGATTGATAACTGGTCACCAGTCCATAGTCCATTGACAGAGATGCTATTGCCTGCCAACAAATGTACGATTGGTTCTGAACTGCTTGGAGCTGGAAACAAGTGACAGAGAGAGAGAGGGAGAGAGAGAGAAAGAGTTCAATCTTCTTCTGGCTTTGAAGCAGCCTCTGTGCTCAGTACAGTCAAAATTCACTTTGAACTTGAACAAAACTAGTTTATTTTTCCTGCCACCGTTATTGTATATTCTGACTTTACTTGATAAGTCAGAGACATTGTATAAATGATGAGGCCACCTTGTGTCTCTTACTAACTGGTGGAAGTGTTTAGAGAAAGATGGCTGTAGCAATGTGCTAGCAAGCAGAAGAGTCATAAAGACTTCTTCAGCCAAAGAGCCTGGGAACATAAACAAAATAAAAACCAAAAGAGCTGCGGATGCTGTAAATCAGGAACAAAAACAGAAGTTGCTGGAAAAGCGCAGCAGCTCTGACAGCATCTGTGAAGAAAAAAATGAGAGTTAACATTTCAGGTCTGGGGAAAAGCCTGAAGCTGGGACAAAGTCCGAACAGTCTTTCCCGATCTTCCCTCTAACCAATAATGTATTTAACCTGTCTGATGGTCTGTGTGTGCCAGAGGGGGTTTATAAGGGAATTATACTTTAAATTAGTAGTGTTGTATTCTGGAGATTTAAAACTATTATCAGTAGTTAGAGTCTAATGTCTTTTAATGCAGTCACAGAATCATAGAGCTTTACATCATGGAAACAAATCCTTTAGTCCAACTCGTCTATGCCAACCACATGTCCTAAATTAATCTAGTTCTGTTTGCCAGCATTTGGTCCATAACTCTCTAAACTCTTCCTATTCATGCACTTATCTAGACGCCTTTTAAATGTTGTAATTGTACCAGCCTCCACCACCTTCTCTGGCAGCTCATTCCATACATACACCACCCGCTGCGTGAAAAAGTTGCCCCTTAGATCCCTTTTAAATCTTTCCCTCTCACCTTAAACCTATCCTCTCTAGTTTTATTCTCCTCTATCCTTGGCTATTCATTCTATCTATGTCCCTCATGATTTTGTAAACCTCTATAAGGTCACCTCAGCATATTCAGCCTTACCCTATAACTCAAACTGTCCAGTCCTGGCAACATGCTTGAAAATCTTTTCTGAACCTTGTCAAGTTTCACAACATCTTTCCTATAACAGGGAGACCAGAATTGAACACAGTCTTCCGAAAGTAGCCTAAACAATACCCTGTGCAACTGCAATATGATTCCCAACTCCTATACTAAATGCACTGACCAATAAAGGCAAGCGTAGCAAATGCCTTTTCACTATCCTATCTACTGTGACTCCACTTTCAAGGAAATATGTGCCTGACCCCAAGGCCTCTTTTTTCAGCAAATCTCCCTAGGACCTTGCCATTAAGTGTATAAATCCTGCCCTGGTTTTCCTTTCCAAAATGCAACACTTTACACTTATGTAAATTAAACTTGATCTGTTACTCCTCAGCCCATTTGCCCATCTGGTCAAGATCCCATTGGACACTGAGATAACCCTTTTAACTGTCCATTCCACCAACAATTTTGGTGTCATCTGCAAACTTACTGACCATAACTCTTACGTTCACATCTAAATCATTCCTCCATATCTGCAAAGGTCCCATTCCTGAGAACCCCCACAAATGACAGCATTCATGAGTCTGCAGCTAATTAAAATAGGTTAAAATGGTTAAAAATATCATGGATATGCCACTTTTGCCTGTACATGTTGATTTTTGTTTGGCGTGGATAGACCAATTCATGATGCGTGATTTCACCAGTACAGAGGATTTTCTGTACATAGTGATTTTTATTCAACACTTTCTCTCAATTCTGATCTGAACGTTGGGTAAATTGGGGAGCTGAGTGAACGCTATAAAACCTTTAACTTTTGTCATAACTCCAGGAAATGTGGAACTGAATTTCAGGCTCACTACCCCAGTGAGTGGCAACAAACAGAGTAAGATTTCCTTGTTCCTGTGTGCAAACCCTCTTGCATTGAAGACCAATGTACCATTTGCCTTTCTCACTGTTTGCTGCACCCGCATGTTTGCTTTCAATGACCAGTGTACAAGGACATCCAGGCTCCTGTGTACATTGATATTTCCCAATCTACATATCCTAAAATTTACTATGACATGTATCTGTTCTTCTGCTGTGCCCACATGTTTTAGTGTATTTCCGATGAGCTTTAGATAAGTCTGAGGTACTCAGTCTATGAAAGCAGTTCATTTCTGATAGATGTCTCAATTTTAATTGGTTGTTGACATGATTCTGATATAGCCAAGTCAAGGAACTACAGCTCTATTCTTGGTTTAAACCTGGAAAGAATCTCCTCTGTTTTCCAATTCATACAAAGGAATTTCACTGACATCTTGCTGATGTTCATGATGTTTGCCATGATTTTGTGGTTGCAGGAAGCTTTTTTGCTATTGTCCAGTGTGAGGTTTCATTATGTTGCAGAGCTGGCTGCCTGGTATACTTTTCATGCCTGTTTCTGGGCTTGATGGTGCAGTTTTTCCCCTTCATGTGAATTTTCAGTCTCCCTTCTACCCAGTGGTGTTTTGCCACAATCTGTCTCACAAGTAAATGTAAAGACTTGATTTTCCCATTCTATTTTATCACTACCCTTCATTGGCCCAATCTAAGTCAGCGAATTTCATTAATTTCCTATTGATCCTGTGCTTCCCTCTGTGTACAGTAATTCACTGCCCCAAACAGAGTTTTGTCTGTAGGTAGTTTTTCATCTCTTGTAGCTCCATTGGCAACTTCTACCTCCTTTGCAGGTTCCTGGGGTAGAGCCAAATTGAACTTGATGCTTGTCTGATGTTTGCAGTTTCTTTGACAGACTGCAACGTGAAAAACACCACTGTAAACATCTTGCAGTTGGAAAAAAGAACTATTGACCAGCATTGGCAATTCTTACTTTGTCCAACTTTTGACCAGTAACTTCTGTCTCCTGTTCACTTTCCCAACTTGGTCCTGTCACCATTCATCTTTGTTGGAATTTTATCAAATTCCTTTTGGAAATCCAAATACACAGCATCGTCGACATTCCCATCATCAGCACAGTCTGCTACACTTTCAAATTCTTTCAAGATTTACCTTGAACCAATCCATGCTGGACTTTCTTAATTATTGAGGCCTTTGAATATTGAACAATTAATTTTGTTTTGTATTAGTTTCTATTAGCACCCCGTGCACTGGGATTGAATAGACTGGCTGGTGAGGATACAATTACACACTTTTTTGAAGGTTGGGTAACATCTCCACTTTTAAGATGACTATGGCAGCTTCCTCTTTCTTCGTAAAGACTGAAGAAAAGTGCTCAGCGCAAGCCATACCTCAGTTGTGCCTCTGTTCATAAAACCCTTTCTTGCCCCGACCCCATTTACGAACTGTGTGTCAAAAAAAGTTTGAGAATTGGGGGTCAGGACACAGAGAATGTATCATGTTGTGTGGAACATAACTTTCTGGAAGTTGGGTAATTTCAGGCCACAGCAAGTTGTATAAGTTTTGGAGTTTGCATAACTTTAATTTACATAAGGACCATGTCCGTGTGTTATAGCCATCCTTCTCTATCCCACAAAAGCTTGTTGTTACTTTCTGTCACGTTATGCGGAATGGTTACAAGCCACAGCTTCATAATCCAGGCCCCTAATCACACGCACATGTTGTTTATCCTGTGCACATGCATAGCAATTGGCTTCATTCTCCAATCACATTCTTTGCAAATTTAAAATGCAAAATATGTGAAAAATAAAATATCTGGTACACAGAATGTTCCAGGAATAGCTCTTTGGGGAATATGAGGTTAATGGACATGTTTCAACAAAAAGAAACAGATGGACACACAATACATCTCACTGGTGTATAGTCCCACACACTGATTCTCACTGGGGTACAGTCACACAAACACTGGTTCTCACTGGGGTACAGCTCCACATACACTGACTCTCACTGGGGTACAATCCGACATGCTGACTCTCACTGGGGTATAGTCCCACACACACACTGACTCTCAATGGGGTACAGTTCCACATACACTGACTCTCACTGGGGTACAATCCGACACGCTGACTCTCACTGGGGTATAGTCCCACACACACACTGACTCTCAATGGGGTACAGTTCCACATACACTGACTCTCACTGTGGGAGAGTGCGGGGAAGTGGTGTTGAAATGCCCATCAGCCATGATTTAAATGGCGGAGTGGACTTGATGGGCCGAATGGCCTTACTTCCACTCCTATGTCTTATGGTCTTACAGCCCCACACACACAGACTATCACTGGGAAATGGGGTACAGTTCCTCAGGAGATAGCAGCAGAAGTTCATGACATGATGGGTGCGTCTGCTGCGTACAGAGCGGAAGGAGAGAATGATGAGGCTGTAGTGATCTGTGATTGAATTGTAAAGGGATACACATCAGTATCAACAACCTTGGTTAAATAAAAAGTGATAAGGTCCACCCAGCTGAGTATAGAGAGTTAGGATGTTAATTTAAAGTGGGACCTTAAAGATAATATTCTCAATGTGGGAGTTTTGATCAGTAGATTTGCATATATTACAAAAATTGTTGGGGTGGGATGGTATACAGTGTGGAGCATTACCTTAGTTTATAGGAAGATGTAAACAGCCTGGTCAAATGGGCTCAGCAAGTCTGGTAACATCTGTGGAGGATAAAACAATGTTTCAGGTCCAGTGACCCTTCCTCAGAACTGAATATGAATATTGGCATCGTTGTGGCACTGCAGGAGGCCGAGGATGGACATGTCGCCTGCCACCTTTGGGTGGCATCGTTGTGGCACTGCATGAGCCATGTCCATCGACATGTCCATCATGGGCCTCCTGCAGTGCCACAATGATGCCACCCGAAGGTTGCAGGAACAGGAACTCATATTCCGCTTGGGAACCCTGCAGCCCAATGGTATCAATGTGGATTTCATAAGCTTCATAATCTCCCCTCCCCCCACTGCATCCCAAAACCAGCCCAGCTCATCCCCGCCTCCCTAACCTGTTCTTCCTCTCACCTATCCCCTCCTGCACCTCAAGCTTCACCTCCATTTCCTACCTACTAACCTCATCCCGCCTTGACCTGTCCGTCCTCCTTGGAATGACCTATCCCCTCCCTACCTCTCCACCTATACTCACCTCTACAGGCTCCATCCCCACACCATTAACTTGTTGGTCTCCTCTCCACCTATCTTCTCCGCTATTCATCTTCGGTCCGCCTCCCCCTTTCTCCCTATTTATTTCAGAATCCTCTCCCCATCCCCCTTTTCTGATGAAGGTCTAAGCCCGAAACATCAGCTTTTATGGTCCTAAGATGCTGCTTGGCCTGCTGTGTTCATCCAGCTCCACACTTTGTTATATTTGATACTAGCCTTTGTTAGCCAAGGCTTAGAGTTTGAGAGCTGGGAGGTTATGTTGGAACTTTATAAAATGTTATTTAGGCCACAACAAGACTTTTGTATACAGTTTTGGAATCTACGCTATAGGAGGGATGTTATTGCATTGGAGCGGGTGCAGAGGCAGATTTACCAGGACGTTGCCTGAGCTGGAAATTTGTTATGGAGAGAGATTGGGCAGATTGGGTGTTTTCCTTAGAGCGGAGGAGGTTATGAGATGACATGTATAACGTTATGAGGGGCATAGACAGGGTAGACAGGAAGAAGCCTCCTCCCTTGATGGAGGGTTCAATGATCAGAGGGTATAGATTGAAAGAAGATAGTTTGGAGGAGATGTGAAGGAAAATGTTTTCACTCAGAGGGTGGTGGGAATCTGGAACTCACTGCCTGTAAGGGTGGGAGAGGCAGAAGCCCTCAGAGTATTGAAGAAGTATATAGAAGTGCATTTGTAAGCCAAGTCATGCAAGGCTATGGCCAAGTGCTGGAAAATAGGATTAAAATGGCTCAGTGGTAGTTTTTGACATGGACATGATGGACTGAAAGGCTTTTGTCTGTGATATTGGTCTCCATGACTCTATCACCAGTGCCATGTTCTGGTAAATGTAAAAATAACAGACGTACCAGATGAATGTATGAATGGAAATGGAGTAGGGGGCAGGGAGTGTCTCACTGCTGATGCTGTTAGGGAGAGTTTAAGATAGTTTGGCAGTGGAATGGGAGCTTGAACAGGGAGACACCGAAGGGAGAAACAATGATAGAAGTAAAAGAAATAAAGCCAAGAAGCAAACATGGAGGGCAGAAAAATCAAGGAAAAAAAGCAAATGGGACTATAATAAAAAAATGAAGCTCAGGTGACTAACAAGATTTAAAAAAGACAAGTTTAAAAGTTTTGCGCCTTAATGTGTGAGGCACTCGCAAAAAGGTAGATGAATTAGCTGTACAGAGTGATACACACAGTTAGAATTATTTGTCTAGCACAAAATAACAGGAAATGCAGTTCAATTATAGTTTACAAAAGAAATTAGGGATAATACTGGATCCAAAGAAGAAACATTTACAATTGCTAGAAACAGCAGCAAGCCTGAGGATTGGGTGCATTTTAGAATTCATCAAAAAAAGATAAATTTTTGATCAACAGGGAGAATATGGATATAAGAGTAAAATTGCAGAAAACATAGAAAGTTCTGCTCACAAAGAAGACCCTGAATTACCTGTTGCCTGCCACTTCAACACGCCACCCTGCTCCCTGCCTACATCTCTGTCTCTGGCTTGATGCAGTGTTCAAGTGAAGCCCAACGCAAGCTGGAGGAACAACACCTCATTTTCCGCATGGGACCCTTCAGCCCTCCGCACTCAATATTGAGTTCAATAATTTTAGGACCTAAACTCTCCTATGCCCCAGCTCCCCACCCCACACACCAGGCCTTGTTACCACAGCCTGCTATTACACACCCCCTCACTAACAGTTCCCATTAACAGCTATTCACCCTCCCAGCCTGCTCGCTAGCAACTCCTTTGTCTGTCCAACTGTCTCTCTCTCTCTTTGGGTTCCATCCTATTGTTTACTCCCCGACCCCACCCACTTCCCTATTTTCTGCATATAAACTGATGTTTTCCCAGCCACCATCAGTTCTGAGGAAGGGTCACTGGACCCGAAACGTTAACTCTGTTTTCTCCTTCACAGATGCTGCCAGACCAGCTGAGCTTTTCCAGCAACTTCTGTTTTTGTTCCTGATTTACAGCATGTGCAGTTCTTTTGGTTTTTAAATAACTAAAAGTGTTAGGGAGGCAAGGATCTAGTGAGAGGGAGAAATTGAAGGAAATCGGTATTAGTTTAGAATAAAAGGTGCTGGGGAAGTTAATGGACTTAAAGGCTGATAAATCCCCAGGGTTTGATAATCTGCATATACAAAGACTCTAACTGCGATACAGTCACGCACACAATGGCTCTTACTGGGGTACAGTCTAAAAACACACTGACCCTCACTGGAGTACTGGTGCCACAGACACTGACTCTTGCTGGGGTACAGTCCTACACACACTGACTTGCACTTGGGTGCAGTACCACACAAATTGACTGTCACTTGGGAACACTCTCTCACACACATTCTCACTGGAGTACAGTTCCACACAAATTGACTCTCACTAGGTAACATTCCCAAATATTCTGGATCTTACTGGGGTACAACCCACACATGCACTGTCTCTCCCAGGGTTACAGTTCCAGACACATTGTCTCTCCCTGGGTTACAGTTCCACACACATTATCTCTCACTGGGGGGGCAGTTCCATATACATTGACTCTCACTGGGATACGGTCTCACACACACTGATACTCACTGGGGTACAGACCCGTAGGCGCAGTGGCTCTGACTGTGGTACAGTCCCAAATAAAACTGACTCTCACTTGGGTACAGTCCCACATACACTAATACTCGCTGGAGTACAGACCCACAAGCGCACTGGCTCTCACTGGGGTATAGTTCTACACACACTGACCCTCATGGGGGTGCCCATCCCACACATATACTGATTCTGACTGGGGTACAGATCCACATACACTGACATTCACTTGGGTACAGTCGCACACACACTGATTCTCATTGGAATACAGTTCCACCGGCATACTGAATGTCACTGGGGTACAATCCCACACATGCACTGATTCTGACTGGGGTACAGTTCCACATACATTAAATCTCACTAGGATACAGTCCCACACAGGCTGAGTCTCACTGTGGTACAATCCAACACATGCTAATTCCCACTGTGGTACAGTCCCATAGATGCACTGGCTCTGATTGGAGTACAGTTCCACATTCATTACCTTTCA
Organism: Stegostoma tigrinum; assembly: GCF_030684315.1. Classification (NCBI taxonomy): domain Eukaryota; kingdom Metazoa; phylum Chordata; class Chondrichthyes; order Orectolobiformes; family Stegostomatidae; genus Stegostoma; species Stegostoma tigrinum. Next base: position 1,758,526 of record NC_081382.1, on the reverse strand, counting down.
ATATGACACAGTCCCACGCACACTGACCGTCACCTGGGTGCAGTCCCACACGCACTGAATCTCCCCGGGGTATTGCTCCCACACACACTGACTCTCCCCGGGGTACAGCTCCCACACACACTGACTCTCCCCGGGGTACGGCTCCCACACACACTGAATCTCCACGGGGTACGTCTCCCACACACACTGACTCTCTCCAGGGTTCGGCTCCCACACACATTGGTCCTCCCTGGGACACAGTCAGACACACACTGACTCTCACTGGGGCACATTTCCATACATGTTTACTGTCACTGGAGTACAATCCCACACACATTGACTGTCACTGTGCTCAGGTACCACACATACTGATCATCTCTGGGGTACAGCTCTTACACTCTGACTCTCATTGAATACAGTCCTACACTAATTGACTCTCACTGGTGTAGAGTCTTATACATAATGATTCCAATGGGTTACCGTGCCCCACACACACTGACTCTGGCTGGGGTACTGTTCCTCGCAAACTGACTCTCACTGGGAGACAGTCCCACACACATCGACTCTTACTCGAGTATGGCTCCCACAAACACTTTGATTCTCAGTGCGGTACAGTCACCCACACACAGAAGCTGACCTGGTTGCAGTTTCACACACATTGAATCTCCCTGGGATACAGTGGCACACACACTGACTCTCACTGGGGCACAGTCCCACACACACTGACTCTCACTGGGGCACAGTCCTACACACACTGACTCTCGTCAGGGTAAAGTTCCACACTCGCTGGGATACAATCTCACATGCACTGATTCTCACTGGGGTGTAGTGTCACCCACACTGAGTGTCCATGTAGTATCGTGCTCACACATTGATTCTCACTGGGGTACAGACCCACAGACAGCGAGTTTTACTGGGTAACAATCCCAGGCATGCACTGGTTCTGACTGAGGTACAGTCCCACACACACTGACTGTCATTGAGGTACAGTCCCACATACACTTACTTACACTGGTGTACAGTCCCACACACATTGACTCTCACTGGTGAACAGTCCCTTACACTTACTTACACTGGTGTACAGTCCCACACACTGAATCTCACCGGGGTACAGTACCATACAGGCTGATTCCCACTGGGGTACAATCCCACACACACACACTAGCCCTAACTGCGGCACAGGTCTACATACGTTGACTCTCATGGGAAGACAGTTTCACACATATCAACTCTTGTTGGTATACAGTCCCATACACATTGATTCGCATTGATGTACATTCCCACACACACTGACTCTCACTAGGATATACTCTGACTTTCACTGGAGGTACAGTCCCACACACTGTGATTCTCATTGATGTACAGTCCCACACACCCTGGCTATCATTGTGATATGTCTCCCAAACACTGACTCTCATTGATGTACAATCTCACACACACTGATGCTCTCTGGGGAACAGCTTTACACACATTGGTCCTCAGTTCCACACTCACTGACTCTAATTTGGGTACAGTTGCACACACGCACTGAATCTGAGTGCGACACCGTTCCATACTCTCTGACTGTCACTGGGGTACAATCCCACACACACTGACTCTCACTGGGGTACAGTCCCCACACACATTGACTCTCACTGGGGTACAGTCCCCACACACATTGACTCTCACTAGGGTACAGTCCTACACAGCATCTTAGGAGCAGGAAAGCTGATGTTTCGGGTCTGATGAAGGGTCTAGGCCCGAAACGTCAGCTTTCCTGCTCCTAAGATGCTGCTTGGCCTGCTGTGCTCATCCAGCTCCACACTTTGTTATCTTGGATTCTCCAGCATCTGCAGTTCCTATTATCTCTGATACAGTGCCACACACTTTGACTCCCATTGGGGTACAGTTCCACCCACACTGGCTGTCACTGGGATACAGTCCCACACATATGGCCTCTCACTAGGGTACAGTCCCACACACAAAATGACTCACACTGGTCTTTATATTTCCAATGTACTGATTTGGTCATTCCCCAACAGTCTAACTACACTCTCCCCTCATTCAATGTGTACTACTGTCCGATTTGAATCAGTGCATTTACCCACTTTGTTTACTGAGACTAAACATAATTGGTTTGTCCCTTGACAAGATGATCGTGAGATTGGCAGCTGGTTTGTGCGTGTTTAAATTTTTGTGAGATTAATTCCGGTTGTGGTGTGAATTTTAAACCGTTTGGCAGCCAGTGTCGTGGGATATAAATGAGTTCAGCATGTTGTGTCTGTGACTTATTCAACAGCTGTGGTACTCTGTCCTTTATAAATACTGCGAACAAGAAACTTCTCTCAGAGACTGTAAATCACATCAGGATCTGCAAGGATGAACAAGCTGGTGTTTTGTGCCACTCTGGCACTGTTCTGGTCGGCTGTTGTGTCTGGGGAAATCCAAGTGCAGCGCAACTTCAATCTCGATCAGGTACCAGTTGACAACATCCCTGTGACCGCAAGAATATTTCCACCAGGAGTTAACTGATAGGAGGGGTACAGTATAATGCATCAGAACCCCCTGAGAGTGAGACAGATTTCGGGTTGTAGGTGAGGGTTTGGTTGAAGAGTTTGGTGATTTGAGGATGGTTGAAGCTCCAAGCAGTGAAGGAGCCTATACGTGCGTTTCGAAGAGGTTCAGCGCTTGAATGAGGAGCTTCGGGGTTGAGGGAGCAACTGTGATGTGAAGGGTGGTTTGAGTTTTCAAGGTGTGTTTTCAGAAGTCATCACTGATTTTGCCTCCTTCCTCTGTTTCCTGTCAGTGAACTGCAGGAATATGGGAAATGTGAATTTGTTTGAGTTGGGAGGAGGAAAATTCCAGTAGAATTGCCCTAGTTTTGAGCACGGAGTGATATTGTAGGGGGCATGGGTTCCTAGTTGGAATCTCCGATGGGTTTTGGCAGGTCCATGGTGGGGCAGGTGTTTTGGCACCTTGAATATCCAGGCCCAGGATACCAGTTGAACTTGGACGTGAGTTAAGTCTGTACCTGTCAACAGGTTCTCAGTTTGATTAACCTCACCAGTGGCCTGTGCAATTTATATGTCTGTGAATTCATGCAGGGCTCACTCTGACTGCCCACTACTAACACCCTCTTCATCATGCTACCCTTCTGACACTACAGTTGCCCCCCTGAGTATCTCCTGCCCTCCCTCCCAAACCTTCCACCTTCTGATTATCTTCTCCCCTCCTCTACTTATTAACACTCTCTTCTCCCCCACATGGGACTTCAAATTGCCCTACCCACTCCAATCTCCCTGTCTTCGCTCTCACCCCCACCTCCAATTGCATTCTCACCACCATCCCCCCGCCAACTTTGAGCCTCAGGTTGCCATCTTTGAGTGGGTGACAAATACTGCATGTGCCATTTGAACTGAGGGGTGAGGGCCAGCACACATTCTATGCCTTTTCACAGTATCAGCGACCCTGAGCAGGAATAAGCTGGAAGTCATGGTTATCTATAGTTTCTGCACTCCATCACTGACACTGGGGCATAGAGATTGCTGGACTAAATCTTGCTGTGGATAGGTATTTAAAGGAGTTTTCTAGCAGGTCTAGTGTTGCTTGCAAATTGTTTCTTTTAGAAATCTTATTCTACATTTTGCTTCATTTAGAACTCAGCTTCTGCAATATTTACCCAATTAATTTTCTGTTTCCTGTTCCCTGAGGCAAGAGCTGCATTGTACTGTGGTGATCTTTCTGCCGTTCTGTTATCAAAAGGATGAATGAAAGATTAACTGCAAGTACTTCAGAGAGACTTGTAGAGGGCCGGCATACAGTTCCCAATCACTAATGCAGCCAGAGTTACCCAGGGCTTGAAGGAGGACAGTGTGCACACAGGGTAGAATTGATGGGGAGGTAGTTATAGATTGGACCCGCACTTTGAAGCCCATGTGAGGAAATTACCAATGAGTGTCAAAACCATTCAGTAATGCCCCTTTGTAGCTCCTGAACATTGGGCAGCCTGCAGTGCTTATACATGTCAATGCTACAGCTTGTAAATCCACCACACTCACTCTGTAACCAGCAAAATGTACAAGAGGACAATCTAGCTTCGAGTTTCACTTATCCCAAAATCCAGGACACCATGGATTGTGTGCATGTCCATTCTAATGCCAAAGGATCTATTTCTGTTCAGTTTGTAGGGAAGTGGTACATCATCGGGATGGCTTCTGATGCACAATGGTTCACTACAAGGAAGGATAAATTTAGAATGAGCACAATTCTCATGAAGCCTGCCGAGAATGACAAGGTTGAAACTGTTTTGACAAAAACCAGGTAAGATTATAAAATCCGATTTGACTTGAGAAATCAAGCCAATTATTACAATTGCTACACCCACACTGTTCACTTCCTGCAAATAGCGCCCACTCAAACTTGGAAAGGATCCAGCAATCATTGTGGGAAAATAAAGTCCAGAAAAAGTAATTTATAAATGTCATTTATGTCATTTGAGAATGAACATTACTTTATTTCTATGTGCGGCAGATTTTCCAACTGTTTTGACTTTTCCAGTTCTTCACATCATCCTTAAGTAATGGAAATGTGGGCTATGGGGAGGGCATGAGATCAAGGGATATGGGGAGTGGGTGGGATCAAGAGATATAGGGAGTGGGTGGGATTGCAAGATACGGAGAGAGGGTAGGATTGGGCGATATAAGGAGACGGTGAGGTCAAGGTATATGGGGTGTGGGTGGGATTGAGGGATGTGGAGAGAGGGTAGAATTGAGGGATATAAGAAGAGGGTTAGATCAAGGGATATGGGGAGAAGCTGGGATTGAGGAATTGATGTAATCTATTTTAGTTCTTTGGCTTGTTACCAATATTCCCTGGTTTTTGCTTATCATTAACAAATGAAAATCCTTGGAGCTGAGTGATAGCCTGCTTATTTGCTGAGTTTAAGGTGATTTGTTGGTCACTAACTCTGTACAGGGGACACTGCTCAGTAATGTGCAGCATTGTTTATGTCGCTTCGCGAGTGCATAAGATATTGCACCAAGGGCACAGTGGGGGTGAAGGGACACTGCACAAAGGCCCTGGTTTATCCTGAACCTCTTTAGCCAGGAGCTCTCTCTGCAGTAGGTCAATGTCTGCCCTTTCTAGTGGAGTTTGTGTCAGGAAGGTTTTTAGTGCCTTCCTGTGGCTCCCCTTCCTGGACTCAAAGAGTGTTTGGTGGATTTTGGTCAGGGCATTTTCTGCATATGGAAGGTAGGCAGTGGGTGAATTGAGCAGATCATCTCAGAGTAGGTCAGTATGATGCAGCATGAATGGTTTCAACTAACTTGTGGATTTTCATCAGCCAGTTGATGTGGGGTGGAGGTGGGCAGTGGTGATGTTTGGGGTGTTACTCAAAGGATTTCGGTTATGACTAATATGGTGGCACTTGATTGAGTGTCAACAAGATGTATGTGTGATCATCTTTTGTCAGACAGGGGTGCTGTGCACTGGTGCAGAGTCTGATATGGCAGGTGCTGAGGTCAAGTGTGATAGCAGTACCCAATGTAGATCTAATAAGTTTTGTATTCAATTGTTTCTAGTTTTGATCTTTGCTGTTTTCTTCAGGTGTGCCAGAGGTCAATGTCCCCACTAGAGTCACTTCTACAGTCATTAAGAACATGAGAAAAGAAGAACTCTAAGCAGGAGTAGGCAATTCAGCTCCTAGACCCTGCTCTGATATTTAATACGACCATGGCTGATCTTATTTCAGCCTCAGCTCCTTGCCTACTCCCTGTTACCAGTTGTTAATTAAAAATCTGTCTATCCCCTCCTTAAATGTATTTGGTGTCCCAGTGTCTGCTGCTTTCAGGAGTGTTGAATCCCAAACATTCTTCAGTGCAGCACATTGCCCCACTCTGAAAGTGGACTGAGGGCTTCCAATCTGGTAAGAAGAGTTGTCAAAGCTCCTTCTCAGCAGATAATTGCATTCTGTGTTGGACGAGGGGCTTGAGAAAGCTGAACGAAGGACAATCACAAAGCTTAGTGCTAGTCACAATCCTGTTCAATATCTACCCAAAAGAGCTGCTGACAACCACATCCCACAAATTTATCTGTTCTGATGACATTTGTCCTTTTGCACCTGAAACAAAACGCTTCACAATGACACAAAGCCATGCACCCACAACAGAAGCAGATGGCATTTTGCATTGATTCCCTTTAGAATCCTTTAAAATCCCACCCACTGAAACATGTCCCTCCCGTTAATATATTTGTTAAGAAAGCATATGGTGTTTTGGCTTTCATTAACAGGGGGATTGAGTTTAAGAGTCGTGAGATCTTGTTGCAGCTCTATAAAACTTTGGTTAGACCGCACTTGGAATACTGCGTCCAGTTCTGGGCGCCCTATTATAGGAAAGATGTGGATGCTTTGGAGAGGGTTCAGAGGAGGTTTACCAGGATGCTGCCTGGACTGGAGGGCTTATCTTATGAAGAGAGGTTGACTGAGCTCGGTCTCTTTTCATTGGAGAAAAGGAGGAGGAGAGGGGACCTAATTGAGGTATACAAGATAATGAGAGGCATAGATAGAGTCGATAGCCAGAGACTATTTCCCAGGGCAGAAATGGCTAGCACGAGGGGTCATAGTTTTAAGCTGGTTGGTGGAAAGTATAGAGGGGATGTCAGAGGCAGGTTCTTTACGCAGAGAGTTGTGAGAGCATGGAATGCGTTGCCAGCAGCAGTTGTGGAAGCAAGGTCATTGGGGTCATTTAAGAGACTGCTGGACATGCATATGGTCACAGAAATTTGAGGGTGCATCCATGAGGATCAATGGTCGGCACAACATTGTGGGCTGAAGGGCCTGTTCTGTGCTGTACTGTTCTATGTTCTATGTTCTATGTTCTATCTCACCTAGTGTAATCCCACCGTCTCCCTCACTCCCCACATCCTTCAATATCCCACTCAGTCTAATCCCTCTCTCCCCCTCATTCCCCACATACTTCAATATCCCAACCAGTTGAATCCCTCTCTCCCCCTCATTGCTCACATCCTTCAATATCCCACCCAGTCTAATCCCTCTCTCCCCCCATACCCCACATCCTTCAATATCCCACCCAGTCTAGTCCCTCTGTCCCACATTCCCCACATCCTTCAATATCCCACCCAGTCTAATCCCTCTGTCCCCCCATTCCCCACATCCTTCAATATCCCACCCAGTCTAATCCCTCTCTCCCCCCATTCCCCACATCCTTCAATATCCCACCCAGTCTAATCCCTCTCTCCCCCCATTCCCCACATCCTTCAATATCCCACCCAGTCTAATCCCTCTCTCCCCCCATTCCCCACATCCTTCAATATCCCACCCAGTCTATTCCATCTCTCCCCCCATTCCCCACATCCTTCAATATCCCACCCAGTCTAATCTCTCTCTCCCCCTCACTCCCCACATCCTTCAATATCCCACCCAGTCTAATCCCTCTCTCCCCCCATTCCCCACATCCTTCAATATCCCACCCAGTCTATTCCCTCTCTCCCCCCATTCCCCACATCCTTCAATATCCCACCCAGTCTAATCCCTCTCTCCCCCTCACTCCCCACATCCTTCAATATCCCACCCAGTCTAATCCATTCTCCTGCTCCCTATGTAGTGATTGAGACAAACCCACCTGACTGTACTGCACACGTAGCCTACTGGCTGTAGCCTGATTGCCACATGTTATATTGATGGAACTTATTTTGAGCTCTTGGATTTGGTATGCCTCTTGGAATCTCAGGAATCTTCACACTGTATTAATTGTGTTTTTTTTCATTCCTGTAGGCGGGGGAGGTGTTTGCAGATAATCTTCCCTTACAGGATGACAGGACGGGAAGGGCAATTCTTCTTCCACAGTGACCGTCAGTACCCACTTCAATGTGTACTCCTCTCGTGCTTCTGTTTAGCTGCAGGCATCTTCCTTTTCTCTTGACCAGGCCCTCAATATCTTTAGTCGTCCAGTGTTCCATGGTCCTGCCAGCCTTGCCCTTTTCAGTCACAGGAACATGCCCAGCCTTATTTCCCAAGAGGAGGTCAAGTTTCACCCCTTCTCTAGAAGAGTCATCCACATATTAATTGAGAAAGTTTTCTTGAACACATTTAACAAATTTGTCCCCATCCAAGCCCTTAACACAATGGCAGTCCCAGACTGTGAATGGCAAGTTAAAGTCCTCTGCTATTACAGCCCTATTATTCTTACATCTGTCTGTGATTTCACTATAGATTTGGTCCTCAATTCCTTCCTGACTATTGGGGGGCGTTTAGATTAGATTAGACTAGATTCCCTACAGTGTGGAAACAGGCTCTTCGGCCCAACAAGTCCACACCGCCTCTTAGAACACCCCACCCAGACCCATCCCCCGATAACCTACACACCCCTGAACACTACAGGCAATTTAGCATGGCCAATCCACCTAGCCTGCACATCTTTAGACTGTGGGAGGAAACCGGAGCACTCGGAGGAAACCCACGCAGACACAGGGAGAATGTGCAAACTCCGCACAGACAGTCGCCTGAGGCAGGAATCGAACCCGGGTCCCTGGCCCTGTGAGGCTGCAGTGCTAGCCAGTGAGCCACCGTGCCACCCATCAAAGAGATCATACTCTTTACATTTCACAGATACACCAGATAGATTCATTGGACAATCCCTCACTAATTTCTCTCTAATTACTGTCGTGATGTTTCCCTAATCAAAAACGCCAGTTCTTTTTCTTTCTTGCCTGCCCTTTTATCCTTCCAACAGCATCTATATCCTGGAAAATTAAGCTGCCATTTCTGTCACTTCTGCAGCCATGTTTTTGTAATAGCTGTTATAACCCAGTCCCATGTTCCCATCCATGCCCTCAGTTCATCTGCCTTACCTGTCAGATTTCTTGCATTGAAATAAATGTATTTCAATTCATCAGTCTTCACTCGTTTTTCTATGGAATTGTACTCCTGTGAAAGGTCCTAACATGCGCAAGATGACAACGTTTGCCAACTTTGTCTTTTGTCAGCAGGCCTGAATGATTAATGGTTTAGTGGATTAGTGGTGTCATAAGAAATTAAATCAGCACTTCAAATAACATCCAGATCAATAACCTTCTTTTAAAAAAAACTGGATTGATTAATGGATGTGTATTCCTTTTGGATAATTACATTTTAACTTTAGCCGAGTAAATGAATTAGTATTTCTGTTAAATAATTGGATTAACTCTTCAATTAAATAATTCCCATACAATAAATAAGAGTCAGTATTCCTTTAAATAAATCAGCTCTTATTCTTATTACATAAATGAATGACTCTATCTAATCCCCCTCTCTCTATTACACTCCCCTATCTAAACTCTCTGTCAAAGTGTCACTCTGTCTTATGTCATATATTGTTGTGTCCAGAGGTGTGATAAATATTATATGATATAATAACATAATATGGCATTTCACTGTATTCTGTTCAGGTTGGAACAGTGACAATGATGTATATGTGACAGAAACCAACTATGATGAATATGCTTTGATACACAATACCATCACAAAAGGACCAGAAGTCACAACACTGGTAAAACTGTATGGTAAGAGGCCTTGATTATGAAATCTTTCGCATTAAAGTAAAACGGAACTCCATAAGGGAGTCCAATGGCCAGTCCAAGGAACTTATGCACTGTCCATTCAATGCAAACCCTCTTATTTATCCTCACCAATGAGTGAATGCTATATGTGGTCATGTGGGAAATTACATTATTTGTTGTAATTGCTGAGAAGAAGATAGAAACTGTCCAAAAGTTGGATTTAGACTTCCAAGAGGTGTTTGACAAGGTTCTTCACAAAACGTTGGTGGTAGTACATTGGCATGGATAAAGAATTGGCTAATGGGCAGGAAACAGTAAGTGGGATAAGGGATAAGTCTGGAGCTGGGTGAACACAGCAGGTCAAGAGGATCAGAGGAACAGGAAAGTTAACATTTTGGGTCTGGACCCTTCTTCAGAAAAGGGATAAGGCATTCTTTTTCAGGTTGCTTACTTACGGCCAGTGAGATTCCACAGAGATCAATGCTGGGACTGCAATTGTTTATAATATATATTAATGATTCGGAGGAAAGAAACAAATTTACTGTACCTAATTCTGCATGTGACATGAAAACAGGCGGAAAGGTAAATCGTGAGAAAAAGGCAGAATGTTGGTAAATGCAATATAACATGAGAAAATGTGAAGTTGTTTATTTTGGAAGGGAGAACAAAAGAACAGAATATTTTAAAATGGAGACCAACTGCAGAAAGCTGGAACACAAAGGTACTTGGGAGCATACAGGTATGGAAGACAAGTGCAACAGGGGGTCAACAAGTCTTAATGGAATGTTAGCCCTTATTTTAAGGGAGTTGGAGTACAATAGTAGGAAAGCCTTACTCTAACTGTACAAGGTGTTGGTGAGGCCACATTTAGAGTACTGTGAGCAGGTTTTGTCCCCTTATTTAAGGAAATGTATAATTTCATTGGAGCCAGTTCAGAGAATGTTCACACAGTTCATCCCTAGAATGGAAGGGTTGTCTTAGGAGAAGCTGCTAAAAAGGTTGGAGCTCTACCCACTGGAGTTTAGAAGAATGAGAGGTGATCTCTTTGAAACATAAAGGATTCTTAAAGGGCTTGACACAATAAATGCTGAGAGGATGTTCTCCTCACGGGACAGTTTGGGACAAGAGGGCATGGCCTCGGAATAAAGTAGTGCCATTTTAAGACTGAGATGAGGATGAATTTCTTCACTGAGATAGTCGTATGCCTTTGGAATGCCTTGTCACAAAGAGCTGTCAGGGCAGAGTCCCTGTGTATTTTTAAGACTGAGATAGATTCATTAGTCGGGGAATCAAGGCTTATGGGGAAAGGGCAGGAAAGTGAACACGAGGAATGTTGCATCAGCCATGATCCTATTGAATATCAGAGCAGGCTTGAAGGGCTGAATGGCCTACCACTGTTCCCATTTCTAATGGTCTTACGATCTTATATGCCCACCAGGCTGTGCCCCTGAGTCCAGTTTAGACTGAATTTTAGATCAAAGGCAGTGTCAGATTTAGTAGACAGCGCAATGAATCTTGGTAAATCCTCTGAGGTGTCACAGCCTGCCTTTTCAGTGGTGGTCTCAGGTACAAGGTGTTCAGGCTGTGCACTCGAGCTGGGCATTTCCCAGGCCTGCTGCTGGTGAGGAATTGGTGGCGAAGATGGAGAGCAGCTGACATTAGTGTTGACACACATCTAGAATTGTCATGTTGTTGGCTGGCTTCCTGGTCCCGTTTCCATCTCCTCATCCTCGTAGCAATGGTCCTGGTCATATCTGGACAGCTGAACTGCCCTTTATTTCAAAGGAGTGAGGAGCTTTGTGTCTAGCACCCACTTCTCACAATACACCAGTTCTGGCCCTTGATTCAGGCATTAATGTGCCCACAGCTCCAGCAGGAAGAGAAGGAGAATGATTGGGTGAGATGAGAATGAGTTCAGGAACACTTTGTGGGGCGTTTATAACATGCCAGATGATGAGTGTGCCCACTGAATTAAGTCAGAAGTGGATTGGGCAGAAAGGGTTACAATTTGAGAGGATGGGATGGACGCCAGGCCTTGAGCAGATACCATGCTGAGGTTTGCAGGCTATTGCACTTTGTGAAATGCCGAGTGCAATGGTAGAGCTGATAGAGACATGCCCCTGTGCGTGTGAGGTGGTAAAGAGAATGTTAGGCCGCTTGTCCTATGGAGAGGTTAGGAGATTGGTCATTCAGTTGCAGCACTGCTCACTATCATCCAGGGAGAGATAATGGGAACTGCAGATGCTGGAGAATCCGAGATAACAAGGTGAGGAGCTGGATGAACACAGCTGGCCACGCAGCATCTCAGGAGCACAAAAGCTGACGTTTCGGGTCTAGGCCCTAGCTTTCTGAAGAAGGGTCTAGGCCTGAAACGTCAGCTTTCCTGTTCCTAAGATGCTGCTTGGCCTGCTGTGTTCATCCAGCTCCACACTATCGTCTTGGTAGGGGCCATTAGCACTGACCTGGCCTGTGATCTGCTCCCAGGCTGGGTGGGGATGAAGGACTGATCTGCTTGTGTCAGGATACATCCCTTGCAGGTAGCTCCATTCAGCAGTATCTGCAAGTCAGCGTAAGTAAACACAGGAGCCAGCCTTGACATCTTCACAGACCTTTCTGAGCTACCACCGGCTCTTGGCAACTCTTGGCTAATAGCAAGCGAATAACTGTCCAGCAGGTCTTTAAATATGACCTTTGACCCTGGAGGGTCCTGCCAGTGGTGAGACCCTCAAGCTTTCATTCCACGTGTGATTCACTGACCCATTCATGCAACATCTTACCTTCATAGATCATGAGCTACAAGGCACGTGATGATGTGCATATGATGGTACCCAAGATGCTTGCCACCATACTTTAACCATGAAACAGTAGGGCAGCACAGTGGCTCAGTGGTTAGCATTGCTGCCTCACAGCAATTCCACCCTCGAGCGACTGTCTGTGAGGAGTTTGCACATTTTCCAAGTGTCTCTGTGGGTTTCCTCCCACAGTCCAAAGATGTACAGGTTGAGTGGATTGACCATGCCAAATTGCCCCATAATGTTCAGGGATGTGCAGGCTAGGTGTGTTAGTCACAGGAAATGCAGGGTTACTGAGATAGGTTGGGATGCTGTTTGGTGGGCCAATACAGACTTTCCATGTTATAGGGATTCTACAATGTTTGCCATTGTGTTTGTTTTCATTAAGCAGTGTTAGATTTTGTACAAGCTACATTGGCAATGGTTTTGACTATTTATCTGATATAGGTTCGATAGATGATTCTTCTGCATTCACATTCCATCAGCACTGGGTATTGTTTGCTAACAGATTCAGACTACAGCTGCAGTATCAATTTCGGGGATACCGATTATTGCTGGAGTAACAATAAGTGATTAGCTTGCACATTGCACTTACAAAGTTTCACATTGATTACATTGTCAGAACATTAAGGGATGTTCTTGATGTTCTTCACTGTTTCAGGTAGAGATCAAGAATTGAGACCGGAGCTCTTGGAGAAGTTCAGACAGTACAGTCTGGCACATGGACTGGAGGAACAGAACATTGTAACTTTTGCTAAACAAGGTAACTATTATCACGTATAAAAGAAAAACAATGAACACTTCTGACCATCTGTAGTCAATAGATGCTGGGAGTCACACTCTCACACAGTCAAGAGAATGGGAATGGGTGGAGGCAGGAATACATTTACCCCTGTATTATTTGAGTTCAATATTGACTTTTAGTATCTCATGAGAGTAGATGAGTCCCATTCCATCCACTTTGCCTGTTCTGGCTCGACAGGAAAGCAATTCAATTAGTCCCACTCCCTTTCTCTCAGCCCAGTAAACTCATCTTTTTTAACAAATTTTGTCAAATTTCCTTATGAAAATCAATCCTGAATTTTCTGCCACATCGTAATGACTCATCTTGTTGAAAAAATCTTACCTTCCACAATTCTGTGACCAATTATACAAAAATTTATTTTTGGTTTTATTGCACTTTTTAAACATTTGAGACAAATGTTTAGATATGATAGAAAGGATTGATTGGAATTTCACAATTTGCCTTGCTCCTTGATCACAATTCGGACAATTAATCCTTGGGAACACAACAGTTGGAACAGGGCTCCTTCCTGGCAATCCTGGGTCAGGGATTGAAGTCTTTGGTGTGGGGTTTGACTCAGAGAGGCAGGAAAATATTAACTGGGGCAAAAGTGATGGCTGCTCTGGTATACAAGGTCAGAAATCAAACAAACACCGGGTTGTCTTCCAACAGGTTTATTTGAAAATACAAGCTTTCAGATTCTTACTATTTCATCAGGTGTTAGTCTAACCTGAAGAAAGCTCTTGTTTTCAAATAAGCCAGTTGGACTATGACTTGGTGTCATGTGATTTCTGACCTTGTCCACACCAGTCCAACACTGGCACCTCTACATCTTGCACTGGTGTAGATGCAGATGAAGTTTGAGATTCAGCAGCAGTTTAAATAACTGAGACATGAAAATTAACCTTTGCTTCTTATTGATCTCTTTTCAGATGAGTGCAAACCGGTCCCTGTTGAGGTTAGTCTTTGAGCACTACCTCTGTTTTTGACAAGGTTTGGGGTTATTGACTGTTCATTGATCTTGCCCTGGGAAAGTTCGATGGGATTGCTGGTGATAATTTGGATCAAGGCCCCAGTAGTGACACATTGGACCAAGCCAACACTGCCCTGACTGTCTGAGTGTCTAGTATTGGACACAGGCAGGTGTTTGATAACTGACCGTCATCGGGGTCAATCATGGCATTAGAGCAGGAAGCATTACAGTACGCAGCTTGGTATGGTAGCCTGAAGTGGACCAATTTCAGATCTGCTTTGGTGAATAACATAGTTTTAACTAGCTTAAATATGCTGGTACTCATAACAGTCTGACTTTTGTCATGCTGTTCTTACCACTCAAGGTGTTTAAATAATACTGTGGAGAGCGAGTAACCGTTTAATGATTACATTTGAAAGTTTCTGAAAATCTAAACCCCTTCCTCCAAAAGATGAGTGTTCTGGGGATCAATCGGAGGTTTCAAGATTGAGATCAACAGATTTTATTTTGAGGGGTGATGGGGACAAAGGAATCAAGGATTACTGAGCAGAGCCTAGGGAATTGGAGGTTTGAGGCTGGGCATGTAATGGAGACATTGAGCTAATTACAATTTTGAATCTCTCTGCAGGACTGAACAGCCGAGTTTCTGCTAAAGTAGATATGCAGGGAACGAATAGTCGCATTACCAATCTGCTCCACGCCTTTGATCACACACACATTGTAGACTGCAGTTACACAGCCAGCTAGTAATAAAATCACCTTAATCACCCACTGTCTCTGCCTGAGTCCTTGCTGAGGTCCTATCGATGAATCGTGTGCAGGAGGAGGTCATGTGCTTGGCTCACAGTAGGTTCGAAGAAATGATACAGCATTGACAGCATACAGGCCCCACTGAGATAGGGGAAGGAATCTGTAAATAACAAAGGTCATGGTCAATATTTACCATAATCCACAGAGCTGTTTGGCTTTATTTGTGCCTAGCTTGTGTACCTGCTGCACTCCAAAAACTTCCATCTCTTCGAGGGCAGAATGCCACACAGTGTGTCTCTGCCAGGTCACCTCTCCTGACATGTGAGAGTGAATGGTGAATTTGGGCAACACTGTGTACCTGTTGGTCAGTCTCATGGGAAAATGGCTGTGCTCAGACTGTCGCACATGCTGTATGGACCAGGCCAGCAGTTTCAGGCTGGGAATACACTGAGGGTTAGACGGGGTGGATAGTGAGAGTCTTTTTCCGAGGATGATGACTTCAGCTTGTAAAAGAGGGCATAGCTACAAATTGAGGGGTGATAGATTTAAGGCAGATGTCAGAGGCAGGTTCTTTACTCGGAGAGTGGTAAGGGCGCGGAACGCCCTGCCTGCCAATGTAGTTAACGCAGCCACATTAGGGGCATTTAAACAGTCCTTGGATAAGCAAATGGATAATGATGGGATAGTGTAGGGGGAGGGGCTTAGATTAGTTCACAGGTCAGCGCAACATCGAGGGCCGAAGGGCCTGTTCTGTGCTGTATTGTTCTCTGTTCTATGAATTCTACTTCTATAAAACACCTTGTTGTGTGGCTTTTAAACTGTAACTAATCATTCACTGCTGTAATAAGGCAGGAATCCATTCTTGATGACCGTCAGCGTGGACTGGCAGGTATCAGTTTGCTGACAACATGGTTAGGTTTCACTGTAATTAATGTCACTGCGACTAGAAGGTTGCAAAGGGACGGTGATGGATTGAGTGAGTGGCTCTGACTGTGGAGACAGAGTTCAGTGTGAGAAAGTGGGAGCTCATCCATTTTGGTGGCAAGGAAGGGAATTTTATCAGTGGGGGAGAAGCTCAGAGCTGTGGGCGAGCAGAGATTTATGAGTCTGAGTGCGGAAATCACTAAAAACAAGTGAGCAGGTACAAACCAGAGTGAGAAAGGTGAATGGAAGTTAGGCTTCATCTCCATCGGGCTGGAATACAAAAGCTGAAAGTTGTGCTCGAGTTGTACAGAGCTCTGCTCCAACGTGCAGCTGGAGAGGCAGTGTACAGTCTTACACCGACCACCTACGGCAGGGTGGAAGGTCTATTCACTAGAATGACATTGGGATGAAAAGATTAAATGATTAGCCTGGGTGATGTAGACTAATCTTATATTCCTTCAAGTTTAGAAGATTGAGATGTGATCAAACTGAAGTTATGATGGTAATTAAAGATTTGATAGCGTCGAGAGAGATAAGCTATTTCTCTGGTGGCATTGTCCAGCAAAGAGGGAGCGTGGCTTAAAGTTCTGCTCAGGGCTGATGCCAGGAAGTACTTTATCACACAAAAGAGACAGGAATCTTGGAACCCTCTTTCCCCCCAAAAATCCTGGTGAGGCTGCAGATCAACTGAAAAGATCAAAAGTGAGACTGGTAAATTTTTGTTACACAAGAGATAGAGAAATGTGCAAGTAGATAATATTAAACTATAGGTAAACCATGATCTAATTGAATGTTTGAGGGGTAGAATGGCCTTTTCTTGTTCCTAACACTGAAACAGGTCATTTGGGGCAATCAGTCAATGGGTGTTTGGTCTCTAAAACCGAAGAGCAGGGTTTCAGTGGGAGAGTCGATCCAGACGGAGGGGGCATCCTCTCTCTCACTTACTCACTTGGGTTTTCATTCATCAGCCAATCATCATAGATGCACACATTTCAGAAAAGGCCCTTTGGCCCATCAAGTCTGTACCACCAGAAATATGTTACTACCTACACTTCCCCACACTAGGCTTATTGCTTTGAATGTTATGACACTTCAAGTGCTCATCCAAGTACTTCTGATTTGTTCTGATTTAATTTGGTTTAATTTATTACTCACTTACTTTTTAAATGTTGTGAGGTTTTGCTCTCCCAGGCCAGGCTTTCCATACTCCCACCACCCTTGGGAGGGGAAATAGATATTCCTCAAATCTCTTCTAAACCTCCTGCATTTCACTTTAAAATTATGCTCCCTTTTTAATGATCCTTCAAATAAGGGGAACAACTGCTTTCTATTCATCCTGTCTGTGCCTTTTGTAATCTTATACACCTCTATCAGGTCGCATCCCCCCCGCCAACATCCCTCCATGCCCCACCAACCCCACCCAACGTTCCTTGCTCAAAAGAAAACAACCGGAGCTCATCCAGCCTCTTCATCACAGAAATGCTCCATCCCAGGCAACATCCTGATGAATCTCTTCTGTACCCCCTTCAGCACAATCACATCCTTCCTATAGTGTGGTGACCAGAACTGCACACAGTACTCCAGCTCCAGCCCTACCAAAGTTCCATACAGCTCCAACAAGACCTCCCTGCTCTTATAATCTATGGCACAACTGATGAAGGCAAGTGTCCTGTACAACATCCTAATTGCTATAATAAACTGTCCTGCCAACCCCAGGATCTGTAGACCAAACAGCCCAGTTCCCTCTGTTCATCTCAACGTTCCTACTAGAATATCCTTCCATTCATTGAATAGAATAGAATTAGCTTTAATGTTACATGCACGCAAATGAATACAGTGAAGAGTTTACATGTCGCCACTTACAGGGCAAGTTAGATACAAAAGTACTTAGATACAACCTCTTCAGTTAGAAGATCTTAGAAAACTAGGGAAATAAAAAGTTCAGATTGCAGAAATAAAAATTCACAATGATGATTTTCCAAGCCAAACCACGCAGCCACCTAGCCTCCAGTCTCCACTGGGCCATGGCTTCTGACTGCACCAGGTTTCACCTCAGGGTTCATGAGGCTGGGAGTTCGCTTTGGAATCATCTTGAGACTGAGAGCCCATGCTGAGGCCATGCCGGGCTGAGAGACCACCAGAAGACTACCAAACTGGGTTGGGTGGTCACCATGAGGGGCCGCTACACAGGTCCTGTGTCTTGTTCCTTCTTCCAAAGTGCATCACTTCACATTTAGAGCCGCAAGTTCTTCGAGCTGTACAGCATGGAAACAGACCCCTCAGTCCAACTTGTCCATGTCGACCTAATTTCCAAATTAATCTTGCCCCATTTGCCAGAATTTAGCCACATATCCCTCCGAGCCATTCCTATTCATATTTCCATCCAGATGCCTTTTAAACGCCATGATTGTATTAGCCTCCACCTGTTCCATTGGTAGCTCATTCCATCCTCGCACCACCCTCTGGGTGAAAAGCTTACCAATTATGTCCCTTTTAAATCTTTCCCTTGTCGCATTAAACCAATGGTCTCTAGTTTTGGACTCCATTACCCTGTGGGAAAGACCTTGACTATTTACCCTATCCATGCTCCTCATGATTTTATGAATTTCTATGAGCTCACCCCTCAGCCCCTGACGCTCCAGGGAAAATAGCCCCAGCCCATTCAGCCTCTCCCTGTAGCTCAAACCATTCAACCCTGGCAACATCCTTGTAAATCTTTTCTGAACACTTTCAAGTTTCACCACACCCTTCCCATCGGACGGAGATCAGAACTGACCTCAGTATTCCGAAAGTGTGGAACCTTTTGGAGTTACCATTGTCCTGCACAGACGCAACATGATATCCCAACTCCCATACTCAATGCACTGACCAATAAGGGCAAGCGTACCAAATGCCTCCTTCCTGTTCCTGTCTACTTGTAACTTCACACTTATCAGGATTGAATTCCATCTGCCACTGATCTATCCATCTGAACAGATCTTGTAGCCTAAGACTTTGTCCCTCACTGTCAAAAACCCAACCAAGCTTTGTGTCGTTCGCAAACTTACTAACCCATCAATCCCATATTCTCAGCTACATTTATGAATATCACAAACAATAAGGGACCCGGCACTACCCTCTGTGGTACCCCACTCCACACCAGGCTCCAGTCACACAAACAGCCTTCCATCTCCATATTCTGTCTCTTGCCACTAAGTTATTTTTGGTTCGATCTTGCTAATTTACTCTGGATCCCCTGAGCTTTTACCTGCTCTATCAATTTCCCAGGTGGCACCTTGTCAATGGCCTTGCTGAAATCCATATAAACTATATCAACTTCCCTGTCCTCATCCAAACACTTGGTCACCTCATTGAAAAATTCCATCAGATTTATTCAGCAATATCTCACACTAACAAAGTGCACACACACAGCCTGCCACCTAACACACTAGGGGTGGCACGGTGGCTCAGTGGTTAGCACTGCAGCCTCACAGCACCAGGGGCCCGGGTACGATTCCCGCCTCGGGCGACTGTCTGTGTGGAGTTTGCACATTCTCCCTGTGTCTGCATGGGTTTCCTCCGGGTTCTCTGGTTCCCTCCCACAGTCCAAAATGTGCAGGTTAGGTGGATTGGCCATGCTAAATTGCCCGTAGTGTTCAGGGGTGTGTGGGTTATAGGGGGGTGGGTCTGGGTGCGATGCTTCAAGGAACAGTGTGGACTTGTTGGGCCGAAGAGCCTGTTTCCACACTGTGAGGAATCTAATCTAATCTAAAAAAAAGCCGAAGACATTTTAAAAATGTTTTCATGGGGTGAGAGTGCTATTGTCATGCCTACCTCATTGTCTTGACCTATGACCACTTGCTAAAAGGGAATGACCAGTCAGTGGATTGTGACAATGCTATTTCAGATTGGGCCTGAAAAAATCATTACCCAGTATCTGCCCACGGACTTTTCATCAGATGTGACTGGTTGCTTATCAGGAGTGGGATCCTGGGCTCCCTTATTTTCATCTCCCTAACCCAGGGCCACTAGATATAGTTACAGATCCCCAGACAGTGCCTGCCTGTGATCAGAGAATGTGCCACAGAGCAGCAACAGAGTGTATGGCTCAAATTCATTTCAAGATGAGCAAGAAAATAATTGATATTGCTCCCAAAACAAATTCAGAATTTAGTTTTTGATGTTGAAATCTTTCCTGCGACTCTTTATCTTTCTATGAATCGTTAACCAACATAAACAAAACAGAAAGGTTAATGCCTGCCCTTGTAGTCTTGGACAGAGTAGCTGTTTGCTTTGCAAAGTGGTTTTGTTGAGCACAAGGACATGTCTGGTTAACAAAACAAAGAACTTTGACATCCACAGGTTGCAGGCAGTTCTATCAAATATTGGGACAAGATTTTCAGTTGCACTTTTAACTCATTGCCAGGCAGACCCTGGGGCATGGAGGGGGCTGGTTCTTCACCAGACAAAGCCAGGTAGCAGGCTGAGGGGTCTTGGCCAGACATTGCCGACGCTGAGGAGTGTTAAACAAGAGAGAAAATCAACATCATAAACTCACATACAACTCGATCACCGGCAGGTTGGAAGAGATACCCCATGCTCATCTGCACCCCCAGAAGGTGAAGAAAGCTAAACATCATATCTGAAATACAAATACACCATTTATAAACTCTGTGCTCATTACAGTAGACTGTTGCAATTTCAGAATTGATGATTTCAAAGTTATGGCATTAATGCTCATTGCTGTAAGTGACCTGAATGTTTTCTGTTCAGGTGTATGTCCCTCATGCTCTGTACCTGGTTAATAAAATCCAGATGCATAGCAGTGGGAGTCCCTTCAAGACTCAATACATGCCACAGGCACTTCTCACTCTCCTCTTTGCTGGGTGAGGAACTCAGTGGACTGAGGCCTGATTACAATTTTGTTAGACTCCACTGCTTTACAATATGGGAAGCGATGGCCTAGTGCTATTATCACAAGGCTATTAATCCAGAAACTCAACTAATGTTCTGGGGTCTTGGGTTACACTCCTACTCTGATGGAATTTGAATTCAATCAAAAGAATCTGGAATTAAGGACAAATAACGTTGATGAAACAATTATTAGAAAGACCTATCTGGTTCACTCATATCCTAATATTAGCCTTTGCCCTCTCATTTGTTAATTTGACCCCGGCCGGTGTGGCACTTTAGTATAATGGGTCAGTATCATTATGTTAATGAGTAGCAAAGTGTGACACACTTAGACCCAAAACTGAGCTAGTGGGGTTCTGGATATTCTCCCACAACCAGTTATGTAAATAATGTAACTCACTCATAAAAGCTTGCTGTTTGCTAGTATGAGTACTGATCCACCTTGGTCTACATCCTCAACATGAAGGCACAACATGGTGGCAGCAGTAATACTAAAGTCAGCTTTTCTCAAACAACACAGTGCAGTGGCTCAGTGATTAGCAATGCTGCCTCACAGTGTCAGGGGCCCGGGTTCAATTTCAGTCAGGGTGCCCCATTTTCATCACAGGAACTTGTGCTCAGAACAAACAAGACACACTGTTTCTTTCATCCCTGCAAACTCTGGCTCTTAGAGAACTAATCAATCAGGATAGTCAACACTGGAACACAGTATCATCAATGCTACCACACATACTTTCAGTTAGGTGCAAGAGCTACAGATACTATTTTGTCAGAAAGCCTCACATCATGACAAAGATTAACCTACAAGCTTCATCTACCATGAAAAATGGTAAAGAGTCTGAAGAAGAGTCATTTTGGGCTCTAAACGTTAACTCTGTTTCTGTCTCCATAGATGTTGCTACACCTGCTGCGTTCCACCAGCACTTTCTGTTTTTGTTAAGGTTTATTGGGTTAACATTTTGCTCCAGGAATATCGAAACTCATGATCAAAGGCCAGCTTCAGGAAATTTTGTGACACATAGAGAGGAAAGCTGTAGACACATTGGATGCTCTCTTGGCCCAGTCATGCTTGCTACTTGGCGGGAGAGCCTGTATAGCTCTCAAACTCATTCTTAAAGTCGACGCCTGACATTCACAAGTCAGCTTACACATCAATTCTCCAGCCCCTTTACAGGCCTGGAAAAGCTCAAGCCTGGTACAACATCAAACTCAAAGCAAGCAACAAAATCAACATTTTTGTAGAATCAAATTAAAGGAAGTGGTTCACGTATATGATCAGGTAGGGCATGAATACAAAAGTCATGTAGCTAACAACATTGTACTCAGCTAGGGTGGCAGTCTCTAAACTGAATGCTTCCTATAGAATTTATGATGATTTCAAGCATTTGAACAAGGCTGAGTGATGTGAGCCATTTCAAATGGAGACAAGAGGACAGGCTGGTTAAGCTCTCAAACAGCACAATCCTTGTCAAGCAGGATGCCAAGAGCAATTTCTGGCAACTTCTTCTGTGCGAGGAATACAAACTCCTAGCCAGGCCCAGAGCAGCCACTTGGCTCACACTCCATCCACCACAACCACAAACACTCATTCCTTCCACTGCTGACGCTCAGTAGCAGCATCTATGAGATGCACTGTAGAAATTCACCAAAGGTCCTCAGGCAGCAATTTCCAGACCCACAACCATTTCCATTTAGAAGGACAAGGGCAGTAAACATATGGGGGAACCGACACCTGCAAGCTCCCCTCCATGGTACTCACCATCCTGATCTGGAAATATACCTCCATTCCTTCACTAGGTCAAAATTCTGGAATTCCCTTCCTAACAGCATAGTGGGTAAACCAAGAGCACAGGTACATTTTGTGAGCTGGAGTCCCATGGACACCAGTCCAGGAAAGGATAGCACGTTTCCTTCCCTGAAGGGCATTCGTGAACCAGATGGGAATTAGCAGAAATTCCTGCTGTTTTTCATGGTCACCATTGCTAAGACTAATTTTATGTTACCTAATTAACTTAGTGTCTACCAGCTGCTGTGGTCAGGTTTGAATCTACACCCCAGAACATTAATCTGTACTTCTGGACTAATAAACCAGTGACATTACCACAATATCACTGTCTCCCTACAACTGGGACAGTTCATGAAGGCAGCTCAACTTCACCTTGTCCAGAACAGTTATGGGTGGACAATAAATCCTAGACCAGCCAGTGACACCCACATCCTGGGGATGAATAAAAATGTAAATATGAACAAATAAATATTTCTGAATTGCGTCTGAGAGAAACTTTGGGATAAAATTCTGGAGTTTTGGAGCAGAGTACAGTCACTGGGCAGGAAGTCCTGAAAATCAAAGTATGTGTGTGAGTTCATAAAGCTTATGGAATAAAGTTGGTGAGGCTGGATGCACAGAAAGACACAGGGGAGAATGAGAGTGTGGTAAAAACAGAGACTTAGGCCCCAAAAGGCAGGAAAAGGTATAAATGGTGCTGGGCAGATGGCCAGATTTTCACAAAGAGGCAGGGAGCTAGAATTGGGAACTCTCCTGATGCAGCTGTCCCATCTCCATACAAAGGGCCCAGTCCAGTCCAGTGCAGTCTGGGGCAGGGGGAGAGGGGGGGCAGGGCAAGCCTCCAACCCCATGTGCAGAGCAGAGCAGAGCAGACCTGCCACTGAGGGAACAAAGATTCTCCATGCTCACTGGGGCATTTTGTCCTGGCCTGTTAAAAGCTGCTGGGTCCCTCAGCCCTCACTCCTGACCCACAAGGCAGCGCAAGTGACTGAAGTATTAGTGGGAGCACTTTGGGATCAGTGATCATAATTCTATTGAAATAATATTGTATAAAAGTTAAAGTTCTTAACTGGAGTAAGGCAAATTTTGATGTTCAAAAAGTGATGTTCAAAGGAATGTTCAAAAGTGAAGGGTAAGGCTGATAGGAGCAGGGAACAATGGATGAATAAAGATACACAAGCTCTAGTCAAGGATAAGAAGGAATCATATATTAGGTACAGACAACTGGGATCAAATGATGTCTTGAACAGTATAAGAGATGTACGGGCATTCTTAAAAGAAGAAAGTTGGGAGGGTAAAAAGGGGATATGGGATAGCCTTGGCCGATAAGATTAAGGGTAATCCAAAGAGATTCTATAAATGCATTAAGAGCAAAAGAGCAACTCGGGGAGAATAGGGCCCCTTAAAGATCAGCAAAGTTGTTTATGTGAGACATGATCTCCAGCGCACAGGAGATGGGAGAAATACTGAACACTACTTCATGTTAGCTTTTAAAGGCAGAAAGGAAGCAAGGCTAGAGAACTTGGGGAAATAAATATTGATGTCTTGACAACAGTCCAGATTACAGAAGAGGAGGCGCTTGAGGTCTTAAAAAACAGAGGTGGATAAATCTCCAAGATCTGATCAAATGTATCCCAGGACGTTGTGGGAAGTTAGGGAAGAAATTGCAGGGCCCCTATATCATTGTATATGTAACGTCTGTAGCCAAGGGGGAAGTGCTGGAGGACTGGCGGATGGGTAATGTGTCTTTATTTAAGAAAGCCTGTAAGGAGAAACCTGGAAACTATAGACTGGCGAATCTGAATTCAGTTGTGGGCAAGTTGTGGGAGAGGATTCTGAGGGACAGGATTTATATGAATTAGGGGAGGCAAGGACTGATTAAGGATAGTATGGCTTTGTGCATGGGAGATCAGGTCTCACAAAGTTGATTGAATTTTTTAAGGGCGTAACTAAAAGGATTGATAAAAGCAGAGGAGTAGATATTGTCTGTATGAATTTTAGTAAAGCCTTTGACAAGGTTCCACATGGTAGACTAATTAGTAACATTAGATCACATGGGATTCAGGGTGAGCTTGCAAATTGGATACAAAATTGACCTTAAGATAGGAGACAGAGCGTGGTGGTGGAGGGTTGTTTTTTGGACAGGGGCCAGTGACCAATGGTGTTCCACAGAGATTGGTGCTGGGCCCACCTTTGTCATTTATAAAAATAACATGAACAAAAATTTAGAAGGCATGGTTGGTTAGAAATGGTTGGAGGCACTGGACACTGTAAATGCTCTGCAGCCTTGATGTCAAGGGCTGTCACTCTCACCTCACCTCTAAAATTTAGCTCTTTTGCCCATGTTTGAACGAATGCTTTAATGAGGTCAGGAGCTGAGTGGCCCAGGCAGAACTCAAACAGGGCGTCACTGAGCAGATATTTCTGAGCAGGTGCTTCTTGATAGCACTGTTACTGACACCTTCCATCACTTTACTGATGTTCGAGTAGACTGAGTTGGACTTATCTTGCTTTTTGTGTACAAGACAAATAAATTATAACAATATAACAAGGTGAGGGGCTGGATGAACACAGCAGGCCAAACAGCATCAGAGGAGCAGGAAAGCTGACGTTTTGGGTCTGGACCCTTTCTCAGAACTGTCTGATTCTGATGAAGGATCCAGACCCGAAACGTCAGCTTTCCTGCTCCTCTAATGTTGCTTGGCCTGCTGTGTTCATCCAGCTCCACACCTTGTTATCTCAGATTCTCCAGCATCAGCAGTTCCTACTGTCTCTGAATCTTCTGCATAGTTGGGTAGGTGCCAGTGTTGGAGCTGTATTGGAACCGCTTGGCTGGGGGAGATGCAACTTCTGGAGCACAAGTCTTTACTATTATTGCCAGCATGTTGTCAGGGCCCATAGCATTTACAGTGTCAGTGCCTCCAACCATTTCTTTAAGTCATAGAGTCATAGTGATGTACAGTACGGAAACAGACTCTTTCACCCAACTCTTCCATGCCAACCAGATATCCTAAATTAATCTAGTCCCATTTGTCAGCATTTGGCCAATATACCTCTCAACACTTTCTATTCATATTACCACCTTCTGCATGCAAACGTTGCCACTTTGATCCCTTATAAATCTTTCCTCTCACCTTAAACCTATGCCCTCTAGTTTTGGACACCGCTACCCTGGGGAAAAGACCTTGTCTATTCACCCTATCCATGTCCCTCAACATTTTAAAAACTTTAATGAGGTCACCTGCCAGCTTTCAACACTCCAGGTGACTGGGAGGTGCAGTTGTTTATTGCGAATCGAGCAGAGGTGTTCTGCAAAGCAGTCCCCAAGCCTCCGCTTGGCTTCCCCAATGTAGAAGAAGCCACACCGGGTACAGTGGATATAGTATACCACATTTTCAGATGAGCAGGTGAACATCTGCTTGATGTGGAAAGTCTTCTTGGGGCCTGGGATGGGGGTGAGGGAGGAGGTGTGGGGGCAGGTGTAGCACTTCCTGCGGTTGCAAGGTAAGGTGCCGGGTGTGGTGTGGTTGGAGGGCAGTGTGGAGTGAACAAGGGAGTCATGGAGAGAGTGTTCCCTCTGGAAAGCAGACAAGGGTAGGGAGGGAAAAATGTCTTGGGTGGTGGGGTCAGAGTAAACAACTGCACCGCCCAGTCACGAGCCACTTCAACTCCCCCTCTCATTCCTTAGATGACATGTCCATCCTGGGCCTCCTGCAGTGCCACAATAATGTCACCTGAAGGTTGCAGGTACAGCATCTCATATTCCGCTTGGGAACCCTGCAGCCCAATGGCATCAATGTGGATTTCACAAGCTTCAAAATCTCCCCTTCCCCCACTGCATCCCAACACCAGCCCAGCTCGTTCCCCACCTCCCTAACCTGGTCTTCCTCTCACCTATCCCCTCCTCCAACCTCAAGCCCTACCTCCATTTCCTTCCTACTAACCTCATCCTGCCCCCTTGACCTGTCTGTCCTCCCTGGACTGACCTATCCCCTCCCTACCTCCACACCTATACTCTCCTCTCCACCTATCTTCTCCTCTATCCATCTTCGGTCCGCCTCCCCCCTCTCTCCCTATTTATTTTAGAACCCTCTCCCCCTCTCCCTTTTCTGATGAAGGGTCTAGGCCCGAAACATCAGCTTTTGTGCTCCTGTTCCATCCTGACGTCTCTTCAACTTGCTATTTCTGATTACTGCATCTTCTTCCAGCCTTGCATTTGCCTCCCTACTGTTGAGGATTCCACCTCCCTGCCAATCTAGTTTAAACCCTCCCTTGTAGCACTGGCAAATCTGCCCACGAGAATATTGGTCCCCTTCCATTTCAGGTGCACCCTTTTGAACAGATCATCTCTGCCCCAGAAAAGATCACGATGATCCAGGAATCTGAACCTCTGCCCCCTGCATTAATTCATTAGCCACACATCCATCTGCCATATTGTCCTGTTCTTACCCTCACTAGCTCGTGGCACTGGAAGTAATCCGTAGCTTACCATGGTCAAGTTCCTGGTTTTTAACTTTCTCCTAGCTCTCTATAATCACTCCACAGGAGCTCATCCCTATTTCTACCTTGGTCATTAATGCCAACGTGCACAATGATTTCTAGATGCACAACCTACCCCAGTGGTAATACCCCACTGGAGGAGGCAATAACTGGAGGTTATTGGAGTGTGTGGGTTATAGGGGAATCGGTCTGGGTGGGATGCTCCAAGGGGCAGTGTGGACTTGTTGGGCTGAAGGGCCTGTTTCCACACTGTAGGGAATCTAATTTATAACCTCTTGGTATTATTGCTGAACTGTTAATCCTGAGAACCAGGTAACATTCTGGGGACCTGGGTTCAAATCCCACCAAGGCTGATGATAGAATTTGAATTCAATAAATATCTGGAATTATGAATTTAATTAAGATCGTGAATCCATTGCTGATGGTTGGAAAAACCCATCTGGTTCACTCATGTCCTTTAGGAAAGGAAACTGCCATCTTTACCTGGTCTGGTCTACATGTGACTCCAGGCCCACTGCAATGTGGTTGACACTTAACTGCCCACAGAGCAATCAGGGATGGGCAAAAATTCTGGCCTAGCCAGTGATGCCCTCATCCCATGAATGAACATCTAAAAGGAATGTTCTGCAGCCACTCCCAGCCATCCTGGACACAGGCATTTTCTTCAAAAAACTCAATTCGGTTAGTGAGACACACACAAAGCCACGTTGAGTATCCCAAATCAGTCCTTGCCTTTCCAAATGCATATGAATTCTGTACCTCAGGATTACTTCCAACAACTTGCCCATCACCAATGTCAGGGTCACCAATTTATAGTTCCCTGGCTTTTCCTTACCACCTTTCCTAAATAATGGCACTACGTTAGCCAACCTGCAGTCTTCCAGCACCTCACCTATGGCTATCGACGAAACAAGTATCTCAGCAGGAGGCCCAGTAGTCACTTCTCTGGCTTTCCATGGAGTTCTGGGAGACAGCTGATCAGACACTGGGGATTTATCTCCCTTTATGAGTTGTAAACCATACAGAACTGCCTTCCCTGTAATATGGGCATTTCTAAGATCTTGCTATTTATTTCTCCACATTCTATATGACACTAAGATTGGTGGAGTAGCAGATAGTGAAGGGGACTGTAGGAGAATGCAGCAGAATATAGATAGATTGGAGAGTTGGGCGGAGAAATGGCAGATGGAGTTCAATCCAGGCAAATGTGAGGTGATGAATTTTGGAAGATCTAATTCAAGAGTGAACTATATGGTAAATGGAAAAGCCTTGGGGAAAATTGATGTACAGAGAGATCTGGGTGTTCAGGTCCATTGAACCCTGAAGGTGCCAACGCAGGTTGATAAAATGGTCAAGAAGGCATACGGCATGCTTTCATTCATTGGACCGGGTATTGAGTACAAGAGTTGGCAGGTCATGTTACAGTTGTACAGGACTTTGGGTTTGACCACATTTGGAATACTGCGTACAATTCTGGTTGCCACATTACCAAAATGATGTGGATGCTTTGGGGAGGGTGCAGAGGACGTTCACCAGGATGTTGGCTGGTATGGAGGGCACTAGCTATGAAGAGAGGTTGAGTAGATTAGGATTATTTACATTAGAAAGACGGAGGGGGCCCTGATTAAGGCATACATAATCCTGAGAGGTGGATAGCAAGAAGCTTTTTCCCAGAGTGGGGGACTCAATTACAATGGGTCACGAATTCAAGATGAGAGGGGAAAAGTTTAAGGGAGATATGCGTGGATAGTTCTTTATGCAGAGGGTGGTGGGTGCCTGGAAAGTGTTGCCAGCGGAGGTGGTAGAGGCGGGCACAATAGCATCATTTAAGATGTATCTAAACAGATACATGAATGGGCAGGGAGCAGAGGGATACAGATCCTTGGAAAATAGGCGACAGGTTTAGATAGAGGATCTGGATCAGCGCAGGCTTGGAGGGTGGAAGGGCCTGTTCCTGTGCTCTAATTTTCCTTGTTCTAAATCCTCCATAAACACTCTATTAATCTTAAGGATAACTCCATACAAATTTGTTTCTCAATTTCCTGCTGATTATTGGGGAGGTCTATAGCACAATCCCAGTAGGATGAGCATCCTTTTCTTATTTCTCAGTTCCACCCAAATAATGTCCCTGGACGTATTCTCAGGAATATCCTAAGTACGGCCATAATGTTATCCCTAATCAAAAATACCACTCCCCTCCACTGACACCCCTTTCAATCCTTCCAATACCATCCATACTTTGGAACATTAAACTGACAGTTCTGTCCATCCCTGAGTCATGTCTAATTGCTATGATATCCCAGTCCCATGTTCCCAACCATGCACTGAGTTTATCTGGCTTACCTGTTATGCCTCTTGCATTGAAATAAATGCAGTTTAATTTATTAATTAGTCCTACCTTGTTCTCTGCTTTGTTCCTGCCTGCCCTGACTGTTTGACTTGCTGCTTTTCCCAACTGTACAAGACTCAGACTGGTCTGTTTCCTCACTATGTCCCTCCACCCAACGACCAGCCCTTCCTTCACCCTTTCTAGTTTAAATCCTCCTGAGTAGCTCTAGAGAAATGGAGTCATAGAGTAATACAGTATGTAAACAGGCCCTTCATCCCAAACTGATCCATGCTGACCATGGAGCCCACTCAGCTAGTTCCAACTGCCCACATTTGGCCCATATCCCTCTAAACCCTTCCCATCCATTTACCTATGCAAATGTTTTTTTTAAAATTGTTGCTATTGTAACCGCCTCAGCCACTTTCTCTGGCAGCCCATTCCATACACACACCACTCCCTGTGTGAAGAAGTTGCCCCTCAGGTCCTTCTTAAATCTTTGCCCTCTCACCTTAAACCTATGCCCTCTAGTTTTCAATTCTCCATCACTGGGAAAAAGATGATAAGCATTCATCCTATCTGTGTCCCTCATGATTTTATACTTTTTACGAAGATCACCCCTCATTTTCCTATGTTCCAAGGAATAAAGTCCTACCACGGCCAGCCTCTCCCTATAACTCAAGCCTATCAGTCCTGGCAACATCCTTGTAAATCTTCTTTGCACACTTTTCAGTTTAACTATGTCTTTCCTATAACAGGCTGGCCAAACCTGCACACAATACTCCAAGTGCGGCCTCACCAACGACTTAAACAACTGTAATATAATGTCCCAACTCCTAAACTCAATGCCTCAATTGATGAAGGCCAGCATGCTAAATGCTTCACCACCCTGTCCACCTGTGATATCACTTTCAACAATGTATGTACTAGCAAATCTTCCTGCCAGTATACTTGTCCCCTTCCAACTCAGGTGTAAGCCATCCCTCTTTTACAGGTCACTTCTACCCCAGAAGAGATTCCAAAGATCCAAAAATCTGAATCCTTCTCCCCTGCACAAATTCCTCAGCCACGCATTCATTTGCTCCATCTTCCTATCCCACCCCTCGCTAGCTCATGGCATCAGGAGTAATCCAGATATTATTACCCTTGAGGACCTACTTTTTAAATTCCTGCATAACTTCCTATATTCTTTCCTCAGCATCTCATCCTTTTCTCTTCCTCTGCCACTTGTTCCAATGTGTACAACGATCTCCAGCTGGTTCTTCTCCCCTTTGAGAATATTTTGCCCTCTCTCTGAGATAATCTTGATCTTGGCACTAGGGAGGCCACACACCATTCTGATGTCTCCCTGTCAGCCACAGAAATGTCTGTCTGCACCTCTGACTAGACAGTCCCCTACCATAATCAATCGCTTGGAACCCGATGTAGCCCTTGATACATTACAGCCAGTCTTGGTACCAGAAACCAGGCTGTCAGTGCCACATTCCTCTCAGAGTCCATCATCCCCTACATTTTCCAGAACAACACATTTGTTTGAGATGGTGATAGCCACAGGAGACTCCTGCACTAACTGTCTCCCTCTCCAACCTTTCCTGGCCATAGCCCATCTACCTGACTGTATCTTCAGTTTATCTCCTTTCCTGTAACTACCATCCATCACACCCCCCAGATCCTGTAAATTCCTCATTGTCTCTAACTGCCACTCCAGCCAACCCATGCAATTTGATAGGATTCCCGACCAAACACACTTCCCGCAGTCACAATCAACTGAAACATGGAAACTCTCCCTAATCTCCCACATCCAACAGGATGAACACATCATTCTACTAAAGGCCATCTTTGCACCATAACAATCTACAGACGCAGAAAATAGCACAGTCCTATGGTCTAAAAGAAAACATTAATCTAGGCTAACTTAGTACCTATATTTTATATTTTTAATGTTTAATCAAGGGACAGATCTCAATAAAACAGAAAATCAAAAATGAACTCTACTCAGTATTGTAGATTTACAAAAATTAGAAAAAAAACGTTACTTAAAAGAAGCCATTTAGCTGCTCCCTTGTCGTGAGCTCCTCCCACGTAGTTTTCTCCAAGGTTGACTGCAAATTTCACTGCTTATTCATTTTTCTTAGATGAACTCTGACTTCTAGAGATACTTGAAATCAAACAGCAGAACAGTCAGCTGTGCAGATTTACTCCTGGTCAGACAGCAGTGCAGGTTTATTTTTCTGTTTCATTCACTTCCCATGAGGTCTCTGCTTTTATCTGTCTTCCCCTCTTTTTAAGTGTTGCAGTTTTGATCTTTTTTCCCCAAAGTTCCAAAACAATGCAACATCTTATAAAACAGTAATCACTGCTTCTAGAATTCAAGGAAATCAGCTCCAACACTGAAAAATCTCAAAAAAAGGAGCAACTCTTACAGCCACAATTCTTGATATCACATAGAGTGAATTGAATGGCCGTTATTAATGTCACTGACCTAGTTGTCAAGGATCATGCATTGGCCATACAGCTTCTAATCTCATCATAGCAGCAAAACCTCTGTAAAAAAAATTGGAATTCCAAACAAATCTCATGAAATTACCATTGATGGTTGTGAAAGTCCATCTGGTTGAGTGATGTCCTTTCTTGGAGGAAATACTGAGGACTGTCATTGACCAGAAACTGAACTGGATGAGTCATATCAGTTAAAATCTTGTAGAAGCCTAAATGATGTGAGTTTTGGTGAGAAACATGCCAGATTTCCAGTGATGATGGGCTGCAGCAGTTCAGGGAGGCACCCAATCAAGACTCTTTCAAAGAAGAAGTGTACACCTTTCCTCCATCAGCCATATCACATGACAGAAACAATATGAAGAAAACACAATTTTCTCTCAAAATCCCATGCTCATTGTGTCTGAAATCACCATCTCCAGCAACAGTGTGCCAAAACAAGCAGGAAATTGAATGGTAACTCTAAGCCCAAGTCTCTCTGACAACACTTGGAATTCCTTGTGCCCATCAGAACATTGCACATTGAACAATCCACACCCTGGAGACACGAGTGTTTTCAATTACAGAATTTTATTGATCAGTTAGATTGAAAGCATGATCACAACACTGAGCTTGAGTTTCTGTAAACTCTGCTCTTCTACTATTTAGTATCAGGCTGTATAAAGTGTCTGATGGATCACTTGAAATCATCACTTTCATGACTATTTCCTTCATTGTTCTCAATGTTTTCTTCTTTTATTTCCAGCTACACTTTTTTGGGAATGACCAGAAGTTCATCGGCTCCTGTAAAAGAGAGGAGGGTGAGTGGCCTCACAGCTGGTTACAGGTTAGCGCCACACAGTGAGACAGCAAGTGAAGCACCGAGAGTTGCCTTCACCTGAGCTTCCCCTCCAGCTCTCAGGGAGGCTTTGTCCTTTTTACGACATTTATCTCCCTGCCCTCCAACACCGTGAATGGTTGAGAACCTCCTGATTTCTGCCTCTCATTATCCTCTTGGACACTTGTTTCATTTCAGCCACCAGCAGAACTGATTGTGAGTCTGACCATGAAATGGAAGTGATCAGGAAATACAGCAACTCCCAGCTAAAAGAAATACCAGGATTCAGCTGCTTGAGCGAATGAAAGGAACACATGCAGTGTAATGTAAAGGGTTAATGCCAATATATAAATACACTCCTGCAATTTTCCACCCCCATGCCCCCCAAACCCCTGAACCAAGCCTTAGTGTATTCCATACCTTCTGGGACAGCATCACAGTATTCCTCACACTCTTTCTTGGTATAGAACTTGTTTCCATTTCCTTCACACCCACCAAACATGAAGGGTACGCATGCACCAACAGCAGAGTCAAAAGCCCAGACAGAAACATTTAACTTGCATGGACCAGGTTCCAGAGGCAATCTACAGGCAGCTGCATCACAGGAACAGAGAGGTGTTAGAAAGCCGACCACAAAGACTAGATACAGACAGGGAGCAGGCAGTCACACTGAGGATCATCAACATCTATTATAGACACTACAAGATTTAGCTATCAGCTTCCATGGTGGAATGGCCTGCTGACATCCACTGCCGAGACACAGTCATGAAAACTGCTAGTGGGTAAGGTGCCAGACGCTGGTGGTGGAACTGTTAGAAGTGACATCAAGACAGTAGTGCAGCTTTTCACCATTTGGAGTGGCCACCCTGTCCACTGACTTATAAAGCACCTGTTTAGAGGTGTACCCTGATGGAGAATATACACAGCTGTAACTGGGCTGAGACTGGTATACCGTGACTGAGCTCTTGAACAAGCTGAGATGGATTGGCCATGCTAAATTGCCTGTAGTGTCTAAGGGTGTGCAAATTAGGTGGATTAGCCATGGAAAATATAGGGTTACAGGGAAATGGGAGGGTGATGTGATGCTCTTTAGAGGGACAGTATGGACTAATAGGGTCATAGATTCCTCCAGCCCAGAGGCAGGTCCTTTGGCCCAAAATGCTCTGAGCTGACAAAAATGTCCATCTACACTAAATCCATTTCTCTGCACTTGTCCCCTATCCTTCTAAACCTTTCCTATCCATGTGTTCATCCAAATGCCTTTTAGATGTTGTTACGTACCTGCCTCAAACACTTCCGCTGGCAGCTCATTCCATGTGTACCACACTATGTATAAAAGAGTTGCCCCTCAGGTTCCCAAGTATTCTTTCCCCTCTTAACTTAAACTGATGCCCTCTAGTCCTCGATTCCCCAACCCTGGGAAAAAGACTGAGTGCATTCAGCCTATCCATGCCTCTCGTGATCTTACACATTTCTATACCATACCCCCTCTCAGTATCCTACGGTCTAAAGAAAAAAATCCTAGCTTGTCCAACCTCTCCCTATAACTCAGTCCCTTGAGTCCTGACAACATCATCGTAAATTTCTTCTGCACTCTTACCAGTTCAATAACATCCAAAACTGAACACAATACTCCATGTTCGGCCTCACCAATGTCAAGTACAACTGCAACATAACTTCCCAATTTCTATACCCAATTACCCTGACTGATGAAGTCCGGTGTGCCAAAAGCCTTCTGCACTGCCCTGTCGACTTGTGACTCTACTTTCAGTCATCCATGCACCTGAACTCCAGGGTCTGCTGTTCCACTACACTCCTTAAAGCCCTACCATTCACCATGAAACTCCTACCTTGATTTGGCTTTCCAAAATGCAACACCCCATACTTACCTATATTAAACTCCATTTGCCATTGCTCGGCTCATTTCCCCAGCTGATCAATTTCTGATAACCTTCCTCAATGTCCACTATACTGCCTATTTTAGTGTCATCCACAAACTTACTAATCATGCCTTGAATATTCTCATCCAAATTTTTGATATAGATAACAAACAGCAAGAAGCCCAGCACTGACCCCCAGGCACGCCACTAGTCACAGGCCTCCAGTCCAACAAGCATCCTTCCACTGTTACTCCCCGCTTCCTACCATCAAGCCAATTCTCTATCCAATCTGAGATAATGGGAACTGCAGATGCTGGAGAATCCGAGATAACAAAGTGTTCATCCAGCTCCACACTTTGTTACTTTTGTATCTAATCTGTGTCCAATTTTGGGCTCCACACCTCAGGAAGGGCATACTGGCGCTGGAGCATGTCCAGCGGAGATTCACACGGATGATCCCTGGAATGGTAGGTTTAACGTACGATGAACAGCTAAGGATCCTGGGATTGTATTCGTTAGAATTTAGAAGGTTGAGGGGAGATCTAATAGAAACTTACAAGATAATGTATGGCTTAGAAGGGGTGGATGGTGGGAAGTTGTTTCTGTTAGGCGGGGAGACTAGGACCCGTGGGCACAACCTTAGAATTAGAGGGGGTAAATTTAAAATGGAAATGAGGAGATATTTCTTTAGCCAGAGAGTGGTGGGCCTGTGGAATTCATTGCGACGGAGCGCAGTGGAGGCCGGACGTTGGATGCCTTCAAGGCAGAGATCGATAAATTCTTGATCTCACAAGAAATCAAGGGTTACAGGGAGAGTGCTGGGAAGTGGAGTTGAAATGCCCATCGGCCATGATTTAAATGGCGGAGTGGACTCGATGGGCCGAATGGCCTTACTTCCACTCCTATGTCTTATGGTCTTATGGACATCCCAAATTCTGTACTCAATGTGACGCCTTCTTCATCACCCTGTCTGCCTGTGTCTTCACTTGCGAGAAACTCTGTACCTGCACTAAATTAATAGAACAATGTTTACTGGTCCCAAAGTGACCCCCACTGTCTCCTCAGTGACCTGTCCTGCCCTACTTCCCAAGAGTAGGTCAAGTTTTGCCCTTTCCTGAGTAGGACCCTCTATATACTGCTTCAAGAAACTTTCCTGAGCACATTTAACAAATTCCACCCCATCTAAGGGGGTAACACTATGGCAGTCCCAGTCTATGTTAGGAAAATTAAAATCTCCCACTACAGCAATACTATTTCTCCTGCAAGTCTCTCCAGTCTTCCTGCATATTTGTTCCTCTAATTCCAGTTGACTATTTGGGGGCCTATAGTACAACCCCAATAACGTCACCATCCTCTTCTTATTTCTTAGCTCCACCCATAAAGCCTCATTGGATGATCCATCAGTTATTTCATCTCTGACTCCTGCTGTGACACTCCCTTTAATCAAAAATGCAATTCCCCCTCCCCTCTTCCTCCACCTCTGTCCCACCTAAAGCACCTGTAGCCGGGCACATTAAGCTGCCAGTCCTATCCATCCCTTAGCCCTGTTTCTGTAATGGCTATAATATCCCAGTCCCACGTACCTATCCATGCTGAGTTCATCGGCCTTACCCATCAAACCTCTTGCATTGAAACAGATGTAATTTATTCGAACAGGCATTCCTTGCTCCCTGTCCTGTTCCATCCTGACCTGTACCTTTAACTTGCTACTTCTGATTACTGCATCTCCTTCCAGCCTTGCACTTGTCTCCCTGCCATTGAAGATCCCAACCTCACCCACCATCCCCACCCCACACACACACCAATCTAGTTTAAACCCTCCCTTGTAGCAGTGGCAAATCTGCCTGCGAGGATATGGTCCCCATCCATTTCAGGTTCACCCAGTCCTTTTGAACAGATTATCTCTGCCCCAGGAAAGATCCCAGTGATCCAGGAATCTGAACCTCTGCCCCTTGCACTAATTCTTTAGCCAACCATTCATCTGCCATATCCTCTTGTTCTTACCCTCACTAGCTTGTGGCACTGGAAGTAATCTGGAGATTGCCATTGTTGAGTTCCTGGTTTTTTACTTTTTCCTAGTTCTCTATAATCACTCCACAGGAGCTCATCCCTATTTCTACCTTTGTCGTTAATGCCAACATGCACAATGACTCCTGGCACCCCCATCCCAGGCCCCAAGAAGACTTTCCACATCAAGCAGAGGTTCACTCGCACATCTGCTAATGTGGTATACTGCATCTGCTGAACCCGTTGTGGCCTCGTCTACATTGGGGAAAGCAACCGGAGGCTTGGCGACCACTTTGTAGAACATCTACGCTCAGTTCACACTAAACAACTGCATCTCCCAATCACAAACCATATCAAATTCCCCTCCCATTCCTTAGATGATATGTCCATCTTGGGCCACCTGCAGTGCCACGACAATGCCACCCGAAGGTTGCAGGAACAGCAACTCATATTCTGCTTGGGAACCCTGCAGCCCAATGGTATCAATGTGGATTTCACAAGCTTCAAAATCTCCCCTCCCCGTACTGCATCCCAACACCAGCCCAGCTCGTTCCCCACCTCCCTAACCTGTTCTTCCTCTCATGTATCCCCTCCTCCCAACTCAAGTCGCACCTCCATTTCTTACCCACTAACTTAATCCCGCCCCCTTGACCTGTCCATCCTCCCTGGTCTGACCTATCCCCTCCCTAACTCCCCAGCTACATTCACCTCTACTGGTTCCATCCCCACCTCTTTAACTTGTCTGTCTCCTCTCCACCTATCTTCTCCTCTATCCATCTTTGATCCGCTTGCCCCTCTCTCCCTACTTATTTCAGAACCTTCTCCCTATTCCTCTTTTCTGATGAAGGGTCTAGGCCCGAAATGTCAGCTTTTGTGCTCCTAAGATGCTGCTTGGCCTGCTGTGTTCATCCAGCTCCACACTTTGTTATCTCGGATTCTCCAACACCTGCAGTTCCTATTACCTCTCCAGCCCAATTTGTGCTGAATCTTAATTTTCCTAGCTCTGCATAAATTATGATGAGTTATGTCGAGTTTGTTGGAGTGAATTTTGCTGTGACGGGTCAAGTAAGATTTGTCCTCTTGGGAGTAGAGCAGCCTAAGGGATGATTTAATCGGTGTGTACAGGACTTTAAACAGTACTTTTAAGGTGGATATGGAATGCAGTTCTCACTCACTGATGGTAGAATGGGGTACTGATCAAAAGTATTGGGTAAGAGATACAGCAGGAATGGGTAGAAGAATCTCTTCCAGCAGCAAGTGCTAATAATCTTGAATTTGTTGCCTCTAACACTGATGCAAGCAGAGACAATAAATGATCAGAAAAGAAATTCATTGGACACCTGAGCAAATATATGAAAAAGAGTGTAGGCTAGAGTAAAAAATTGGCACCTAATTTGATTGCTGCATATCAAATCAGCATGGTGTCAACGGGCTGAATGGCCACCTTCAGCATCATAGCGACTCCATGGTTCTCCAAGTCACCATGTTGACAGTGGAATGTATACTCACTGTTAAGCTTGGGGGTTATCTCACCTACAGTCCTGCACCTCTGCAAACATTCCCGCTCTGTTTCATAGTTGTTTCCGTTTCCACGACAACCTCCATAAGTAAACATCTGACAGGCCATTGAGCTGCGGTTGTAGTAGAATTTCATAAAGAGTCTAAAGCAGGGCCCAGAATCAGGTGCCAGTTGACAGGATTCTTCAGAACAAAAACAAACAACAAGGTTAATTTATCAACGAATACAGAAACCTTTGTAACCCAAATGCTAACCCTAAACATTACCCAATGGAAGGCCGCTCAGGACACAAACATCTCCCACTCCAGTAGCCTGGGAAACAGGACCAATCTTCATATAGTTACTCCCAAACCTCTGTATAAAGGATATCTGCATCTGGGCTGTAAGGGTTTTACACTGAAACATTGGCTTCTCTGATCCCAGGATGCTGTCTGACCTGCTGTGCTTTTCCAGCTGCACATTTATTGACTCCCACTCTGTTGTCAGTAAAAGAGTCAGTGTTCGAGCTAACACTGTGCCGCATGATGCTCTCACCTACAGAATGAGTTGTGCTGCTGAAGTCTCCAAGGCCAGATCCTTCCTCATCTGGTCCTCCTAGTGCTCGCCGTTTGTGATTCTTGTGCACAAAGAGAGAGAGAGAGAGATAGAAAGAGATGGAGAAAACATTCAGAAATTACACAAGGACCAGAAAATTGAAGCGGAAGCAGAGCTAAGACTCACCACTTCCTGTATTAATGGAGTTGAGGTAGAGGTGGTTGAGATCTTCAAGTTTCTCGCAGCAAGTATCATTAACAATATATTCTCGCCCATCCATGTGAACCAGACGGTGAAGAAAACACACCAATGCCTCTATTTCCTCAGACAGCTGAGGAAACTTAGCATGCCCACAATGACTCTTACCAGTTTTTATAGATGCATCTTAGCTTGGTATGGTAACTGCTCTGCCTAATATCGTACAAAATTAGTGACAGTGGTGAACACAGCCCAGTCCATCATGAAAACCAGCCTTCATTCCATTGACTCTGTCCACACTCCCTGCTGCCTCAGGAAAGCAGCCAACATAATCGAAGACCCTGCTCATCCCGGTTATACTCTCTTACTCCTACATCCATTGGCCAAAAGATACAAAAGTTCAAAAACAATTATTAACAGATTTAAGAACAGCTTCCTCTCCACTGTCATCAGACTTATGAATGGACCTCTCATATAATAGAGTTGATCTTTCTCTGCACTTTCTCTAGCTGTAACATTATATTCTGCATTTTGTTCTATTCACCTGATGTACTTATATATGACTTGTCTGATTAGCAAATAATGTAGTACTTTTCACTGTTTCTTGGTACATCTTAGTGACAATAATTAACCAAATAAAATCAAAATTAAATAATGATTAGGTAAGGGGGCACATGGCTAAAACGCCCATGGTTCAGCACTGTCAGGTGAAGCATGTGGAGTGCAGGCCATTCAGTAAAAAGCCAGCTATTGTTTAAACATTCTGAAACCAGTCTGACAAACATACAACAACAGCTGATTCAGAGATAGTAGGAACTGCCGATGCTGGAGAATCTGAGATGACAAGGTGTAGAGCAGTAAAGCTCACGTTTCAGGTCTGGATGAAGAAGGGTCCAGACTCGAAACATCAGCTTTCCTGCTCCTCTGATGCTGCCTGGCCTGCTGTGTTCATCCAGCCCCACACCATGTTATCTCATACAACAACAACTGTCAGCTTTACCACAAAGTATCATTCCCATCACCGAGGTTAAACTGATAGTCATCATGTGATGCTTTGTTAAATTCTGTTTGGACCACATCAAGTTGTTTTCCATCTCCCCACTAACAGACACAGGACCTCCCTGCTCAGCAGAGTTCCCATCACTAATCCCTTATGTATGACACTTTATAAATGACCTCCAACTCGTTGCTGAGCCACCCCGTTCACTAGATCTCCCAAACACCGATCACTGCAACACTCAACTCAAACACTATCTGTGCCCATGGCCGAATAGCCAGCTACTCAGGAAGTGACTGACTGATTGCCTCACCTTGACTGGTGACTCTGGGATGGGGTCCCATGGAAGACATGCTCCTGTTAGAAACAGACACACAGTTAGGATCTTCTTTATAAAGGCTGATCAACATCAACATTTCATGATGGTCATTCAAAACCAGAGGGAGTCAGGAGGGCTCCATAATCATTAATTATCTTCATCATCCAAGCCACGGTAAACAAAAAACTGAAGCTGAAAGCCAAGAGAAACAAACAGGAGGCTGGAAGGACACAACAGTCCAGGCAGCATCTGAAGGAAGGGAGCAGTCAATATTTTGGGTATTGCCCTTCTTCAGGATTGTTCTGAGTAAGATCACAGTGAGTCCCTTTTAAGTAAGAAACAG
Source organism: Stegostoma tigrinum (assembly GCF_030684315.1). Classification (NCBI taxonomy): domain Eukaryota; kingdom Metazoa; phylum Chordata; class Chondrichthyes; order Orectolobiformes; family Stegostomatidae; genus Stegostoma; species Stegostoma tigrinum. The sequence goes on along the minus strand of NC_081382.1, from coordinate 1,718,175 downwards.
GGAACCTGGTGTTCACTTCATTTTACTTCTCTTTGACTCTTTTGTTCTCTATTTTGTCTCTCTTGGCTGCTCTCTCCTTTTCCTATTTCTTTTCTCTCTCTTTCTGTTTTAGAATGAAAGTGGTTCTGAATGTTAGAGTAATAGCAGCACATTGAGCTGGCAATGTTGAGACACGAATTGGATGAGATCATCCAATTTGGTTGGACGAATAGAAAGGCAACATTTTATCTCAATGGAGAGAAATGTCAGAGTTTTTGTGCAAAAGGGATTTGAGTGCCCTCGTGCTGAATGGCAGAAAATGATAGGTTAAGTGCGTGGGCAAAACATTGGCAAATGGAATATAATGTGGGAACATGTGAAGTTGTTTTTTAGAAAGGACAGCAAAATAGAACATAGAACATAGAACGGTACAGCACAGTCCAGGCCCTTCGGCCCACGATGTTGTGCCGAACTTTTACCCTAAATCTAAGGTCTATCTAATCTCCACCCCTACCTTATACTATCATTCATATGCCTAACTAATGCGGCCAACTCCAATACTCCCTCTGGCAATGCATTCCACGCCCCGACCACTCTTTGAATAAAGAACCTACCTCTGACATCTCCCCGATGCCTACCTCCTTTCACTTTAAAACTACGTCCCCTTGTAAAAACTACATCCACCCTAGGAAAAAGTCTCTGGCTGTTTGCTGTACGTATACCTCTGATCATTTTGTACACCTCTATCAAGTCACCTCTCATCCATCATCATTTTAAAGAGAAAAGCCCTAGCTTTCTCAACTTTTCCTTGTAAGACCTTCCCTGCATTCCAGACAACATCCTGGTAAATCTCTTCTGCACCTTTTCCAATGCTTCCACATCTTTCCTGATGTAATGAGGCGACCAGAACTGGACACAATACTCCAGATGTGGCCGAACCAGGCTTTTGTATAGCTGGAATAACAGAACATTATTTAAATGGAGAAAAACTGCCACTTCTTGTTCCTCATAACCATCTCCCCAGATTTATTTCCTAAGGGGCCTGTGTTCACTTTGTCCTCTCTTTTTCTTTTGTATATTTAAATATCATACACCTTTGTCAACTGCATCTCCCCCCCACCCCTAGCCACCACCCTTAACTTTCTCTGCTCCAAAGAAAACAACCCAAGTTTCTCCAAGCCTCTCTTCACAGGCAAAGTGCTTCATCCCAGGCACCATCTTAGAGAATCTCCTTTACACAATTCTAGTGCAATCACATCCTTCCTACAGTGTGATGACCAGAACTGCATACATTACTCCAGCTGTGGTCTAAGTAATGTCCTGTACAGCTCCATCATAGCTTCCTGCTCTTATAATCTATGATAAAAGTAAATGTCCAATATGCCTTCTTAACTGCCCTATTAACCTGTCCTGCCACTTTCAGGGATCTGTGAACAAGCTCTCCAAGATCCCCCTGTTCCTCTTAGCTTCCCAGTGTCCTGCCATTCACTGAGTACTCTCATCTTGTTCCTTATTCCAAAGTGCTTTGCCTCACATTTATCAGGAGGTTAAATGCCATCTCCCACTGATGGCAGTTTAAACCCTCCTGTAATCCAAGACTTTCCTCCTCACTATCAACCTTCTGGCCAAACTTTATCAGCTGCAAACTTGCTTATCAACTCTCCCCCATACTCGTGTTGTAGAGATGTTTATTGCATGACATTTGGAGGTGGTTTTGGTTGTTGCTTAGAGTTTTCTCGATGTGGAAGATAAAACAGTGATTATTTAAAATCTTTGATCAAAACTAAACTGAGGGATTTAGTAAATATATTGAAGGTACAGATAAATACAGGATCTCATAAGGATGACTTATATCAAGTGATTATACAGTATGTGAGAATTGGTCAGAAGGAAACCTGAAATTGGAATGTTACAGCCAAAATTATCTAAGGTACAGGCAGAAATCTTTAAAAAACCTGAACTTAGAGATAAAAGGAAAAATGAAAAAACTTGAAGTTGATGAGAAAGAAAATCAAAGAATAATAGAAAGTGAGGAAAGAAAAATGCAGAGAGAAAACAAAATAAACCAGTGGTAATGAAATTAAATTGGTTCAAATTGCCAAGAGAGAAGAAAATTAGGGAATGTGAGTTAGCCAAAGAAAGGAGAAAAGAAAGAGGTAATAGATCAGATGATGATTCAGATTCCAATGAGAGATTTGATTTAACTACGAATTTACACTTGGTGCCCAAATTGAATGTGGATGGAGTTGAAAGGTATTTTACTCCAATTGAGCAGATAGTCAGACAACGGAAATGGCCAAAAGAGGGTTGGACATTAATGTTACAGAGGAACCAATAAGATTGTGTATGCCAACTTGTCAGAAGAACAATCTGCAGAGTATGAAACTGTCAAAGAGGCAATCCTCATTGTTTTTGATCCGTTGCCCAAAACTTATTCATTAAAATTTAGGACTACAAGAAAGAAGCCTAATTGGTCATTAATGGATTTTTCAAAGGAGGAAGATAAATGCTGTGGGATTAGTGGGTTGTGTCATTCAAGATAGAGAAACAGTTTGTAAATGTGATGGAAATTATGATCATAGAAGAATTCAGAAATAGAATGCATGCAAATTTAAAACTTATTTAGGTGAGCATGAGTATTCAAGATCAATGAAGCAGCTGTTCTGGAGGATACCAATGATGTCTCACATAGATAATTACAGGCAGGGAAATGGTCATATCGAAATTCACAAGGAAATTGGAGAAGTGAGATTTTGGTAGCTAGGAGTGGAGCTAGTTTTAGACAACAGACAGAAGAATGTCAAAGTGATAAAGGAGAAAGGTTAGAACTGAAAATTTGTGGAAAGGAATTAACATGCTTTTATTATAATAAGAGTGAACATAACAAAGCAAATTGCTGGAAAAGAAATGGAAGACCAATTGCGGTAATAGGAAAGTCTTAAGGACTCTTCCGGAAAAAAATGAAAGACCAGAGAAGGAAATAGTTACTAAACTGCAGGAATGGTACAAACAGAAAACGTTTCCTTGGAATATACTAAGATGGCACAGGATAGTCATGAAAATTATATTTCAAAGATCAATAACGAAAAGTGAGCTCCTGGTTATTTTATATCAGAAAGGAAGGTTGTTTCTTATGCTTCAACTCAGAAAGGTAAGCCAGAAAGGATATCGAGAAGTACTAGAACAAACTGATACAGGCTGTCTATGATATTTCTCTTCCAGAAGGGATGAAGGGAAACATTTGAAGTGGAGGCATTCATGGAGATTACAAACCAATCTCATTATACAGAGTTGGATTAAAGAGGGACTTGGTAAATGGAGAAGTGGTGCTTAGAGGGAATAATCTCATTCTAAAGAAAAATCACACTGGACTCAAAACATTTACATTGTTTTTCTCTTCCCACAGATGTTGCCAGACCTGTTGAATTTCTCCTGCATTCTCTGTGCTTGTTTCAAATTTACAGCATCTGCAGTAGTTTGCCTTTATTCCTTAGAGAGGGAGTTGACTTTATTTTGGGAAAGGACCAAAATGTTCAAACACATTGAACATTCACATCTCACCAAGAGATATGAAACAACCACTGGAGGTAAAAAGGACTGAAGTCTCACAAAAAGGGCATCCTAGATTTTTTCCACATTGTATGGTAAGTGGATCAAAATCACATAAAAATAATCAAGAAGAAATGGAGTTTGTGAAACAAGGAGATGATTTGAAAATTCAGATTTGAAAAGCAGGTACAATTTTTGAAAAGTTAATTGAACAGAATGAAGATAAAGAGAATAAGGCTGAGACATTTTGCCCGCCTTCTTAAATAGAAATGCAACAGACTCATTCAGACAGATCCGACTGGACTAGACAGGGTAAACACAGGAAGGGTGTTCCCAATGCTCAGAAGTCTAGAACCAGGAGTCACACTGTCTAAAGATATAGGGCAGGCCATTAAGGACTGAGATGAGGAGAAATGTCTTCACCCAGAGAGTGGTGAACCTGTGGAATTCTCTGCCACAAAAAGCAGTTGAGGACATTGAAAAGGAGATGGATAAAGTACTAGGGTAAACGGATGAAAAGGTTTGGCAAGAAAGCAGGAACTAGACACTGCGCTGGATAATCAGCCAGGGCCATACTGAATGATAGAACAGGCTTGAAGAGATGAATGGCCAAATCCTGTTTCTAGTTTCAATGTTTTTATTTGGAGTGAAACAATTTATACCAAATATCTTAGTTAGAAAATGAATCAGAAAGCGTACCTGAGTGTTATTCCTTGAAAGACAAAGTATTAATGAAGGAAATGAGAAAAGAAGTAAATATCAGAGTAATTAGAAACTGAATCTAAATTAAGGTTATTACTGTTATATGACATAAAATTAGGGTTAAGACAATTTTGATATGTAATGAAAATGCCTCTACCAGATATATTTCCATTCTTCACTGGGGGAGATGTGATTTAACTATAATGTTTATACACTTACAGAACATAGAACATAGAGCAATACAGCACGGAACAGGCCCTTCGGCCCTCGATGTTGTGCCGACCTGTGAACTAATCTAAGCCCATCCCCCTACACTATCCCATCATCATCCATATGCTTATCCAAGGACTGTTTAAATGCCCCTAATGTGGCTGAGTTAACTACATTGGCAGGCAGGGCTTGTATTTTAATATTTAATATAAAAACTTGTATTTTAATATTATTTACCGTAAAGTTGCTTTTTAAAAACAGCAACATCCATAATTAAAAATTGAGCTAAAGTTACCCAGAATACCTAAGAAGTAGCAAGAGGGGTCGGGGGAGAACTTTTCAAGTTTTAGTTTCCTTTTTGAGTCTGTGCTGGAAAATTGTTTGAGAGGGAAGAATGTATTTAGCTCTGAAGTCCTAATATATCTTTTGATGGAGTGACGTACTAAGCAGCATTCCTGAAATAATTTACAATTAATAGTCCCAGGCTGAATTGTTTGGATAGAGTCAGTGGAAAAGAATTGAAGTTTTTGAAATTCTAAAAAGGAAGAAAAAGAATTGAAACTGTGTCAGGGAGAGTGTTAGCACTGAAAGGAAACTCAGCAGCCCAAATATAATAATGATTCAGCAAGAGTTATCTACAGTTCCAGCAGATGACTTAAGATTTTAAATACCTCAAGCCTATCAACATAATAAAAACAAATTAGAAATGTCTATGTTAGAAATGGGTCTTGCCATAAGTGCAGCACTAGATGTTCTCAGAATTGCAAGTGTTTGTAAGGTCTACCAAGGGGTTCTGATTCCAATGCAAAGCTGTTGTTTCTGTTCAATCTTGAATGTTTCGGTTATTTCTATTATGTGGTTAAAAATCTTTGAATCTATATTTAAGGAAATAGAATGATTTATTTCTTGATGATCATCATAGCGGTTAATAAAATTTTGTTTTGTTTTACAAAATCCTTACCAATGTTTACGTGTACATGAATGTGTATATTTTACTTAAAGATCACTTCAGTAAAAAAAACTGAAAGGTAATTATGATCTATCCAGCCAGGTTCTTATATTGGGTTTGCCTTGGCTGGTATTAATATCAGCTGGGCATTGCAATTGGGGCCCAAGAGATCATAGAAATGGAATGGTGCACAATTGGGAATGACTGACAGGTTGCAATGGGGCTCAAAGGCTTGTGATGTGCTTACCTTTTTCACGCAAAAATATGATCATCTCCTCTGGGATTCCATGTCTCAATGCAAGCTCTTTGAACTCTTCTTTGACCTCCTTCCTCAGATTCCGTGTCCTTCCTATGAGATGGGCATTTAGTTAAGGATCCAGAAATCAACCTTAGAAAGTGGTGAGTGGCAGAGTTTATGTAGAGTCTCTTACCGTAGAGGGCCACTGACTTTGTTTGGCTCAGTCCTTTCATTCTGTCGTACAGTATTAAAGCATATTCCTGGTAGTTGGTTTTGATGACTCGAAGATCTGCCGTGGCATCGAAGACTGCCAAAGAAATATATCACCTGCTTAATTGGTTTCTTTGTTGGGTGCGACGTCCCTTCCTTAGCAACTAATTCCCACCTCCAACCACTTTCCCCTCTCCAAGGTCATTGCCCCTTCCATTACATAAATGCAACTTGATGTTCTATACTATGTTAGTTCTTCCCATGTACTCTGGTCGTAGCCAGCTCCACCTCAGCACCACTTCACTCCCTTCCTCTAATGCTTCTACATTATCACAATATTGCTCTGACATCCACCAATGAACAAACAGAAATGTCAGCCAATTAAGTACTGGGAAGACCAAACCCATTCTCTTTCGTCACCACCACAAACTGGCATTATTCCTCTCCCCAACATCTGTCTAAGGATGAATTAAACATTCTGTAAACTTAGTGTGGTAGCTCACCCTGAAATGAGCCTCAAGCACACCTTGATCTCATCACTAAAGCACCCATTTCATTTCTGAAGAAGGGTCTCGACCTGAAACGCCAACTTTCCTGCTCCTCTGATGCTGCTTGGCCTGCGGTGTTCATCCAGCTCTACACTTTGTTATCTCAGATTCTCCAGCATTTGCAGTTCCTGCTATCTCTCTCCAGCACCCATTTCCACTTCAGTCACATTATCTAATTCCACACTGCCTCAGCTTATCTCCTGCTGAACGTACATTATAAAACATTAAATAAAAACAGAAATAGGTCATTTAGTCTCTCGATTCTGCTCTGCCTTTACATTAGATTGTGGCTGATCTCTTTACAAGTTCTACATTTCCATCTAGAACCCTGGTTTATTTTGCTGCCTAACAATATTTAAAAATCTGACCTCCCTCACTTTCTGAAGCAGACAGTTCCAAAGTTATTGTATCAGTAATAATGGGAACTGCAGATGCTGGAGAATCCAAGATAATAAAGTGTGAAGCTGGATGAACACAGCAGGCCAAGCAGCATCTCAGGAGCACAAAAGCTGACGTTTCGGGCCTGGACCCTTCATCAGAGAGGGGGATGGGGAGAGGGAAGTGGAATAAATAGGGAGGGGGGGGGGGAGGCGGACCGAAGATGGAGAGAAAAGAAGATAGGTGGAGAGGAGAGTATTACAAGAGAGTTGCAGTGGGAGAGAGATTCCCTGAGGTTGGTCCGGAGGGAGGAGGGTAACTTCTTCAGGTTAGGCATCCCTGGAAGAGGCTTCGCAGTGGGGTTAAAATTGTATCAGTGATAATGGGAACTGCAGAGGCTGGAGAATCCAGTTCCAAAGTTACACAACCCTTTGAGAGAAAAAAAGGACACTCTCTAATTTTAAAACAGTGGTGTCTAATTCCAGACTGCTCGACAAAAGGAAACTTCTGAGAAGATTTGTAGCTCAGGTTGAGGTTCTGGATATGAGTTTGCTCACTGAGCTGGAAGGTTAGTTTTCAGACGTTTCATCACCATTCTAGGTAACATCATCAGTGAGCCTCCGATGAAGCACTGGTGTTATGTCCCGCTTTCCATTTATCTGTTTAGATTTCATTGGGTTGGTGATGTCATTTCCTGTTCTTTTTCTCAGCGGATGGTAGATTGGCTCCAAATCAATGTGTTTGTTGATGGAGTTCCGGTTGGAAAGACCCTATACAGACTACAAGCAAAACGAACGTCATCTACAAAATACCTTGCAAGAACTGTGACAAACACTACATTGAACAAACAGTCAGAAAGCTAGCCACCAGGATACACGAACATCAACTAGCCACAAAACGACATGACCCACTATCACTCGTATCCTTACATACAGATGAGGAAGGTCACTACTTTGATTGGGACAACATATCCATCCTAGGACAAGCCAAACAGAGACACGCACGAGAATTCCTAGAAGCATGGCATTCCAACCGGAACTCCATCATCAAACACATTGATTTGGAGCCAATCTACCATCCTCTGAGAAAAAGAACAGGAAATGGCATCACCAACGCAGGAAATGACATCACCAACCCAAGGAAACCTAAACAGATAAATAGAAAGTGGGACGTAACACCAGCGCTTCATCGGATGCTCACTGATGATGTTACCTAGAATGGTGGACGAAACGTCTGAAAACTAACCTTCCACCTCAGCGAGCAAACTCACATCCAAAAGGAAACTTCAGTGGAAATGACCCCAGTCTGTCTAAAAATAAAACAATCTGCTCATTACAATTGTGTACGCCTCCTTTAAACAGCCCCCAACATGTTTATATTCTTCTTTAAATGCTGAAAACCAGTGATACCTTCAAATATGACAGTTTCAATATAGCCTTGGCCAACTGTCCATCATCCACCCTTCAGAATGTGAGCTCATTCAAATGTTGTTGCTTGTATCTGAACTCAGACTATATGCTATTCTGGCATCATGCTTGTACCCACTGAGTAATTGAAAGACACTCCAACATTTTCAAATCCCTCCTTGACCATGCCCCCTCCCCATCCCTGTAAACTCTGCCCACCCTCCTAATTGCTCTGAACTCTGCTGTTCCCATTTGGAATCTCAGTAATCCCAGTTTTCATCACTCTGTCATTGGTAGAAGAACATTCCACTGCCTGGGTCCCAACGCGTAGACTTTGTTCTGAAACCCTTCTTGAGTTCCCTCCTGTTTAAAAACACTTTTTAAACCTTCACTCATCGAATAAAGTTTGCTCATCTAGCTTCATATCATCTCGTGGCTGTATTTGTCCTGGGAGTGTTGGATGAAAACAGTGTTGAGGGAGCTTCAATTTCAGTTTAAAGGTGTAGAGGAATCTTTACTTTGCATCCAACCCTCTACTGTCCCTGTTCTGGGAGTGTTTGAAAAGGCTTTACATTAATTTTAAGAGATTAGAGGGAACTTCATTTCTGGTTCAAAAGAGTAGAGAAAGCTTTACTGCTAGTTCAAAAGAGTTCAGAAAGTTTTACAATCAGTTTAAAAAGGAAGAGGAAGCTTTAATTTAGTTCCAAAGAGTTGAGGAAGCTTTACTCTACATATAACCCTATGCTATCCCTGCTCTGGGAGTATTTGATGCAGATAGTGTAGAGGGAGCTTTATTCTGAATCAACCCAGGGCTATCCCTGTACTTGGAATGTTTGATGGGGAGACTATCAAGGGAGCTTTGTTCTCTATCTGACCCCAGGTTGTCCCTTTGGTGCTGACAAAGACAAGGGATCTTTACTCTCTATATATCTGATGCCAGGAATTTTTGATGGGACAATCAAGATACTTCACTCTGTGTGAAATGTTGAGGTGTTGAATGTTTTGATGTCTCAGTTGGGGGAGCATTCTTGGCACTACCCAAAAAGTCATTGTTCCTGATTTGTCAAGATCTAAATGAGCACTTGCTCAGAATGTTTCACTGGAGGATTTATCCACCAATGAGATGATAGCACTGTGACCGAACATGTCCATCACAGCCTAGAATCTCTCATTGACCAAGCAAATCCTGCATCCCATTTGAGAACAGTAAGATTCAAGAGACAGAGACAATTTAATAACTAGAGAATCTGTGATGTGATTATGTTGTTGATTGAGGGATTACTATTGTCCAGGATACCAGAACAATCTCCCTTGGCCTTCTTCTATTACAAATTGTTTGACCATTAGAGAATGTCTACAATTTTAGTTTCACAGCTCAAGTGAAAGGCAGCTCCTCAGAATGTGCAACACATGCAAATTCAGGCAAACTATTTGGAGGTTAAGATTCTGTACTGGAACTATTTTGATCACAGTCCCACAAACCATACTTCCGTCTTGACTCTGCTCATCTACTTGATCTCAAACAAAGATCTAATCACTCCTCATCCTGCTCTGAGTGAAGTGAAGTAACACTTCATTCCTCGGAGATTCATTTAATGTAACTAATGGACCCTATGCTATTCTATCCTTTGGCACTGCCTACCTAAAACTGACAGATTTTCATCTTCCTCGACTTGTTTAAACACATTCTTCATTTCTCACCATCGAATATCCTTCATATTATTCATTGCACATCATGCAGTTACCTTAATATCATCCGTACAAAGTCCTTAATATCACCCCATTCAATAATGTTCATATCACTCCTTCATGTCACTTTCTTAAATATCCTGTACATCCTTCCTGGCATCCATTCAATGCCCTTCAAATATCTCTGTTCAGACTACTTCATGCCATCCTATTGAATATTGTTCATATCACTCCATTCACTATCCATTTGACCATCTCTCCTGTCTCATATTTTCCTTCATGCCTCTGTGAAGCAGTTTGAGACACAGATGATGTTTGATACAATTCCAAATTGATTTGAACTGAGAGCTTTGACTTACCTGTAGTGGAGTTAAATACATAGTATCCTGGAGTGTCTTGCATATCGTACTCTGCTGTCACATGAACACATGAGGTTCCATTCCTAACAATGAAATGAGAAAGCATGGAGAGATAAACTGTACTACATTGTAGTACAACTGTAGTACATGCATTGTAATATGGCTCTGCTGTATTACTACACAATGGACTACATTTTAGACAGTAGCGATCCAGGCATCTGGGGGTGAATCATAGAGTCACAGAGTTTTACAGCACATGGTGGCTCAATGGTTAGTACTGCTGCCTCACAGTGCCAGGAATCTGGGTTACATTCCACTCTTAGACGACTCTGTTTGGAGCTTGCATGTTCTCCCCCTGTCTGTGTGGGTTTCCTCAGGGTGCTCCAGTTTCCTCCCATAGTCCAAAGATGTGCAGGCTAGGTGGATTGGCCATGCTAAATTACCCATAGTGTTCAGGGATGTGTAGATTAGGGGGATTTATTTTTTTCCCTATTCATTTGTGGGATGTGGGTATCACTGGCTGGTCAGCATTTCTTGTCCATCCCTAGTTGCCCTTGAGAAGGTTGTGGTGAGCCGCCCTCTTGAACTGCGGCAGACCTCCTGCTGCGGGTTCACCCACAACATTATTACAAAGGGAATTCCAGGATTTTGACTCAGTGACAGGGGAGGAACTGCGATACATTTCCAAATCAGATTGGTGAGTGACTTGGAGGTGGATTTGGAGGTGGTGGCGTTCCCATTTATTTGTTGCCTTTGTCATTCTCGGTGGAAGTGGTCATGGATTTGGAAGGTGCTGTCTGAGGATCTTTGGTGAATTTCTGCAGTGCTTCTTGTACATAGTACATGCTGCTACTACTGAATGTTGGTAGTGGAGGGATTGGAGCTTGTGGATGTAGTGCCAGTCAAGCAGGCTGCTTTGTCCTGGATGGTTTCAAGCTTCTTGAGTGTTGTTGGGGCTGCACTCATCCAGGCAAGTGGGGAGTATTCCATCACACTCCTGACTTGTGCCTTGTAATTGATGATCAGGCTTTGAGGAGTCAGGAGGTGAATTACTGACTGTAGCATTTCAGCTGGAATTCAGCTCTTTTGTCCGTGTTTGAACCAAGGCTGTAATGAGATCAGGAGCTGAATGGCCCTGGCATAACCCAAACTGGGCATCACTGAGCAGGTATTTCTGAGCAGGTGCTGCTTGATAGCTCTGTTACTGACACCTTCCATCACTTTTCTGATGATCGAGAGGAGACTGATGGGGCGGTAACTGGCTGGGTTGGATTTGTCCTGCTTTTTATGTACAGGACATACCTGGGCAATTTTCCAGATTGTTGGGTAGACACCAGTGTTGTAACTGTACTGGAACAGCTTGGGTAGGGGAATGGTAAGTTCTGGAGATCAAGTCTTCAGTACTATTGCTGAAATCTTGTCAGGACCGGTAGCCTTTGCAGTATGCAGCGCCTCCAACTGTTTCTTGATGTCACGTGGAGTGAATTTGAATTGGCTGAAGACTGGTATCTGTAAAGCTGGGACCACTGGAGGAGGCCAAACTGGATCATCCACTCGGCACTTCTGGCTGAATATTGCTGCAAATGCTTCAGCCTTAACTTTTACACTGATGTGCTGGGCTCTCCCATCATCGAGGATGGGATTTTTGTGGAGCCTCCACCTCCAGTGAGTTGCTTAATTGTTCATCACCATTCACGATTGGATGAGGTAGGACTTTAGAGCTTAGATCTGATCCATTGGTTGTGGAATTGCTTAGCTCTGTCTATCACTTGCTGCTTTCGCTGATTGGTGTGGAAGTTGTCCTGTTTGGTGGTTTCACCAGTTGACGTCCATCTTCAGGTATGCCTGGTGCTGCTCGGCATGCCCTCCTGCACTCTTGATTGAACCAAGGTTGATTTCCTGGCTGATGGTAATGATTGAGTGGGACATATACTGGGCCATGAAATTACAGATTCTGCTGGAGTACAATTCTGCTGCTGTTGATGGCTCACAGCGCCTCAGTCTTGAGCTGCTAGATCTGTGTGAAATCTGTTTAGCATGATGATAGTGCCACACAACACACTGGAGTTTGCTCTCAATGTGAAGGTGGGACTTTATCTCCACAAGGACTGTGTGATAGTCACTCTTACCGATACTGTCATGGACAGACGCAACAGCAGCTGACCGATTAGTAAGGATAAGGTCAAGTACGTTTTTCCTTCTCATTGGTTTCCTCACCACCTGCTGCAGACCCAGTCTAGCAGCTATGTCCTGTAAGACCCGACCAGCTCGTTCAGTAGTACTGCTGCCAAGCCACTCTTGGTGGTGGACATTGAAATCCCCCACCCAGAGTACATTTTGTGCCTTTATCATCCTCAGCGCTTCCTCTAAATGTTGTTCAATATTGAAGAGCACTGATTCATCAGCTGAGGGAGGACAGTATGTGGTAATCAGCAAGAGGTTTCTCGCCAATGTTTAACCTGAAGCCACGAGACTTCTAGGGGTCAATGTTGAGGACACCTAGAGCAGCATCCTCCCGACTGTATACCACTCTATGTCACCACCTCTGCTGGGTCTGTCCTGCCAGTGGGACAGGACATATCCAGACATGGTGATAGTGGTGATAATGGGAACTGCAGATGCTGGAGAATCCAAGATAACAAAGTGTGGAGCTGGATGAACACAGCAGGTCAATCAGCATCTCAGGAGCACAAAAGCTGACGTTTCGGGCCTAGACCCTTCATCAGAGAGGGATGATGAAGGGTCTAGGCCCAAAACGTCAGCTCTTGTGCTCCTGAGATGCTGCTTGGCCTGCTGTGTTCATCCAGCTCCACACATGGTGATAGTGGTGTCTGGTATATTGTCTGTAAGGGATGGTTCAGTGAGTATGACTACGTCAGGCTGTTGCTTGACTAGTCTGTGAGGCAGCTCTCCCAATTTTGGTACTAACCTCCAGATGTTAGTGAGGAAGACTTTGCAGGTCGACAGGGCTGTTTCTGCTGTTGTCTTTTCCAGTGCCTAGGTCAATGCCAGGTGATCTGTCCAGTTTCATTTCTTTGAGTCTTTGTAGTGATTGGTACATCCGAGTGGCTTGCTCAGCCATTTCAGAGGGCAATTGAGAGTCAACCACATTGTTGTGGGTCTGGAGTCACATGTAGGCAGACATGAGGGTGGCAGATTTCCTCCCCTGAAGGGGATTAGTGAACCAAATGGGTTTTTCTGACAATCGGCAATGATTTCATGGTAATCAGTAGATTCTTAATTCCAGAATTTTTTTTGAATTCCAATTCTACCATTTGCCGTGGTGGGATTCGAACCCAGGTCCCCAGAACATCAGCTGGATTTCTGGATTAATAGTTTAGCAATAATTCCACTAGACCATCGCCTACACATTGCCTACTCTGAGGGTTGGTGTGGACTTGTTAGGCCGAAAGGCCTGTTTTCACACTGTAGGGATTCTATGAAGCAATGAAGGAACAGACCCTTTGGACCAACTCATCCTTGCCAAACAGATATTCTAAACTAATTTAGTCCCATTTGCCAGCATTTGGCCCATATCCCTCTGAACTCTTCCTATTCATGTACACATCCAGATGTCTTTTACATGCCATAATTGTACCAGCTTACGCCACTCCCTCTGGCAGCACCGTCCATGCATGCACCATCCTTTGTGTGAAAAAAGCTGCCTCTTAGGCCCCTTTTATAGTTTTTCCCTCTCACCTTAAACCTATGCCCTCTAGTTTTGGACTCCCCTACCCTGGGAAAATGACCTTAGCTATTCACCCTATCCATGTCCTCATGATTATATAAATTTCTATAAGGTCACCCCTCAGCCTCCAATGCTCCAGGGGAAGTAGTCCCAGCCTATTCAACCTCTCTCTACAGCTCAAACTCTCCAAACCTGGCAACATCCTTGTAAATCTTTTCTGAACACCCTCAAATTTAAAACAATTTTCCTATAGCAGGGAGCCCAGAATTGAATGCAGTACTCTGAAAGAGGTGTCACTAATGTTCTGTATAGAACATGTTGTCCCAACTTCTACTCTCAATGCACTGACCAAAGAAGGCATGCCAAATGCCTTCTTCAACCCCTTGTCTACCTGCAACTCTACTTTCAAGAAACAATATACCTGTAACCCTAGGTTTCTTTGTTTGGCAAAAATCCCCAGGGCCCTACCATTAACTGTATAAGTCCTGCCCTGATTTACCTTACCAAAATGGAACACCTCACATCATCAAAATTAAATTCCATCTGCTTATTGGACCCAGCTGATCAAGGTACCATTGTACTCTCAGATAACCCTCTTCCCTGCCCATTACACCATTTATTTTGGTGTCATCAGTAATGACAAGGGATCTAGTGGTGGGTCTTTAGTGCTAAGCTCTCTAGCTTCAAAGGGTCTGGTGTTAGTTTGTAGTGTGCGATAACCTGATAGTTGGTCTCAGTGATGTGGGATCTGGTAGTGAGTGCAGGGGGATCTTGTAAATCTCTAGTGGTGAGCTTGCATTGCTTGTGGGTCTGTTGGAAGGTTTGTAGTGTTGGATAATCTGGTAGTTAGGAGGGAGCGATGATTTGGTGATGAGTCAATAGTGTTGGGGGATTTGATATGGGTCTGTATTGTTCAGAGATCTGGTGATGCATCTTGTATTATTGGGGGATCTGGTGATGGGTGGAAGTGTTGGAAAGTGATTTGTGAATTTGAGCCTATTCTAAAAGCAAGACTGAGGCAAAAGACTGTCTTTGCTGGAATCTGAAACTTTAACAGAAGCTGGTGGAAAACCTGAGTAGCTCATGGCAGCGGGTGCGAGAACAAAGTGGAGAGAAAGTGTGTTCAGAGATGATGGGAACTGCAGATGCTGGAGAATCCACACACTGCACTGACCATTCCATTAGAGAGGGGGATGGAGAGAGGGTTCTGAAATAAATAGGGAGGGGGGTGGTGCGGACTAAGATGGATAGAGGAGAAGATAGGTGGAGAGGAGAGTATAGGTGGGCAGGTAAGGAGGGGATAGGTCAGTCTGGGGAGGACGGACAGGTCAAGGGGACGGGATGAGGTTAGTAGGTAGGAAATGGAGGTGCAGTTTGAGGTGGGAGGAGGGGATAGGTGAGAGGAAGAACAGGTTAGGGAGGCAGGGATGAGCTGGGCTGGTTTTGGGATGCAGTGGGGGGGAGAGGAGATTTTGAAGCTTGTGAAGTCTACATTGATACCATTGGGCTCAGGGTTCCCAAGTGGAATATGAGGTGCTGATCCTGCAACCTCCCCCCTCCCAATTTATTTCAGAAACCTCTCCCCATCCCCCTCTCTGATGAAGGGTCTAGGCCTGAAACGTCAGGTTTTGTGCTCCTGAGATGCTGCTTGGCCTGCTGTGTTCATCCAGCTCTACACCTTGTTATCTTGGAGAGAAAGTGTGATGGGATGAACCACAAGTTCAGATTGGATGTTGAAAGGGATTGAGCAGGTTGGAACATAGTGCAGACACTAGGAATATCCAGAGGGGAGAGCTCAAGTGAAAGTTCCCTGATGGGGGCGTGGAGGGGCTGACACAATCACAAAACAGATGATAGCACATGGCAAAATGGGATGGTACAGAGCAAATGAAAAAACATGACTTGTGTATAGAGGAGATGAACCAAAAACTAATACTAACAGCTATCCTCAACAAAAACATAACAAGAAAAGAGAACTTGACGCAGGTTTGGGTGTTGTATCAGAGATAATAGGAACTGCAGATGCTGGAGAATGTGAGATAACAAAGTGTGGAGCTGGATGAACACAGCATCCCAAGCAGCAGCTCAGGAGCAGGAAAGCTGATGTTTTGGGCCTAGACCCTTCTTCAGAAATGGGGGAGGGGAAGAGGGTTCTGAAATAAATAGGGAGAGAGGGGGAAGAGTCTCACTCCATTCGCACATTAATGTGATTGACTTTTAACTGCCCTCCGCAATCCCTTAGCAAGTTCCTCAGTTCAGGGGCAAATAGGGATGGTCCACAAATGCTGGCCTTGCCAATGAAGAAAGAAACCCTTCATGCAGCCCATCTGTGAATTTTAATCACTGAGTATCATGGTCAAGTATAAATAAATCTCCTCACCGATCATATACAAAGTTCGCGATGAGTTTATTCATTTCCTCATTGGTTGAGAATGTTACTTTGCTAACTGCCACTATTTTCTCAATTTTCTTAATGAACGCAGGGCAGTCACAGCCATTTCCAAGTGTAAACCATGTCCCAAGAAACTGCAAGAAAAATATTTTCATTAAGACTACAGTCTTGCATTACAATCTGCTAAATGCTAAAACATGCATTTTCATTTATATAGCACCTTTAACATATCAAAAAAAACCCAGGTGTTATACAGGAGTGTGATAAACCAAAATATAAATCTGAGCCACAGAAGGAAATATTAGATAAAAGGGTAAGTGTGGTCAAAGTGGGAGTGTGAAGGATCACCTTAAAAGAGGAAAGTGGGGTAGAGATACTGGGAAAATGTGGGAGTGACTTCCAGAGCCAAGGGCCCAGGCATGTGAAGGCACAGCTGCCAATGATGGGATGAATTAAAGTGAGGATGCTAAAGAGGCCAGAATTAGAAGGAAGTAAATCTCTCAGCAAGTTGTGAAGCTGGAGGAGGTTCCAGACATCAGGTGGGCTAAGGTCATGGAGGGATTTTAAAAACAAGGAAGAGAATTTTAAAATTTGGATGTTGCTGATCAGAAGTGTAGATCAGTGGGGATAGTGGTATTAGGTGAAAGGATCCTGGGTGGCACGGTGGCTCAGTAGTAAACATTGCTGACTTACAGTGCCGGGAACCCTGTGTTCGATTCCAGCCTTGGGTAACTGTTTGTGCGGTGTTTGTGCATTCTCCCCACATCTGCATGGGTTTCCTCTAGGAAGCTCCAGCTTCATCCCATGGTCCAAAGATGTGCAGGTTAAGTGGATTGGCCATAGGAAATGGAGGGTTACAGGAATGGGTCTGGGTGGGATGCTCTTCAAGGGGTCAGTGTGGGCTTAATATAGCCAAATGGCCTGCTTCCACATTGTAAATTTTCAATGATTCTAGCGGAAGCTAGAACACAGGACCCATGTTCTGGAGGAATTGGAGTTTCTGGAGTATGCGAGAGGCTGACCAGGAGTGAGTTGAAATTATTTGGTCTAATGACAACTACGACATAAATGAGGCTTTCAGCAAGGCAGGAACTCCGGCAGGATTGAAATCAATTACAGAGCTGAAATTTAGCCGATTGAGTGATGTTGCAAACATGTGCTTGCAAGCTCCTCTCTGACAAGGTGTGAAACTTAGGTTGAGAGCAGTCTAGTTCAGCTACAGAGATTTTCGTGGTGGAGAGATGGAGTTGAGAATTTGTAGCAGTGATGAAAAATGATGGCTCCAGTCTCCCCAAGGTTTAAGTGGAGGTCATTTCTGCTCATCCAGCAATGAATATTGAACCTAAAATCAAATTGGAGCAGGAGTATGCTATTCAGCCCATCGAGTCTATTTTACCTCTCAAAGAGATTGTGGCCTATCTGGTTGGAGCCTCAACTCCATTTTCCTGTTTAATCCCTGTAACCCTCAAAGATCAAAATCTCTCTAACTCAGCCTCCTCAAGTATTTTCAATGATGTAGCTTCCACTGCTCTCTGAGGAGAGAGATGTCCAAAGTTTAGCCATCTTTTGAGAGAAGAGGTACGTCTTCATCCCAGAAATCAGCTAAGTAAGTTGTCATTGGACTCTTGTAATGCAAACATGTCCCTCTTTAAGTAAGGACTCAAAACTGTATACAGTATCCCAGTTGCAGTTTCACCAATGACCTGGACAATTGTAGCAAAGCGTTCCTATTTTTATATTCCATCTTCTTCGCACTTAACAACCAAACAGCAGAGGAACAGATGCTTTGATCTGCCAAGATTGTGCCTACAAGTGATGCCTTTCTAAATCTTTTGCTTCCACACGGTCCATATTCCCCCAATTTCCTGCCTGTTCATATAACTGTCGAAATGGCTCTTCAACACTGCTATTGTATCAGCTTCTACCACCTCTTCTGGAACCACATTCCAGGTACTCACCAACCTCTTGGTAAAAAAAACTTGCCTCTTACATCTCCTTTAAACTTACCCTCTTTTGCCTCAGATGTATGTCTTCTCATAATTGACATTTCTATCCGTGCCTTTCACAATTTTGTAAACTTTCCTCAGCTTCCAATGTTCAATTAAAAACAAAACAAGTTTGTCCAATTACTCCCCATAGATAATAACATCCTAACCAGGCAACATTCTGGTAAACCATTTATGTTTTTCCCTTCAAAAGCCTCCACATCCTTCTGGTAACGCAGCAACCAGAGCTGTAAGCAATAGGTAGTGGGCTGAGAGCTGCACGGTGGCTCAGTGCTTAGCACTTCTGCCTCACAGCACCAGGGACCTGGGTTTGATTCCACCCTCAGGCGACTGTACATGTGGAGTTTGCACATTCTCCCTGCGTCCATGTAGGTTTCCTCCCACAGTCCAAAGATGTGCAGGTTAGGTGGATTGGCCATGCTAAACTGCAGTGTTCAGGGATGTGTAGATGAGTTGGGTTATAGGAGGATGGGTCTGGGTGGGATGCTCTGAGGGTCAACGTGGACTTATTAAGCTGAAGAGCCTGTTTCCACACTGTAGGGATTCCATGATCTGTGATCAATATTCCAAATGTGGATCAACTAAAGCTCTATACAACTATAACATGACTTGCCAATTTTCATACTCTATTTCCAGTCTGATGAAGGCAACCATGCCACATGCCTTCTTCATCACCTTATCTACTTGTGTTGCCAATTTCAGGGACCTGTGGACCTGTACACCTAGATCCCTCTGTATATTTATGCTACTAAGGCTTCTGGCATTTACTGCATACTTCCCTCCTCCATTTTACCTTCCAAAATTCCAAACCTTGCATTTGTCTGGATTAAATTCCATCTGCCATTTCTCTGACAATCTTCCTAACTATGTGCAGCTCCCTTAATCTCTGTGTTCCCCACAAAAGGCCAAGTTTAGATATTCCTAATTACTTATGTGCCTTTAGGCTGAGTTTTTGTGATTTATGTACAAGGACACTCAAATCCCTCTGTACTGCAGATTTCTGCAGTATATCTCCATTTAAATAGTATTCTATTTTTCCTATCAAAGAGCACAACCCTAGAATATTCCATATTCGACTCCATCTGCCAATATTTTTGTCTTCTCACCGAACCGATCTCCTCTCTCAGAATGTTTGGGTAGAATTTTTGCCACATGGGGCTATTCCAATTTATATGAACAATTTGGATGAGGAAGTTTAATATTTCCAAGTTTGCTAATAACACAAAGCCAAATTGAATTGTGAGGTTGAGAAGGAAGTAAAGAGGCATCAAAGTGATTTAAACAAGTTAAGTGAATGGACAAATATATGGCAGATACAATTTAATGTGGATACATGTGAAGCTATACAATTTAGCACTTCAAACTGAACGACAGTCTGTTATTTAAATGGTGAGAGATTGGAAAATGTTGATGTACAAAGGGACATGGGTGTCCTTGTACACTGGTCATTAAAAACAAGCATGTAGCTGTAACACACTGTAAGGTATGCAAACGGCATTCATTGGAAGAGGGTTTGGACACAGGAATAAGGAAATCTTAGCTGCAGCTGTATAGGCCCTTGGTGAGTCCACTCCTGGAATACTGTGTGAAAAAAAAACAAATAACTGCAGATTCTGGAAATCAGAAACAAAAACAGAAATTGCTTGGAAAACTCAGCAGGTTTGGCAGCATCTGTGGGGAGAAAGCAGAGTTAACATTTCGGGTCCAGTGACCCTTGAAGTAGCGACTGAAGAAGTCACTGGACCTGAAACTTTTGACTCTGCTTTCTCCAGATGCTGCCAGGCCTGCTGAGTGTTCCCAACAACTGCTTTTGTTCCTGTCATACTGTGAACAGTTTGGTCTCCCAAAAGATATACCTGTCATAGAGAGAGTGCAGTGAAAGTTTGTCAGGTTAGTTACTGGGCTGGAGGATAGTCCATTAAGGAGAGATTAGAGTAACAGAGTCAGTATTCACTGGTGTATAGAAGAATGGGGGGGATTTGGTTGAAACATTCAGTTCTGACAGGACTGGACAGATTGGATGTAGATCTCTTTGGGGAATGTAGAAAAAGGAGTCACAGTCTCAAAACACAGGGCATATCAGATTTAGAAGGCGATGAATCTATGAAATTCTGTACCACAGAGGCATCGGGGTATAAGTAACTGAATATATTTATGAAGGAATGTTATCACCTATAAGTTCCCCTCCAAGCCACTCACTATCCCAGCTTGGAAATATATTGCTGTTCCTTCAGTGTCACTGAGTCAAAATCCTGGAATTCCCTCCTTAATAAAATTGTGAGTCTGCCTACTGCACATGGACTGCAGAGGTTCAAGGTCAACACCACCTTGTCAAGGACAACTTAGGATGGGCAATAAATGCTGGCCCAGCCACAGGTGCCCACGTCCTTTAACTAAATTTAAAAGAAGGACTACAGTCTTCAAAATCCAGGAAGCCAGAGTTACTGTGTTAAATCTAACATTAATTACCTGATTCAAATCAAAGTTTTCCTGAACCTGATCATAGTTAGTTTCACTCAGTGGGGCAGCAGCTCCAGTTCTCAGGGAGAGCACCGCAAACAGCAACACAACACTGCGCTTCATTTTCTCCGGTCAGCTTTGCTGTGATCCAAAATGACAGAAGTAAGCAACAACGTGAAACAACAGGGAGATATGTAGCTCAGGATTTCCCAATCCAGGGTCAGTTACATCAAGGGGTGGTCAAATATCCAATGTTGATGCTTCTCATTAATCGTTAATCACAGTATGGACCAGCAACTGCAGCAGTTTACAGCTAAAGTATGTCCCTAAGATTAGCTAACAGCATCACCTCCTCCATTGCCCAGTGTGGGGGTGAATCTTGGGAGTTACCTTTTCTGCTTACCTATTTTACTGATCATTACCTATGCACATGAGATATGGTGTAAGGTAGTGGGTAAACTCTAGGCCATATGGGGGAAGTTCTTACCTCTGGTTGGCCCTTCCGGGGTCAAAGGTTCTGGTGACATGTTTAGAGTCTAGCTTTTTGAAAGCACCTCTTCAGAGGATAAAAGCCAAGATTTCCCCATCTGTCTGTTGTAGTCCTTCTACCTATCCAGAGGACCAAAAATACCAGTCAGGAAGGATATGTGATGGCTCCCTGGTTCACTGAGGGTTCTCTGTAGGTGCCACTGGATGGTATCACTGAGAGAAAGACCACCTTCGCAGTTGGCACTGGCAGCCAGAGGGCAGAGGCTGTAGAGTAGACCAGGACCACTGTCTCCCACATATGCAGCATTAAGCATTGTGGGAAATTAGGTCAGTAATTTCCTGAAGTCCACAAACGTAAGCAGTACGATCTTGTCTCTGCTAGCCCATGCTCGCAAGTGCCGTCATTCAGTGTAACTTTGCCTCTGCATAGGCAACTCACAACAGTAATGAACTACAACCTTCAGCATCATATAAAAAAAGGACTCAAAGGCTGCCACTACCTCATTCCCTCCAACTGCTAACCTTTCCTGCCCTCTGCGCTCCCTCCACACTGACTGGGGAGTGGTCACCATCTTGTGTGGTTGACACAATTGTTAAAGCACAGAAAGAGATTCACTGGAACAGGAAGCTCCATAAACATCTTCAATGATGGAAAAACCCAACACACCAGTGCGAAAGGTAAGGCTGAAACTTTCGCAGCAATCTTCAGCCAGAAGTGTCGAGTGAATGATCCATTTCGACCTCCTTCAGTGGTCCTGGCATCACAGCTGCCAGTCTTCAGCCAATTCGATTCACTCCGCGTGGTATCAAGAAAGGGTTGGAGGCACCAGATACTGCAAAAGCTACAGCCTACATTACAGCAATAGTACTGAAGATTCGTGCTCAAGAACTTGCTGCTCCCCTGGCCAAGTATTGTTACAACACTAGCATCTCCCCAACAATATGGGGAGGTGATGGCCTAGTGGTATTATCGCTGGACTGTTAATCCAGCGACCCAGATAACATTTTGGGGACCCACATTCAGATCCCGCCATGGCAGATGGTGGAATTCGAATTCAATAAAATATCTGAAATTAAGAACCGAATGATGACCATGAAACCATTTCCGATTGTTGGAAAAACTCATCTGGTTCACTAATGTCCTTTAAGGGAAGGAAACTCTCATCCGTACCTGGTCTGGTCTACCTGTGACTCCAGACCCACAGCAATGTGGTTGACACTTAAATATCCTCTGGGCAATTAGGGATGGGCAATAAATGCTGCCTAGCCAGCGACACCTTCATCCTGTGAATGAATAAAAAAGAAAAAAAAGATGGAGGGTTAACCAGGAATGTCCTGTACACAAAATGCAGAACAAATCCAACCCAACCACTTACAGGCTCATCAGTCTCCTCTTGAATATTAGTAATAATGAAGAAGCTTGACACCATCCAGAACAAAGCAGCCCTGTTGATTGGCATCACATCCACAAATATCACTCTCCCACCACCAATGCTTAGTAGCTGCACAGTGTATCATCTGCAAGATACACTGCAGAAATTTACCCTTCCAAGCTCACACCATTTCCATCTAGAAGGACAAGGGCAACAAATACATCAGAATACCCCATCTGCCTGATCCTCTCCAAGCCACTCAGCATCCTGACTTGGAAATATATTGCCATTCCTTCTACCTCAGCTTCAGAGTGAGGCCTCTGTGATAACTTATTTGACTATGAATCTGTTTCCTGAGTCTCCATTACTGAAGACATGCCAAACACTTCTTTCTTAATCATCCTCATTCTTAAATCAAATTTCAGCTACTCTAACAAACGCTTACAGGATTACTGTGACCTCTAGTGGAGGACTCTGTTTAGCCATTGCTCTGGCCACAACGCACAGTGAAAAAATACTGATTCTTGTTCCTTTAACTGTCCCACCTCTTTATCCTCACTTGGTGATTATTGGTGAAGTTACAGCCTTCACTCCAGCCATATCATTTCATGGGATAAGTCAACTCTGTTCATTGATGATTTCTTAACAAGTCCTACACTAACCACTGTTCTGTCACATATCACACTTTATCTGTGCTTAATACACAAAATAAATGGTAAATATGTCTTGGTTCTTTCGTATAAATGCTTTGAGCCGAATCTTCCAATATTTCGGACGTGTCACTTTTGTTATGTTCCATGAATGGTGGGCCTGGCGAGATTTCTCACCATATCATCCCAAACTCGCCAAACTACCTTCCATGTAACTATGATGTCCCTGCCATCTATTGCCAGCCTGATTCTATCACTCCACCGAAGCCAGAAGAACTTGCAACTCACTGGATATCCTGAAATGGATTGGCATTCCTGACACCCATGCCATCTTTAAAACGCCATTGCATGCCCAGGTGAGCACTGGAAGTCAGAAGCTGGCCTGCATGCTTGACATGGCAGATAAGCGGAAATTGGC
This sequence comes from Stegostoma tigrinum, assembly GCF_030684315.1. Classification (NCBI taxonomy): domain Eukaryota; kingdom Metazoa; phylum Chordata; class Chondrichthyes; order Orectolobiformes; family Stegostomatidae; genus Stegostoma; species Stegostoma tigrinum. The sequence goes on along the minus strand of NC_081382.1, from coordinate 1,694,482 downwards.
ACTTGCCTTGCAGGCAGAAACCTGGAGGTCCTGGTGGATGAGGTGATGCAGAGGAAAGGCTTTCTGGTCCACCAAGATCAGCAGAGGATACCATTCCGTCTGATCCTGCCAATCTGCTCCAAGGTTACCGCCTGGATCAGTGCAGTCCCAACTGTCTGGAGGAAAGCCTGAGAGTGCTGTAAGGATGTTAGTGACATTTGCTGCTCCACGAGGATAAGTGCCACCTCTTTCACTCTGCCACTTCACACAACTCCATCCCTGCTATTGCACTACCTCTTACCAAGTCTAATGCTCTATCACTCTCAATATAGCATGCTTTCTATTTTCCATCCCAACCTCTCACACTACCGTTGTGATGGAATGACCAAATAAATCACTTGACACCTGGGGTCCACTTACAGGGTCAAAGAGTTTTATTGAAATTACACCAGAGGGAAGAAACCCCGGGGTCAAAAATTTCATTCCTGAACAAAGGCAAGACATACATTTTTACATATAATTTCATCCTAGCTTTAACAATTACTGACAGATCATATTATTAATTATTTACAATACACCAAATCAAATTAATTATGTGACTGTATGATCGATGATGTACAGCCGTATGGAGAGCTGTATGGATATTCCCATTATCTCACAGTGTTTACTAAACCACAGAATTCCTTGAGTGTGGAAGCAGGCCATTCAGCCCATTGAGTATACATTGACCTTCCAATGAGCATCACACCCCCACCACCCTATTCCTGTGACCCTACATTTTCCATGGCTAATCCACCTAACCTGCACATCCCTGGACACGATGGGCAATTTAGCATGGCCAATCCCCTTAACATGCACATCATTGGACTGTGGAAGTAAACCTGAGCACCCGGAGGAAACCCATGCGAACGTGGGGAGAATGTGCAAGCTCCATATGGACAGTTCCCTAAGGCTGGAATTGAAACTGGATCCCTGGCACTGTGAGCCACCATGCCAGCCTCATGTTTTTCCTTGAGCCTTGCATTTTGTATTTAACAATATTCCAACACTGATAACTTCTGCAGCTGTAATTCAGTCTTTCGGGCTAGCAATATCGGGGAGGACTTCCCTTACCATCTAAGGCTTTCTTGTTTAAACGATTTTTAGCGAAAATGCTTTAATGCTTAATTTTTTTTTGGTTACATGTTTATATTTTCAAAATCTATAACTAGTTCAAAATCTGTCAGTATGGCTATTTGGAAAGCTTAACTAAGGTAAATAGACCCTTTTTACAATGTGTGACAGATCTCAGACTCCAGAGTAATTAGGTATAAAACTGCTCGATCAGCAGACAGGTATCCTTAACCAGAGATAATGGGAACTGCAAATGCTGGAGATTCCAAGATAATAAAATGTGAGGCTGGATGAACACAGCAGGCCAAGCAGCATCTCAGGAGCACAGTGCTCCTGAGATGCTGCTTGGCCTGCTGTGTTCATCCAGCCTCACATTTTATTATCTAGGTATCCTTAACCAGGTGTGTCTGTATAAACAACTGGAGCTATGTGTTTACAACAGAACTCTGTATGATCCTTAGTGTGTGTCTCAATTCTGTTACCTTGGTTATATACTCAGTCTACAGATCTACCATTGTTCTAAATTACATAAACTGTCTCTGGCGAGGCCAACATTTATTGTGCATTCTCAACTGTAGTTAGAAGTCGACCTCCGGGCGGCACGGTCGCTCAGTGGTTAGCACTGCAGCCTCACAGCACCAGGGACCCGGGTTCGATTCCAGCCTCTGGTAACTGTCTGTGCTGAGTTTGCACATTCTCCACGTGTCTGCACGAGTTTCCTCTGGGTGCTCCGGTTTCCACCCACAGTCCAAAGATGTGCAGGCTAGGTGGATCGGCCATGCTAAATTGCCATAGTGTTTAGGGGTGTGTGGGTTATGGGGTTGGGCCTGGGTGGGATGCTCTAAGGGGCGGTGTCGACTTGTTGGGCCGAAGGGCATGTTTCCACACTGTAGGGAATCTAAACAACCACCTATTCTGATGAAGGGTCGAGGCCGGAAACGTCAGCTTTCCTGCTCCTAAGGTGCTGCTTGTCCTGCTGTGTTTATCCAGCTCCACACCTTCTTATCACCTTGCTGTGGAACTGGAATCAGACTGGATGAAGACTGCATTTTTCTCCTCTCACATCTCCACCCTCACATCTCCACCCTCATGTCTTCGTAGTTATTTTTACTTAATTGTCATATTGTTTCATCAAATTCAATGTCCTCCCTCCCAAACTGTGGGATGGGTTCTGTGGTATTATGATCAGAGCCCAAAGGGTTCCTTCACCTTGGGCTTCCTTATCCAGTCTGCCTCATTATAACAACAAATCCAGAATTGCCAGTTCCTTAGTGGGCTTGACTGCAAGGTGCTCCACAAAGCCATCTTGTGGACATTCCACAAATTCATTTTCTTCAGAACAGTTAACAACTTGTTCGGGAAAGAAGTCCCCCATGATCACGGTTATGGCTCTTACCTGTCTTTTCAATCATCTGATTCATTTCCTGCCCCACAACCTAATCTGCTTATGCCTGTGCATAACTCTGTATTTGAGGGTATAATTACAGGGGCGAAAACTTAGTAGAAGTCAAGAAAATTATGAGATGCATAGATAGAGTTGGCAGTCAGAATCTTTCTTCTCAGAGTTGAAATGTCTAATTCCGGGTGGTATACGCTTACTTTTTGAGAGGGAATGTTCGAAGGAGATGTGAGGGGCAAGTTTTTTTATACAGGGAGTGGTAGGTGTCAGGAATGTGCAGCTGGGGTGGTGGTGGAAGCAAATACAATAGTGGCATTTAAAGTGCTTTTACATAAACACATGAATATGCAAGGAATGACGGGTTACAGGCCAAATGTAGGTAGAAAGATTAGTTTAATTTGACAACATGGCACAACATCATGGGCCGAAGGACCCATTCCTGTGCTATTATGTTCTATGTTCTGTGTTATACCAGCTGTCTTGGAATTCTCACTGTCGGCTCTTCCGGAATTCACACAGTCTAATGTAATCTGGGGGATTTGGGGCAGAAGTTGCCCCTTCCTCAAGTATGGATAAAGCCGGTAAGTATGATGAATTCATCAGGTGAGAGATCAAACATCAGTTCCCATTATTGAGTTACATTCTCACAGTTGTTCTTAAGTACAATCCAAATAGTTACATGGTCAAACATCCAATACTGATGCTTAGTATTTGCAACTCCTCAACAATTTATTGCCAGCTAATTTTCAATGAGGAATTCTTTTTCATGAGTAATGTGGCTCCCTGGATCCACATAACACTCAAATCCCAATGCACCCAAAGCTCACAGAATTTTCATAGCAATGGAATATTTGGAATTTGAAATTCCCTTTTGGTACACACATTATCCAGTGGTAACCAATGACCAAGTGTGATCCACTCGATCAAAATCCTCTCTCCTGCACGCCCCCCCATACAATATCTGAGTTGCCTTTGGGATTTTGTTTCATTTCCCAGTCACTGGGTCAAGCTGTAATAAATGATTAATGAGAAAAATCAGCATTGGGTATTTGACCAACCTTTCCTGTAACTAATCAGGGATTTGGAAATACTATATAAGTCCCTGCTGCTGCATGTTGTTACTCATTTGTGTTATTTTGGATTTGACCAGAGAAAATGAGGTGCAGTGTTGTGTTGCTGTTTGCTGTGCTCTCCCTGAGAACCGGAGCTGCCGTTCCACTGAGTGAAACTGACCATGATCAGATTCAGGAAAACTTTGATTTCAATCAGGTAATTTATGTTAGATTTAACACAGTAAGACTGGTTTCCTGGGTGCTGGAGTCTGTCGTCCTCCCTTTAAATTCAATTATGGGACAGTACAGCACGGTACAGGCTCTTCGGCCCACGAGGTTAGGCTGAACTTTTACCCAAAACCTAAGGTCTATCTAACCTCCACTCCTACCTTATACTATCATCCATATGCCTTTCTATTAGTCAATTGAATGCCCCTAATGAGGCCAACTCTACGACCCTCTCTGGCAATGCACGCCACGCCCCTACTACTCTGAGTAAAGAACCTACCTCTGACATCTCCCCTATATCTACCTCCACTCACTTTAAAACTATGCCCCCTCGGAATAGCTACCTCCATCCGAGGAAAAAGTCTCTGGCTGTTCACTCTATCTATACCGCTGATCATTTTGTACACCACTATCAAGTCACCTCTCATCCTTTGTCGTTCTAAAGAGAAAAGCCCGGGCTCTCTCAATCTTTCCACATAAGACATTCCCTTCATTCCAGTCAACATCCTGGTAAATCACCTCTGCACTTTTTCCAACACTTCCAAATCTTCCCTGTAATGAGGTGACCAGAACTGGACACAATACCCCAGATATGGCTGAGCCAGGCTTTTGTACAGCTGGAGCATAACTTCACGGCTCTTGAACTCAATCTCTCTATTAATGAAAGCTAACACACCACACACCTTCTTAACAACTCTAAACACCTGGGTGGCCGCTTTCAGGGAACTGTGAACAATAATCCCAACATCCCTCTGCTCCTCCATGCCGCCAAGAATCTTTCTGTTCACCCTGTGTTCTGCTTTCAAGTTTGTCCTTCCAAAATGAATCACCTCACTCTTTTCAGAGTTAAACTCCATCTGCCACTTCTCAGCCCAGCTCTGCATCTTATCAATATCCCTTTGTAACCTAGAACAGCCCTCCGCACTGTCCACAAGTTGACCCACCTTCGTATCGTCTGCGAACTTCCTAATCCACCCTTCCACTCCGACATCCAAATCATTTACAAAACTCACAAATAGGGGAGGACCCAGATCCTTATGGTACACCACTTGTAACTGAGCACCATGTTGAATATTTCCGTCCACTACCACCCTTTGACTTCTAAGGGTCAGCCAATTCTGAATCCAATCTTCCACAGTTTCCCCTCTCCCATGCCTCCTTACTTTCTGCATGAGCAGACCATGGGGAACCTTATCAAATACCTTACTTAAATCTATGTATACCACATCCACTGCTCTACCTTCATCCACGTTTCTGGTCACCTCTTCAAAGAATTCAAGGAAGTTTGTGAGACATGATCTACCCCTCACAATCCATGCTGACTATCACGAATCAAACTGTGCCTATCCAAGTGACGATAAATCCTATCTCTCAGAGCCCTTTCCAATAATTTGCCCACCACTGAAGTAAGACTAACTGGCCTATAACTTCTGGGGTGACCCCTATTCCCATTTTTGAATAAGGGAATGACGTTTGCCACTCTCCAATCATCCGACACTACGCCCGTGGACAGTGAGGATGAAAAGATCATCAGCAAAGGCCCTGTGATCTCTTCCCTCACTTCCCATAGAATCCTTGGATAAATCCCATCAGGCCCAGGGGACTTATCTATCTTCAACTTCCTACAAATTCCTAGCACATCTTCCTTACTAACATCAACCTCATCTAGCCTACCAGCCTGTTTCACACTGTCCTCCTCTACAATTAGGCTCCTCTCAGTTGTGAATACTGAAGAAAAGTATTCATTAAGGGCCTCTCCTATCTCTTTAGGCTCTGTGCACAAGTTCCCTTCACAATCCTTGATGAGCCCTACCCTTACTCTCGTCATTCTTTTATTCCTCACATACATGTAAAAAGCCTGGAGTTTTCCTTGATCCTATCTGCCAAAGTTTTCTCATGCCCCCTAATAGCTCTCCTAAGCTCTTTCTTCAGCTATTTCCTGGCTAACTTGTCTCCTTCTAGAGCCTTTTCCGATCCTTACTTTCTAAACCTTATATAAGCATCCTTCTTCCTTTTAATCAGTCATTCGACCTTTCTCGAGAACTAAGGCTCCCTCACTCGACATCTTCCCTGCCTGCTAGGGACAAACATATTGAGAGCATGCAGTATGCATTCCTTAAACAATTTCCACATTTCTATAGTGTTCTTCCCTGACAACATCTGTTCCCATTTTATGTTACCCAGTTCTTGCCTAACAGAATTATAGTTACCCTTCCCTCAATTATAAACCTTACCCTGCTGTATGTACCTATCCTTGTCCATGATTATTGTAAAAGTAACAGAGTTATGATCACTACCACCAAAATGCTCTCCTACCAACAGGTCTTACACTTGGCCCGGTTCATTGCCAAGCACCAAATCCAAAGTGGCTTCTCCTTGTGTTGGTCTATCTCCATGCTGTGTCAGGAATCCTTCCTGAACGCACTGGACCGAATCCGCTCCATCTAAACTATTACAACTAAAATGTTTCCAATCAATATTTGGAAAGTTGAAGTCACCCATGACTACAACCTTGTGACTTCTGCAACTTTCTGCCCCCCTATCCGCTCCTCCACTTCTGTGCGACTATCTGGTTGTCTAAAAAAAACCCAACAAAGTGACTGCTCCTTTCTTGTTCCTGACCTCAACCGAAACTGACACTGTAGATGTATCATTCTCAAAATGCCTTTCAGCAGCTGCTATACTGGCCCTGACTAGCAATGCCACTCTCCCGCCTCTTTTACACCCTCCCTATTTCTTTTAAAGCATCTAAATCCCGGAAGTTCCAACAACTATTCCTGTCCCTGAGTTACCCAAGTTTCTGTAATGGCCACAACATCGTAGTTCCAAGTACCCACCCATGCTCTAAGTTCATCCGCCTTATTTCTGATACTTCTAGCATTGAAGTATACACACCTCAAATCATCTCTGTGTCCACAATTATGCTCCATCGACAGCATTTCTTTATTAACAACCTCAATCCCTGTTGTGTCCATTGGAAGGCTGAATACCTCATCCTCTGAATTATAAATCCGGTTCCCTAACCCCTGCCAATCTAGTTTAAACCAACCTGTATAACTCGAGCAAAACTCCCTCCCAGGATATTTGTGCCCTTCTGGTTCAGGTGCAACCCGTCCTTACTGTACAGGTCCCACCTTCCCTGGAATGTGCTCCAATTATCCACATGATGGGAGCCGTCCCTCCTATACCAGCCCTGTAGCCATGTGTTTAGCTGCACTATCTCCTTATTTCTTACCTCGTTATCACGTGGCACTGGTAGTAATCCAGAGATAACTACACTGTTTGTCCTGGACTTCAGCTTCCAACCTAACTCCCTATATTCGTTTTTCACATTCTCAGTGCTTTTTCTACCTATGTCATTGGTACTGATGTGTACCATGATTGCTGGTTACTCACCCTCCCCCCTAAGGACCTTGAAGACACGATCTGAGACTTCACAGACCCTGGCACCCGGGAGGCAGCATACCATCCGTTCATCTTGTTCGTGTCCACAGAACTGCCTGTCTGTGCTTCTTACTATTGAATCCCCCATTACAATTGCTCTCCTATTCTCCCCTCTTCCCTTCTGTGCCACAGGGCCAGGCTCAGAGCCAGGGACCTGTCCGCCATGGCCTTCCCCTGGTAGGTCCCCCACCCAACAGTATCCAAAACAGTATAATTATTTTTGAGGGATTGGCCACAGGTGAGTCCTGCATTGTTTGCCTATTCCCTTTCCCCCTCCTGACAGTCACCCAGCTACCTTTCTCCTGTACGTTGGGTGTGATATTCTCCAATAACTCCTCTCTATCACCCCCTCAGCCTCCCGAATGATGCGGAGTTCATCCAGCTCCAGTTTCAGTTCCCTAATGTGGTCTGTGAGGAGCTGGAGTTGGGTGCACTTCTCTCAGGTGAAGTCAGAGGGGACACAAGCAGTGACCCTTATCTCCCACATCCTGCAAGAGGAACTTGCAACTGCCCTAGCTTTCATTTCTGCTACTCTAGATTTCCAGAAAAATAAAAAAAAGTCTTACCAACCCTCCACACAGTCTTTTTATTTGGTTAGAGGAGGAGGATGGCTGGGAGACACTACACGTGTAGTGTTGCGGGTTTAGCCAATGCCTGAATGTATGAGTTCACTTCTTGGCTCGCGCTCTCTCCACTCCCACCGCTGAAAGCATGCAGGTGTAAAGGTGGGGGTGAGCTGCCTTTCTGAACCACTGCAGGCCACGTGCTGCAGGCTGACCCACAATGTCCCTAGGGATGAAATTCCAGGATATTGACCCAGCCACAGTGAAGGGACAGCAATTTATTTCTCAGTCAGGATGAGAAGTTGCTTGGAGGGAATCTTGTAGGTGTTCCCCTTGTATCTGATGCCCTTGTCCTTGATACAGAGTGTTGATCTGAAAGGTGTTGTCAAAGGATCTGTGGTACATTTCTGCAGATCATTCTTGTATATGGTGTAGCAACAGAACACCCTGTTGTGGAGGGAATGGATGCTTGTGGATGTGGTGCCAGACAAGGGGGCTGTTTTGTCCTGGATGGTGTCAAGCTTCTTGAATGTTGTTGGAGCTGCAATTATCCAGGTAAGTAGATGTATGTAAAAGTAGGGATTTTTTGCTACAATTGGACGGAGGTTGTATCTTGAGAATTGGGTATGCGTATTGTCTCCTTTTGTAAGCAGGGATTGCTCACTCAGACAATTCCTGGAATGAAGGAGCTAATCACAAGGAAATATTGAATAAGTGGTCAGAAATAAATATTTATGATTCTGAGGGGTGCTGTGGAGTTACGATTCTGTGGAGAGGATGTTTGCGTTTATGGAGAAATCTTGAACTGAGGGCACAGTTTAAAATAAAGGTACGCCCATTTAAGACAGAGAAGAGAAGGAATTTCTTATCTCAGAAGATGGTTAAACTTTGGAAGTGTCTCTCCTCGGAGAACAGTGCAGGGTCTGTCTTTGAATATCCTCAAGGCCGAGTTACAGGGATTTTGATCAGGGAGGGTTACAGAGGTCAAACAGAAAAGTGGAGTTGAGGCTTCAACCAGATAGACCAAAATCTCATTGAAAGGTGAAGCAGACTCAATGGGCTGAATGGCCTACACGTGCTCCTATTTGATATTAGGATCAATATCCATGCTGACTGAACAAAAATGACCTTCACTTAACCTTGGGAAGACTACAGCCAAGATTTAGGTCTATGCTCCAAACTCCATTCCCAAACTCCCAAGTCTATCTGTTTCCCACAAAAATCTCTGAGGCTGAACCAGGCTGTTCTAGAGCTCAGCATCATGTTCCAACTTGCCACTGGACAGCCTCTCACATTCCCTCCTCTAGCCAGAAACTTTAAATCATCCAGAATATGGCTCCTGTGTCCTTGCTCCCACAAAGCTCCTTTGATCTATCATCACTATTCTCTCTGACTTATGCTTCTTAGTAGTAACATCTCAACCTTAAAATTCTCATCGTGGTCTTTGAAATCTCTCCATGACCTCAGCCGTCCAGACCTCTGGAAACACCTCCAGCTTCACAACTCTCTAAGAGATTTATATCCTTCTAATTCTGGCCTCTTTAGCTTCCTTACTTTAATTCACCCCATCATTGGAGGCTGTGCCTTCACACGCTTGGGCCTTTGTCTCTGGAAGTCACTCCTTACACTTCCCAGTATCTTTCCCCATCTTTCCTCTTTTTAGCTGATCCTTCAAGCTCCCACTTTGACCGCACTTTGGTCTTTTGCCAAATATTGCCTTCTGTGACTTAGTCATAATTTGATTTATCACATTCCCGGATAACACCTGGAAGTTTTTATTCTGTTAAAGGTAACAAACATTAATCTGTGGATTATATGCTATAGATTTAACTACATTGTTTTCCTTCAGTTTCTTGGGACATGGTTTGCACTTGCAACTGGCTGCAATTGTTCCTGGTTCAATAAATACAAGGATACAATGACAATTACCAAGGTAACATTATCAACGTCTGAGGAATCGAATAAATTGATCGGCAACTTTGAATTTGATAGGTGAGGATACTTATTTAGATTTTGTGTGTGATATCCAACAATTCAAAATGACAAGGGTAGTTTCTAATTTAAAGAGCATGACAAGGGGGAATGAGAAGCACGGTTAACACTTCAGGTTTCTGACCTTAATTCAGAATTAACAGTGCAGAGCTTAGTGTGTGGAACTGACAGTGCACTGTGTGCAATTAAAAGTGTAGCATGTGCAATTGACAATACAGTGTGCAGAATTGATAGTAGTGGGTGGAACTGACCATGCAGTGTGAGGAAGTGACAGTGCAGCGTGTAGTGTTTAAAATGGACAGTGCTGTCTGTGGAGTGTGGAACTGACAATGCACTGTACAATGGAAAGTGTGTGCACTGACAGAGCAGAGTGCAATGTATATCATGTGGACCTGACAACTAGTGTGCAATCTGTGGTATTGACAGTGCAGTGTGCAGTGTGTGGAATTAACCGTGTAATGTGTAATGTATGGAATTAACAGTGCAGTGAGTAATGTATGGAATGGATAGTGTTGTGTGGAACTGACAAAAAAATTGTCAGAATAATACATAAAATGAGGAAAATTACTTTGTGAACAATGTTACTGATGTGAAATTTGTTAATTTCAGTGTTGAATCTGTGTGTTTAAAATGTTGAGTCAAACAATTGCCAAAACTGTCCTCTTCTCATTTCTGAGATAACAAGGTGTAGAGCTGGATGAATACAGCAGGCCAAGCAGCATCAGAGGAACAGGAAGGCTGACGTTTTGGGCCTAAACCGATCTTCATGAAGAAGGGTCTAGACCCGAAACGTCAGCCTTCCTGCTCCTATGATGCTGCTTGGCCTGCTGTCTTCATCCAGCTCTACACCTGGTTATCTCAGATTCTCCAGTATTTGCAGTTCCTACTGTCCTTGTTCTCATTTCTGTTTGTGTATGTTTTTTTTCTAGGATAGCTGTTAGGATTGGTTTTTGTTTCACCTCCTCTAGATACCAGTCTTGTTTTTTTGTTCCATTACCATCTTGTTTTATCCTGTGCTATCATCTGTTTTGGGATTCACCACCAGATTCCCCAGCACTAGAGACTCACCACCAGAATCCCCAACAATGCAGACATGCCACCAAATTCTCTAACAGTACAAACCCATCAGATCCTGCAAAACTATAGACCTATCACTATAGCATGAGTGATCCATCATCAGATTCCCCAGCACTACAGACTTATCATCAGAATCATGGGAACCAGGAGGCAAACTCTCTGCTGGTTGGAGTCATACCTGGCACATAGGAAGATGGTTGTGGTTGTTGGAGGTCAGTCATCTCGGTTCCAGGACATCTCTGCAGGAGTTCCTCAGGGTAGTGTCCGAGGCCCAACCATCTTCAGCTGCTTCATCAATGACCTTCCATCCATCATAAGGTCAGAAGAGGGGATGATTGCTGATAATTGCACAATATTCAGCACCATTTGTGACTGCTCAGGTACTGAAGCAGTCTGTGTTCTTGAGCTGGAAAGTGGCAAGTAATATTCATGCCACATAAATGCCAGGCAATGACCATTGCCAACTAGTGGCATCTAACCACCAGCCCTTGATATTCAATGATGTTACCATCACTAAATTCCCCACCCACAGCCAAGCGGTTACCAGTGACAAGAAACTTAACAGAACTCGCCACATAAACACAGTGGCTACAAGAACAGGTCTGAGGCTAGGAATATAGCAGGCCCAGCAGCATCTCAGGAGCACAAAAGCTGATGTTTCGGGCCTAGACCCTTCATCAGGGTCTAGGCCCGAAACGTCAGCTTTTGTGCTCCTGAGACGCTGCTGGGCCTGCTATGTTCATCCAGCCTCACATTTTATTATCTTGGATTCTCCAGCATCTGCAGTTCCCATTATCACTGAGGCTAGGAATACTCTGGTAAGTAACTCACCTCATGACTCCCTGAAGACTGTCCACCATCTACAAGGCACAAATCAGGGGTGTGATGGAATAGTCCTCATCTGCCCGTTTGATGAAGAAGGCAGATGGCATGCTTGCCTTCTTTGGCTGGGGCATGGAGTACAAGAGTTGGCAAAATATGTTGCAGCTATACAAACCCTTGTTAGGCCGCATTTGGAGTATTGTATGCAGTTTTGGTTGCCACAGTGGAAGTTTTGGAGAGGGTGCAAAGAAGGTTCACCAGGATGTTGCCTGGTCTCCAGGCATTGGCTATGAAGAAAGATTAAAAAGATTAGAATTGTTTTCATTGGAAAGATGGCAGCTGAGACAAGACCTGATAGAGGTCACAAATTTATGGCAGGCATACTTAGGGTGGATAGTCAGAGGACTTTTCCCAGGTTTGAAGTTTCAGTTACCAAGGGACACAGTTTCAAGGTGAGAGGGCAAAACTTTAAAGGAGAAGTGCGACAAAAATTTTTCACATAGAGAGTGGTAGGAGCCTGGAACACACTGCCAGAGGAGATGGTGGAAGCAGGCACATTGGCACCTTTTGAGAGGTGTCTGGATGGTTACATGAATAGGGAGGGAATAGAGGGAAATGGACTAAATAAGGGCAGAAGGTTTATTAATTAGTTCAGACAGGGCATGATGATTGACACAAGCTTGGAGGGCTGAAAGCCTGTTCTTGTGCTGTATGTCTCCCTGTTCTTTTGATTGGCATCACATCCACAAATATCCACTCCCTCCACCAGCGACACTTAGTGTACGGTTCATATTAGTGCCATTCACAAGATACTTGGCAGAAATCCACCAAAAATTCTTAGCTGTGCCTTCAAAACAAACTTCCATCCAGACGGAAAAGGGCAGCAGATATATGGGAGCACCACCAGCTGCAAGTTCTCCTTCAAGCCACTCACATTCTGACTCAGAAATATATCATTATTCCTTCACTGTCACTGGCAAAAATCCTGGAAGTCCCTCCCTAAGGACGTTGTGGGTCAATGTACCGCTAGAAGACTGTGCACGACCACCTCCGCAAGGGCAACTGTGGACAAGCAATAAATGCTGGTCCAGCCTATGACACCCAAATCCCAACAATGAATAAAAAAATCCCCTACAATACAGATCCAATGGATCCCCTAACAATACAGAACCACCAACACATCCAGTAACAATACAGGTCCACTGAAAGATCCCTCACAATACAGTTCCAGTAGATCCCCTAACAGTTCAAACCCACCACTTGATCATCCAGCATTACAGACCCACCTACAGACCCACCTGCACTACAAACTTATTGTCAGATCCCCTAGCACTAGAGATTCGCCAACAGATACCTCAGCATTAGTGACTCACCGTCAGACTGTCCAGCACTACAGTCTCACCATCAGATCTTCCAGGACTAGTGACTCACTATCAGATCCCCAGAACTAAAGAAGCATCATCAGATCCCACAGAACTAGAGACTCCACTAGATTCTACAGAACTAGATATTCACCATTAGACCCTCTAGCACTACAATCACACCATCAAATCTTCTAGGACTAGCAACTTGTCACCAGATCTAAAGGCATACCAGTCTTACCAGTGCTAAAGATTTACCATCAGATGCAGTGTCATTACAGAATTACCACCAAATCCCTTAGAGCTAGAGATGCACCACAAGATACCCAGCACAACAGGCCCACCACCCGATACCTTGTCATTACTGATTCACCACCAGACCTCTGGCTCACGGCTGTCTAAAATGCAGCCATAATGTAGTAATACTACAGTCCAGTCCTCCAATACAATTCATCTCTCTGTGCTTTCTCATTTCATTGTTAGGAATGGAACCTGTGATCACCTAGTGGGAGATTACGAGATACAAGACATTCCAGGACACTTTGTATTCAATTCCACTTCAGGTAGGTCAAAGCTCTCAATTCAAATCAACTGAGAATTGCATTGAGCATCATCTGTATCCTGACCTCCTGCAGCATTTGGGAAGAAAATATGAAACAGGAGAGATGGCCAAATAATGAATGGGGTAATAATGAGCAATATTGCATGGAGTGATATGAAGGATATTGAATGGAGTGATATGAAGGATACTGAATGGAGTGATATGAAGGATACTGAATGGAGATTTTAAAGGGTATTGAATGATGTGCTATATATAATACGAAGAATATTGAACAGACTGTTGTGAAGGATATTGAATGGGATGATAGGAAGAACATGTTTAAGCAGGCCGAAGAAGATGAAAGTCTGATAGTTCTAGGTAGGCAGTGCTAAAGTGTAGGAGCTTGGTATTTGATCCATTAGTTACCATAAATGAATCTCTGAGAAATGAAATGTTATTTCACTTCAGCTTGGAGAAGGATGAGGAGAAATTGCTCTTTGTTTGGGATCAAATAGATGAGCAGAATCAAGAAAAAAGTATGGATTGTAGGATTGTGATCAGAATAGTTCTAGAGCAGAATCTTAAATTCCAAACAGTCTTGGCTGAACTTTCAGGTGCTGCACAGTCAGACGAACTGTTTTCCACTTGAGCTGTGAAACTAAAATTCTACACACTCTCTGATAGTCTAAATAATCTCCTTACTTGAAATAGAAAAGGGGCAGGGGAGATCTCTCTGGTATCCTGGCCAATGGTAATCCCTCAAACAATTCACTGATTCTCAAGCTATTAAGAACAAAGAAGATTACAGCACAGGAACAGGCCCTTTGGCCCTCCAGGCCTGCGCTGATCCAGATCCTCTATCTAAACCTGTCGCCTATTTTCCAAGGATCTGTATCCCTCTACTCCCTGCCCATTCATGTATCTGTCCAGATACATCTTAAATGACGCTATTGTGCCCGCCTCTACCACCTCCACTGGCAGCGTGTTCCAGGCACCCACCACCCTCTGTGTAAAGAATTTTCCACGCATATCTCCCATAAACTTTTCCCCTCTCACCTTGAAGTCGTGACCCCTAGTAACTGAGTTCCCCATTCTGGGAAAGAGCTTCTTGCTGTCCACCCTGTCTATATCTCTCATGATTTTGTCTCTCTTTCTGGGACCTTACTGTTCACAACAGGATGCAAGATTTGCTTGGCAATGAGAGATTTCTAAGCCATGATTGGGCAGGGATGGTCATAGTGCTATTACCTCTTTGGTGGATAAATCCTCCAATATCCTGACAGAGTGCTCACTTCGAACAGAACAAATTAGGAAGTGTAAGAGAAAAGGGAACAAATGACTTTCTGGTTAGTACCAAGAGTGTTCCTTCAACTGAGACATCAAAACATTCAACACCTCACCATTGCACACAGAGTAAAGCATCTCCTACATTATCACCATCTAAAACATTCAGGACAGTGACATCACAGGGTTAGATACAGGGTAAAGTTGCCTCTACTCTTTTAAACTGAAAGTAAAGCTTCCTCAACACTGTCCCAATCAAACACGCCTTAGACAAATACAGCACTGGTATTGATACAGAGTAAAACTATCTCTACTCTTTCATTAAAACAGCAAGTTGAAAATAATTATTAAACAGCCCTGCTGGATTTCAATATCAAACCCTGCCACCAGCTCCGTAGGGGGAGAGCTCCAGCGCAAGCTGACCATATCCCAGCCTGTGATGATAGAAGACAGGCAACTCCTGGAAGAGGACCTCAGAATGGGGCAACTCTGTGAATAAGAACTACGTGCCATTACAGAGGCCGTGCACCTGATGGAAGAAATACATCATCGGGGTGCACCACTTTGGACTAGGCTTGATGTCAAGATATCATGAAGTCTTATGGCTTTAAGTTAAACATTGACAGTGTAACCTCCTGCTGATTACATATAACAGCCTTTCTCCACTAATGAATTAGTACTCTTCCATGTTAAGCAACATTTAGAGAAACCATTGATGCTACCAAGGGAACAAAATGTACTCTGGATGGAGGATTTCAATGCCCACCACCAAGCGTAGCTCAGCAGCAGTACTACTGACCGAGCTTGTCGGGTCCTAAAAGATAGAGCTGCTAGACTGGGTCTGTGGCAGGTGGTGAGGGACCCAGAAGAGGGAATAACATAATTGACATCATCTTTACAAATCTCTTAACTGCAGTTGCAACTGTCCATGACTGTATCAGTAGGAGTGGCCATCGCACAGTCCTTGTGGAGACAAAGTCCCACCTTCACAGTGAGAATAAGCTCTATCATGTTGGGTGGCATTATCACTGTGCTAAATGGGACAGACTTCACACAGAGCTAGCAACTCAAGATTGGGCATCCATGAGACGCTGTGGGCCATCAACAGCAGCAGAATTGTACTCCAGCACAATCTGTAACCTCATGGCCCAGCACATCACCCACTCAACCATTACTATCAAGCCAGGGAATCAGTCCTGGCTCAATGCAGAGTGCACGAGGGCATGCCAGGAACAGCACCAGGCCTATCTGAAAATGACGTGTCAACCTGATGAGGCCACCAAATCTGTCAAACAGCATAAGCAGCAAGTGAGAGACAGAGCTAAGTGATCCCACAACTGATGGATCAGATCTAAGCTCTGCATTCCTGCCACATTGAATTGTGAATGGTGGTGGAAAATTAAACAAATCAATGGAGGAGGCTGCATAAATATCCCCATGCTCAATCATTATAGATTATATAGAATCCCTACTCTGTGGAAACTGGCCATTTGGCCTAACAAGTCCACACCTATCCTCCAAAGACCATCCCACACACCTAACCTACACATTCCTGAACACTGTGGGTAATTTAGCATAGCCAATTCACCTAACCTGCACATCTTTAGACTGTAGGAGGAAACTGGAGGACCGGGTAGAAGCCCATGCAGACACAGGAGAATGTGTAAACTCCACACAGACAGTCTCCCAAAAGTGGAATTGAACCCAGGTCCTTAGCACTGTGAGGTAGCAGTGCTAACCACCGAGCCACAGTGCCACCTTAGCACATTGAAGAGCCTGGCACATGAGTGCAAAAGATAAGACTGAAACTTTCACAGCAATCTTCAGCCAGAAATACTGAGTGAATGAACCATCTCTGCTGCTTCCAATGGTTCCCAGCATTACAGATACCAGTCTTCAGCCAAATTGATTCACTCCACAAGATGCCCAGAAGTAGTTGGAGACACTGGGTATTGCAAAGGCAATGGGTCCTGATAACATTTCCACAATAGTATTGAAAACCTGTGCTTCAGGCCTTGCTGCTTCCCTTGTTAAACTCTTCAGTATACTTCCAACACTGGCATCTACTCAATAATGTGGAAAATTGCCCGGGTATGTCTTATACATAAAAATCTAACCCAGTCAATTACCACCCCATCAGTCTATTCTCGATCATCAGTAAAGTGATGGAAGACATCATCAACAGTGTTATCAAGCAGCACCTGCTCAGCGATTACTTGCTTAGTAATGCCCAGTTTTGGATCTACCAGGGCCACTCAGCTCCTGACCTCATTGCAGCCTTGATGCTAATATCGGAAAAAGAGTTGAATTCCAGAGGTGAGGTGAAAGTGACAGTCCTTGACATCAAGGCTGCATTCGACTGACTGTGGCATCACAGAGCCCTAGCAAAACCGGAATCGATGGCTATCAGGGGGAAATCTGTCTGGTGGTTTGAGTCATACCTAGCACATAGGAAGACAGTTGTGGTTGTTTCAGTCATTTCAGCTTCAAGATATCTTGGTAGTGTCCTAGGCCCAACCATCTTCAGCTGCTTCATCAATGACCTTCCATCTATCATAAGTGAGAATGTTCACAAATAATTGCACAACGTTTAGCACTACTCGTGACTCCTCAGATTCTGAAGCAGTCCATGTTCAAATGCAACAAGATCTGGATAATATCCAGCTTGGGCTGACAAGTGGCAAGTAATGTTTGTGCCACACAAATGTCAGGCTATGACTATCACTAATAACAGACAATTTAACTACTGGCCCTTGAATTCAATGAAGTTACCAGCACCGAATCCCCCACTATCAACATCCTGGGGTTATCCCTGATCAGAAACTCAACTGGACTTGCCACATAAACACAGTGGCCAGAAAAGCAAGCCAGAGATACTGTGGTGACTAATTCACCTCCTGACTCCCCAATGCCTGTCCATCATCTACCAGGCACAAGTCAGGAGTGTGATGGAATACTCCCCTTTTGCCTGAATGAGGGTAGCTCCAAAAATACTCAAGAAGCTTGACACCATCTAGAACTAAGCAGCACACTTGATTGGCACTACATCTGCAAGCAACAATTCTTCCATCACTGATTTTCAGTACTATCTACAAGATGCACTGCAGAAATTCAAAGACCTTCAGACAGCACCTTCCAAACCCACCACCACTTCCATCCAGAAGGACAAGCACAGCAGACACATGGGAACACCACCACTTTCAAGTTCCCCTCCAAGCCATTCATTATCTTGACTTTGAAATATATCATCATTTCTTCAATGTCACTGAGGCAAGATCTTGGAATTCTCTCCCTAATGACATTTTGGATCAATCCACAGCAGGTGGACTGCAGTGGTTCAAGAAAGTAACTCACCACCTTCTCAAGAGCAACTAGGGACGTTCAATAACTGCTCAGCCAGCCACAATCACATCCCATGAATCAATAAGAAAAAGTGCAGGGGTGCTGTCAGGGGCCCATTAACCTTCACTAGATGCTTCACACACAGAAGTCTGATCCAGGCAACAAATTGAACATAGAACATAGAACAGAAAAGCAGAGTACAGGATCTTCGGCTCACGATAATGTGCCAACATATTATCCTTCTCTAAGATCAAACTAACCTGCGTACCCTTCATTTTATTATCATCCATGTGCCTATCCAAGAGTCACTTAAATGTCCCTAACGTATCTGACTCTACTACCACTGCTGGCAATGCATTCCACGCACCCACCACTCTTTGTGTAAGTGCATCCCAAACTCGAAAGCTCACAAAGTCCCTACCAGAGACTTGTGATCAACTCGGTCTAAAGCCTTTGCCTGATCAGGAGAAAGAAAGGCACTTGATAGGCCAGCCCTCTGGGAATAGTAGGACATTTCCCAGACTGGGTGGATGTTGTGGTGGATGCTCCGACCCAGGGCAGTGTGGGGCTGGTCTTTTGAATTCCACCCGGTCAAGTACTCTCAGGATCCTATATGTCTCAATTAAGTAAACTCTTACTCTTCTAAACTTCCGAGGATACAGGCCTAACCTGTCTAATCTTTCCTCATAAAGCAATCTGCTCATTCTAGGTTTTAGTCCAGTAAACCTTCTCTGAATTGCTCCCATTACATTAACATACGGTGAATATGGTGACCAATACTGTACACAGTACTCTAGATGTCCCTTATGTATCTGACTCTATCTTACCAATGCCCTGTATAATTGAAGTATAACCTCCTTAGTTTTGTATTCAATTTGTCTCACAATAAAACCTAACATTCTACTGATGTTGTACCAGCATACTAAGCTTCTGTGAATCATACACGAGAACACCCAGATCCCTCTATACCTCAGAGTTCTGCAACCTCTCACCATTTGGATAATATGCTTTATTTTCATTCTGCTACCAAAATGGATTATTTCATGCTTTCCCACATTGTACTCCATCTTCCAGATATTTTATTAATTAATAAATATCTATATTCCTTCACAGGCTTCTTAATCCAGGTTCAGGTCCCCTGTTTTTGTATTTTGTTAACTTTCTCTTGTATGCCAATTTTTCCTCTCATTAATCTTTTTGTAATACTTTGCTGTTTTTGAAATTCTGTCCAACCTTCTGACTTTCCTGATCTTTACAGAATTAAGTCATTTTGTTGAGTTTGATACTATCTTTGACTTTTTTTTAGTTAACTATGGATGGCAGGCCTGTCCTTTGGAATTTTTCTTGTATGTTGGAATGTATCTATTCTACACTTTCTGGAATATCCCCTTAAATGATCACCACTGCATCTCTGTTGACCTATCTCTTAACCTAAATTGTTCATGTTTGCTAGTTCTGCTTTCATGCCCTCACTGCTCTTGTTTAAATTCAACTCAGTAGTCTTGACTCACACTTCTCCCATTTTATTGCATACAAAGTTCAAACATAGTAGGATCACTGCTACCCTGGAGCTCTTTCACTACAATGTGAACAATTAATCCTATCTTGTTGGTCAAAACCAGATTTAGTGTAGCCTGTCTCTGGTTAATGCCATAACATGCTGGTCTAAAAAACTGTCCCAAAAACATTCAATGAATTCTGCCTCCAGTGAACTTTTTCACATCTGGTTTCTCCATTCCAAGTGTATGTAAAATTCCCCATGATAATCCTGGACCCCCATAACAAGCTCCCATGATTCCTTCCTTGGTATCCTGTTGTTACTACTAGAGGGCCAATTGTAATAAATGACCACTTGCCATTATCATTCCTCGTCTCTACCCGGACTGCTTCTATTTCCTGGTTTCCTGAATTTAGGTCATCCCTCTCTATTGTGACAAAATCATCTTTAATTAACAAAGTCACTCTTCCACCCTTTCCTAGCTTCCTGCCCTTCTAAATGTCACATACCCTTCAATATTCAGTCCTAATCTCAGTCATTCCGCAGCCATATCACAGTAAAGGCCATGAAAACTTACCTCAATTTGTGCTACCAGTTCATCTGTTTTGTTTCATGTTATGTGCATTTAAATACAGTACCTTGAGTTTTGTTACTTCTATCACCTTTCATCGAAACTAGAGATGTGCTCTTAGATCTACATTTTCTGTACCTTCCTGTCATTGTCTGTTTAGCACTTCACACATTAATTTCTTCCTCTGTTGCATTTCCCCACATTTTGGTTCATCACATGTTCCCCAATTTGGGCCTTAACTGGCCACTATTTAGTTTAAAATCAGCTCTGCTTTCCCAGTTATCCAGTGCATGAGAACATCAATCCTAGTACAGTTCAGGAGTAGACAATCCCATTGGTATAGATGCCACTTACTCCAGTATTTGTGCCAGGGTTTAAACTAGTATGGCAGGGGGGTGGGAACCTGAGCTGTATACTAGAGGTGAGCGTTGATGCAGGTGAGGCAGTAGCAAGAGGTAGACCAGCTAGTGGGAAGGATTTTCCTGGGAAGGAACCAAGGGATCGGTTAAAGTGTGTTTGCTTTAATGCAAGGAGTATCAGGAATAAAAGTGATGAACTTAGAGCATGGATCAGTACCTGGTGCTATGATGTTGTGGCCATAGCAGAGACATGGGTTTCTCATGGGCAGGAATGGTTGCTGGATCTTCCAGGGTTTAGAACATTTAAAAAGAATAGGGAGGGGGGAAAAAGAGGAGGGGGTGTAGCACTACTAATCAGAGAGGGTATCACAGCTACAGAAGTTTCCTTTGTCGAGGAAGATCTGCCTACTGAGTCAGTGTGGGTGGAAATTAGGAACAGCAAGGGAGTAGTCACCTCGTTAGGGGTTTACTACAGGCCCCCCAATAGCAGCAGGGAGATTGAAGAAAGCATAGGTCGACAGATTTTGGAAAAGTGTGGACGCAGTAGGGTTGTTGTAATGGGTGACTTTAACTTTCCTAATATTGATTGGAACCTCCTTCGAGCAGAAGATTTGAATGGAGCTGTTTTTGTAAGGTGTGTTCAGGAGGGTTTCCTAACGCAGTACGTTGACAGGCCGACGAGGGGAGAGGCCATTCTAGACTTGGTGCTCGGAAACGAGCCGGGGCAGGTATCAGATCTTGTGGTGGGAGAGCATTTTGGTGATAGTGACCATAACTGCCTCACATTCTATATAGCTATGGAGAAGGAGAGGATTAGGCAAAATGGGAGGATATTTAATTGGGGAAGAGGAAACTATGATGCGATTAGACATGAGTTAGGAAGCATGGACTGGGAGCAGTTGTTCCATGGTAAGGGAACTATAGACATGTGGAGACTGTTTAAGGAACAGTTGTTGGGAGTGATGAGTAAATATGTCCCTCTGAGACAGGCAAGAAGGGGTAAGATAAAGGAACCTTGGATGACGAGAGCGGTGGAGCTTCTTGTGAAAAGGAAGAAGGTAGCTTACATAAGGTGGAGGAAGCTAGGGTCAAGTTCAGCTAGAGAGGATTACATGCAGGCAAGGAAGGAGCTCAAAAATGGTCTGAGGAGAGCCAGGAGGGGGCACGAGAAAGGCTTGGCAGAAGGAATCCGGGAAAACACAAAGGCATTTTACACTTACGTGAGGAATAAGAGAATGGTCAAGGAAAGAGTAGGGCCGATCAGGGATAGCATAGGGAACTTGTGTGTGGAGCCCGAGGAGGTACGGGAAGCCCTAAATGAGTTTTTTGCTTCTGTCTTTACGAAAGAAACGAACTTTGTAGTGAATGAAACCTTTGAAGAGCAGGTGTGCATGCTGGAATGGATAGAGATAGAGGAAGCTGATGTGCTGAAAATTTTGTCAAACATTAAGAGTGACAAGTCGCCAGGCCCGGACCAGATTTGTCCTCGGCTGCTTTGGAAAGCGAGAAATGCAATTGCTTCGCCACTTGCGAAGATCTTTGCATCCTCGCTCTCCACTGGAGTCGTACCTGAGGACTGGAGAGAGGCAAATGTAATTCCTCTCTTCAAGAAAGGAAATAGGGAAATCCCCGGCAATTATAGACCAGTAAGTTTCACATCTGTCGTCTGCAAGGTGTTAGAAAGGATTCTGAGGGATAAGATTTATGACCATCTGGAAGAGCATGGCTTGATCAAATACAGTCAACACGGCTTTGTGAGGGGTAGGTCATGCCTTACAAACCTTATCGAGTTTTTTGAGGATGTGACTAGAAAAGTTGATGAGGGTCGAGCTGTGGATGTGGTGTATATGGATTTCAGTAAGGCATTTGATAAGGTTCCCCATGGTAGGCTCATTCAGAAGGTCAGGAGGAATGGGATACAGGGAAACTTAGCTGCTTGGATACAGAATTGGCTGGCCAACAGAAGACAGCGAGTGGTAGTAGAAGGAAAATATTCTGCCTGGAAGTCAGTGGTGAGTGGGGTTCCACAGGGCTCTGTCCTTGGGCCTCTACTGTTTGTAATTTTTATTAATGACTTGGATGAGGGAATTGAAGGATGGGTCAGCAAGTTTGCAGACGACACAAAGGTCGGAGGTGTCGTTGACAGTGTAGAGGGCTGTTGTAGGCTGCAGCGGGACATTGACAGGATGCAGAGATGGGCTGAGAGGTGGCAGATGGAGTTCAACCTGGATAAATGCGAGGTGATGCATTTTGGAAGGTCGAATTTGAAAGCTGAGTACAGGATTAAGGATAGGATTCTTGGCAGCGTGGAGGAACAGAGGGATCTTGGTGTGCAGATACATAGATCCCTTAAAATGGCCACCCAAGTGGACAGGGTTGTTAAGACAGCATATGGTGTTTTGGCTTTCATTAACAGGGGGATTGAGTTTAAGAGTCGTGAGATCTTGTTGCAGCTCTATAAAACTTTGGTTAGACCGCACTTGGAATACTGCGTCCAGTTCTGGGCGCCCTATTATAGGAAAGATGTGGATGCTTTGGAGAGGGTTCAGAGGAGGTTTACCAGGATGCTGCCTGGACTGGAGGGCTTATCTTATGAAGAGAGGTTGACTGAGCTCGGTCTCTTTTCATTGGAGAAAAGGAGGAGGAGAGGGGACCTAATTGAGGTATACAAGATAATGAGAGGCATAGATAGAGTTGATAGCCAGAGACTATTTCCCAGGGCAGAAATGGCTAGCACGAGGGGTCATAGTTTTAAGCTGGTTGGTGGAAAGTATAGAGGGGATGTCAGAGGCAGGTTCTTTACGCAGAGAGTTGTGAGAGCATGGAATGCGTTGCCAGCAGCAGTTGTGGAAGCAAGGCCATTGGGGTCATTTAAGAGACTGCTGGACATGTATATGGTCACAGAAATTTGAGGGTGCATACATGAGGATCAATGGTCGGCACAACATTGTGGGCTGAAGGGCCTGTTCTGTGCTGTACTGTTCTATGTTCTATGTTCTATGTTCTAAATCAGAATACACTTTGCCCACACCAATCTTTCAGCCAGGCATTCATATCACTAAAAAAAACTGAAAAACCTGTGGATGCCGTAAATCAGGAACAAAGACAAAGTTGCTGGAAAAGCTCAGCAGGCCTGGCAGCATCTGTGAAGGAAAAAACAGAGTTAACGTTTTGGGTCCGGTGACCCCTCCGCAGAACTGATGGTGGCTGGGTAAACATCAGTTTATATGCAGAAAATAGGGAGGTCTGTGGGGTAGGGAGTAAATGATAGGATAGAGCCCAGTGAGAGAGAGAGAGAGAGAGAGATAGAGAGACAGTTGGACAGACAAAGGAGTCACTAAAAATCAGGCTGGGAGGGTGAATAATTGTTAATGGGGACTGTAGGTGACTAACAGCAGTGGTGTGTAATAGCAAGCTATGTGGTAAAAAGGCCTGTTGTGTAAGGTAAGGAGCTGGGACATGGGAGAGTTTAGGCCCTAAAATGATTAAATTCAATATTGAGTCCGGAGGGCCGTAGGGTCCCCAAGCGGAAAATGAGGTGTTGTTCCTCCAGCTTGCATTGGGCTTCACTGGAACACTGCAGCAAGCCAGAGACAGAGATGTAGGACAGGCAGCAAGGATGTGCATTGAAGTGGCAGGTGACAGGTAGTTCAGGGCCTTTTTTGTGAGCAGAATGTAGATGTTCTGCGAAGTGGTCGCCAGGTCTATGCTTCGTTTCACCAATGTAGAGGAGACCACATTGTGAGCAGCGAATGCAGTAGACCAGATTCTGGGAAGTGCAGGTGAAGTGTTGCTTCACCTGGAAGGTATGTTTGGGCCCTTGAATGCTGGGGATGGAGGAGGTAAATGCGCAGGTGTTGTACCTTCGCCAGTTACAGGGGAAGGCCCATAGGGCTGTGAGGAGGTGTTGGGGGTGAAGGAAGTGTGGTGCAGGGTGTTCCGGAGGGAACAGTTCCTGCGGAAGGGGGACAAGGGAGGGGAGGGGAATATGTGTCTGGTGCTGGCATCTTGCTGAAGGTGGCAGAAATGGTGTCAGATGATCTTCTGGGTGTGGATGCTGGTGGGATGGTAGTGAGGATAAGGGGGACACTATCGCTGTTGCAGGAGGGAAGAGGAGGGGTGAGGGCGGAAGTATGGGAGATGGGTCGGACCTGGTTAAGGGCTCTGTGACAACGGAGCTGGGAAATCATCAGTTGAAGAAGAAGGTGGACATTTCGGAAGCTCTCTTGTCAAAGTTGGTGTCATCTGAACATATGCGATGGAGATGGAGGAACTGAAAGAATGGGATGGAGTCTTTACAGGAAGTGGGGTGTGAGGATATATAGTCCAAGTAGCTGTGGGAGACAGTGGGTTTGTAATGGATATTGGTGGCCAGTCTATCCCCAGAAATAGAAACAGAAATGTCGAAGAAGGGAAGGGAGGAGTCAGAGATAGACCAGGTGAAAGTGAAGGCAGGGTGGAAATTGGAGGCGAAATTGATGAAGTTTTCTAATTCCAGACAAGAGAGGAAGCAGCACTGATGATATCATCGATGTATCGGAGAAAGAGTTGTGGGTGGGGGCTGGAATAGGACTGGAACAAAGGAATGTTTCACATACCCCACAAACAGGCAGGACAAACTAGTGTCCATACGGGTACCCCTGGCAACCCCTCTTACCTGAAGAAAATTAGAGGGGTTGAAAGAGAAGTTGTTGAGGGTGAGGCCAAGCGGAGGAGCGTGGTGGTGGGTGGGGATAGTTCAGGTCTTTGCTCCAACAAGAAGCAGAGAGCCTTAAGACCCTCCTAGTGGGGAATGGACGTGTAAAGGGATTGAACATCATAGTAAAGGGGAGGTGGTTGGAGCTGGTAAACTGGAAGTTTTGAAACTGGCTAAAGGCAAGGAGATGAATCATGGATGTATGTGGGTAGGGATCGGACTGGGATGGGGGGGAGAAAACTGAACCAAGGTAGGAAGAGATAAGTTCTGTGAGGCATAAGAAGGCTGAAACAACGGGTCTCTGCATAGCCTGCATGAATTAATACTATTGCATTCATTTCTGGTCACCACATTACAGGAAGGATGTAGAGTCTTGGAGACAGTGCAGAAGACATTTACCAGGATGCTGCTTGGATTAGAGGGTATGAGCTATAAGGAGAGACTAGAAATACTTTGGCTGTCTTCTCTAGAGTGGCAGAGGCTGGGGAAATATTTAAAAGAAGTTTATAAAATTATGAGATGCATAACTAAGGTTGACAGTCAGAATCTTTTTGCCAGAGTTGAAATGTCTGATACTAGTTAGCATGCATTTAAGGTGAGGGGGGGGTAGATTAAAGGAGATGTGAGGAACATGTGTCGAACGTGGTTTATCCAATGCCAACTGGCACGTGGCTCAGGTAATAATCCTGAAATAATTATCTTTGAGGTTCTACCTCTCAATTTGGTGCCTAGTTAGAATTCAGGCCTTAGAACAGTACAACTCACAATCTTGTGCTGAACATAGTGTCAAATTATCCCTTCTCCTGCCATGGGTCTATATCCCTCCATCCTTTGCACATTTATGTGTTTGTCTAAAAGTCCCTTAAATGCTCCATCATATCTGTCTCCATGACAACCCTTGGTAGCGTGTTCCAGACTCCTACCTCTCTCTCTGTAAAAAAAAATGCTCCTCACATCTCCTTTAAACTTCCCGCCTGGCCCACCTTAAATGCATACTACCTAGTATTAGACATTTTAACTCTGGCAAAAAGATTCTGACTGTCAACCCTATCTACGCTTCTCATAGTTTTATAAACTTCTTTCAAGTATCTCCCCAGCCTCTGCCATTTTAGAGAAAACAACCTGAGTTTTTCTAGTCTCTCCTTATAGCTCATACCCTCTAATCCAGGCAGCATCCTGGTAAATGTCTTCTGCACTGTCTCTGAGTCTCCATATCCTTCCTGTAATGTGGTGACCAGAATTGATTGCAATAATATTAATTCCTCATACAGGCAATGCAGAACTTCTTTCCTAGCTCTGCCAATGTCATAGGTGCCTCCATTGATCATGATAACTTCCCAGTATTTAATTGGAGGACATTGCTGCTTGTCTAGTGGTGGATGTTGGAATAATATTGTGACAATGTAGAGATACTGGAGGAAGGGAGTGAAGTGGTGCTGATGTCAAGCTGGCTATGGTCATTTTACATGGGAAAAACTAAGGTAGTGTTGAAATTGAGGCAATGGAGGGGGCAATGATCTTGGAGAGGAAAGAGGGTTGGAGGTGGGGTCTACCCAATAAAGAAAGTCATTAAGCAGCTAGTATTTTTTTTAACAGCTTATGCAAGCAGAACAGATATTCAAGTCATCAAAATGAACTACCAGGAATATGCATTTTTGCTGTTGAACACAATGAAAGCAGCAACCAGCTCAGAGTCAGTGGCCCTGTACGGTAAGAAATTCTACATCAGCTCGTCCACTCACCACTTTCTAAGAGTGATTTCTGGATCTTTAACTCAACATCCACCTCCTAGGAAGGACACGGAAACTAAGGAAGGAGATCAAGGACGAGTTCAAAGACTTTGCATTGAGACATGGAATCCCAGGGGAGATGGTCTTATTTCTGCCAGAAAAAGGTAAGTACATCATAAGCTCTTGAGCCCCACTGCAACCTGTCACTCATTCCCCGTTGTGTGCCATTCCATTAGAAAAACAAAAAGCTGGTTTAGATTCCAGCAGTGTAAACAATCAATACCTCCACCAGCGATGTTCGATCACAGCATTGTATACTGTTTCCAAGATGCACTGCAGTAACTTACCAAGGCTCCTTAGGAAGCACCTTCCAAACACATGACCACTTCAATCCAGTGGGACATGGGCAATAGCTACATGGGAACACCAGCTGCTGCAATTTCCCCTCCAAAGCCACTCACACCCTGACCTGGAAATATACAGCTATTTCTTCACTGTTGCTGAGCCAATATCCCATAACTTCCTAACAGCATTGTGGGTGGCTGGTATTATATGTTACAACAGGAATAGTTAGAAAAGACAGCTCAAACCATCTTCTCAAGGAGCATTGAGAGTTGGGCATTAAAGTCTGGTTTTCCCAGTGACATTCCAATAACAAATAATACAACAACAAACTCAGGCTGTACAATCTAACACTAGACACTTGTTTCACCATTACCAGCTCAATGTGCTGCTATTCCTCTTACATTCAGGATCACTTTCATTCTAAAACAGAAAGAGAGAGAAAAGAAGAGGGAAGAGGAGGAAAAGGTCAAAAGTGACGAAATAGAGAAAAGAGTCAAAGAGAAGTAAAACAAAGTGACCATCAGTTCCCCTGTTTTCCACCTGATAGGGACTCACTGAGATCTGATTGTCATACTGTGGTTTGGATGATGAAGATAATTAATGATTATGGAGCCCTCCTGACTCCCTCTGGTTTTGAATGACCATCATGAAATGTTGATGTTGATCAGTCTTTATAAAGAAGATCCTAACTGTGTGTCTGTTCCTAACAGGAGCATGTCTTCCATGGGACCCCATCCCAGAGTCACCAGTCAAGGTGAGGCAATCAGTCAATCACTTCCTGAGTAGCTGGCTATTCGGCCATGAGCACAGATAGTGTTTGAGTTGAGTGTTGCAGTGATCGGTGTTTGGGAGATCTAGTGAACGGGGTGGCTCAGCAACTAGTTGTAGGTCATTTATAAAGTGTCATACATAAGGGATTAGTGATGGGAACTCTGCTGAGCAGGGAGGTCCTGTGTCTGTTAGTGGGGAGATGGAAAACAACTTGATGTGGTCCAAACAGAATTTAACAAAGCATCACATGATGACTATCAGTTTAACCTCGGTGATGGGAATGATACTTTGTGGTAAAGCTGACAGTTGTTGTTGTATGAGATAACATGGTGTGGGGCTGGATGAACACAGCAGGCCAGGCAGCATCAGAGAAGCAGGAAAGCTGATGTTTCGAGTCTGGACCCTTCTTCATCCAGACCTGAAACGTGAGCTTTACTGCTCTACACCTTGTCATCTCAGATTCTCCAGCATCGGTAGTTCCTACTATCTCTGAATCAGCTGTTGTTGTATGTTTGTCAGACTGGTTTCAGAATGTTTAAACAATAGCTGGCTTATTACTGAATGGCCTGCACTCCACATGCTTCATCTCACAGTGCTGAACCATGGGCTTTTCAGCCAAC
The DNA here is from genome assembly GCF_030684315.1 of Stegostoma tigrinum. Taxonomy (NCBI): domain Eukaryota; kingdom Metazoa; phylum Chordata; class Chondrichthyes; order Orectolobiformes; family Stegostomatidae; genus Stegostoma; species Stegostoma tigrinum. The sequence goes on along the minus strand of NC_081382.1, from coordinate 1,665,695 downwards.
TTTCAGTCATGTGCCCCTTTACTTCATCATTATAGGAGGAGCTATTTAGTCAGTCCCACTTATCAACCCCATTCACTCTCATAAGTCAGGGATGTGCGAAAGTTTGGAGACATCTCAAAGAAAACCAGCATTGATTTGATAAATCCTGTGAATCCGATTGTGGTTTTTGCTGAAATTAACAGGAGGATTGAGGAGGGTGATGCAGTCAAAAGTTTCCAAAAAGTGCTTGATAAAGGGCCACAGAACAGTCTCCTCAGCAAAGGGGCTGCAAGGGTATTGCACTGTTTGAAGGACAGGAGTGGTATCTAGCTATTATCAGACCAGAGGATGGGTGAAAGTGACATTTCCGAGGGGTTCATATAACAGACACTGCTTCTCAGAATCATTATTAGTGATTTAGAATCATAAAATCCCTACAGTGTAGAAACAGCCTATTTGGCCCACTGAGCCAACACCGTCCCTCTGAGCAGCATCCCAGCCAGACCCACCCCCATAAACCTGCATTTCTCATGCCTAATCCACCTAGCTTGCACATCTCTGGATGCTATGGGCAATTTAGCATGGCTAAACCACCTAACCTGCACATCTTTAGATAGTGGGAAAAATATCCTTACATACAGATAAGGAAGGACACCACTTTGATTGGGACAACACATCCATCCTAGGACAAGCCAAACAGAGACATGCACGAGAATTCCTAGAAGCATGGCAATCCAACCAGAACTCCATCAACAAACACATTGACTTGGAGCCAATCTACCATCCCCTGAGAAAAAGAACAGGAAATGACATCACCAACCCAAGGAAACCTAACCAGATAAATAGAAAGCAGGACATAACACCAGCGCTTCGTCGGAGGCTCACTGATGATGTTACCTAGAATGGTGACGAAACGTCTGAAAACTAACCTTCCAGCTCAGCGAGCAAACTCACATCCAGAACCTCAACCTGAGCTACAAATCTTCTCAAAACTCACTAGTGGGAAAAAAGCAGAGCACCTGTATCCAGCCCATGCAGATGTGGGGAGACTGTCCAAACTCTACACAGATAGTTCACCTAAGGCTGGAATTGAACTTGGATCTCGGGCATTGTGAGACAGCAGTGCTAACTATTGATCCACCATGCCACCAATTAGGCTTAACAAAATTTCAGAACTTACAGACAATATAAAACTTGGAAATTTTGTGAACTATGAGGAGAGCAGTGACAGACGTCTTACAGAATATACAGGCAGGTGTATGAGGCAGCAACAAGAACAGGGAGAAATAATAAAAATAAAGAAAAAAATCTGAATGAGATACATGGGCCGAGGGAGCTGGTGGTGTAAGTGGGAGCTGGACTGACAGGGGACGATGAGGTCCCAGACCTGAGAAACAGGAATAAGGCACACAATCAATGAAATGGTCATGAACCCTTCAGAAAACCTACTTCATCTGCAACCAGAGTGGAATTTCACAGAGATTGTTGGAGTGGTCTAATGGTGCAGAGGGGGCTGGGGGTGAGGAAGAATTAGATGAGAGGTTCTGTGTCTGACTCTAAATGGCAGAGAAGTGTCCTGCATTGAGTCAGAGCCAGGAGTGGCCTGACATGAGAACCCCTCACACCAGAGACAGAATGTTCCTGAGGGTTCATTAAAGAACCACTGAATCCAAAAATCCCTGAGTCCTGCTGGATTTTCCGTTGCTCAGGGATTTCACAGACCTTGGACAGTTTACCCCAGTCCTCAGTTACCTAATGGGATGAGCTAATGGGATTGCTAGTGGCCCACAGGGGCATTCTTTTGTGCTCAGGCACCCAATTACTCACAGAGCGAACCAGCATTGGGAAATGGGGGTGGCGGGTCGGTGGGGGGGTGGGGAGCGGTGGTAATAGGGTGTAGGGAGGCTTCTGAAAACCAGGGTTCCTTTTCTAGCAACCAAGTCTCAAAAGATCCCTACACCAAGGCCCCCTCCCACCCACACAGACCTCTCTCTCTCCAGTGATGCTGTCACGAGCCCTGGAGAGGGTGTCATTGAAATATAACCAGTGGCCAGCACTCCCACTGGCACTGCTGGTACTGGGCAGCCGCCATCCTCTGATTGGCCAGCTTGTTTCAGAGTGGGATTTCTGTGCAACTGGGCCATGTTGGTGTGGAAGGTCCACTGCTGTCCAAATGCTTGTTTGGGCTTCAATAGCATCAGACTTCCAATGGAAAGGCTGACTGTGTTTTCCAGCCATGTGCAGTATCCTCTTCATGTTCACGAAGTTCTACACATTGTGTCTAATTCCAGACTGCACACTTTAGGAAGGATCCAAAGCCTTCAGATAGGCTGCAGGTAAACTGTACTTGAGTGGTTCCAGGATGAGGGACTGCAGTTACGAGGATAGACTGGAGGGTCTGAGGCTGATATCCTTTGAGAGGAGATTTGATGGAACTGCTCAAAACTGGGAGGGATCTGGGCTGAATGGATCAAGTGAAACTGTTCCCAATGGCGGAAGGCTCAAGTAGCAGCTGGCACAGATTTCAGATGATGAATTGGCAAAAGAAGTGAAGAAAACACAAAGAAAGATTTTTAACAAGACAAAATTTGCTGGAAAAGCTCAGCAGGTCTGGCAGATCTGTAAAGAAAAAAATTCAGAGTTAACGTTTGGATCTGGTGATCCTTCCTCAGAACTGATGGTGGCTAGGAAGATGTGGCTTACATGCAGAAGTTAGGGAGGGGGATAGGGTATGGTGTAAATTATAGGATAAAACATAGAGTCCAAAAAGACAGAAGAGCAGTTGAATAGACAAAGGAATTGATAACGATCTGGCTAGGAGGGTGAATAGCTGTTATGGGGACTGATAGTAACTAACAACAGGTACTGTGTAATGAGATAGTAAGAACTGCCGATGCTGGAGTCTGAGATAATGAGGTGTAGAGCTGGATGAACACAGCAGGCCAGGCAGCATCAGAGGAGCAGGAAAGCTGACATTTCAGGTCATTTCAGATCCGAAATGTCAGCTTTCCTGCTCCTCAGAAGTACTGTGTAATGGCAAGGCTATACGATAACAAGGCCTGGTGTGTGGAGTAGGTGCCTAGGACATGGGAGAATTCAGGCCCTAAAATTATTGAGCCTGATATTGAGCCTGGAGAGCGGCAGGTTTCCCAATCAGGAAATGTGGTGCTTTTCTTTCAGCTTGCGCTGACCTTTGCTGAAACACTGAAGCAAGCCTGAGACAGAGATGTTGGCCAGAGAACAGGCTAGTGTGCTAAAGTGGCAGGCAACTGGAAGCTCAGGGTCTTTTTGTGAGCAGAACGTAGATGTTCTGCAAAGCAGTCACCCAGTCTATGCTTCACTTCCCCAATGTAGAGGAGACCACATTGTGAGCAGCGAATGCAGTAGACTAAATTCTAGGAAGTGCAGGTGAAGTGTCACTTTTTGTGGAAGGTATGTTTGGGCCCTTGAATACTGTGGAGGGAGGAGGTAAATGGGCAGGTGTTACACCTTCGCCGGTTACAGGGGAAGGTGCCGTGAGGCTATAGGGGTGTGTTGAGAGTGAAGGAAGAGTGGAGCAGGGTGTCCCACAAGGAACGGTCTCTGAGGAAGATGGACAAGGGGCGGGGGAGGTGGAATCTGTGTCTGGTGGTGGCATCTCGCTGGAGGTGGCAGAAATGGTGAGTGATGATCTTTTGGATGTGGATGTTGGTGGGATGGTAGGTGAGGTCAAGGGGAACCCTATCACTGTTGCAGGAGGGAAGAGAAGGGGCGAGGGCAGAACTGCGGGAGATGGGTTGGACCTGGCTGAGGGCCCTGTCAACAATGGAGCTGGGGAATTCTCGGTTGAGAAAGAAGGTAGATATTTCAGAAGCTCCCTTGTTGAAGTTGACCTCATTTAAACATATGTGACGGAGATGCAGGAACTTAAAGAATGGGATGGAATCTTTACAGGAAGCAGGGTGCGAGGATGTATAGTCCAAGTAGTGTGGGACTTGGTGCATTTGTAGTGAATGTTAGTGGCCAGTCTATCCCCAGAAATGGAATCAGATGTCAAGGAAGAGAAGAGTCAGAGATAGACCAGGTGAAGGTTGGGGCAGACTAGAAATTGGAAGCAAAATTGATGAACTTTTCCAATTCCGGAAGAGACAGGGAAGCAGCAGCAGGACTGATATCATTGATATATCAGAAAGAGTTGTGGGGGCCAGGAAAGAACTGAAATAAGGAATGTTCCATATACTCCATGAGGAGACAGGCATAACTGGGGCCCATGCTTTTAAAGGCAGTGGGTTGTTGGCATCGGGAATGTGCTGCCTGTGAATGTGGTAGCGACAGATTCAATCTGAATTTTCAAAAGGAAATTGGAACTGGAATTATAAGTTTTAATTAGATCCCCCTCATCTTCTCAACTCCATTGAGTTGAGACTCAGAGTTCTCAACCTCATGTAGAGTTACAGAAAGAACAAAGAGCAATACAACACAGGAATAGACACTTCAACCTTCCAAGCCTGCACCAACAAATTTTGACCTTCCTTATTAAGACTGTCTTCACTTACAGGATCCATATCCCTCTATTCCCTCCTATTCATGTCTTCATCCAGGTGCTTCTTGAATGCTGCTGTTGTGTTTGCTTCTACCACCTCCTCTGGCAGCACGTTCGAGGAATTCACCACCCTTTGTGAGAAATACTTGCCTCGCACATTTCTTTTAAATGTCCCCTTTCACACCTTGAACTTGTGTCCCCGGTAACTGACACCTCCTCTCTGGGAAGAAAACCATCCTTAAAAGCATCTATCAGGTGACCGTCAACCTTCTACATTCCAGTGAAAACAAACCCAGACTATCCAACCTTTCTTCATAGTAAAATCCCCCATAAAAGGCAACATTCTACTAGATCTTTTCTGTATCTTCTCCAAAGCATCCACATCCTCTGGTAGTGTGGTCACCAGAACAGTACACAATATTCTATGTGTGACCTCACTGAATTTCTATGAGGTTGCAGCATAACCTGCCTATCTTTATACTCAGTGCCTCTTCCAATGAGGATAAGCATGCCATAGACCTTTTTTGTTACCTATCTACCTGCCATGTCACCTTCAGTGATCAGTGAAGCTGCACACCCAAATCTCTCTGCAAATCAACACTCCTAAGTTTTGCCATTCACTGAATGATTTCCACCTGTACCTGACCCTCCAAAATGCATCACCTCACATTTGCCTGGAGATCATACAGCATAGAAACTGACCCCTCAGTTCAACTCACCCACACTGACCAGATATCCGAAGTAGATCTAGTCCCATTTGCCAGCATTTGGCCCATATCGCTCTAAATCCTTCAATTCACACACCCATCCAGATGCCTTCTAAATTTTAATTGCACCAGCCTCCACCACTTCCACTCACAGCTCGTTCCATACATGTGCCACCCTCTGCATGAAAATATTGTCCCTCAGATGCATTTTAAATCTTTTCCGTCTCACCTTAAACCTGTGACCTCTATGAAATAACTCCACAGAGGCCAGTATCCTGTCACCAAGTTACCCTTTATTTTCACGTGGACAGCCCTTGACACTAATCCAGCTCTCTCAGAGCCAACTGTCAAAGTGAGCAGAACCACTGACCCCCCCCCCAGTATTTATTTGCCAGCCAGAGCTCCCTAATTGGACCAGGTTAACAGCCCCAATTAGGGAATTCTTATACTATGAGGTCCACCTGGCCTACCTCGTTGCAAACACTACATTCCTCCCCCTCTGAGTCTGAGGACATAGGCTGGTTCTTCTTTTTTGTAGTTCCACCTGTGGCATTTTAGCACTGGGTGATGTTCCTTCAACTCTGCTTCTGATACAGGTGGCATGTAATGCACAGTAGCTCACCTCTCGCGCCTGAGTGTCTCAGAAGAAATTCATTCTCTTCTTCAGGTGGCAACATCCATCATGTCCATCTCAGATTCCAAGGTACCTTCAACAGTTGATGGAGAAGGAAAACCCATGGGTTCTGGAACTGTCTGAAAAGCTGTTGAACAGCTAGGCACATTTTACTCTCGCACTGTTTGCGAGTTTGCAGCCTTCATATGGCCCATGTGGCTCACGGTTGAAGACGTAAGTGCGAAGGTGGATAGGGCGGAAAAACTGCTCGATGTCCAAACGTGACCGGTATTCGTTGATGTGTGGGTGGAGGGGGACTATGGTGAGCCCCTTACTGAGGGCTGGCCGTTTGTCCTCAGTAAGGGGGACGGCTGGTACTTCCACTTCACCATGTCAGGACCGGGGCACTTACCCAAAATTTATACTTCACTGGACCTGACCTAGTGTTGACTATGCCAGTTACCCAAGGCTGACCCTCTTTTCAAGAGTTGATGCAAAGGTCCCAGGACGGAGGTACGGAATTTCCTCAATAATTCACCAGCCTAATGAAAGTCCAGAGCTTCAGTAGAGATGTGAGAGCTGGGGCATCTTTTATCACCCTCACTTTATCTTTCAAAGGGAGTAACCCAGTTTTGTTGACGCTGGAGCTCAAGTAGGTCACTGAGGGTTCCAGGACCATACAGTTTTCACTTCGTAGGTGTAGGCCCAACTTAGAGAAGTGACTTACGACAATGTCCAAATTCTCTAAATGCACCTTACTGGTCTTTCCAGTTAACTGGCATGACATCTGGATACTTGGCAACCTGGGGTACACATTGTAAAATATTCTCCATCATCTGCTGAAAAATTGCATAGGCCGATGATTCCTGAAATGGCAGATTTGTGTACAAACACTTATCGATATTACTGAGGGAATCCTCATCCAACCGCAATTGCAAGTACGCATGGCTCATGTGCATCTTTGTGAAGGACAGCACTCGCCAACTTTGTGTATAAATCCTGCACGTAAGGAATCAGGTATTTATCCAGCTGCGAAAAGTGGTTTACCATTCGGGGATAACAGGGTGTAGAGCTGGATAAACAGAGCAGGCCAAGCAGCATCAGGGGAGCAGGAAGGCTGACGTTTCAGGCCGAGACCCTTCTTCAGAAATGGGGGAGGGTAAGGAGGTTCTGAAATGATAGGGAGAGAGGGGGAGGCGGATTGAAGATGGATAGAGGAGAAGATAGATGGAGAGGAGACAGACAGGTCAAAGAGGCGGGGTTGGAGCCAGTAAAGGTGAGTGTAGGTGGGGAGGTAGGGTGGAGATAGGGCAGTCCAGGGAGGACGGACAGGTCAATGGGGCGAGATGAGGTTGGCAGGTATGAGATGGGGGTGGAACTTGAGGTGGGAGGAGAAATAGGTGGGTTGAAGGACAGGTTAGGGAGGTGGGGACGAGCTGGGCTGGTTTTGAGATGTGGTAGGGGGACGGGAGATTTTGAAGCTTGTGAAGTCCACATTGATACCATTGGCTGCAGGGTTCCCAAGCAGAATATGAGTTGCTGTTCCTGCAACCTTTGGAATGGCATTGTTGTGACACAGCAGGAGGCCCATGATGGACATGTCTGAGGAACAGGAGGGGGAGTTGAAATGGTTTGCGACTGGGAGGTGCAGATGTTTATTGTGAACCAAGCATAGGTGTTCTGCAAAGTGGTCCCCAAGCCTCTGCTTGGTTTCCCCGATGTAAAGGAGGCCACAATGGGAACAGCGGATTCAGTATACCACATTAGCAGGTGGGCAGGTGAACATCTACTTGATGTGGAAAGTCTACTTGGGGCCTGGGATGGGGGTAACACTTCCTGCAGTTGCAAGGAAATGTGCTGGGTCTGGTGTGACTGGAGGGGAGTGTTGAGCAGACAACGGAGTCACAGTGAGAGTGGTCCCTCCGGAAAGCAGATAAGGATGGGGAGGGAAAAATGTCTTTGGTGGTGAGGTTGGATTGCAGATGGTGGAAGTGTTGAAGGATGATGAGTTGGATCGGGAAGTTGGTGAGGTGGTACGTGAGGATGAGGGGATTCTGTTTTGGTTGTTAATGCGGGGAGGGGGTGTGAGGGATGAGTTGCAGGAAATGCAGGAGACATGGTCGAGGATGTTCTCGATCAGTGGGGTGTGGAAGTTGTAATCCTTGAAAAACGAGGACATTTGAGATGAACAGGAGTGGAATGCCTCATTCTGGGAGCAGATGCAGTGGAGGTGAGGGAATTGGGAATTGGGGATGGCATTTTTGCAGGAAGGTGGCTGAGAGGAGGTGTATTTCAGATAGCTGTGGGAGTTGGTGGGCTTGAAATGGTTATCGGTTTCTAGGTGGTTGCCAGAGGTGGAAAAAAAGAGGTCCAGGAAGGAGAGAGAGGTATTAGAGTTGGTCAAGGTGAACTTAGGGTTGGGGTGGAAGGTGTCGGTAAAGTGGATGAACTATTCGAGCTCCTCATGGGAGCACGAGGCAGCGCCGATACAATCATCAATGTAACAGAGGAAGAGGTGAGGTTTAGGGCCCGTGTAGGTATGGAAGAGGGATTGTTCCATGTAACCTACAAAGAGGCAGGCATAGCTTGAGCCCATGCGGGTACCCATGGCCACCCCTTTTTTCTGTAGGAAGCGGGAGGAATTGAAAGAGAAGTTGTTTAGGTTGAGAATGAGTTTGGCTAAGCGGATGAGGGTGTGAGTGGAGGGGTCTGGTCGGGCCTGCGGGACAGAAAGAAGCAGAGGGCCTTTAGGCCATCTGTATGGGGAACGTAGGTATAAGGACTGGGTGTCCATGGTAAAGATGAGGTGTTGGGGACTGGGGAATTGGAAGTTCTGGGGGAAGTGGAGGGCATAGGTGGTGTCATGGGCGTACGTAGGGAGTCCTGGATCAGAGGGGAGAAAATGGAGTCGAGATAGGTGGAGATAAGTTCTGTGGGGCAGGAGCAGGCAGAGACAATGGGTCGACCAGGGCAGTAAAGTTTGTGGATTTTGGGAAGGAGATAGAAGCGGGCAGTGCGGGGTTGGGGAACAATAAGGTTGGAGGCTGTGGGTGGGAGGTCACCTGAAGTGATGAGGTTGTAGATGGTTTGGGAGATGATAGTTTGGTGCTCGGGGGTGGAGTCATGATCAAGGGGACGGTGGGAGGACATGTTGGAGAGCTGGCGCCTGGCCTTGGCATTGTAGAGGTCAGTGCACCATACTACAACTGTGACTCCCTTGTCCGCGGGTTTTATGGTGCGGTTGGCATTGGAGCAGAGGGAGCGGACAGCTGCACATTCAGCGGAGGAGAAGTTGGACTGGGTGAGACGGGTAGAGAGGTTGAGGCGATTGATGTCTCGACGGCATTTGGAGATGAAGAGGTCGAGGGAGGGTAGGAGGCCTAGGGTGATGTCCGGTACTGAGGGGTTGCGTTGGAGGTGGGAGAAGGGATCAGTAGAGGGATGGTAAGGCTCACAGTTGAAGACGTAAGTGCGAAGGCGGATGAGGCGGAAAAACTGCTCGATGTCCAAATGTGACCGGTATTCGTTGATGTGTGGGTGGAGGGGGACTATGGTGAGCCCCTTACTGAGGGCTGGCCATTTGTCCTCAGTAAGGGGGACGTCTGGTACTTCCACTTCACCAATACCTTCCACCCAAACCTTAAGTTCACCTGGACCATCTCTAATAATCTCTCTCCCCTTGCTGGACCTCTCTGTTTCCATCTCTGGCAACCACCTAGAAACCGATATCCATTTCAAGCCCACGGACTCCCACAGCTACCGAGAATGCACTTCCTCCTACCCACCTTCCTGCAAAAATGCCATCCCCTATTTCCAATTCCTTTGCCTCCGCCGTATCTGCTCCCAGGGTGATGCACTCCACTCGCCTACATCTCAGATGCGCTCGTTTTTCAAGGACTGCAACTTTCCCCCATCAGTGGTCGAGAATGCCCTCGACCGGTCTCCTGCAATTCCTGCAACTCATCCGTCACACCCCCTCCCCGCAATAACAACCAAAACGGAAACACCCTCGTCCTCACGTGCCACCCCACCAACCTCCGGATCGAATGCATCATCCTCTGACACTTCTGCCATCTGCAATCTGACCCCACCATCAAAGACATCTTTCCCTCCCACCCTATTGGCATTCTGGAGGGATCACTCTCTCCGTGGCTCCCCTGTCCGGTCCACACTCCCCTCCAGCCACACCACACCCAGCACATTTCCCTGCAACCGCAGGAAGTGCTACACCTACCCCCATACCTCCTCCCTCACCCCCATCCCAGGCCCCAAGAAGACTTTCCACATCAAGCAGATGTTCACCTGCACACCTGCTAATGTGATATACTGCATCTGCTGTTCCCGTTGTGGCCTCCTTTACATCGAGGAAACCAAGGAGAGGCTTGGGGACCACTTTGCAGAAGACCTACACTCAGTTCGCACTAAACAACTGCACCTCCCAGTTGCAAAGCATTTCAACTCCCCCTCCCATTCGTCAGAAAACATGTCTATCCTGGGCCTCCTGCAGTGCCACAACGATGCTACCCAAACGTTGCAGGAACAGCAACTCATATTCCGCTTGGGAACCCTGCAGCCCAATGGTATCAATGTGGACTTCACAATTTCAAAATCTCCCCTCCCCCTACTGTATCCCAAAACCAGCCCAGCTTGTCCCACCTCCCTAACCTCTCCTTCCCTCCACCTATCCCATCCTCCCACCTCAAGCCCCACCCTCATCTCCTACCTACCAACCTCATCCCACCCCATTGACCTGTCCGTCCACCCTGGACTGACCTATCTCCTCCATACCTCCCCCCCTATACTCACCTCTACTGGCTCCATCCCTGCCTCTTTGACCTGTCTGTCTCCTCTCCAGCTATCTTCTCCTCTATCCATCTTGTATCTGCCTCCTCCTCTCTCCCTATTTATTTCAGAACCCCCTCCCTCTCCTCCATTTCTGAAGAAGTGTCTATGCTTCAAACATCAGCTTTTGTGCTCCTCTGATGCTGCTTGGCCTGCTGTGTCCATTCATCGCGACACCTTGTTATCTCAGATTCTCCAGCATCGGCAATGCCTACTATCTCCCTAACTAAGTCTGTCAAGGCTTGAAAGGTTTTAGTAGCTGGTGCCTCAGGGATAGTTAAATGCCTAATTAATAAAAAAGCTGTGTGTTCACAAGCTGTCGGAAAAATTATTCTTTGCTTTACATCTGTCCAATGACATTTCCCAGAAAAAGTAACACATTCTCTCCACATACTGGGCCCAGTCTTTGACGGCAAGATTGAACAAGTAATGCCATGATACTAGAAATGCTTACTCCAACTCAAAAAATGACTGTTGTGAATGAATTTCTTGAGGAATGTGCTTTTCTGTCATCGCCACTGAAATAACTTCACACAGATCAGTCTCCCATCACTAGTTCACCCTTTATTTACACGTGGGGATTGCTTGACGCTAATCCAGCTCCCTCAGAGCCAGCTCTCAGAGTGAACAGGATGTCTGACCCTTCTGTTCTTAGTTGTCAGACAGGGCTTCCTGATTGGACTAGATTGTCAGCCCCAGTCAGAGAACTGACATTGCATGGGTCCACCTGGCTGCCCTCGTTACAATCACTACTTTCTAGTTTTGGACTCCCTCCCTAGGAAAAAGATATTAGCTATTCAGCCTATCCATGCCTTTCACGTTTTATAAATCCCTGTAAGGTCACTCTTTAGCCGCTGACCCTCCAGGGAATAAAGCCTAGCCTGTTCAGCCTCCCCCTGTAGACCAAACCCTTCAATCCTGGTAATATCTTTATAAATCTTTTCTGAACCTTTTCAAGTTTAACAACATCTTTCCTGTAGCATGGAGACCAGAATTGAATGCAGCATTGCAAAAGTGGCCTCACCAATGTCCTGTACAGCCAAAACATGTCCTCCCAACTCCTGTACTGAATGCACTGACCAACGAATGCAAGGTGACAGTCCCTTCATCTTTGGGGTCTTTTTTGTAAACCTGCTCTGCCCCTCCAATATTAGCAAGTTCTTCTGTAGATATAGTGCCCAACACTGTTTACAATATACTACATGTCATCTGACAAGAAGCTTACAAATCCTTAGCGTACATCCCTGCTCTTGTGTTCTAGCCCACTTGAAATCAATGCCAACTGAACCTCCATGTTAAACTTAACAGAATCCTGAATGAGGACTCCTAAATTCTTTTTTATTTCAGATTTCTGAAGCCTTTCCCCATTTAGAAAATAGTCTATACTTATATTGTTCCAACCAAAATGCATAACCTCACACTTTCCTACATTGTGTTCCATGTGCCATTTTTCTCACTCTCCCAACCTGCCCATGTCCTTCTGAAGCCCCTCTGCTTCCTCAACCTGTCTTTACACCTATCATTGTATACTAAATTATAAAAGGTTCTTTGATTTTCTGGTCCTTATGTAATTCCTCAATGTTTTCTCCATCTGTCCCTCTGCAGAAGCATCGCAAATGGCAAACATTCAGAGAACAACGGTCTGTCCTCACAGACTTCGTGAGCAAAATTGATACTGCAGGTGAGAACAGCATGGGGCATGGTGTTGGATCTAACACTGGCTGTCTTACTGAGGATAGAGTAGGAAACAGCCCCGATTGGAAAATCCCTTATCAAGCAGTCTGAGATTAATTGTGCAAATTTTGGCCCTGATTCCCAGTTTATTGAATGGAAAGGGTTAGGGAACTGAGTGGCCCTACATTGGGTTACAGTCAGTGTTAGCGTTTAGGTTAGGAAGTTTTCTGTGTTCATTGTTGTTTGCTTTTGTTCTGAAGAATCCTGTCAAATGGAACCTGATTCTGGGCCCTGCTTTGGCAGGTTTCGAAGATTCTACTATAACCAAAACTTAATGGCCTGTCAGATCTTTGTTTATGGAGGCTGTGCTGGAAACAGAAACAACTTTGAAACAGAGCAGTCATGTTTGCAGAGCTGCAGGACTGTAGATGAATAACCCCCAAGCTGAAGCAGTGAGTATACGTTCCTCTATCAATGTGATGACTTGGAGAACAACGGAATCACTATGATGCAGAAGGTGGCCGTTGAACCCATTGATGTCCCTGCTGATTTGATATGCAGCAATCCAATTAGGTCCCAAATTTTTATTCTAGCCTACACTATTTTGGGTTTATTTTTCTCGGGTGCCCAATCAATTTATTTTCCATTCATTCATTGTCTCTACTTCCGTTAGCGTCAGAGGCGGCAAGTTCCAGGTTACCAGCACTTGCTGCCGTAAGAGATTCTTTTTCGCATTGCCCCCTGCAATTCTTACCCAACTCTTTCAAACAGTGCTCCCTTGCACCAACTGCAAGTGTCTACCTTATAATTTTTTTTATGTTGTATATCTTGATTAAATCACTCCTCAGTCTCCTTTACTCCCAGCAGGACAAACCCAAATATCCAACCTGACCTCATTGTTAAACTCTCTCATTCCTGCAACCATTCTAGTCAATCGCCTTGGCACCCTGTCAGGAACCCTTTCATCTTTCTTCAGATTCGGTGTCCAGAACTGGACACTATATCGTCATTGTAGCCTAACCTGAAATTGGTACAGGTTCTCAATCAATTCTCTTCTTTTGTATGCAATAATTCTACTCATGAAGCCCAATGTCTCATGTACTCTATTAACTGCCACATTCAAAGTATGATGCATATGAACCCCAGGGCCATCACATGATGAAGGGTCTAGGCCTGAAACGTCAGCTTTTGTGCTCTAAGATGCTGCTTGGCCTGCTATGTTCATCCAGCTTCATATCTTGTTATCTCACTCTTTTCAACTGTTGTTCTAATCCCAGGTGAAAGTGATTTTGGACAAGTTGGATCCCAGAATCAAACCTGGTTTGATAGATCATGAACTTTACTTTTGCCTCTTGTTTACTGTCCTCTTTGAGACTAGGTGCAGCCTGGACTGAGTTGGAAAGACTGATTTTCTGAGATTTTTACTTCTTTACTTTTCTAATTTATCCCTATGACTCCTAATGGTGGACAATTTATTTCTTTAGTTTTCTAACTTTTTTTTGTTTCCTTAGAATTTGGTGTTAAATATCTGTAGTTAGGTAACTTTGCACCTAAGATGGAGGTATAAAGCAGTGACTGTAAACTGTTCACTGTACTCACTTGCTTGGATGAGTGTGGCCCACACCGACCCTCCGAAGAGCATCCCATTCAGACCCATCCTGCTCCCCTTTCCCTATAAACCTGCACTTCCCATGTCTAACCCACCTAGCCTGCACATCCCTGGACATTATGGGCAATTTAGCACTGACCAATCCAGCTAACCTGCACATCTTTGGACTACGTGAGAAAACCAGAACACCAGAGGAAACTCACAAAGACACAGGGAGAATATGCAAAATTGAAAGAGACAGTCGTCCAAGGGTTGAATTGAACCCCAGTCCCTGATGCTGTCAGGCAGCAGTGCCAACCACTGGGCTTTTGACTCTGCTGTTGGTATATGTGCACCCTTCATGTACAGTAGGTGTCAAGGACGCAGAAACACGTTTTACAGGAGTGTGAGGAATACTTTGATGCTGTCCTATAAGGTATGGCATATGCAAGGACTTGGTTCAGGACAGAGTAGGTGGAATATTGCAGGAATTTATTTACATATTGACATAGAGGCGTACAGTCACAAAGATGTACAGCATGGAAAAAAACTGTTCGGTCCAACTCATCCAAGCTGACCCGATACCCTAAATTAATCCAGTCTCATTTGCCAGCATTTGGCGCAGATACCTTCAAACCTTTCCTATTCATGCATCCATCCAGATGCCTTTTAAATGTTGTAATTGTACCAGTCTCCACCACTTCCCTCTGGCAGCTCATTTGAAACATACACCACGCTCTGCAGGAAAAAGTTGGCCCTTCAATCCCTTTTAAATTTCTCGCCTCTCACCTTACACCCTACTGTGGGGAAGAGGCCTTGACTATTCACCATATTAAAGCCCCTCATGATTTTATAAATTGCTATAAGATCACTCCTTCGCCTCTGACACTCCAGGGAAAGTAGCCCAAGCCTCTTCAGCCTCAGCCTATAGCTCAAACCCTCCAAACCCGGCAACATTCTTATAAATCTCTTCTGAACCCTTTCAATTTTCTCAATATCTTTCCTACAGCAGGGAGACCAGAATTGAATGCAGTATTTTTGAAAGTGACCTAACCAATGACCTGTACAACTGCAATATGATTTCTCAACTCTGAAACTCAATGCACTGACCAATAAAGGCAAGCATACCAAATGCCATCTTCATATCCTGTCTACCTGCAACTCCACTTTCAAGGAACTATGCACTTGCTCCCCAAAATCTCTTTATTCAATAACACTCCTCAGGATCTTACCATTAAGTGTTTTAGTCCTGTCTTGATTTGCCTTACCAAAATGCAGCAGCTCAATTTTATCTGAATTAAATTCCATCTGCCACTCCTTGACCCATTGACCCATCTGATCAAGGTCCAGTTGTACTCTGAGCCAATTTTCCTGGCTGTCCACGACACCACCAATTTTGGACATTCACCATTAACCCTTTAATACTGCCTATGTTCCTTTCATTTACTCAAGCAAATCAATTCCTGGTGTTTTCAGCTGAGCATTTCCTGATGACTTCCATTTCATGGTTGAACTTGCAGTCACCAACCAGAGTTCTGCTGGTGGCTAAAGTGAGACAGTCAGGCTAGAGGTGTCCAAAGGGATAAAGTCAGGCAGAACTCAGAAGGTTCTTAACTGTTTTTGGTATGGGGGATAAACATTGTGAAAAGGACAGAGCCTCCTCGAGAGCAGGAGGGAAAGCTCAGGTGAAAGAAATTGCTCAGTGCTTCACTTGCTGTCTCACTGTGTGGCACTAACCTGTAACCAGCTGTGAGATCACTCACCCTCCTCTCTTTTACAGGAAACGATGAACTTCTGGTTGTTCCCAACAAAGTGTAGCTGGAAATAAAGGAAGAAAACAGTGAGAACAATGATGGAAATGGTCATTAAAGTGATGATTTCAAGTGATTCATCAGGCATTTTGAACAGCCTGATAAAAAAGGGTAGAAGAGCAGAGTTTACACAGACTCAAGCTCAGTATTGTGACCATGCTTTCAATCTAATTGATGAATAAAACTCTGTAATTGAAAACACTCGCATCTCCAGGGTGTGAATTGTTCAATGTGCAATGTTACCAGAGATTAGATTCCCTACAGTGTGGAAACAGGCCCCTTGGCCCAACAAGTCCACACCACCCTTGAAGCATTCCACCCAGACTCATCCCCCTATAACCCACACACCCCTGAACACTATGGGCAATTTAGCATGGCCAATCCACCTAACCTGCACATCTTTTTGGATTGTGGGAGGGAACCGGAGCACCCGGAGGAAACCCACGCAGACAGGGGGATGATGTGCAAACTTGACACAGACAGTCGCCTGAGGTGGGAATTGAACCCGGGTTCCTGGTGCTGTGAGGCTGCAGTGCTAACCACCGAGCCACCGTGCTGGACACAAGGAATTCTCAAGTGCTGTCAGAGAGATATGGGATTAAAGTTACCATTCAATTTCCTGCTTGTTTTGGCACACTGTTGCTGGCGATGGTTATTTCAGATACAGTGAGCATGGGATTTTGAGAGAAAATTGCATTCTCTTCATGTTAATTCTCTCATATGATGTGGCTGTTGGAGGAAAGGTTGTTGTTGGGATACCTCCCTGAACTGCTGTGGTCCATCAACATTGACTGGTCAGGAGAACCCCAGTGACTCACTTGGCCATTCCGTAGACATCCACCTTACTGTGGCTCTGTATTTAGAGCAGACCAGGAAAGGATGGGCAGGGTTCCTTCCAGAGAGGACATCACTCAACTGATGGACTTTCCCAAAAATCAACGATAATTTCATGAGACTTATTTGGAATTCCAAATTTATTTATGAAATTTGGCTGCTCTGATGGGATTAGAAGCTGCAATGCCAAAGCATGAGCCTGGACAACTTGGTCAGTGACATTAGTGTCAGCTGATTTGATTCACTCCAGGTGATATCAAGAAATGGTTGGAGACACTGGGCACCTCCTTTACAACATTCCAGCATAATACTGAAAATGAATGCTCCAGAATTTGCCACTTCACAAACCAAGCTGCTCCAGTACAGTTACAACACTGGCCCAGTGACTAGACGCATCTACGTAACAAGTGTAGAAAATTGCCCAGTTATGTCTTATACACAGAAAGTAGGAAAAATCCAACCCTGCCATTTAACACACCATGAGCCAATGCTCGATCATCAGTAAAGTGATGGAAGTTGGCTGCAACAGTACTATCAAGCGGCATGTACTCAGCAATAACCTGCTCAGTGGTGCGCAGTTGGGGATCCACCAGGGCCACTCATTATGATGTCCTGACCTCATGACAAAGAAAAATTGCAGCACAGGAACGGGTTCTTTGGCCCTCCAAGCCGGTGCCAATCAGATCCTCTACCTAAATCTGTCATCTATTTTCCAAGGATCTGTATCCCTCTGCTCCCTGCATATTCATGTATCTGTCCAGATACATCTTAAATGATGCTATTGTGCCAGCCTCTACCACATCCACTGGCAACGCGTTCCAGGCACCCACCACCCTCTGCATAAAGAACTTTCCACGAATATCTCCCTTAAACATTTCCCCTCTCACCTTGAAATCATGATCCCTAGTAATTGAGTCCCCCACTCTGGGAAAAAGCTTCTTGCTATCCACCCTGTCTATACCTGTCATGATTTTGTAGACCTCAATTGGGTCCCCCCTCAACCTCCGTCTTTCTAATGGAAATAATCCTAATCTACTCAACCTCTCTTCATAGCTAGCACCTCCATACTGGCAACATCCTGATGAACCTCCTCTGCTCCCTCCCCAAAGCATCCACATCCTTTTGGTAATGTGGCGACCAGAACTGTACACAGTATTCCAAATGTTGTTGAACCAAAGTCCTATATAACTGTAACATAACCTGCCAACTCTTGTACTCAATACCCCATCCAATGAATGTAAGCATGCTGTATGCCTTCTTGACCACTCTATCTACTTGCGTTGCCACCTTTAGGGTACAAAGGGCCTGAACACCCAGATCTCTCTGTGCATCAAATTTCCCCAGGGCTTTTCCATTTACCATATAGCTCGTTCTTGAACTGGATTTTCCAAAGAGCATCACCTCGCATTTGTTGAATTAAACTCCATCTGCCATTTCTCTGCCCAAATCTCCAATCTATCTGTATTCTGCTGCATTCTCCGACAATCCCCTTCACTATCTGCTACTCCACCAATCTTAGTGTCATCTGCAAACTTGATAATCAGACCATCCATACCTTCCTCCAGATTATTTATGTATATCACAAACAATAGTGGTCCCAACATGAATCCCTGTGGAACACCACTGGCCACAGTTCTCCATTTTGAGAAACTCCCTTCCACTACAACTCTCTGTCTCCTGTTGCCCAGCCAGTTCTCTATCCATCTAGCTAGTACACCCTTGACCCCATGCAACTTCACTTTCTCCATCAGAAACCATGGGGAACCTTATCAAATGCCTTACTGAAGTCCATCTGTATGACATCTACAGCCCTTCCCTTATCTATCAACTTCGTCAAAGAATTCTATCAAGTTGGAAAGACATGACCTTCCCTGCTCAAACCCATGTTGCTTGTCACTGATAAGCATATTTTCTTCCAAATGGGAATAGATCCCATCCTTCAGTATCTTTTCTGGCAACATCCCCACCATTGATGTCAGGCTCACTGGTTTATAATTACCTGGATTATCCTTGCTACCCTTCTTAAACAAGGGGACAACATTAGCAAGTCTCCAGTTCACTGGGACCTCACCTGTCCTCAAGGATGTTGTAAAGATATCTGTTAATGCCCCAGCTATTTCCTGTCTCACTTCCCTCAGTAACCTGGGATAGATGCTATCCGCATCTGGGGACTTGTTCACCCTAACGCTTTTTAGAATACCCAAAACTACGCCCCCATGGTGACTTGACTGAGAGTAATCATAAATCTATCCCTAACATCAACATCCATCATGTCCCTCTCCTCAGTGAATACCGATGCAAAGTACTCATTAAGAATCTCACTCATTTTCTCTGACTCCTCGCAAAACTTCCCTCCTTTGTTAACCTCTCTTTAAAAGCCTCCCACATACCAAACGTGGATTTACCCTCAAATAGCTGCTCCCAATCCACATTCCCCGGCTCCTGTCGAATTTTGCTATAGTTGGCATTGCTCCAATTCAGCACTCTTTCTTTAGGACCACTCTCATCATTGTCCATCAGCATTCTAAATCTTACGGAATTGTGATCACTATTCCCAAAGTAATTCCTGACTGAAACTCCAACCACCTGGCCAGGCTCATTCCCCAACACCAGGTCCAGTATGGCCCCTTCCCAAGTTGGACTATTTACATAGTGCTCGAGAAAACCGTCCTGGATGCTCCTTACAAATTCTGCTCCATCTAAAGCCCTAACACTAAGTGAATCCCAGTCAATGTTGGGAAAATTAATATTTCCCATCACCACCACCCTGTTGCGCCTACATCTTTCCATAGTCTATCTACATATTTGTGCCTCTATCTCACCTCACTGTTGGGAGGCCTGTAGTACAGCCCCAACATTGTTACCACACTCTTCTATTTCTGAGCTCTGCCCATATTGCCTCGCTGCTCGAGTTCTCCATAGTGTCCTCCTTCAGCACAGCTGTGAGATCCTCTTTGACCAGTAGTGCAACTCCTCCACCCCTTTTACTTCCCTCTCTATACCACCTGAGCATCTATATCCTGGGATATTTAGCTGCCGATCTTGCCCTTCCCTCGACCAAGTCTCAGTAATAGCAATAACATCATACTCCCAGGTACTAATCCAAGCCCTAAGTTCATCTGCCTTACCTACTACACTTGTCGCATTAAAACAAATGCACCTCAGACCACCTGCCCCTCTGTGTTCATCATCTGCTCTCTGGCTACTATTCCCCTTAGACACACTGACTTCATTATCTAGTTCCTTACAGGCTTTAGTTACTACCTCCTTACTGTCTACTAACCTCCTCATTTGGTTCTCATCCCCCTGCCACATTAGTTTAAACCCTCCCCAACAGTGTTAGCAAAAGCAGCTCCTAGGACATTGGTTCCAGTACTGCCCAGGTATTGACCATCCGATCTGTAATAAAGCCACCTTGGGCGTTGGTTCAAACATAATGAGTTCCTCACCTCATTACAAAAAGAGCTTCATTCCAGGGGTGAGCTGAGAGTGCAGGCCTTGACATCAAGGAGCCCTACAACTGGAATCAATGGGTATTATATGGCAAACTCTCTGGTGGTTGGAGTCATACCTGACACATAGGAAGATGGTTGTAGTTGTTGGATGTCAGTCGTCTCAACTCTAGGACATCTCTGCAGGAGTTCCTCAGGGTATTGTTCTAGGCCCAAACAATTTTGACTGCTTTACCAATGACCTTCCCTCCATCATAAGTTGCACAGTGTTTAGCATTGCGGCCTCACAGTGCCAAACCTGGATTCAATCCATCCTTGGGTGACTGTCTGTGCAGTATATGCACATTCTCCTTGTGTCTGCATGGATTTCCTTCAGGTACTCCAGTTTACTCCAATAAGAAACGATCTTAGCACCAACCCTTGACATTCAATGGCGTTACCATCATCCTGAGGGTCATCATTCACCAGAAACTCTACTGGTACAAATCAGGAGTGTGATGGAATACTCCCCACTTGCCTGGATGAGTGTAGCCCCAACAACACTCAAGAAGCTTGGCACCATCCAGGACAAAGCAGTCCATTTAACTGGCACTACATTTAGAAGCATTTCACACCCTCCACTACCAATGCTCACCAGCAGCAGTGCCTACTATCTAAAAGACACACTGCAGAAATTCACCAAAGATCCTCAGACAACACCTTCCAAACCCACAACCATTTTCATCTAGCGGAACAAAAGCACTGTTGCTGGGTCGAAATCCTGAAATTTCCTTCCTAAGGGCATTGTGGGTCTACACACAGCACATGGGCTGCAGCATTTCAAGAACGCAGCTCACTCCTACCTTCTCAAATCTCATCAATGGATATTTCAGAAATTGCACAACCAACACCCTCTATCCAACATAATGACCACATTTTATAAACAGTCCTTGCATAAGACAGCAACTCATATTCCGCCTGGGAACCCTGCAGCCTAATGGTATCAATGTGGACTTCACCAGTTTCAAAATCTCCCCTTCCCCTACTGCATCCCTAAACCAGCCCAGTTCGTCCCCTCCCCCCACTGCACCACACAACCAGCCCAGCTCTTCCCCCCAACCCACTGCATCCCAAAACCAGTCCAACCTGTCTCTGCCTCCCTAACCGGTTCTTCCTCTCACCCATGCCTTCCTCCACCCCAAGCCGCACCCCCATCTACCTACTAACCTCATCCCACCTCCTTGACCTGTCCGTCTTCCCTGGACTGACCTATCCCCTCCCTACCTCCCCACCTATACTCTCTCCACCTATCTTCTTTACTCTCTTTCTTCGGTCCGCCTCCCCCTCTCTCCCTATTTATTCCAGTTCCCTCTCCCCATCCCCCTCTCTGATGAAGGGTCCAGGCCCGAAATGTCAGCTTTTGTGCTCCTGAGGTGCTGCTTGGCCTGCTGTGTTCATCCAGCCTCACATTTTATTATCTTGCATAAGACACTGACCATACATCAGGGTGAAAAAAAATCACAGTAGTTAGAATCCATTGACTGCTTGTCAGCCTTCAAGCAGTTTCCAGTGTTTACAATGGATCTCTTTGATGCTTGAAACCTATTATTAACACTCTTTTGAAGAAGATTACTTTTGTAACTGACAATTGTGCTCCAATCTAGCAAACAGTTTTGTATCACTTTAAAGATCATTTTCTCAACAATTTAAAATGGATGTACTCAGAGCTACTTGTGATTATATATGCAGATGAGTTTAAGCAGAAACCCAGACTAAACAAGTGCAATTTTCAGCAGAATTTACACTGGAATCTGGGATAGCTCTTAAGAGTACGAACCTTGCGGGGGGGGGGGTGCTGGTTCGATCTGTCCACAGTCCCATTCGATTTTCCCCAAACCCATTCGATCGTTCCACACCCCCAGCTTCTTCTGATCTTCCTTCCAGTTCTCTCTAATCTGTTCTCCCACTCACAGCTCTGCCTGATTCCCATTCCAATGCTGCGCCTGTCCTTTGCATATGTGCAGTGTGCACTGATGTGCTGGGCTCTCCCATCATTGAGAATGGGGATGTTTGTGGAGCTTCCTCCTCCAGTGAGTTGTTTAATTGTCCACCACCATTTTTTATTGTATTTATTTGTGGGATGTGGGTGTGGCTGGCTGGCCAGCATTTATTGCCTGTCCCTAGTTGTCTTTGAGAAAGTGGTGGTGAACTTCACAACTAAACGTGGTAGAAATGTAGAACCAAGATCTGATCCACTGGTTGTTAGATCGACTAGCTCTGTCTATTATATGTACTTAAGTTGTCTGGCATGCAAGTAGTCCTGTTTGGTAGCTTCACTAGGTTGACACTCATTTTTTTAAGTATGCCTGGTGGTGCTCCTGGCATGCCCTTCTGCACTGTCCATTGAATGAGGGTTGATTCCCTGGCTTGATAGGAATGGTTGAGTGGGGGATATGCTGGGCCATGAAGTTACAGATTGTGTGGAATTACAGTTCTACTGCTGTTGATGGCCCACAATGTCTTGTAGATGCCCAGACTTGAGTTGCTAAATCTGTTCAAACTCTTATCTCATTTAGCATGGTGATAGTTCCACACAACACGATGGAGGTCATTCTCATTGTGAAAGTGGGATTTTATCTCCACAATGACTGTGCGATGGTCACTCAGCGATACTGTCATGGCCAGATGTATCTGCAGTCAGCAGATTGGTAAGAATGAGGTCAAGTATGTTTTTCTCTCTTGTTGGTTCCTTCACCACCTGCCACAGACCCAGTCTAGCCAGTCTATCCTTTAGAACTTGATCAGCTTGATCAGTAGTGCTGCTGCTGAACTACTCTTCATAGTGGACATTGAAGTACCCCACCCAGAATACATTTTGCACCCATGCCAACCTCAGTGTTTCAGTTAAGTGTTGTTTAACATGGAGGAATACTGTTCCATCAGCCAAGGGATGAATTAAACATTGCCCATGATTAACCTGAAGCCATAAGACATCGTGGAGTCAATGCTGAGGGCTCCCAGGGCAATTCCCTCTTAGTATTCCCAGTATTCTACTGTGCTACCATCTTTGTGAGACAGGAATATCCAGAAATGAGAATGGTGTGTCTGGGACATTGATTGTAAGGCACGATTATGTAGGTAATGTTATATCAGGCTGTTGCTTGACTAGTCTGTGAGACAGCTCTCCCAATTTTGGCACTAGCACCCAGATATCAGAAGAGTTGGCTGGGGCTGTTTTTTTGGTGTTGTCATTTCTCGTTCCTAGGCTGATGCTGGCTGCCCCTTCTAGTATCATTCTTTATCCAAGACTTAATAGCAATTTGATACAACTAAGTGGCTTGCTAGGTGGGTTCAAAGAACATTTAAGGTTTGGATTCATTTGCAAGCCAGATCAACTAAAAATGGCAGATTTCCTTTTCCCTAATTATTGCAGCAAGTGTTCACCTAGGTATTTGTGCTTGAATTGTGTGGTGATATTCGAAGAATCTTTTGATTCTTAAGTCAGAGTGCTACAACACCTTCCAGCTCCCTGATAATGTTGTGAATGATTTACAGCTCACAAGAAAAATCAACTTTGGATGTTTGACCATCTCTTGTTGTAACTGACCCAGGATTGAGAAATCCTGAGCTAAATAGCTCCCTGTTGCTTCACGTTGTTGCTCATTTCTGTCATTTTGGATCACACCAGAGCTGACAACAGAAAATGAGGAGCCGTGTCGTCTTGCTGTTTGCTGTGCTCTTCCTGGGAACCGGAGCCGCCGTCCCACTGCGTGAAACTAACCACAGTCGGGTTCAGGAAAACTTTGATTTCAATCAGGTAATTGCCATTAGATTTAACACAGCAACTCTGGGTTTTCAATTTTGGAGTAAGAAACAGCAGCTAATTCAGAAACATAGAAATTGTTTGGCATAAAATGAAGCTGTTGAGTCTATTGTGTCCAGGCCAGACCAATAGGAACCACTCAGCCAGATCCTATTTTCCAGCTCTTTGTCCATATTCCTGCAGGCGATTAACTAGGACGATGTGGCCATCTTAGCTCGAGCCAACCACAGACATGCAAGAGAGTTCCTAGAGACCTGTTTACACCCGTAACACAATCAAAAAACATGTGGGACAAAAACAGAAGTTGCTGGATGAGGTCAGCAGATCTGGCAGCATCTGTGAAGAAGAAAATTACAGTTAATGTTTCAGGTCCATGGCACTAAGTGAGGATCTCAAGATGTGGTGAGAGCAGCTGTCTATGGAACGTTGAACATGACAGAGATATCTGTGATCCAGGGAGGATTCAAACCATGAGGGATGAAACTTCAGTTGGAATCTGCGTAGGGTGAGTCTGAGCCAGAGGCAGTCAATGAGGAACGCGATATGGTTGTGGAAATGAGTTTAGCAAATACCTGGTCAAACACCAGGAGTGACAGTGAAATTAATGTTGATGGACAAGAAGAAAGATTGGAATGGAAAGTATGTCAGAGAAAGGAGCAGAACATCTTCAAGGTGGGTATGCCTAGAAGAGATTTTGCAGTGAGTTAAATACTAAATAAAAACTGGAAGAACTGCAGAATCTGTAAGTCGGGAGCAAAAACAGAAGTTGCTGGAATAGCTCAGCAGGCCTGCAGCATCTGTGAAGGAAAAATCAGAGTTAACGTTCTGGGTCCATAATCCCCTCCTCAGAACTTACATACAACAAACATGTGGAATATGACCCCATATACAAACCCACGCAGAACAGAGCTGGAAATGACACTACCCAACTTAACAGACCAGATTGTATAAATACCAAGCGGAGGAGAATGACATTGGAGGCTGCCTGATGATGTTACCTACCATGGTGATGAAATGTCTGTACAATAACCAGCCAGCTTGGTGAGCAAGCCAACAAGCTCACACTTCCCTCCCACTTCACCCAGTCAAACATTCCTCCTCAACTTCCCACTAATCCTTTAATCTGTCACTTTAAATCCCTGGTTATCAACCTCTCTCTTCTCCCTCAATCCACTAAATCAAGGATCCTCATCATTCCAGGGCTGTACAGGCTAGATACAGGGAGGATGTTTCCCTGGGTTTGGACTCTAGAACCACAGGACTTAGGATAAAGAATGGACTAGGAGATGAGGAAGCATATCCTCACTAAAAAGACAAGTGAACTTGTGGAATTCTCTATCATCGAAGGCAGTGGAGGCCAAATCACTGAATATATTCAAGAGAGAGATTGATAATATTTTAGATTTTAAAGGTATCAAAGGGTGTGGGAAGAAAATGGGAATATGGCATTGAGATAGAGGAACAGTCATGTTCATACTGACTGACGAGACGGGCTTGAAGGGCCAATTGTTCTACTTGTACTCCTAGTTTCTATGTTAAGAGCTTGCAAAATGCACATGAGAGTGCCCATGTGTCCCTTTTCATCCTCTTGAGTTAACATTTACATGGCTAAGGCGCACTTGACAATGCAATGTTTTACAGCAGTTATGAAATTCCTGTGGGACTTCGGTCTTAGTGGATTGATTTTTTTCCACCGCTCATGCAAATTTTTCTTATGACTCACTGCTCAATGACCACAGCCTGTTGGTAATGGCCCAGACTGTGAATACTGTTCAGATTTTAATCCATTAAATATGAGGGAGGGATTTGCTACTGTGAGGTGTTCCTGCGTGATTATTTCACTGAGGCAGTATAAGTAGACCATCAGCTTATACACTTTCTTTCCAGGCCATACAGGGAATTAGTGGTTAATATGGTTTCTCTCAAATACTCTTGCTCTATCAGATCTGCCATGACATTCTGCATGACTTCTATCACCTCTGGTTTGAGTGGGTATTGTTTATGGGCTTAGTATTTCTGTCCCACTATCCAATAGGTGCTGTTCTTCCCAGTCCACAATACAGTGTGGAGCTGGAGGAACACAACAGGCCAGGCATCATCTAAGGACTTCAAACTGTGTTATCTCTGACTCTAGCATCTGCAGTTCTTGCTATCTCTTACCAGTCCACAGCCTTGTTTTAAATCTGCCCAAACCCCTGCTATTGTGTCACACAGTGGATCCCCATGTGCCTGTCCTTGCTCCAATCCTTGTTTTGGAGAACTGCACTGGATTTCTGTGCCATGTATGTAATTGAATGTTGAAGTCCAACATAAAAATAAAAAAGATAAATCAAATAAAAACACTCTATTTACAGCCCTGCCAGCCCAGTTCGTGCTCTCACCTAGCCTCCAAACCACACCAGGCAAAGACTCCAAACGACAAAGGGCTTCAAAACTCGAGGGCTTGCTTCCAGTCCACAAAGTGCCTTTTGTCCAGGACTCACCTCCTGTGTGGCCTTCGGATCGGGACCTCGCCTCCCTTCTAAAGCCTCCAGTCTGGGACTTTGGGTCTTTTTCCCTCGGCCCCTCCGTATCGCTCTCTCTCATCTTTAACATCTATTAACAAGTTTAACTCACTCAATATAGCCAGTCCTCGGACTGCTGGACCCCCTAACTATCACTGCTGAATATACCTGGATCTTCATCCTCTGTCTGGTGACTACTGCTTGCTGTTGTTTCTGACTCAGGGTTTGGATTATCTCGATCACATGGGTTCTGTCATGAGCTGGTAAGATGGATATAGAACTGGCTTTGTCAGTCGCAGTGGAAGGGCCACTGGTGGTCCTGGTGTTCCACAGGGATCAGTGCTCAGACCCCTGTTGTTCACAATACATATGAATGATTTGGAGGAAAACAGAAGTAGCCTGATCATACAGATTGGGGGAGCTGCAGATAGAACATAGAGCATAGGAGAGTACAGGCCCTTCAGCCCATGATGTTGTGCCGAACTTTTACCCTAATTCTAAGATCTATCTACCCTCCATCCCAACCTTATCCTATCATCCATAGGCCTATCTAATAGCCGCTTAAATGCCCCTGATGAGGCAGACTCCACTACCCTCTCCGGCAATGCATTCAACACCCCAACCACTCTCTGAGTAAAGAACCCACTTCTGACGTCTCCCCTATATCTACCTCCACTCACTTTAAAACTATACCCCTACATAATAGCTACCTCCACCCTAGGAAAAAGTCTCTGGCTGTCTACTCTTTCTATACCTCTGATCATTTTGTACACCTCTATCAAGTCACCTCTCATCCTTCGTTGTTCTAAAGAGAAAAGCACTAGCACTCTCAACCTTTCCTCCTAAGATCTTCCCTCCATTCCAGGCAACATCCTGGTAAATCTCCTCTGCACCTTTCCAATGCTTCCACATCTTTCCAGTAATGAGGCAACCAGAACTGGACCCCCTTCTAGGTTTGAGGGAAGGATTCAGATACCTGGATAATTGGGGCTCATTCTGGGGTTGGTGGGACCTCTATAAAAGGGATGGTCTACACCTGAACCAAAGGGGTACCAATGTCCGGGGGGGGGGGGGGGGGGGGGGAGAAATTTGCTATTGCTCTTTGGGAGGGTTTAAACTAATTCAGCAGGGGGATGGGAACCTGAATTTTAGCTCCAGTATACAGGAGGTTGAGAGTAGTGAGGTCATGAATAAAGTTACAAGGTCACTGGAGTGTACCGGCAGACAGGAATGTGGTTTGAAGTGTGTCTACTTCAATGCCAGGAGCATCCGGAATAAGGTGGGTGAACTTGCAGAATGGGTTGGTACCTGGGATTTCGATGTTGTTGCCATCTTGGAGACATGGATAGAGCAAAAACAGGAATGGTTGTTGCAGGGGCTGGGGTTTAGATGTTTCAGTAAGATCAGAGAAGGTGGTAAAAGAGGGGGAGGTGTGGCATTATTAGTCAAGGAGAGTATTACAGTGGCAGAAAGGACGTTTGATGAGGGCTTGTCTAGTGAGGTAGTATGGGTTAAGGTTAGAAACAGGAAAGGAGAGGTCACCCTGTTGGGAGTTTTCTATAGGCCTCTGAGAAGTTCCAGAGATGTAGAGGAAAGGATTGCAAAGATGATTCTGGACAGGAGCGATGATAACAGGGGAGTTATTAAGGGGGCCTTTAACTTTCCAAATATTGGTTGGAAATGCTATAGGTCAAGTACGTTAGATAGGTCAGTTTTTGTACAGTGTGTGCAGGAGGGTTTCCTGACACAGTACGTAGATTGGCCAACAAGAGGTGAGGCCACTTTGGATTTAGTTCTAGGTAATGAACCAGGCCAGGTGTTAGATTTGGAGGTAGGTGTGCACTTCGGTGATAGTGACCACAGTTCAGTTACGTTTACTTGAGCAATGGAAAAGGATCGGTATATACCAAAGGGCAGGAGTTATAGCTGGGGGAAAGGCAATTATGAGGCCATTAGGCAAGATTTAGGATGCATAGGATGGAGAAGGAAACTGCAGGGGTTGGGCACAGTTGAAATGTGGAGCTTGTTCAAGGAACAGCTAATGCGTGTCCTTGATAAGCATGTACCTGTTAGGCAGGGAAGAAGTGGTCAAGCCAGGGAACCGTGGTTTACTAAAGAAGTTGAATCTCTTGTCAAGAGGAAGAGGGAGGCTTATGTAAAGATGAGGGGTGAAGGCTCAGTTAGGGTGCTTGAGAATTACAAGTTAGCCAGGAAGGACCTAAAGAGAGAACTAAGGAGAGCCAGGAGGGGACATGAGAATTCTTTGGCAGATAGGATCCAGGAAAACTCTAAAGCTCTCTATAGGTATGTCGGGAACAAAAGAATGACTGGGCCAATTGAGGACAGTAGTGAGAAGTTGTGCATAGAGTCTGAAGAGATAGGAAAGGCGCTAAATGAATATTTTTCATCAGTATTCAAACAGAAAAAAGACAATGTTGTTGAGGAGAATACTGAGATACAGGCTATTAGACTAAACGGGATTGAGGTTCAAAAGGAGGGGGTGTTAGCAATTCTGGAAGGTGTGAAAATGGATAAATCCCCTGGGCTGGATGGGATATATCCTAGGATTCTCTGAGAAGCTAGAGAAGAGATTGCAGAGCCTTTGGCTTTGATCTTTATGTCGTCATTATCTTCAGGAATAGCGCCAGAAGACTGGAGGATAGCAAATGTTGTCCCCTTGTTCAAGAAGGGGAGGAGGGACAATCCTGGTAATTACAGACCAGTGAGCCTTACTTCGGTTGTGGGTAAAGTGCTGGAAAGGATTATAAGAGATAGGATTTATAATAATCTAGAAAGGAATAACTTGATTAGGGATAGTTAACATGGTTTTGTGAAGGGTAGGTCGTGCCTCACAAACCTTACTGAGTTCTTTGAGAAGGTGACCAAGCAGATGGGTGAGGGTAAAGCGGTTGATGTGGTGTATATAGATTTCAGTAAAGTATTTGATAAGGTTCCCCACGGTAGGCTATTGCATAAAATACTGAGTCATGGGATTGAGGGTGATTTAATGGCTTGGATCAGAAATTGGCTAGCTGTAAGAAGGCAGAGGGTGGTGGTTGATGGGAAATGTTCATCCTGGAGTTCAGTTACTAGTGGTGTACCACAAGGATCTGTTTTGGGGCCACTGCTCTTTGTCATTTTTATAAATGACCTGGATGATGGTGTAGAAGGAAAGGTTAGTAAATTTGTAGATGACACTAAGGTTGGTGGAGTTGTGGATAGTGTGGAAGGGTGTTGTAGGTTACAGAGGGACATAGATAAACTGCAGAGATGGGCTGAGAGGTGGCAAACGGAGTTTAATGCAGAAAAGTGTGAGGTAATTCATTTTGGAAGCAGTAACAAGAATACAAAGTACTGGGTTAATGGTAAGTTTCTTGGTAGTGTAGATGAGCAGAGAGATCTCAGTGTCCATGTACATAGATCTCTGAAAGTTGCCACCCAGGTTGATAGGGTTGTTAAGAAGGCATACGGTGTGTTAGGTTTTAATGGTAGAGGGATTGAATTTCAGAGCCATGAGGTCATGTTGCAGCTGTACGAAACTGTGGTGTGGCCGCACTTGGAGTATTGCATACAGTTCTGGTCGCTGCATTATAGGAAGGACGTAGAAACATTGGAAAGGGTGCAGAGGAGATTCACCAGGATGTTGGCTGGTATGGAGGGAAGGTCTTATAAGGAAAGGCTGAGGAACTTGAGGCTGTTTTTGTTCGAGAGAAGAAGGTTTAGAGGTGACCTAACAGAGACATACAAGATGATCAGAGGATTAGACAGGGTGGACAGTGAAAGCCTTTTTCCTCAATGGAGATGGAAAGCACGAGGGGACACAGCTTTAAATTAAGGGGTGATAAATATAAGATAGATGTCAGATGTAGGTTCTTTACTCAGAGGGTAGTCAGGGTGTGGAATGCCCTACCCCTAACACTAGTAGACTCGCCAAGTTTAAGGGCATTTAAATGGTCATTGGATAAACATATGGACAATAATGGAATAATGTAGGTTAGATGGACTTCAGTTTGGTTTCACAGGTCGGCGCAACATCGCGGGCTGAAGGACCTGAACTGCGCTGTAGTGTTCTATGTTCTATGGACACAATACTCCAGATGTGGCCGAACCAGGGTTTTGTATATATAGCTGCAGCATAACTTCACGGCTCTTGAACTCAATCCCTCTATTAATGAAAGCTAACACACCATACGCCTTCTTAACAATTCTATCCACCTGGGTGGCAGCTTTCAGGGAACTGTGGACACGAACCTGAGATCCCTCTGCTCCTCTATGCTGTCAAGAATCTTTCCATTAGCCCTGTATTCTGTTTTCAAATTTGTCCTCCCAAAATGAATCACCTCACCCTTTTCAGGTTTAAACTCCGTCTGCCACTTCTCAGCCCAGCTCTGCATTCTATCAATTCCCTTTGTAACCTAGAACAGCACTCCGCACTGTCCACAATGCAACCCGACTTTGTATCATCTGCGAAAAGGATAGTAAGGAATATTTCCAGGGGATACAGCAGAACATAGATTGGCTGCACACGTGGATGGAGAAATGGCAGATGGAATTTCATCTGGAAAAATCTGAGATGATACATTTTTGATACTATCCAGAACAAAACACCCCGCTTGACTGGCACCAAATCATCGCTATTCAGTATCAGCATTATGCACCATCTTTAAGATGCAAAGCAGAAATTTACCAATGATCATTGGACGGAACCTTCCAAACTCACAATCACTACCATCTAGAAGGAGAACAGCAAGGATACATGGGAACAACCCTACCTGCACGTTCTGCTCCAATCTATTCACTATCCTAACAATCCTGGAAATCCCCCCCTAATGGTATTGTGGGCTATCCCACAGTACATGGACTATAGTAGTTCAAGAAGGTAGGGCATCACCATCTTCTCAAGGGCAGCTAAGGATGGACAATAAAACACTGGCCCAAATAGCTATAAGCATGTCCCTTGAATAAAATAATCACTCTATAATTGCTGTTGGGCTTGAAAGCCTCACTTCAGACCTCCCCTTTTGGTACTTATTTGCTTTGTCCCAGTAAACCATCCTAATTCTATGATGTCCCAGGCCCTCAGCCTAAATGTGATGATCTGGCCCACAGTTGGGAGGACTCAGAGTACATATTCTCAGAACACCAAGTGGCTGCATCACTTAAACAATATTATGCATGTTGTAATTCCCCAATTTACAGGTACCAATAACTGTAACATTGCTCAGGTATGGGAGATAATTCAGATCCAACGATGCAACTCACATTGCTTATGCACTTTGTCAGCTTAGCATCTAAGAATAATCAATCTATAATTGCTTTTTAGCTTGAAATGTCCACTTCATAATTTTGAACTTGTTACATTTCACTGGTATAGTGCACTGAAAATCAAGTTTCACTATTCCTGCAGCTGTCATAGAAAATAAAACTGTTACACAAGTACACAAAATTCCTGAATTTTCAGACCCAGGCTGACAGAAAGCACGAACCAAATTTCTGAATTTTAACAAGCATTACCATTTGATACAAGTATATAGTTCCTAGCTGCAGGTAAACAATTATGAACCATTAGTATACTGGTTAAAACTCTAATTTGCTACTAAACTCCCCCATACACACACAAAACATGGGTGCGATGTGAGTGTAATGGATGCTATGGAGGGAAATCTGGGAAAGCAGTTCAGTGGTCCCTGTTCACAGGATGTGCTGGCTTGGGTCTTGTGCTATTCAGTTCAGAGACTACTTCTGAATCTCCCTTCTCTGGATGCTTTCACTGATTTTTGCAGGAGGCACAGGGTGGCTGATTCACACTTATAAAGGTTTTTAACTCATTTCTTAAAGGTCACAGCTTACAGCAACTGCTGACAGAAAAATAACCTGGTGTCCTTCAAGCTTTAAGTGCTTTTGACTGCAGAGAACAGACAGCATTCATGAGCTGCTGGTGGTCTTTATTTTCTTTGTATCTTGTTAACAGCCCAAACTATCGATGACTTGAGAACCATCGTTCTCAAAGCAGAAAGGCTTTGTCATTAATAACTGGTACTTGTCACATACCAATTAACTACTTGTTGCCCTCTGAGTCTCCATTTGTACACAATCCTTTGGATTCAGTTCATCTGCAAATTACACTTCAACTCCTGCTGAAACCAACAGCTGTGCAAATAGTGTTTACATTGAGAGCTCTCAACACATTCAGCGATAATTCAAAAATTGTTGGTTTTAAAACAATTCTTTTCAAAGAACAAACAACAAAGAACAAAGAAAATTACAGCACAGAAACAGGCCCTTTGGTTCACCAAGTCTGCGCCAATCCAGATCCTCTATCTAAACCTGTCGCCTATTTTCCAAGGATCTGTATCCCTCTTCTCCCTGCCCATTCATGTATCTGACCAGATAGATCTTAAATGGGCTATTGTACCCACCTCTACCACCTCCTCTGGCAAAACCTTCCAGGCACCCACCACCCTCTGCAAAAACAACTTTCCACGCATATCTCCCTTAAACTTTTCCCCTTTCACCTTGAAATCATGACCTCCTAGTAATTGAGTCCCCTGCTCTAGGAAAAAACTTGTTGCTATCCACCTTGTCTATACCTCTCATGATTTTGTAACCTCAATCAGGTCCCCCCTCAACCTCCATCTTTCTAATGGAAATAATCCTAATCTACTCAACCTCTCTTCATAGCTAGCGTCCTCCATGCCAGGCAACATCCTGGTGAATCTCCTCTGCACCCTCCCCAAAGCATCCACATCCTTTTGGTAATGTGATGACCAGAACAGTACGCAGTATTCCACATGTGGTTGAACCAAAGTCCTATACAACTGTAACATGACCTGCCAACTCTTGTACTCAATACTCATATTTTGGTCCACAATTAAAACTACAGAGAAATTTAAAAATATGGTCTTTACAGATCCAATTTGCGACTTCTTCTTGAATATTTTACTTCTAACTTTTACTTTTCTGATCAGTCTGTCATCAAGAGATTTTTGTCTAAAGCCTTATTAAAGTCCAAACAAAAAAAGTATTGCAGCATCTCTAGGTTTCTGAGTTTGGGGACAATGGTTAATGCAGCAACACTGGAGGTTCTGAATCCTAATGGTGAGCATATAGTGTGTGATTAATTTCATCATGGCCACATGTCTTCTTTGGTTTCTTTTAATAAAATCTGTGTTTTTATTTAGACTCTTGGACAATGGTTCTCGATTGGATCTGCTGGTGATAGCCTCTGGTTTGAGACACTGATGGGTACCTCAAGAATGATCAAATTTATATTGTCAGCAACTGAAGAAACAAACAAATTCAAAGCCATCCTTGTGCATGAATGGTGAGAGTTCCTGCACATTGCTGTCATTTCCTGACTCCCCTGGAAAAGACATGCCCAAAGCAACACTGACCCTGGTGAACTCTGCCCAAGGGCTATTAGAAAAAACAACCTAGGTTCTCGTTAGAGGAGATATGAGGCCAAGTGATCTTGATTCCTATTCAGTAACCAGCAAGGGGTCAGTTTGTATGTTGCATATACCCTCACCAATCTTTGTATATCACATAAACCCTTACTGGCCAAGAGGTGAGACTTTGGATGTCAGATAATGGCAGAATAGCAAAAAACTGCATCAGGAACTAGTCCCAACAAAAGTTAGCGGGAATTTGAGCAGAAGGCATACTTCCTGGTGCAGGGATGAATTCCAGAGCAGATTCTAAACCCATAGCAGAGGCTAATTCAAGAGTACAGGCTAATCTCAGAGTACAGGCTAATCCCAGAACAAGGGCTAATCCTAGAGCAAGGTCTAAACTCATTGCAGGGTTAATTCTCCCATTCTCAAATCTCAATTTGCTCCCAACTGAAATATATTGTAAGAGGGAAAACAACATCCATGGCTATGCAAGGATGTTAGAGATAACATAAAGACAAAATAAAGGCATACCAAATTTAAAAGGCAAAGAAGATTGGGAAACTTTTAAAGATCAACAGAAATTATGAAAATATCGTAAAAAGAACAAAGGTTAATTGGAAAAGAAAATGAGCATGAAATAGTAAAAAATGGATAGCAAAAGCTTCTATATGTTGATAAAAGGAAAGAGAATAGAGGATAAGAATGGGAGTTAATGGTGGGGAACACATAAATGACAATATCTTGAAATCACTATTTTGCTTCAGTTTTCATAGTGGAGGACACTTATGGCATTGCAGTAGTAACAGCAAATGCAGAGGTTATAGAAAAGGACAAACTTAGAACAATCATTATCATGGGAAAAAGTACGGAATAAACTATTGGGATTAAAGACAGGCAAGTCCCCAGGACCCAATGGCCTATATGCTAGTGTCTTAAAGGAAGTGGCGATAGAGATAGTGGATCCATTGATGACAAGACTTCAAAAATTACCTGGGTGTGGGAAAGGTGCCAGTGGATTGAAAAAATGTTAATATAACACCTCTATTCAAAAAGGGAGGGAGGCAGAGAGTATGAAACCATAGATCAGTCATTGCATCTGAATACGTGTAAAGTCTCTGTGACGTTGCTGAATATCTGTGCAGAATGCATGTGGGCTGTCATAATGTTTAATATTTCATTATCCAGCAGGTTTTACACATCTAAAATTCAATTAATAATTTAAAAAATAGTAAATTACCTCTCCTTTTTATTTTTTTCTTAGGAATGGAACATGTATTAATATGACAGTATACTATGAGTACCTGGAAAGTCAACAAATGTTTAAATATATTCCTGTGCCAGGTAGGACTTAAGTATTGATGTAGAACTGCTCCCCAAAGGTTGTTTACCCTCGTTTAATTGCAGTATTTGCTTATTCTAATGTCACCTGTCTATCCCCATTTTCCAATGTACATAAACACCGCTAACTGTATTGTGACTCACACTAAGTGTGACTCACACAGCGCCAGGGGCCTGGGTTTGAATCCACCCTGGGGTGACTGTCTCTGTGTGGAGTTTGCACATTTTCCCCGTGTCTGTGTGGGTTTCCTCCAAATGCTCCAGTTTCCTCCCACAGTCCAAAGATGTGCATGCTAGGTGGATTGGCCATGCTGAATTGCCCGTAGGGATGGGTAGACTAGGTGAGGTAGAGCTGGGTGGGTCTGGGTGGATGCTTTGAGGTTTGGTGTGGACTGGTTGGGTCGAAGGGCCTGTTTCCAGACTTTAGGGATTCTATGATTCAATGACTCTAAGTTCTGCTCAGCCAGTACCCAAGGAGGTCTCCAAACTTCTCCAGTTCTGGCTCATACCAGGTATTGGCTCTATTACTTTTATTATTGAGGTCCCAGCCACACAATCATGTAGTGTTTGCAGTGACTATGTGCAGTTAGTGATCATTTTGCCTGAATTTACATGGGTATAATCAGTTAGAAGGTATTTGGGATATTGATCATCCATTAAATACTGATGAAAGCCACAATTTGCTAATGAGCATGGTAGCATACTGAAAGACTTCATTTGACATACCATTGACTGTCAAAAATCTCATCTGAGGTACCCCACACTCTTTCTCAATTCTCTGAGGTGTACTGTCACTCCTTGTAGAGTGGAACACTCTTTGTATTCAAGACAACAAAGTGTGGGGCTGGATGAACACAGCAGGCCAAGCAGCATCTTAGGAGCACAAAAGCTGACATTTCGGGGCCAGCCCAGCTCGTCTCCGCCTTCCTAAACTGTTCTTCCTCTCACCTATCCCGTCCTCCCACCTCAAGCCGCACCTCCATTTCCTACTTACTAACCTCATCCCACCCCCTTGACCTGTCCGTCCTCCCCGGACTGACCTATCCCCTCCCCACCTCCCACCCATACTCTCCTCTCCACCTATCTTCTCCTCTGTCCATCTTCAGTCCGCCTCCCCCTCTCTCCCTATTTATTTCAGAATCCTCTCCCCATCCCCCTTTTCTGATGAAGGGTCTAGGCCTGAAACATCAGCTTTAGTGCTCCAAAGATGCTGCTTGGCCTGCTGTGTTCATCCAGCCCCACGCTTTGTTAGATAATAAAATGTGAGGCTGGATGAACACAG
This sequence comes from Stegostoma tigrinum, assembly GCF_030684315.1. NCBI lineage: Eukaryota > Metazoa > Chordata > Chondrichthyes > Orectolobiformes > Stegostomatidae > Stegostoma > Stegostoma tigrinum. The sequence continues at coordinate 1,629,353 of NC_081382.1, read as the reverse complement.
CAGGCCAAGCAGCATCTCAGGAGCACAAAAGCTGACGTTTCGGGCCTAGACCCTTCATCAGAGAGGGGGATGGGGGGAGGGAACTGGAATAAATAGGGAGAGAGGGGGAGGCGGACCGAAGATGGAGAGCAAAGAAGATAGGTGGAGAGGGTGTAGGTGGGGAGGTAGGGAGGGGATAGGTCAGTCCAGGGAAGACGGACAGGTCAAGGAGGTGGGATGAGGTTAGTAGGTAGCTGGGGGTGCGGCTGGGGGTGGGAGGAAGGGATGGGTGAGAGGAAGAACCGGTTAGGGAGGCAGAGACAGGTTGGACTGGTTTTGGGATGCAGTGGGTGGGGGGGAAGAGCTGGGCTGGTTGTGTGGTGCAGTGGGGGGAGGGGATGAACTGGGCTGGTTTAGGGATGCAGTGGGGGAAGGGGAGATTTTGAAACTGGTGAAGTCCACATTGATACCATGTGGCTGCAGGGTTCCCAGGCGGAATATGAGTTGCTGTTCCTGCAACCTTCGGGTGGCATCATTGTGGCAGTGCAGGAGGCCCATGATGGACATGTCATCAAGAGAATGGGAGGGGGAGTGGAAATGGTTTGCGACTGGGAGGTGCAGTTGTTTGTTGCGAACTGAGCGGAGGTGTTCTGCAAAGCGGTCCCCAAGCCTCCGCTTGGTTTCCCCAATGTAGAGAAAGCCGCACCGGGTACAGTGGATGCAGTATACCACATTGGCAGATGTGCAGGTGAACCTCTGCTTAATGTGGAATGTCATCTTGGGGCCTGGGATGGGGGTGAGGGAGGAGGTGTGGGGACAAGTGTAGCATTTCCTGCGGTTGCAGGGGAAGGTGCCGGGTGTGGTGGGGTTGGAGGGCAGTGTGGAGCGAACAAGGGAGTCACGGAGAGAGTGGTCTCTCCGGAAAGCAGACAGGGGTGGGGATGGAAAAATGTCTTGGGTGGTGGGGTCGGATTGTAAATGGCGGAAGTGTCGGAGGATAATGCGTTGTATCCGGAGGTTGGTAGGGTGGTGTGTGAGAACGAGGGGGATCCTCTTGGGGCGGTTGTGGCGGGGGCGGGGTGTGAGGGATGTGTCGCGGGAAATGCGGGAGACGCGGTCAAGGGCGTTCTCAATCACCGTGGGGGGGAAGTTGCGGTCCTTAAAGAACTTGGACATCTGGGATGTGCGGGAGTGGAATGTCTTATCGTGGGAGCAGATGCGGCGGAGGCGGAGGAATTGGGAATAGGGGATGGAGTTTTTGCAGGAGGGTGGGTGGGAGGAGGTGTATTCTAGGTAGCTGTGGGAGTCGGTGGGCTTGAAATGGACATCAGTTACAAGCTGGTTGCCTGAGATGGAGACTGAGAGGTCCAGGAAGGTGAGGGATGTGCTGGAGATGGCCCAGGTGAACTGAAGGTTGGGGTGGAAGGTGTTGGTGAAGTGGATGAACTGTTCGAGCTCGAACAGTTCATCCACTTCACCAACACCTTCCACCCCAACCTTCAGTTCACCTGGGCCATCTCCAGCACATCCCTCACCTTCCTGGACCTCTCAGTCTCCATCTCAGGCAACCAGCTTGTAACTGATGTCCATTTCAAGCCCACCGACTCCCACAGCTACCTAGAATACACCTCCTCCCACCCACCCTCCTGCAAAAACTCCATCCCCTATTCCCAATTCCTCCGCCTCCGCCGCATCTGCTCCCACGATAAGACATTCCACTCCCGCACATCCCAGATGTCCAAGTTCTTTAAGGACCGCAACTTCCCCCCCACGGTGATTGAGAACGCCCTTGACCGCGTCTCCCGCATTTCCCGCGACACATCCCTCACACCCCGCCCCCGCCACAACCGCCCCAAGAGGATCCCCCTCGTTCTCACACACCACCCTACCAACCTCCGGATACAACGCATTATCCTCCGACACTTCCGCCATTTACAATCCGACCCCACCACCCAAGACATTTTTCCATCCCCACCCCTGTCTGCTTTCCGGAGAGACCACTCTCTCCGTGACTCCCTTGTTCGCTCCACACTGCCCTCCAACCCCACCACACCCGGCACCTTCCCCTGCAACCGCAGGAAATGCTACACTTGTCCCCACACCTCCTCCCTCACCCCCATCCCAGGCCCCAAGATGACATTCCACATTAAGCAGAGGTTCACCTGCACATCTGCCAATGTGGTATACTGCATCCACTGTACCCGGTGCGGCTTTCTCTACATTGGGGAAACCAAGCGGAGGCTTGGGGACCGCTTTGCAGAACACCTCCGCTCAGTTCGCAACAAACAACTGCACCTCCCAGTCGCAAACCATTTCCACTCCCCCTCCCATTCTCTTGATGACATGTCCATCATGGGCCTCCTGCACTGCCACAATGATGCCACCCGAAGGTTGCAGGAACAGCAACTCATATTCCGCCTGGGAACCCTGCAGCCACATGGTATCAATGTGGACTTCACCAGTTTCAAAATCTCCCCTTCCCCCACTGCATCCCTAAACCAGCCCAGTTCATCCCCTCCCCCCACTGCACCACACAACCAGCCCAGCTCTTCCCCCCCACCCACTGCATCCCAAAACCAGTCCAACCTGTCTCTGCCTCCCTAACCGGTTCTTCCTCTCACCCATCCCTTCCTCCCACCCCCAGCCGCACCCCCAGCTACCTACTAACCTCATCCCACCTCCTTGACCTGTCCGTCTTCCCTGGACTGACCTATCCCCTCCCTACCTCCCCACCTACACCCTCTCCACCTATCTTCTTTGCTCTCCATCTTCGGTCCGCCTCCCCCTCTCTCCCTATTTATTCCAGTTCCCTCCCCCCATCCCCCTCTCTGATGAAGGGTCTAGGCCCGAAACGTCAGCTTTTGTGCTCCTGAGATGCTGCTTGGCCTGCTGTGTTCATCCAGCCTCACATTTTATTATCTTGGAATCTCCAGCATCTGCAGTTCCCATTATCTCTCCCACGCTTTGTTATCCTGGATTCTCCAGCATTTGCAGTTCTCTGATCACTCTTGTATTCACTCATGATTTAGAAGGAAAGAAAGGATATGATTGAAGTACATAGAGTTTTAACAGGACTGGACAGATTAGATGCAGGGTGGATGTTTCCCCTAGTTATGGAGTCTAGTACAGGTGTCAGTCTCAAGATAAGGGGTATACCATTTAAGTCTAAGGTAAGGAAACATTTCTCCATTCAGACAGTAGTGAACCTGTGGAATGCAAGTACGACTGGCACAATATTTCAGTGGTTAGCACTGCTGCCTCACAGTGCCAAGGGCGCGGGTTCGATTTCACCCTTGGGTGACTGTCTGTGTGGAGTTTGTACATTCACCTAGTGTCCGCGTGGGTTTCCTCTGGGTGCTCTGGTTTCATCCCACAGTCCAAAAATATTCAGGCTAGGTGGGTGAGCCATTGTAAATGTGGGGTTACAGGGATGGGACAGAGGGCTGAGATGCTCTTCAGAGGGTCAGTGATGACTCAACAGGTGAATGACCTCTTAGTGCACCACAGAGAATCTGTGATTCTAAAACCTGTGCAGAGTAAGTGCAGCCTGTCACAGAATAGTGTTGCTAAATTGCCCCACAGAGTGCAGGAACGTGTAGTCTAGGGGGTGGCCATAGTTAATGCAGAGATATGGGGATGGGGTGGGGAGTGTGACTGAAAAGCTCTTTGGAGCTTTAGTACAGACTTGATGGGCCAAATGGCTGCACTGCAGGATTCTATGATTCCATGAATTCTCTACCACAAAAGGCTGTTGCAATTAAGTCACTAAATTCATTCAATAAAGAGAGAGGTACATTTTAAAACATTTAAGGCATCCATGAGTACGAGGAGAAATCCAGAATATGGCACTGACATAGGAGGTTGGCCATGTTCATCTTGAAGATTGATAAGTCCCCTGAGCCTAATGGGATTTATCCAAGGATTCAATGGGAAGCGAGGGAAGAGATCACAGGGCCTTTGGCGATGATCTTTTCATCCTCACTGTCCAAGTGTACAATGCCGGAAGACTGGAGAGAGACAAATGTCGTTCTCTTGTTCAAAAAAGGGAATAGGGATAACCCTGGAAATTACAGGCTAGTTAGTCTTATGTCAGTGGTGGGCAAATTATTGGAAAGGGCTCTGAGAGATAGGATTTATGATCACTGTTTGATTTGTGATAGCATGGATTTGTGAGGGGTGGATCATGCCTCACAAACCTTCTTGAATTCTTTGAAGAAGTGGCCAAACACGTGGATGAAGATAGAGCAGTGGATGTGGTATATATGGATTTAAGTAAGGCGTTTGATAAGGTTCCCTATGGTAGGCTCATGCAGAAAGTAAGGAGCATGGGATAGGGGGAAATGTGGCAGACTGAATTCAGAACTGGCTGACCCTTAGAAGACAAAGGATGGTAGTGGACGGAAAATATTCAACATGGTTCTGAGTGGTGTACCACAAGGATCTGTTTTGGGTCCTCTTCTATTTGTGATTTTTGTAAATGATTTGGATGTAGGAGTGGAAGGGTGGATTAGCAAGTTCGCGGACGATGCAAAGATGGGTCGAGACAGAGCGGAGTGCTGTTCTAGGTTACAAAGGGACATTGATAAGATGCAGAGCTGGGCTGAGAAGTGGCAGATGGGGTTTAACCCTGAAAAGTGTGAGGTAATTCATTTTGGAAGGACAAACTTGAAAGCAGAATACAGGGTTAACAGAAACATTCTTGGCAGTGTGGAGGAGCAGAGGGATCTCGGGGTTCATGTCCACAGTTCCCTGAAAGCTGCCACCTAGGTGGATAGAGTTGTTAAGAAGGTGTGTTAGCTTTCATTCATCGAGGCTTGAGTTCAACAGCCGTGAAGGTATGCTCCAGCTATACAAAACCCTGGTTCAGCCACATCTGGAGTGTCCAGTTCTGGTCACCTCATTACAGGAAAAATGTGGAGGTGTTAGAAAAGGTGCAGAGGAGATTTACCAGGATGTTTCATGGAATGGAGGGTAGGTCTTACAAGGAAAGGTTGACAGTGCTGGGGCTTTTCCTTTTGGAACAATGAAAGATGAGAGATGACTTGATAGAGGTGTACAAAATGATCAGAGTTACAGATAGAGTAGACAGCCAGAAACTTTTTCCTTGGATGGAGGTAGCTATTACAAGGGGACATTGTTTTAAGGTGAAAGGAGGTAGATACAGGGGAGACGTTAGAGGTAGACACTTTACTCAGAGAGTGGTAGGGGCATGGAATGCATTGCCAGAGTGGGTAGTGGAATCGGCCTCATTAGAGGCATTTAAGTGGCTATAAGACAGGCATATAAATGATAGTATAAGGTCGGGTTGGAGGTTAGATAGACCTTAGGTTTAGGGTAATAGCACCCCTCCTCCTCCTCCTGCGACCTGTCCGTCCTTGGCCTCCTCTTGTGTCACAGTGACTCAGATTGCAAATTATCTTCTGCCTGGGAACCCTGCAGCATCGGAGGCTGAAGGGCCTGTATTGTGCTGTACTGTTCTGTGTTCTCTGTTCTATGAAAGCTGGAACTGGTTTGAGTGCCGAATGCCTACTTCTTCTCTTAGTTTCTACATTTTAATGTCTCTTGGTCAGAAAGAAAAAGCTACAACCAGACAAAGAAAGTGATAAAAACTGGAAGAACTGCAGAGATGCTGCAAATCAGGAACAAAAACGGAAGCTGCTAGAAAAACTCTGCAGATTTGGCAGCATCTGTGAAAAAAGAAATCAGAGTTCATATTTTGGGTCAGGTGACCCCTCCTGAGAACACTTCCTCAGAAAGTGATACCTCACTTTCCATCCAACAGCCTCGTATTCAATGTGTCATCCTCAAACACTTCAGCCAACTCCAGTTAAACCCCACCACCAGGAACATTTTCCATTCCCCACCCCTCTCTGCCTTCCGCAAGGACCATTCCCTTCACCACTCATTAGTTCGTACCACAATTCCCATGAACCACTCCAACCCACTTGATACTTTCCCCTGTAACCATAAAAGATGCAACACCTGTCCACACAGCACCTCCCTCACCTCCATTCAAGGCCCTAAACAGCCCTTCCAGGTGAGACAGAACTACACCTGCATCTCCTCCAGCCTCGTCTATTATATCCACTGCTCCCAATGTGGTCTTCTCCATGTCAGTGAGGCCAAACATAGACTAAGTGACCGTTTTGCCGAGCATCTTCGCCTGGCCCAGAATGGCCAACCTAACCTCCCGGTCATCGCCCATTTCAACTCCCCATCCCACCCCTCCTCCTCCTCCTGCAACCTGTCCGTCCTTGGCCTCCTCTTGTGTCACAGTGACTCAGATCGCAAATTATCTTCTGCCTGGGAACCCTGCAGTTCGGAGGACTCAACATTGAGTTCTCCAATTTCAAATAATCTTGCCACCCATTCCCCACCTCCTGCATCAGACCCACCTCCTTTCAGACACCAACTGGAATCTTCCAGATTCCACCTTCTGACCTTCCCTTCCAGACACCAATCAGATTCATTCCAACCTACCACCAGTGTCCACCATTCCGCTTCCACCCCATCCCCACCACCCCTCTTTATCTGCAGCTCCCCCTACCGCCACATTCAGTCCTGAATTAGGGTAATACCTGAAACGTTAACTGCTGCTTTCCTCCAGATGCTGTCTGGCTTGCAATGTTCTTCCAGCCTCCTCTTTGTCTCCCTTGGATTCCAGAATCTGCAGTTTTATTGTCTCTCCAAAGAAAGTGATTAAGCAACTGTAAAATTTGTTTTTCAGGCTATGATGCTCATATTGCCATTCAAGTCGGTCTCATCCAGTACCAGGAATTTGCATTTTTAATCTATGACAGTCAGATACAAGGAAGAAAGACCAAATCAGTGGCTCTGTACGGTAAGAGATTCTACATGAACTCCTCTACTCTCTACTTTCTAATGGTGATTTCTGGATTTTTAACTAAATGCCCGTCTCCTAGGAAGGACACGGAAGCTGAGGACAGAGATCAATGAACAGTTCAAAGAGTTTGTGTTAAGACAAGGGATCCCAGAAGAAATGATCATGTTTCTGCCTGATAAAGGTAAGCACATCATGAAAGCCCAAGAATGAGCAGGTTGATGGGGGAGATGGGGGTGTCTTTCACACGACTGGTCATTGAACTTGGAAACCTATTAAAGCAGGCAGGAACTGTGATCTATCATAGCAGGATAAATCTAAACAGGTCAGTTACCAGCCTATCAGTCTAATCATGCTGCAAATAAATTACACTAGCCTGCTCAATGATGCCTAGCTTGGGTTTTTCAGCTCCTGACCTCATTACAGCCTTGGTCCAAAAACGGACAAAACAGCTGAATTCCAGGGTGAGATGAAAGTGAGAGTCCTTGATGTCAAGACAGCATTTGACTGAATGTAGTATCAAGGAGCCCTAGTAAACTGGAATCAATGGGAATCAGGAATAAAATTCTCCATTAGTTGAAGTCATACCTGGCACAAAGGAAGATAGTTGTAGTTGTTGAAGGGCTGTCATCTCAGCTCCAGGACATCGCTGCAGGTGTTCTTCAGGGTAGTGTTCAAGGCACAACCATCTTCAGCTGCTTCATTAATGGCCTTCCTTCCATCATAAGGTCAGAAGTGGGGATGTTTGCTGATGACTGCACAATGTTCAGCACCATTTAAGACTTCTCAGATACTGAAACAAACCATGTCCAGGGTGGCATGGTAGCTCAGGCACTGCCACCTCACAATGCGAGGGACCCAGGTGTGATTCCACCTTCAGCTGATTGTTCTATGTTCTATGATTGTCTATGTGAAGTTCGCATGTTCTCCCCATGTCTGTATAGGTTTCCACTAGACGTTCTGGTGTCTTCCCTCAGTCCAAAGATGTACAAGCTAGGTGGATTGGCCATGCGAAATTGCCCAGAGTGCTCAAATGTGGAGATTGGATGGGTTATGGGGTAAGGGAAAGGGGATGAGCCTGAGTTGAATGCTGTAAGAGTCAGTGTGGGCTTGTTGGGCCAAAGGGCCTATTTCCGCACTGTAGGAATTCTGCAACTAGGGCAAGAAGGGCTGGGCAATCAATCGTGGCTTTGCAATGGTCAAATTTTAGATTTAAAATAATTGAAAGAAAAGATAAGCCTTCCATAACATTTAAAGTTCTTAGCTGGAGTAAGGCAAATTTTAATGGTATGAGACATGAACTTTCAAAAGCTGATTAAAGTAGACTGTTCACAAGTAAAAGGATGACTGACAAGTGGGAGGCTTTAAAAAGTGTGAGAATGAGAGTTCAGCGGCTTTATTTTCCTGTTAGTGTGAAGGGTAAGGCTGATTAACAATATTAGATCATAGATCAGGGCTGCACAGTGGCTCAGTGGTTAGTACTGCTGCCTCACACCTCCAGGGGCCTGAGCTCAATTCCACCCTTGAGTGACTGTCTGTGTGGAGTTTGCACATTCTCCCTGTGTCTGAATGAATTTCATCTTAGTGCACCAGTCTCTTCCCACAGTCCAAAGATGTACAAGTTAGGTGGATTGGTTGTGGGAAATGCTGGATTACAAGACAGAGTAGGAGGTGGGTCTGGATGGGATGCTCTTCATAGGGTTGTTTCAGAGACAGTAGTAACCAAAGATGGCCATTTCAGGCCATTTCTGAAGAAGGGTCTAGGCCTGAAACATCAGCTTTCCTGCTCCTCCGATGCTGCTAGGGGCCTGATGTGTCCATCCAGCTCGACACCTTGTTATCTCTCTTCATAGGGTTGGTGTGGACATGATGGGCCAAATGGTCTGCTTCCACACCATAGGGATTCTATGACTGGTAGGGAATCTATAATGAGGTTCTAGACAAGAATAAGCAAAAATCATATATTAGATATAGACAACTGGGATCAAATGAATCTCTTGAGTAGTATTAAGAGCGTAGGGGCAATCTTAAGAGGGAAATCAGGCTGGAAAAGACGTGATATGAGATAGCCTTGGCAGATAAAGTCAAGGATAATCCAAAGAGATTTTAAGAGTACATTAAGAGTAGCTAGATAGAGAATAGGGCCCCTGAAAGATCATCAAGGTCGTCTATGTGTTAGGAGATGGGAGAGAGACCAAATGAATAATTCGTGTCAGTTTTTACTGTGGACATGGCCATGGAGGTTAGAAAACTCGGGGAAATAAATATTGATGTTTCATCAATAGTTTACCATACAGAGAGGAAGTGCTAGCGGTCAGAGAAAACACTCAGGTGAATAAATCTCCAGGACCTGATCAAGTTTATCTCAGCATATTGTTGGAAGTTAGGGAAGAAACTGTGGGCTTCCCAGCAGAAATATTTCTTTAATCTATAATGACAGGTTCGGTGTTGGAGGACTGGAGGGTTGCAGATGTTGCCTTTATTTAAGAAAGGCTGTCAGGAAAGGCCTGGGAAATATAGACCTGTCAGCCTGACATCGGTGGTGGGCAAGCTGTTGGAGGTAATTCTGCAAGATGGAATTTACATGTGTTTGGAGAGGTGAGGACTGATTAGGGATCATCACCATTGCTTTGTGCATGGGAAATCATGACTCACAAACTTGACTGAAATTTTTGAGGAAGCAACTAAGAAAATTGATGAGGGCAGTGAGGTAAATATTTATATGGACCTCAGTAAAGTCTTTGACAAGGTTCCACTTGGTAGATTAATTAGTAAAGTTAGATCACATGGGGTTCAGGGACACGTTGCCAATTGGATACAAAATTAGCTTTAGCAGGAAACAGGGGTGGATGTGTGTTTTTCGGACTGGAAGTGTGTGACCAAAGGCATTCTATAGGGATCAATACTAGGTCCATTTTTCTTCATCAATTATATATACAATTTGGATCTGAATATAGGAAGCATGGTTACTAAGTTTGTGGATGACACCAAAATTGGTGGTACAATGGACAGCGAAGAAGGTTATCTAAGATTACAAAGAGATCTTGATCATTTCGGTCAATGTGCTGAGGAGTGGCAGATAGAGTTCAATGTGGATAAATGTGAGGTCTTGCATTTTGATAAAACAAACATGGGCAAAACTTATACAATTAATGATTGGGCACTGGCTGGTGTTGTAGAACAGAGAGACCTCAGGGTTTGGATGTATAATTCATTGAAATTTGTGTCATAGGTAGACAGTATGGTTAAGAAGGTATTTAGCACAATTGTCTTCATTGCTCAGATCTTTGAGTATAGGAGTTGGGCATTATGTTGAGGCTGTACAGGATGTTGATAAGGCCTATTCTGGAGTATTGCATGCAGTTCTGGTGGCCCTGCTACAGGAAGGACATTATTAAATTGGATTGGGTTCAGAAAAGATCGACCAGGATGGTGCTGGGAATAGAGGGTTTGAGTTATAAAAGTAGATGGGACGGGCTGAGACTTTTTTTCACTGGACTGTAGGAAACAGAGGGGTGACCTTATAGATGTTTATTAGATAATGAAGAGCACAGATACAGTAAACAGCAATGGTCTTTTCCCTAGGGCAGAGGAGTGTAAAATTAGGTGACTTACTTTTAAAGTGTGAGGTGAAAGTTTCAAAAAGAACACGAGGGCAACCTTTTTACATGGCAAGTGGTTTGTGTGTGCACTGTATGGCCAGTGGAAGTGGTGGATGTTGGTACAGTTACAACATTTAACAGACATTTGGTTAAGTACAAGATTAGGAAAGGTTTGAACAGATATGGACCAAATGCAGACAAGTGGAACTAATTCCAGTATCTTACAAGAAGCAGCTTGTTAAACTACCACGGACTGTAGTAAAAGCTTCAGGCCTAAGCTTCATGGGGAGAATTTGGTTGAGAAAGATTCACCTTGATTGACTCAACATTTTTCAATTAGAAAATGTCAGTCTGAGTGAAGTCTCAATTAAATATCTGGAGGTTTTTCTGGAAGGTCTAGGGACTATCAGGGCTGTCTTGGGTGTTGACGAGGAAGCAATTCCAGAAATCTGCAAGGCCCACCCAGTGCCATTTGCTTTATGAGCAAAAGTGGAGACAGAAATAAGAAGCCTGGAAAGTGAAGGAAGCATCAAGCTAGTCCAGTTTGTTCAACGGGCAGAACCAGTTGTATTGATTGTGAAACTCAACAGGTCAGTTCCCCTATGTGGGGTTTTTAAGCAAATGGCAAACTCTTTCACGCAGCTGGATAAATACCCAATCACTCACATAGAGGATTTACACACAAAGCTGGCTGGGTGCTGTCCTTCATGAAGTTGGACGTGAGCCGTCCGTACTTGCACTTATGGTTTGATGAGGATTTCCAGAAGTATGGTACAATTAATACCCATAAAAGTGTGTACCATTATACCAGACTGCCGTTTAGGGTATCTTCAGCTTGTAAGTCAGTTGCAAAACATCTACATATAGTTCTAAATATAGTTCTTCCCTCATCTCAAAGACTCATTCAGGTTTGTAACTCATCTTTGGATACTAATACTCTATATATATACGACCTGACTCCTTTACCAACAATTAGGACAGCATATTACATGGGGAGCAAGGGTGACTGTCCCCAGTAAAGGTCACTACCAGATACTAGGTGGACTCCACCAAGGATCATCCAGGGGTTTCCAAAATGTTGGCGAGCAGTTATGTCTGGTGACCAGGACTGGTTATAAACATAGCCGTGTCGGTGGAGCAGTGCCCAGAGTGCCAACAAAGTCAAAAATTACCACCATCAGCTATGCAACATATGTGGGAACAGCTGAATAAACCCCAGGCTTGGTCACTCAACGATTATGCCGGTCCTTTCATCGGGTCAATGTCCTTAGACATTGTGGATGCCCACTCAAAGTGGTTGGACATGCATAGAGTTGATTTGTTAAACATGGCTGACCATAGAAAAACTGCGTGCATCTTTTGAAATACACAGAGTTCTAGAAGTGCTCGTCATAGATAACAGGGTATGGTTTACCAGCAGGAAATTTGAGCATTTTCTAAAGTTGAACAGTACTTGACATATAAGGACAGCTCCATATCATCCATCATCCTATTGTCTGGCAGAAAGAGCAGTCCAAAATTTGAAGTGAGTCTTAAAGAAGCAGCCTATTAGATATTAAAATGCCCCAATTCCTACTTTATTATGAGACCGCCCCTTATGCAACTACTATGATGAAAATAATTTTCTTTATAAAGGGACAGCTCCAGCACAGTCGCCAATGGGGACAAGACTTCGCACCAGATTAAATTTGATCTTTTAGGACCAGAGGGGGCAGGAAGGAGATTGAAACGGCAGCAGGGGCGCAAATTATAAACACAAGATTCAGCTCTGTGAGAGAGACATTTTACTTCAGCAGATGCAGATTGGTGTAGCAATCATGGGAAGGCATGGTCAATGCAAGGTCAGGTCCAGTGACATATAAATTGTGGATAGGTGTGATGGTACTGAACAAGCATGTGGGCTATATGAAAGCTGCAAACTCATAAACTGTGGAGAAGCAAAACATGCCCAGCTCTTTGGAACAATCAAAAAGGCTGGTGGAACCTGTGGGTTCTCCCTCTCTGTCAAGCGTTGAAGACGCCTCAGATCTGAGATGGATTTGGCGGCTGTCACTGCCTCAATGCCTTTGCCACCTGAAGAGGAGAACGAAGTTCTTCTGAGACATTTCAGTCATAAGAGGCGAGTTACTATGCATTACATGCTGCCTGTATCCAAGGAGGAACCTGACCTGGTGCTAAAATGTCCTAGGAAGACGTACAAAATGAAACAGACCAGCCTACATTCTTGCACTCAAAGAGGGAGGGACGCAGTGTTTGTAATGAGGTCAACCAGGTGGGCTGGTTTGAATTCCCTGACTGGGGCTGATAAACTGGTTCTGGCTGACAGTTTAGAAATAGGAGTGTCCAATATCCTGTCTGCTCTGAGACCTAGCCCTGATGGAGCTGGATCAGTGTTAAGGACTTTCCATGTGTAAATAAAGGATGACTTGGTGATGGGATATTAGCCTCTGAGGAGTTATTTCAGCTTCCTTACCTCAGATGAATATGCTCTTCTTAAAGGGTATATCACCAATTTTTACGAGATAGTCTGCTTATACCACAGAATCTCATGACAAGATATTAAGGCAAAGGAGTCTCTACTTTGGACTTTAGAAGAATGAAACTTGATCTCATTCAAATATATAAGATTCTGCGAGGCTTGTCAGAGAAAATGTTTCCTCTGAGTGGAATACTGGGGAAATAAGAAGCATTGTTTTAGAACTAAAGGACTGCCAGTTTGAGCTTAAATTATGGGAAATGCCTTCATCAGAGGGTGTGAATGTTAGAATTCTCTAGGTCAGGGGTTTGCACATTTCAGTTGTTGAATATGTTCTAGATTTTGGTCAACAAATTTTTGAATTTTAAGGGAATCAAAGGGCATTTGGGTCAAGCATTACAGTACAGTTGTGGCCAATAATCAGCCAGAATCTTACTAAATGATAGGGGTAAGTTCACAGAGCTGATGGTCTACTGCTTTGTGTGCTCAAGTTCCTAACAATATTGATCTTCACTGCATTTCCACTACTATGTTCTGGGATACTGCAGGAATCACTCAATACATAATATTCTATCTATAAACCACTTGAACTCCTTGGTTAGCTTGGGACCATCCCAGGAATTGTTACTTTCTGTATAAAATGAAACCAAAAACTTGAGTAGACTACTGCTTGTACTTACCAACTTACAAAAGATCTGCAATTCTAAATATAATTAGCGAGTTTTGAGAAGATTTGTAGCTCAGGTTGAGGTTCTGGATGTGAGTTTGCTCGCTGAGCTGGAATGTTAGTTTTCAGACATTTCGTCACCATTCTAGGTAACATCATCAGTGAGCCTCCGACGAAGCGCTGGTGTTATGTTCCGTTTTCTATTTATCTGGTTAGGTTTCCTTGGGTTGGTGATGTCATTTCCTGTTCTTTTTCTCAGGGGATGGTAGATTGGCTCCAAATCAATGTGTTTGTTGATGGAGTTCCGGTTGGAATGCCATGCTTCTAGGAATTCTCATGCATGTCTTTGTTTGGCTTGTCCTAGGATGGATGTGTTGTCCCAATCAAAGTGGTGTCCTTCCTTATCTGTATGTAAGGATACAAGTGATAGTGGGTCATGTCGTTTTGTGGCTAGTTGATGTTCATGTATCCTGGTGGCTAGCTTTCTGCCAGTTTGACAACACCAACCCAAGGAAGCCTAACCAGATAAATAGAAAACGGGACATAACACCAGCGCTTCATCGGAGGCTCACCGATGATGTTACCTAGAATGGTGACGAAACACCTGAAAACTAACCTTCCAGCTCAGCGAGCAAACTCACATCTAAATATAATTCTTCCCTACTCTCTAAGACATATTCAGTTTGTAACTCATCTTTAGAAAATAATTTTCTTTATAAACTACACGAATCCCTCTCCAACAAAAAAGACAACATATCTTTAGATTCTCTCTTTACGTAAGAAATATGAGTTGGAGCAGACTATTTGCATCTTATAGTTCACTCTTAATAAACAAGATTAAGAACAATCATATTTCTCAACAGTACCTTCCTGTATTATCCACAACCTAAGACTATTGATCCCTGTTGTGATGAAACTAAGCTACAATGCAACGCTTGAATGAAGAAATCTCTCCTCAGCTTAGTCATAAATTGCCGACTCTTTATCCTGAGAGAGCCTGTGTAGTAGATTCCCTTAATGATGTCGCTTAAGAATTTTATTGTTCCCGAGCTAGTCAAATTAACTATTGTTGTACTCCCTCGGAGTAAAGTATGTTCTCCTTAGGCAAGGAGATCAAGAACATAAGAACCAGGAGCAGGTCATCTGGCTGTCGAGTCTGCTCCACCATTCAATAAGATCGTGGCTGTTCTTTTCGTGGCCTCAGTTCCACTTACTCACCCTCTCACCATAACCCTTAATTCCTTTACTAGTCAAAAAATTATCTATCTTAACTTTAAAAGCATTCAATGAGGAAGGTTCAACTACTTCACTGGGCAGGGGAATTCCACAAGTTCACAACTCTTTGGATGAAGAAGGTCCTCCTCAATTCAGTTCTAAATCTGGTCCTCCTAATTTTGAGGCTATGCCCTCTTGTTCTAGTTTCACTTGCCAGTTGAAACAACCTCCCTGCTTCTGTCTTCGTAATTTTATTTGTTTCGCCAAGATCCCCCCTCATTCTTCTAAATTCCAATGAATATAATCCCAGTCTCCTTATAAGGCAACCTTCTCAACTCTGGAATCAACCTAGTGAACCTCCTCTGACCCCCTCCAGTGCCAGTACATTCTTTCTCAAGTAAGGAGACTAAAACTGCATGTAGTACTCCAGGTGTGGCCTTATCAGCACCCTATAAAGTTACAACTTAACCTCCCTGCTTTTAAACTCAATCCCTCTGGCAATGAAGAATGAAATTCCGTTTGCCTTCTTAATTACCTGTTGTACCTGCAGACCAACTTTCTGCAGTTCCAGCACAAGAACACCTAGATCCCTCTGCACAGTAGCATGCTGCAATTTTTTTACCATTCAAATAACAGTTCCTTTTACAGTTATTCCCAACAAAATGGAATACTTCACATTAATCTCCATTGAATTCCATCTGCCAGACCTTTGCCCATTCACTTAAACTATCTATATCCCTCTGCAAACTTTCAGAGTCCTCTGCACACTTTGCTCTACCACGTAAACGTGCATGTCAAGTGGCCCTGGCATTGTGTCACTAATACCCTACATTATTTTCATATTCTCACATTCTAACTGCTATGTAAAAAGGCAAACATACAATTTTAATTTCCCAATAGCATGCTGTACCAATGTGTTTGTAGGACATCTTGTGCCAAAATGTCCTTTCTTCTGGGTGAAAAGCTGAGATTCGAGTCATACGTCAGAACTTGTTGACCATGGAAAGTGTGTTTGCAATGTGGTCAAATAGGATGATTTTTGGCTTGTAAGTTCTTCCAAAACAGCTGTTGGCAGGTGGAAGGAGTAGGAAATTGTCCTGTTTAAGCACTCTGCAGAGGGCAATGGCAAATCAATCTTGGAAATGAGGATGGAAGGTAAAAACAGACAGCCTGTTCATCTACTCTGATTCATTTATTAAGATATTCAGGTCCCTCTGAATGTAAACCTTTTCCAGTCTCTCATCATTTAAAAATATTCTGCTTTTGCATCCCTAACCAGAGTGGACAACTTCACATTCCATCATGTTGTAATCCATTGCTAACTCACGCCCATGTCTTATTCCTTTGTAGTCTTGTTGCTTTCTAATTACCAATTACTTTTCTACCCGATGTTTTATTCCCAGCACACATAGATATGTTGCACTTGAACCCCTCATGTAATTCTCTCATGGATTTTAAATAGCTGGTCCAAGAATGGATTCTAATGGTGCTTTGACAGTTACACCCTGCCAACTAAAAATGGCCCCAGAGGAGACAGCCACACTGAGCCCTGCCGCATCTTCACCATCCCCCCAGACCTCCCACTGACTGAGGACGAAGGGTCAGTCCTTAGCAAGGGGCTCACCTTTGTCCCCCTACAACCACACATCAACGAATACCAGTCACGGTTGGATATAGAGCAGTTTTTCCGCTGTCTTCGCCTCCATGCCTACTTCTTCAACTGGGAACCCAACCCTCCTTCCACTGACCCCTTCACCCGCTTCCAACACAAGTCCTCCTCCTGGACACCACCCCCAGGCCTCCTACCCTCCCTCGACCTCTTCATCTCCAACTGCCGTCGAGACATTAACCGCCTCAACCTCTCCACCCCTCTCACCCACTTCAACCTCTCCCCCGCAGAACGGGCAGCCCTCCGCTCCCTCCGCTCCAACCCCAACCTCACCATCAAACCCGCAGACAAGGGTGGCGCAGTGGTAGTATGGCGCACTGACCTCTACATCGCCGAGGCCAGACGCCAACTCTCCAACACCACCTTCTACCGCCTCCTCGATCATGACCCCACACCCGAGCACCAAACCATCATCTTCAACACCATTCACGACCTCATCACCACAGGGGACCTCCCACCCACAGCCTCCAACCTCATTGTTCCCCAACGCCGCACGGCCCGTTTCTATCTCCTTCCCAAAATCCACAAACCTGCCTGCCCTGGTCGACCCATCGTCTCAGCCTGCTCCTGCCCCACCGAACTCATCTCCACCTATCTGGACTCCATTTTCTCCCCTTTGGTCCAGGAACTCCCCACCTACGTCCGTGACACCACCCACGCCCTCCACCTCCTCCAGGACTTCCAATTCCCTGGCCCCCAACACCTCATATTCACCATGGACGTCCAGTCCCTGTACACCTGCATTCCGCATGGAGATGGCCTCAAGGCCCTCCGCTGCTTCCTATCCCGCAGGCCCGACCAGTCCCCCTCCACCGACACTCTCATCCGCCTAGCTGAACTCGTCCTCACACTCAACAACTTCTCTTTTGACTCCTCCCACTTCCTACAGACTAAGGGGGTGGCCATGGGCACCCGCATGGGCCCCAGCTATGCCTGCCTCTTTGTAGGTTACGTGGAACAGTCCCTCTTCCGCACCTACACAGGCCCCAAACCCCACCTCTTCCTCCGGTACATTGATGACTGTATCGGCGCCGCCTCTTGCTCCCCAGAGGAGCTCGAACAGTTCATCCACTTCACCAACACCTTCCACCCCAACCTTCAGTTCACCTGGGCCATCTCCAGCACATCCCTCACCTTCCTGGACCTCTCAGTCTCCATCTCAGGCAACCAGCTTGTAACTGATGTCCATTTCAAGCCCACCGACTCCCACAGCTACCTAGAATACACCTCCTCCCACCCACCCTCCTGCAAAAATTCCATCCCCTATTCCCAATTCCTCCGCCTCCGCCGCATCTGCTCCCACGATAAGACATTCCACTCCCGCACATCCCAGATGTCCAAGTTCTTTAAGGACCGCAACTTTCCCCCCACAGTGATCGAGAACGCCCTTGACCGCGTCTCCCGTATTTCCCGCAACACATCCCTCACACCCCGCCCCCGCCACAACCGCCCCAAGAGGATCCCCCTCGTTCTCACACACCACCCTACCAACCTCCGGATACAACGCATTATCCTCCGACACTTCCGCCATTTACAATCCGACCCCACCACCCAAGGCATTTTTCCATCCCCTCCCCTGTCAGCTTTCCGGAGAGACCACTCCCTCCGTGACTCCCTTGTTCGCTCCACACTGCCCTCCAACCCCACCACACCTGGCACCTTCCCCTGCAACCGCAGGAAATGCTACACCTGTCCCCACACCTCCTCCCTCACCCCCATTCCAGGCCCCAAGATGACATTCCACATTAAGCTGAGGTTCACCTGCACATCTGCCAATGTGGTATACTGCATCCACTGTACCCGGTGCGGCTTCCTCTACATTGGGGAAACCAAGCGGAGGCTTGGGGACCGCTTTGCAGAACACCTCCGCTCAGTTCGCAACAAACAACTGCACCTCCCAGTCGCAAACCATTTCCACTCCCCCTCCCATTCTCTAGATGACATGTCCATCATGGGCCTCCTGCACTGCCACAATGATGCCACCCGAAGGTTGCAGGAACAGCAACTCATATTCCGCCTGGGAACCCTGCAGCCATATGGTATCAATGTGGACTTCACCAGTTTCAAAATCTCCCCTTCCCCAACTGCATCCCTAAACCAGCCCAGTTCGTCCCCTCCCCCCACTGCACCACACAACCAGCCCAGCTCTTCCCCCCCACCCACTGCATCCCAAAACCAGTCCAACCTGTCTCTGCCTCCCTAACCGGTTCTTCCTCTCACCCATCCCTTCCTCCCACCCCAAGCCGCACCCCCAGCTACCTACTAACCTCATCCCACCTCCTTGACCTGTCCGTCTTCCCTGGACCGACCTATCCCCTCCCTACCTCCCCACCTACACTCTCTCCACCTATCTTCTTTACTCTCCATCTTCGGTCCGCCTCCCCCTCTCTCCCTATTTATTCCAGTTCCCTCTCCCCATCCCCCTCTCTGATGAAGGGTCTAGGCCCGAAACGTCAGCTTTTGTGCTCCTGAGATGCTGCTTGGCCTGCTGTGTTCATCCAGCCTCACATTTTATTATCTTAAAAATGGCCTGTTTATTTCTACGTTTTATTTTCTATTCAATGACTAATTCATAATCCTTTCTCATATATCATCCCCACTTGCCTGAGGGATTTTGGTGGAGATGGTGGTGTGGTGTTAATATTAGTTGTGTAATAACTCAAGTTCCACCAGCTGCTGTGGTGTTGTGCTCAGAGCATTGACCTGGGTATCTGAGTTACTAGACTACAAGTTCAATGAGTAAATCTGCAATTTTAACCAATCTCAGTAGTAGCAACCATCATAGCTATTATGGATTGCTGTAAAGACCCAACTGGTTCACTAATACTTTTCCAGAAAAGAAATCTGCCAGCTATAAGTGACCACAGCAATGTGGGGTTGACTCTTAAGGGCTCTCTGACAAGCCCTGGCAAGCCACTCAGTTTAAGGGCAGTTAGGGATGATTAAAACGCTAGCTACTTCCTCAAAAAACTCAACAGATTTGTCAAGTATGATTTTTTTGTCATATATCAATGTTGTTTGTGCAACATTTCTTAATGCCCTGTTCCTTGTACTTAATGGCAGATTCTAGCAATTTGTCAACTGTTGATGTTAAGCTAACTGGTCTATAGTGTCCTGTTCCTTTTTTCTTCCTTTCTTAAATTGGGGGGTTATGTTTGCTACTTTCCAATTTCTAGAAACTATTTCAGAATTTAAGGAAAAATGGGAACCAATTCATCCATTCTCCCTCCATCTCCCCCTTTTAAAAGCCCAGGTCCAGTGTGGTTGCAGTCACTTCATTCCATTAAGTTCTCTGGTATTCATTCTTTATTGATACTGGTTTTGTACGTAAAATGTCCTTCAAAAATTTAATATGGAATCACATAAAAAGATATTTAGCCAGATAACCACAAGCTTGGCAAATGGGACAGTTTTACAGAGTGTTTGACAGAGGGGTGAGGCAGAAATGTTTACGAAGTGAATTCCAGAGATTATGTTGTTCCCCTCACTCCGGCAGTGAGTAGATTGGTCTTGGAGATAATGGGAACTGCAGACGCTGGAGAATCCGAGATAACAAAGTGTGGAGCTGGATAAACACAGCAGGCCAAGCAGCATCTTTGGAGGACAAAAGCTGACGTTTCGGGCCTAGACCCTTTTCTGATGAAGGGTCTAGGACCGAAACGTCAGCTTTTGTGCTCCTAAGATGCTGCTTGGCCTGCTGTGTTCATCCAGCTCCACACTTTGTTATATCGATAGATTGGTCTTGTTTGCTGAGCGTTCCAGACCTCAAACCAATTTTCAAAATGCATATTGACATTGTGGTGATTAAGATGATCTGAATGCCATAAGCATTGAAATCCTATGTATTCTGGCATATAGCTCACTCTCAGCCATTTGTTATTCTAAAATGAAAACTCTTCAACTCTTCAGTTTGATCCAAGACTGTAACTCCATATGATTTCATACATTAATTATCCAATTGGATTCCAATCTGTGACTCGCAGCTGGGCATACGTCCTTCTTTATGTAAATTACCAAATCTCTTCACTTGGATTCCAACCTTAACTCACTCCCAGGAGCCTGTTATTCTTTATGAAACCATGCATACTCCTAGATTACATTCCAATCTGATATGCACTAGACTGATGTACAATTTTAATTTCTGGTAACACAGAGATTTACTCGCTCACTGCGGCACCAGACATCTTGACTACTTCTGAAGAAGGGTCCAGGCCCAAAACATCAGCCTTCCTGCTCCTCTGATGCTGCTTGGCCTGCTGTGTTCATCCAGCTCTACACCTTGTTATCTTAGCTACCTAACATGGTCCATGCAGCTCATTGTAAATGTGGTCTGTCATAACAGCACAATCAATTTCTATTTAAAACCAAAACAGACAGTGTAAATCTAAAATAAAGGGTTTTCAAAACTGCAAAACAAAAGCACAGATCCCGTTAAATGGGAAAGATACAAAGACAAGAAAAGGGCCACAAAGCAATTTATAATCGTTACTAGAAGGGATTATGAAAGGAAGCTTACACGGAGAATTAGAATCCATTAAAAGAAATTTTATAGTTACATAAAAAGAAAGCAAGTAGCCAGGAGCAATGTTGGCCCACTAAAGACTGATATTAGAAACATTATCAAAGACTATGGAGAAATGCAGACATGTTGAAAAATTACTTTGCCTCAGCATTTGCATTAGTAAAGGAGGACCATTTGACAGAAGGCCTGAGAAAATTCATAGTGGGTCAGGAACACGGACTGAATAAAATTAATGTATGTAAAACATTCATAATGAGGAAATCTATGGAATTAAAGAATTAAAACCCCCCAGGAACTCACAATTTCCATCCAAGAATGATAAAGGAAGTAGGGAGTGCATTACCCTTTCAGAGTTCCATCAATACAGGAATTGCTCCTCTGCAGTGGAAAATTACACATCACTCTGCTGTTTAAGAAGGGTAACAGAGGAAAATTGGAAATTACAGTTCAGCTAGTCCAACAATAATGGTGGAGAAATTGTTGGGAGTCTATAATCAAGGATGGGATAACTGAACACTTCAAAGATTTTCAGTTAAGCAGGGACAACCAGCATGGATTCATGATAGGCAGGTCATGCATGACAAAACTCAGTGAATTTTTTGAAGTAGTGACTAAGATATTGGACAGCGAATGTCTATGGATAAAAACCAGAAGAACTGTGGATACTATAAATCAGGGTCAAAAATGGAAATTGCTGGAAAAGCCTAACAGGTCTGGTAGCATCTGTGGAGAGAAATCAGAGTTAACGTTTTGGCTAAAGTGTTAAGGAAGTGTCAATGACCTGAAACATTAACTCAAATGTCTACAAATGTTTTTTATGTGGATTTTCAGAACACATTTGACAAAGACATACATTAGATACTGCTGGCTAAAGAGGAAATGCATGGATTGAGGATAAATTACTGATATGTCTGGAAAATTGGTTGAATGGCAAGTGGCAGAAAGTAGGGATAAACGGTAGGTACTCAAATTGACAGTATGTGACCAGTGGTGTCCTAAAAGGATCAGTGTTAGACCCTTGATTATTCATTTTGTTTAGTAATGACTTGGATAATGGCTCAGGAAGACTAATATCCAAATGTACTGATGACACAAAGTTAAATGACATTGTAGACAGTGTAGTTGATGGCATAAAATAAAAAAGGGATATTGATAGATAAATGAGCAAAACTGTAGGAGATGGAGTTCAATATAAGCAGGCGTGAGGTTTTCCATTTTGGACCAATAAAGAATAGATCAGGGTACTTGTTACACGATATGAAGTTCAATACAATGAATGTCCCGAGACTTGTTGAGTGTTCAGGAACAGGTTTAAAATTCGATGAACAGGTGCAAAAATAATCAAAAAAGATAATGGAACTATGGCCTTGATATCGAGAAGACTGAAGTGTAAGGACACAGAGGTTATGTTGCAGCTATACAAAACTCTTGTTACACTGTGAGCAGATCTGGGCACCACATCTTGGGAAGGATATATTGGCTTTGGAGAGAGGGAGGACAATGTTGGTTTATAAGAAGGATGAAGCAAAAAACAGAAAATTGCTGGAGAAACACAGCAGGTCAGGCAGCACCTGGTGAGAGAATGCAGAGTTAATGTTTCAGGTCCACTGACACATCTTAAGAATTTCCAGCGCCTGCAGTTCTTTGTGGTATTTGCATGAATGAAACCTGGACTTTATAGGTTAAATTATGAGGAGAGATTATAAAAAATTAGGTCTGTTTTCTCTAGAATTTAGAATGCTAGGGGTGGTCTAATTGAACCTTTCAAGATATTAACAGGAAAAGACACTGTGGATAAAAAGAAACATTTTCCACTGGTTGGAGATTCTAGAACCAGATAGCATTGTCTAAAAATGGCCAGACCATTCAGGAGAGTGTTTTTGAACTCTCTTTCACCTACTGTAGTTCATGCTAGATCAGTTTTCAGTTTTAAATCAGATTTAGCTACATTATTGTTCAGCAAAGGTATTAAGGGACATGAGCCAAAGGTAAGTATTTGGAGTTAGGCCACAGATCAGCCATGATTTCATTGAATGTCAGATCAGGCTCGGGTGGCTGAATGGCCTTCTCCAATTCCTATGTTCCATTTAAAATCAGTTCCCCTCCTCATACGTGATGTGGACTTGTTGTAATCCAATTGTCATACTGTTATTTGGGTGAGGAAGGGAATTCATTATTACAGAGCCTTCTGACTCATCCTAAACTTGAATGAACAATATGAATTGTGAACATTAGATTGTGCACACACTGCGTCCAACAGGAGCATGAGCATCATGGAAGTCTACCCCAGGTTCTGTTTTGCAGGTGGGTTATCACTTCATTCACTTCCTAGATATTAGACTGAAATGGCAGCGTGTACTACAAGCTGCATGCCCTGAGATTACAATATGGACAGGTACCAAGACAGCTATCCCAGAATTGGTTAACAGGTGGGCGTTTGGGGCTCAGGAGATGTGGTGAAAGCGTACCCCAGGGACTGACGCTATAAGCACCGATTCAGTGAGACCCATCACTGAACAGCTCACATAACTGCTTTATATTTGACTGTATTTGTTCTGGACTATCCATCGATCCAAGAGACTTAAACAAATTCTCATAATTTTTACATGTAATTTAATCCCCTGATTATAAATCCAGCTACTTGTAAGTATACTTTAAATATGTATTTTGGGAAATAATTTAGAGAAAAAATGCTTAATTCTTGTCACATTTCTGATTATGTAACTGATTTATTTTCTCTGCTATCCTTTCTACATAAGGATCCTGCTCGGGAAACGATGATATTTGGAGCACAGGGTAAGGAAGAATTTGCCTTCAGGCGCATATTAACATAACTCAATCAAGTTGGGAACAGCAGATGTCACACAATTGGGTACAGCACAGCATAGGGCATAACTCTGGACACTACACGAACAGCACTAAGATTAACAATAGGTACCGCCTGAATTCAGCAGAATGACAGCTCTGGGTGAATCATTGGGTGCCCTTGGAAGGTGTATGAGCTGAGAAGTACTGCGCAGTAGTGCTAGAAGGTACCGGATATGTTCATTTTACTCAATCAAGGAGCTGATTCCTGGTATATTTCAGCTGGGAGTAGCTCTACTTCCTGATCACTTCCATTTCATGGGGCTGGATTTGATCAAACTCACAGTTACCAACGAGAGTTCTGCTGGGGGCTGAAGTGAGACAGTCAGGCCACAAGTGTCCAAGGGGATAAAGACAGGCAGAAATCAGAAGGTTCTCAACCATTTACAGTATGGAAGGATTAAATAGTGTGAAAAGGACACAGCATCCCCGAGGGTGGGAGGGAAAGCTCAGACTGAAGGAAACTGCTTGATGCTTCACTTGCTGTCTCACTGTGTGGCACTAACCTGTAACCGGCTGTGAGGCCACTCACCCTCCTCTCTTTTACAGGAGACGATGAACTTCTGGTTGTTCCCAATAAAGTGTAGCTGGAAATAAAAGAAAAAAACAGTGAGAACAATGATGGAAATGGTCATTAAAGTGATGATTTTAAGTGATCCATCAAACACTTTGTACGGACTGATCATAAATGCAACTGGCAGACAGAAAAGAGTTCACACAATTTCACGATCAGTATTGTGACTATGCTTTAAAACTATATGATCAGTAAAATTCTGTAATTGAAAATCACCAATTCACTAGGGTATGGACTGTTCAATATGCAAAATGCCAAGAGATATAAGAAATTTCTGCATCCTGTGAATGGGTACTAATTTTAGTTATTCAATTTTTTGCGTTGAAACTAACAGGGGTCTGAGCAATATGGGCCCTGGCGAGATATGTTGGAGATTTGGGTGAAGTTAGGTGAGGCCTATCTTGACCTTGGGAATATTTCATTCCTTCCTTCTTTCATATTTTTGAAAAATGACACCAGCATAACCTAGCAGGCGCTTGATTGATTCCATGTCCACATACATCCAATCCCGACACCACTGACCCTCAAGAGCAACAGTGCGTACTATGCACAAGATGCACTGCAGAAATTCATCAAAAATCCTGAGACATCATTTTCAAAACTCAGAACCACTTTCATCTCGAAGGACAAGGGCATCAAAACTTGAGAACACCGTCAGGACTTCTAGGTTTCCCTTCAAGTCACTTACTATCACGCAAACTAAATCGCCGTTCCTTTACTGTTGGTGGGTTAAAGTCTTGAAATTGTCAAAGGCATTATGCACCAAGCTACAACACATGGACTAAAGAGGTTCCAGAAGGTAGTCACCCCAACCTTCTCAAGGGCAAGGAATGATGGGCATTGGTGGGCAATAAAATGCTGGTGAGCCAGCGACAGAGTGAATAGAAAAGGTATAGTTTCATTAAAAAAATCAAAGAAAACCAGCATTGATATGTTGAAGACAAATATTGTTGAACTAACCCAACTGTGTTTTTTTTGCTGAAGTTAAAAAGAGGGTCATGAAGAGATGCAGTTGATGTGGAGTATATTGGCTTCCATAAAATGTTTGATAAAGGGCCAGAGAACAGCCTTCACGGCAAATAGACAGTCGCAACAGAGGTATAAAACTTTGAAATTATGTGAATTATAAGGAGAGTTAGTGACGTTTTCTAGAGGGTCAAAACTGGCTCTGCATGTGGCAGACAACTGGGGGTACAATGTACCAGGTTTCAACAGCAAGAGCAGGGAGAAACAATAAAAAAATTCTGATTAAGATCCAAGAGCCGTCGATGCTGGACAGAGATTGCACGACATGATACCGAGCTTGAGAAGCACAAATAATGATATGGTAATGACCTATTGTGAGCAAGACAGGTAACGACTTTAGTAACATGGCGACCAAACAAACAGCCATAACCAATATGGCGCCCAGAAGACCCGGATATCGACCTCAGCAACATGGTGCCCGAGCGGTGCAAGAGGATATGAGGTCAAATGCAACGGAGGCAAGAGGCAGTGCATCCGGAAGCTGTTACCCTGGTTCGTGAGGGAAATCAGGCTGACAGATCTACAAAGGTGCAGCTTTCGTTAGGATGATCCAGCACAACGTTCATATAGTTATACAGTTCACAGGAGAGGACAATGTGGACCATGATGTGACCAGAGCTTCCCCCATTAACATTACAATTTGCAAATATAGGTGAGAGTCAGCGTGTGTGTGTGCGCGCGCGCGGGACTGTACCCCAGTGAGGGTCAGAGAGAGAGAGAGAGTGTCTGTCTGTCTGTCTGTGTGTGTGTCTGTGTCTGTCTGTCTGTCTGTGTGTGTGTCTGTCTGTGTGTGTGTCTGTGTCTGTGTCTGTCTGTCTGTGTGTCTGTCTGTCTGTGTGTGTGTGTGTGTGTGTCTGTCTGTCTGTCTGTGTGTGTCTGTGTGTGTCTGCGTGAGTGTGTGTCTGCGTGAGTGTCTGCGTGTGTGTGTGTCTGTGTCTCTGCGTGTGTGTCTCTGCGTGAGTGTCTGTCTGCGTGAGTGTCTGTCTGCGTGTGTCTGTCTGCGTGTGTCTGTCTGCGTGAGTGTCTGTCTGCGTGAGTGTCTGCGTGTGCGTGAGTGTCTGCGTGTGCGTGAGTGTCTGCGTGTGCGTGTGTGTCTGCGTGTGCGTGTGTCTGTCTGCGTGTGTGTCTGTCTGCGTGTGTGTCTGTCTGCGTGTGTGTCTGTCTGCGTGAGTGTCTGCGTGTGTGTCTGTCTGCGTGTGTGTGTGTCTGCGTGTGTGTGTGTGTCTGCGTGTGTGTGTGTGTCTGCGTGTGTGTGTGTCTGCGTGCGTGTGTGTCTGCGTGCGTGTGTGTCTGCGTGCGTGTGTGTCTGCGTGCGTGTGTGTCTGCGTGCGTGTGTGTCTGCGTGCGTGTGTGTCTGCGTGCGTGTGTGCGTCTGCGTGCGTGTCTGCGTGCGTGCGTGTGCGTCTGCGTGCGTGTGTGTGCGTCTGCGTGTGTGTGCGAGTGTGCGTGTGCGTGCGTCTGCGTGCGTGTGCGTGTCTGCGGGTGTGTGTGTCTGCGTGTGTGTGTGTGTGTGTCTACGTGTGTGTGTGTGTGTCTACGTGTGTGTGTGTGTCTGCGTGTGTGTGTCTACGTGTGTGTGTGTGTCTGCGTGTGTGTGTCTGCGTGTGTGTGTCTGCGTGTGTGTGTCTGCGTGTGCGTGCGTCTGCGTGTGCGTGCGTCTGCGTGTGCGCCTGCGTGTGCCTGCGTGTGCGTGTGCCTGCGTGTGCGTGCGCCTGCGTGCGCCTGCGTGTGCGCGCGTCTGCGTGTGCGCGCGTCTGCGTGTGCGCGCGTCTGCGTGTGCGCGCGTCTGCGTGTGCGTGTGCGTGTGCGTCTGCGTGTGCGCGCGCGTCTGCGTGTGCGCGCGCGTCTGCGTGTGCGCGCGTCTGCGTGTGCGCGCGTCTGCGTGTGCGCGTGTGCGTATGCGTCTGCGTGCGTGTCTGCGTTTGCGTGCGTGTGTGTGTCCGTGTGTGTCCGTGTCTGCGTGTGTGCGTGTGTCTGCGTGTGTGCGTGTGTCTGCGTGTGCGCGTGTCTGCGTGTGCGCGTGTCTGCGTGTGCGCGTGTCTGCGTGTGCGCGTGTCTGCGTGTGCGCGTGTCTGCGTGTGCGCGTGTCTGCGTGCGTCTGCGCGTGCGTGCGTCTGCGCGTGCGTGCGTCTGCGCGTGCGTGCGTCTGCGCGTGCGTGCGTCTGCGCGCGTGTGTGCGTCTGCGCGTGTGTGTGTCTGCGTGTCTGTGTGTCTGCCTGTGTCTGCGTGTGTGTGATTCTGCGTGTGTGTGATTCTGCGTGTGTGTGATTCTGCGTGTGTGTGATTCTGCGTGTGTGTGATTCTGCGTGTGTGTGATTCTGCGTGTGTGTGATTCTGCGTGTGTGTGATTCTGCGTGTGTGTGATTCTGCGTGTGTGTGAGATTCTGCGTGTGCGTGTGTGTGTTTCTGCGTGCGTGTGTGTGTGTCTGCGTGTGTGTGTGTGTCTGCGTGTGTGTGTGCGTCTGCGTGTGTGTGTGCGTCTGCGTGTGTGTGTGCGTCTGCGTGTGTGTGTGCGTCTGCGTGTGTGTGTGCGCCTGCGTGTGTGTGCGCGTCTGCGTGTGTGTGCGCGTCTGTGTGTGTGCGCGTCTGTGTGTGTGCGCGTCTGTGTGTGTGCGCGTCTGTGTGTGTGCGCGTCTGTGTGTGTGCGCGTCTGTGTGTGTGCGCGTCTGTGTGTGTGCGCGTCTGTGTGTGTGCGCGTCTGCGTGTGTGTGCGTCTGCGTGTGCGTCTGCGTGCGTTTGTGTCTGCGTGTGTGTGTGTGTGTGCGTCTGCGTGTGTGCGTGTCTGCGTGTGTGTGTGTCTGCGTGTGTGTGTGTCTGCGTGTGTGTGTCTGCGTGTGTGTGTCTGCGTGTGTGTGTCTGCGTGTGTGTGTCTGCGTGTGTGTCTGCGTGTGTGTCTGCGTGTGTGTCTGCGTGTGCGTGTGTCTGCGTGTGTCTGCGTGTGTCTGCGTGTGTCTGCGTGTGCGTCTGCGTGTGCGTCTGCGTGTGCGTCTGCGTGTGCGTCTGCGTGTGCGTGTGTCTGCGCGTGTGTGTGTCTGCGCGTGTGTGTGTGTGTGCCTGTGTGTCTGCGTGTGCGTCTGCCCGTGCGTGTGCGTCTGCCCGTGCGTGTGCGTCTGCCCGTGCGTGTGCGTCTGCCCGCGCGTGTGCGTCTGCCCGCGCGTGTGCGTCTGCCCGCGCGCGTGTGCGTCTGCGCGCGTGTGCGTCTGCGCGCGTGTGTCTGCGCGCGTGTGTCTGCGCGCGTGTCTGCGCGCGTGTGTCTGCGCGCGTGTGTGTGCGTGTGCCTGTGCGTGTGCGTGTGCGTCTGCCCGTGCGTGTGCGTCTGCCCGTGCGTGTGCGTCTGCGCGTGCGTGTGCGTCTGCGCGTGCGTGTGCGTCTGCGCGTGTGTGCGTCTGCGCCTGCGCGTGTGTGCGCCTGCGCGTGTGTGCGCCTGCGCGTGTGTGCGTCTGCGCGTGTGTGCGTCTGCGCGTGTGTGCGTCTGCGCGTGTGTGCGTCTGCGCGTGTGTGTGTCTGCGCGTGTGTGTGTGTCTGCGCGTGTGTGTGCGCCTGCCTGTGTGTGTGCGCCTGCCTGTGTGTGCGCGCCTGCGTGTGTGTGCGCGTCTGCGTGTGTGTGCGCGTCTGCGTGTGTGTGCGCGTCTGCGTGTGTGTGTGTGCGTCTGCGTGTGTGCGTGTCTGCGTGTGCGTCTGCGTGTGCGTCTGCGTGTGCGTCTGCGTGTGTGCGTCTGCGTGTGTGTGTCTGCGTGTGTGTGTGTCTGCGTGTGTGTGTCTGCGTGTGTGTGTCTGCGTGTGTGTGTCTGCGTGTGTGTGTCTGCGTGTGTGTTTCTGCGTGTGCGTGTGTCTGCGTGTGCGTGTGTCTGCGTGTGCGTGTGTCTGCGTGTGCGTGTGTCTGCGTGTGCGTGTGTCTGCGTGTGCGTGTGTCTGCGTGTGTCTGCGTGTGTCTGCGTGTGTCTGCGTGTGCCTGCGTGTGCCTGCGTGTGCCTGCGTGTGCGTCTGCGTGTGCGTCTGCGTGTGCGTCTGCGTGTGTGTGTGTCTGCGTGTGTGTGTGTCTGCGTGTGTGTGTCTGCGTGTGTGTGTCTGCGTGTGTGTGTCTGCGTGTGTGTGTCTGCGTGTGAGTGTGTCTGCGTGTGAGTGTGTCTGCGTGTGAGTGTGTCTGCGTGTGAGTGTGTCTGCGTGTGAGTGTGTCTGCGTGTGAGTGTGTCTGCGTGTGCGTGTGTCTGCGTGTGTCTGCGTGTGCGTGTGTCTGCGTGTGCGTGTGTCTGCGTGTGCGTGTGTCTGCGTGTGCGTGTGTCTGCGTGTGCGTGTGTCTGCGTGTGCGTGTGCCTGCGTGTGCCTGCGTGTGTCTGCGTGTGCGTCTGCGTGTGCGTGCGTCTGCGTGTGCGTGCGTCTGCGTGTGCGTGCGTCTGCGTGTGCGTGTGTCTGCGTGTGCCTGCGTGTGCGTCTGCGTGTGCGTCTGCGTGTGTGCGTGTCTGCGTGTGTGTGTCTGCGTGTGTGTGTGTCTGCGTGTGTGTGTGTCTGCGTGTGAGTGTGTCTGCGTGTGAGTGTGTCTGCGTGTGAGTGTGTCTGCGTGTGAGTGTGTCTGCGTGTGCGTGTGTCTGCGTGTGCGTGTGTCTGCGTGTGCGTGTGTCTGCGTGTGCGTGTGTCTGCGTGTGCGTGTGTCTGCGTGTGCGTGTGTCTGCGTGTGCGTGTGCCTGCGTGTGCGTGTGCCTGCGTGTGCCTGCGTGTGTCTGCGTGTGCGTCTGCGTGTGCGTGCGTCTGCGTGTGCGTGCGTCTGCGTGTGCGTGCGTCTGCGTGTGCGTGTGTCTGCGTGTGCCTGCGTGTGCGTCTGCGTGTGCGTCTGCGTGTGTGCGTGTCTGCGTGTGTGTGTCTGCGTGTGTGTGTGTCTGCGTGTGTGTGTGTCTGCGTGTGTGTGTGTCTGCGTGTGTGTGTGTCTGCGTGTGTGCGTGTCTGCGTGTGTGCGTGTCTGCGTGTGTGTGTCTGCGTGTGTGTGTCTGCGTGTGTGTCTGCGTGTGTGTGTCTGCGTGTGTGTGTCTGCGTGTGTGTGTCTGCGTGTGCGTGTGTCTGCGTGTGCGTGTGTCTGCGTGTGCGTGTGTCTGCGTGTGCGTGTGTCTGCGTGTGCGTGTGTCTGCGTGTGCGTGTGTCTGCGTGTGCGTGTGTCTGCGTGTGCGTGTGCCTGCGTGTGCGTGTGCCTGCGTGTGCCTGCGTGTGCCTGCGTGTGCCTGCGTGTGCCTGCGTGTGTCTGCGTGTGCGTCTGCGTGTGCGTCTGCGTGTGCGTGCGTCTGCGTGTGCGTGCGTCTGCGTGTGCGTGTGTCTGCGTGTGTCTGCGTGTGCCTGCGTGTGCCTGCGTGTGCCTGCGTGTGCGTCTGCGTGTGCGTCTGCGTGTGTGCGTGTCTGCGTGTGTGCGTCTGCGTGTGTGTGTGTCTGCGTGTGTGCGTCTGCGTGTGTGTGTGTCTGCGTGTGTGTGTCTGCGTGTGTGTGTCTGCGTGTGTGTGTCTGCGTGTGTGTGTCTGCGTGTGTGTGTCTGCCCGTGCGTGTGCGTCTGCGTGTGCGTGTGCGTCTGCGTGTGCGTGTGCGTCTGCGTGTGCGTGTGCGTCTGCGTGTGCGTGTGCGTCTGCCCGTGCGTGTGCGTCTGCCCGTGCGTGTGCGTCTGCCCGTGCGTGTGCGTCTGCCCGTGCGTGTGTGCGTCTGCGCGTGTGTGCGTCTGCGCGTGTGCGTCTGCGCGTGTGTGCGTCTGCGCGTGTGTGCGTCTGCGCGTGTGTGCGCCTGCGCGTGTGTGCGCCTGCGCGTGTGTGTGCGCCTGCGCGTGTGTGTGCGCCTGCGTGTGTGTGTGCGCCTGCGTGTGTGTGTGCGCCTGCGTGTGTGTCTGCGTGCGTTTGTGTCTGCGTGTGCGTGTGTGTGTGTGCGCGTCTGCGTGTGTGCGTGTCTGCGTGTGCGTCTGCGTGTGCGTCTGCGTGTGTCTGCGTGTGTGTGTCTGCGTGTGTGTGTGTCTGCGTGTGTGTGTGTCTGCGTGTGTGTGTGTCTGCGTGTGTGTGTGTCTGCGTGTGTGTGTGTCTGCGTGTGCGTGTGTCTGCGTGTGCGTGTGTCTGCGTGTGCGTCTGCGTGTGTCTGCGTGTGTGTGTCTGCGTGTGTGTGTCTGCGTGTGTGTGTCTGCGTGTGTGTGTCTGCGTGTGCGTGTGTCTGCGTGTGCGTGTGTCTGCGTGTGCGTGTGTCTGCGTGTGCGTGTGTCTGCGTGTGCGTGTGTCTGCGTGTGCGTGTGTCTGCGTGTGCGTGTGTCTGCGTGTGCCTGCGTGTGCGTCTGCGTG